>NC_077234.1:89169248-89831123 GCF_027887165.1 Monodelphis domestica | reverse complement strand
AACCTTATGGGATACAGCCAAAGCAGTACTCAGAGGAAAATTCATATCCCTAAGTGCATATATTAACAAATTAGGGAGGGCAGAGATCAATGAATTGGACATGCAAATCAAAAAACTTGAAAGCGAACAAATCAACCCCCCCAGAAGAAAACCAAACTAGAGGTCCTAAAAACTAAGGGAGAAATTAATAAAATTGAAAGTGATAGAACTATTTAATAAATAAGACAAGAAGCTGGTACTTTGAAAAAACAAACAAACTAGACAAAGTACTGGTCAATCTAATTTAAAAAAGGAGAGAAGAAAAGCAAATTGACAGTATCATAGATGAAAAGGGGTATGTTATTTCCAAGGAAGAGGAAATTAAGGCAATCATTAAAAACTTCTTTGCCCAGTTATATGGCAATAAATATGCCAATCTAGGCAATATGGATGAATACTTACAAAAATACAAATTGCCTAGACTAACAGAAGAAGAAATAGAATTCTTAAATAATCCCATATCAGAAAAAGAAATCCAACAGGCCATCAAAGAACTCCCTAAGAAAAAAATCCCTAGGGCCTGATGGATTCACAAGTGAATTCTATCAAACATTCAAAGAACAGCTAATCCCAATACTATACAAACTCTTTGACATAATAAGCAAAGAGGGAATTCTACCAAATTCCTTTTATGACACAAACATGGTGCTGATTCCAAAGCCAGGCAGGGCAAAAACGGAGAAAGAAAACTATAGACCAATCTCCCTAATGAATATAGATGCAAGAATCTTAAATAGGATACTAGCAAAAAGACTCCAGCAAGTGATCAGGAGGGTCATTCACTATGACCAAGTAGGATTTATACCAGGACTGTAGAGCTGGTTCAATATTAGGAAAACCATCCATATAATTGATCATATCAACAAGCAAATCAACAAAAACCACATGCTTATCTCAATAGATGCAGAAAAAGCCTTTGATAAAATACAACATCCATTCCTATTGAAAACACTAGCAAGTATAGGAATACAAGGGCCTTTCCTAAAAATAATAAACAGTATATATCTAAAACTATCAGCTAACATCATCTGCAATAGAGATAAAGTAGATGCATTCCCAGTAAGATCAGGAGTGAAACAAGGATGCCCATTATCACCTCTATTATTTAACATTGTACTAGAAACACTAGCAGTAGCAATTAGAGAAGAAAAAGAAATCAAAGGCATTAAAATAGGCAAGGAGGAGACCAAGTTATCACTCTTTGTGGATGATATGATGGTCTACTTAAAGAATCCTAGAGAATCAACCAAAAAGCTAATTGAAATAATCAACAACTTTAGCAAAGTTTCAGGATACAAAATAAACCCACATAAGTCATCAGTATTTCTATATATTTCCAACACAGCCCAGCAGCAAGAATTAGAAAGAGAAATCCCATTCAAAATCACCTTAGACAAAATAAAATACTTGGAAATCTATCTCCTGAGACAAACACAGGTACTATATGAACACAACTACAAAACACTCTCCACACAACTAAAACTAGACCTGAGCAATTGGAAAAACATTAACTGCTCATGGGTAGGATGAGCCAATATAATAAAAATGACCATCCTACCCAAACTTACTTATCTATTTAGTGCTATACCCATTGAACTTCCAAAATTTTTTTACTGATTTAGAAAAAAACATAACAAAGTTCATTTGGAAGAACAAAGGATCAAGGATATCCAGGGAAATAATGAAAAAAAAATACAAAGGAAGGTGGCCTTGCAGTCCCAGATCTCAAACTGTATTATAAAGCAATGGTCATCAAAACAATTTTTACTGGCTAAGAGACAGAAAGGAGGATCAGTGGAGGTAAGTGACCTCAGCAAGACAGTCTTTGACAAACCCAAAGACCCCAGCTTCTGGGACAAAAACCCACTATTTGACAAAAACTGCTGTGAAAACTGGAAGAAAGTGTGGGAGAGACTAGGTTTGGATCAACACCTCACACCCTAGAGCAAGATAAACTCAGAATGTGTGAATGACTTGAACATAAAGAAGGAAACTATAAGTAAACTAGGTGAACACAGAATAGTATACATGTGAGACCTGTGGGAAGGGAAAGACTTTAAAACCAAGCAAGACATAGAAAGAGTCACAAAATGTAAAATAAACAATTTTGATTACATCAAATTAAAAAGGTTTTGTACAAACAAAACCAAAATGAGAAGGGAAGCAAAAAATTGGGAAATAATTTTCATAACATAAACCTCTGACAAAGGTCTAATTACTCAAATTTATAAAGAGCTAAATCAATTGAACAAAACATCAAGCCATTCTCCAATTGATAAATGGGCAAGGGACATGAACAGGCAGTTTTCAGCCAAAGAAATCAAAACTATTAATAAGCACATGAAAAAGTGTTCTAAATCTCTTATAACCAGAGAGATGCAAATCAAAACAACTCTTGAGGTATCACCTCACACCTAGCAGATTTACCAACATGACAGCAAAGGAAAGCAATGAATGCTGGAGGGGATATGGCAAAGTTGGGACATTAATTCATTGCTGTTGGAGTTGTGAATTGATCCAACCATTCTGGAGGGCAATCTGGAACTATGCCCAAAGGGTGATAAAAGACTGCCTGCCCTTTGATCTAGCCATAGCACTCCTGGGTTTGTACCCAAAGAGATAATAAGGAAAAAGACCTGTACAAGAATATTCATAGCTGCGCTCTTTGTGGTGGCCAAAAATTGGAAAATGAGGGGCTGCCCTTCAGTTGGGGAATGGCTGAACAAATTGTGGTATATGTTGGTGATGGTGACTATTGTGCTAAAAGGAATAATAAAGTGGAGGAATTCCATGGAGAGTGGAACAACCTCCAGGAAGTGATGCAGAGTGAAAGGAGCAGAATCAGGAAAACATTGTACACAGAGACTGATACACTGTGGTACAATCGAACGTAATGGAATTCTCTATTAGTGTCAATGCAATGTCCTTGAACAATCTTCAGGGATCTTGGAGAAAAAAACACTATCCAGAAGCAGAGGACAAATTGTGGGAGTAAAAACACTGAGGAAAAACAATTGCTGGACTACAGGGGTTGAGGGGACATGACTGAGGAGAGACTCTAAATGAACACTCTAATGCAAATACTAACAACATGGACATGGGTTTGAATCAAGGACACATGATACCCAGTGGAATTGCGTGTTGGCTTTGGGAGGGGTGGCAGGAGGGGAGTAGGAAAAGAAAATTATCTTTGTTTCCAAGGCATAATGTTTGAAAACGAGCAAATAAAATAATGTTTAAAAGTTTAAAAAAATCATTGGTCAAGTAAATCAGCCAATATAGCTCATCTATTTTTATCGCAAGTACTAAGATTGGCTTTGAGACAATAGAAAAGAGCAAAAGAATCAGTTTATTTCTCTTGACATTTGGCTTAACTTGCGTCTTCTAGGACTTACTGAGCAAGCTGGTACTGTGACAGCTGTGGCAGAGGAGGAAGTACAAAAGTGAATATTAGGAAGGTCATTTGGTACTCTTCAAGAATATATAGAAATTATAAAATTTTTGGATTAGATTGTTTCTGTAGTTTACTTCTCCTGACATTATCCCTCTATATTATGAAAGATGAGGAAATCACAGTCTAAAGTCACATAGTTAAATATTGGAGGCTGAGACAACTAGGTGACTTCCTAGTATGATCTTTTCCTCCTTGCCTTCCTTCCTTCCTTCCTTCCTTCCTTCCTTCCTTCCTTCCTTCCTTCCTTCCGTCCGTCCGTCCGTCCGTCCCTCCCTCCCTCCCTCCCTCCCTTCCTCCCTCCCTCTATGGAAAAAGTGACAAAATTTTAAAAATGAGAGTAGGTTTAATAAGCAGTCATTCATGTAAAATACAGTTTATGCAAACTCAAATTTATTTCATTTTTGTCTTTCAAGTTAGTGAAAATGAATAACCTGAAATTTTCATTGATTATTAGTAATTTTGATTTTCTTGAATAATTTACAATTTGAAGTACTTTTGTAATTTAAATATTCACTAGATATTAAATTTAAATTATTGTTCTAAAATTGAGAAATAGAAATTTAAAAACAACAACAAATACCACCAAAACCTAGTCAAGTTAATCCACTCTACCTGTTTGATTGCAGATTTTTTCCCACACTGATGGGCAGCTTTCTGAGGTAGTGATATCCAGTACAATCAACTCTCGATTATCTATGGTAATGAGAGACTACAGTTGCATGGGTAATCCTAAAACTATAGTTTCAGCCTCCCTTCCTACCATCTGCTGTGGCCTGAGCATGTGCTTGGGTCCCTGGGGAGAAATGTGTTTGGGTTGGGGGTGGAGCCTCAGGCTGTTGCGGGAGCTGTGTGAGAATATGGTCATGCCATCTTGACCAGAAAGGTCCTGGAGGAACCTGGGACTGGGACTGTGCAGTGGAGGGGCTGGGGTTGGGGCAGGACCGAGTAGAGGGAGAATGGGATAGCCAATAAATAGCAGGTTGTGGGAAATCCCTAACATTCGAAGGGGGTCCTGTCCATGCTTTTCTGGTCAGTGGGATGTTAAAGGAATCTTAGAGGGCAATGGCAATAGCAGGGAAGTAATTGCACTAGCTTAGTTTTGCTTGCTGGCCTCCCATATTTTTACTTGCCATTGGTGTGTGCTAATCCATAGAAAGGATCTAAACATGAAATAAAATTTATTTTGAATAGGTGACTAATTTGAGGAGTCATGGATAAAATTGTAATCCTCATTTTTAGGAATTTAAAAATCTTCCAGGTCAGTTTTTAACTTTAAACTGAAAACTTTAATATAACAGAAGAGCCTTGTTTTATGTAAATCAGAGTATAAGGAAGTTACAGAGTAGGAGGGATTTTACATAGCTCTGCAATTAACAAGCTAGAACCTGATAGCTATTTTCCCTTTAAGGCAAGTCTTAGTCCTTTATTATCTCAAATGATTTACATTTATTTATGGTCAGATAAATGATATTTTTAATGTGCTTGATTATCTTTTGAAAATATATAATCCCACTCTTTAAAAATGTGAACAATTAAAAAAAAGCCTTATAAATACTTAAAAATTATGTGAAAAGCATAATTTTCAGTTCTCTTAAATGTACATTTAAAAGAGTATAGTTTTGAAATAAAGTATTGAAATCTAAAAACTTTTGCTTATCTCCATTTCACAATTTTAAAGGCTGAATTTTTAAAAATCTTTTTTACTCAAGATGTTACAAAAATATATTATTTCTAATAGGCTTCTATTTTAGGTTCCAGTTTGCTGTCTTGTTTGTATGAGTTTAGGCTTTAATTGTAACCCATAAGATTAAACAAATAATTTTATCTTCCATTTTAGAATTGATACCAAGTAGCAGTTTTAAGGGCTAGGCAGTAGAGATTAAGTGATTTGCTCAGGACCTCCTATCTCCAGACCTAGTTTTCTAAATCCACTAAGCCACCTAGCTTCCCCAACCCCCAACCAATAAGATTTTAATGGTACTTTTTTCATTTCTACAATATTTGTAGGTCAAATAAAATGGTTCTAATTTTATAAGATGATAAATTCTTAAGAAAAGTACATTTAAAATATAGTTTCAAGTAGTGACATGAACTGATGGCTACTTGGTCATTTATATTGGAACAAGAAATATCTATTATTTAGTATCATGCTGATATAATTTTATAGTTTTAAATTAGTGTAACCATTTATCTTTTCGTTCTTTCTATACTATTATGAATAAGTTAATTTAGCCAGAATTTATTTGCTGAAGATGTACATTCCTAGAGGCTGTAGATAATTTACAAGGCTCAATCTGTATGGAATAATTTTATATAAACTAATTAGACACACATAAAAGTTTCTTTTCCTTTTGAGACCAGCAGTTTTATTTTTGTTTCTTTTAATTTAACTTTAGTATTTAACTCAACAGCTTGATATGATTCTGGACAAGCCACTTACACTCTGCTTTCCTTAGTTTCCTCAATTGTAAAGTGGGGATAGTAATATCATCTGCTTCTAAGATATTTGATATATTTCTATTTTTATATATTTCTAAAACTTATCACAGTGCCTCTCATATAGTAAGTACTATACAAATGCTAGCTATCATCATCATCATCACAGGGGTAGTTGAAATAAGTAAGTTTTTTCTTAAAAAATTCTATTTCTGATGGTTAAAATAATGGCTTCAATTAACAAAGACCCATTCAATGAAAACTGCTGATTATTAAATATTCCTCAGCTACTTCAGAGTACTACTGGAGTACTTAAATGTTTTCTGGTATCATCACAGTCAAGCTTTTCTTCTTTTGAACAGCTGGACTCTTTTCACCAAAAGTCAAGTTAAAAATCTATTTTTTTACCCTGAGTAAATAAAGATAAGCTCTCTCCAAATGATTACATGTTTAAGTGTTAAAGTTGGAGTTTGTGAATCTTGCATTTTAAAATATATGTTGATGTTGGGTGGTCTGGATCTTCCCAGGCTTTGAAATTCTTATAGATCGATTAGATTATAGATGTAAAGAATTGAAGGGGTAGTGAGGTTGGTCTACTTTTGAAGTATTACTCAGCTTAAACAATTTGGAGTATAAATGACAAACATTTATGCTTTATTTGGAGAATTGCCTAATAATATAATTATGGTCACATGTTTTCTTTTTAGTATACAGTTACCTCTGAGTCAAGACCTTTATCAATAAGTGGAAAAATATATCTTAGAAAGTTGCTTTTCTTAAAATTTACTAAGAAAAATCCAGATGTTTTCAACTGATCATCCATTAAGAAACCCGCTTTAAATGTTTCTGAAATATCCAAGAGTCATGTTTGGTTTTGTTTTATTTTGTTCTTTAGAGGGAGAAGTGATGATGAATGAAGAAAGTATTACTAATAAAGCTTTATCTTCTTAAATGTTTAGAGGCCTATATTGGGGCAAGCATAAAAATGCTGCATTGGAGAATATTTCAAAAATGTTATTTTCTTTAGAGGTTAAAAATAACTCTTTAGCATTTTAGAAACTTAAATTTGAACTGAAGCTTTAAACTTTTGATATTGGCAGTGTGAAAGCAGGAAGGGAAATAATTCAAGGTACCTTGCATTTTCTTTTCATTCCTCTGAATATATTGAACTAATCATACTTATCATCAAAGCACTTTAAAATCTATCTTAGTTTGATGCTAAGATAAGAATGAATTAAGTAAATGCAAATCCTAATTAAGAATTTACAAAGACCTGGCATATATACCAGATATGTCAGTGATATGTCTTATATATGTGAGTAAATGAAAAATATATGAAGTTTGTATTGAGAAAAATACCATAATATTTTAAATTAGTTATAGAAGATAAATGCTGATTTTCTAGTCATGGGACCTGAATTGTAACAGTGACTATCACTTAGTACCTTTGAGACTTTGAGCCTTCAGCTCCTTTACTTCTAAAATGAGGGAGTTAAACTAGTTGACCTGTTAGGATTCTTCTTATTCTAGACTGATAATTCATTGATCTTATATATTTCACTGAGGAGAAGGGATATTTTGATTCATCCCAGTGAATGGTGGTGGTAGTAGTAGTGGCAGCTGAGGAAGTAATGGGATGGGGTTGGAGGCCTTGGTGACAGAGGAGAAGTGTAACTTGGCAAAAGATACAGTTAATAGATGAAAAAGGGGGGCAGATTGGTAATTATCATCCCTTTTATAGAAATTCTCTCATTTCATCTTTAGAAATTTAGCAAATAAAAGCTTTGGATAAAGAAATGTTTTAAATAATATACATTCTCTACTGTACCAAGTAGAGTATGAGTGTATTATAAAACAAATAAATTGATAAGATTTTTAATAGACTTGAATGAAATTATTAAACTACTTAATGTTATGTTAAATTTTTTGCTGAACTAAAATGTCTTTAAATATAAGTAAAATATTAGAAAAAAATTCTGCTTACATTAATTTTATTAGTATATGGGCATTTTATCAGTAGTAGGAAGTATATTGGGGATTTACTTAAATTTGACTAAAAGTTTTATGACATTTTACATTTGCTACCTTAATATGTATTATGGAATTTTAAATGGAAAGAAATTATTCTCACAATTTAAAATAATTTTCTGACTAGATGTGAAATAGGCGTAATTTAGTACCTTAACATAATGATATCTTTAGGGCATAGAAATATGGAGAAAAGGCATAATATAACTATAATACAAGTTATCACATTTACATATGATATAAAATCATTGTATAAATGTATTTTTATTTTTAGATATCTATATATTTATATACACACACAAAAGGTATTTTTTGTTTTGTTCACATTGTGTTTTACAGACGGTCGATATTCATAAAGAGAAGGTTGCAAGGAGAGAAATTGGTATTTTAACTACCAACAAAAATACTTCAAGAACCCATAAAATTATTGCTCCAGCTAACCTAGAACGACCAGTTCGTTACATTAGAAAACCTATTGACTATACAATTTTAGATGATATTGGGCATGGAGTAAAGGTATGTACCATGTTTGTCAAAGGTCATTGAAAAAGTTTCTGAAAAACAGCTTGATCATGTAATATTATGTTCTGTCCCACTTATAGGATACTAACAGGTTCCAATCCTGCTAAAGCTATGAAAATCCCCTTCCTTCTGCTATTTATCTTTTTTACCTATCTTTCCTTTTTCTAATTGATGCTTGTCTTTAAGATTACCTAAATTCTCAATGTAAAAGTTGGTTATCTTTGCATAAATTACATTCCTTTAAGCCACTGTGATAACAACTCAGGTAGATATAGTATATGAATATGTTAGTCTTTCCATTGTAGATTAAAAATTCTTGACTATACAGATTATTCTTGACATAGTTACTCCATTTAGAAAATTTACCAGTCAGGTTTTTAATTTAATTTTATTTGGCTTAAAAAACAACAACTAAAACAAGTTCAGATAAGAGTACTTATTATTAATTTTTTCAAAATAATTTTTAGGCATTAGGATTTTTTTGAAGTAAGGATTATTTACATGTGGTAGATTATTATTGCTATTGTTTTTATTATAATTTTGACAAAGATGTAAAAATATTTTAAGAAGTATTAAACTACTTTTTTATGTAGCTTTATTAATTCAATGAATTCTTGAATTACTACTGCTCCATGCAAAGCCCTGTGCTAGGCATAGGGGATAAGAATAGCATGCAGAATATTATTAGACATAGTCCTTGCCATCAAGAAGTTTTAATCAGCAAATTTTAGTTGTGACAACCTTGTGCCACTTTGGATGCTCTGTCTTGAAAGCTTAGATTCAAAATTTGTTGGTTTTAAGGTTTTTTTAGAAAGACCTTTTGTCTAATAAGTCATTTAAAGCTTAAAGATTTAAGGTAAGATATTCCAGAGCTAGATACTCATTCTTTATTCTTGTATAGACTGTTATCAGTGGGGAGTGAAGATGTGTTATTTTTTTGGTCCTACAAAGTCAATTGTTCTCTATCCTTTTATATCTTCAGAGAAGTAGATGAGACTGGTGCTTTTTTGAATAAGTAGACATTTTATAATAATTCATTAAATTATACCATGGAGCCTTCCAAAACATGACTTTGTAATTAAATTATTTGAATATTAAGAAAATGAGGACATTATGTTTTGAACTTTTAATAGAAAATAGCTATTGATTTAACAAAAAGTAGGAGACTCTGACTTCTGTTTCTATTCCCAAAGCATAGTACTTGACTCATAGCAGAACTTGAGAAATGCTTTTTGATTGATGTTCATTTTTTAAAAATTTGGGATTGTATATACAATTCATGCAATTATGAATATACATAATTCATACAACATGTTTTAGTAATTGGACAAAAATAAACGTTATTCTAGTTAGAAATCAAATAGAAACTTTTCCCATTTAGTTTGGGTCAAAAAATGAGCATGTAACATGAGTATTTGTGTTAAGCCAACACTAAAATGGGGAGCCCCTGAGATCAAGAGGTGGCCAGGCTGTTTAAGGAGGGGCAATCTGATTCAGGTTGGGAAAACAACATGTTAAAGTTCCCTGACTGATCAGTGTGGAAAGGGGCCATGAATAGATGATTCTCTTCTATCTTGGGTGAGATATGGAAACCCATTCTTCCATCCTCCCTTCCTGACCACACCCCAAATAAATAAATAATGTAATCTACCTAACTTTTGAAATATTTTAATTTTATAATTTTCAAGAAAATCATATACAAATTCATTGTTTTGTTTTAGGGTAGACCTGAGTATATTTAGGTTGCTCTACCAAAAATATTTATTAAACTATGTGCAGGTTTCAGGTAATTTCATTTTTAAAAAGGTAAGAAGAAAATTTAATCTAGTTTGGAAAAATCTTTTGTGATTTGGCAAAGACTAGAGCAGCTAAGAGTACTTGGAGTAGTACCTTTAATACCAAAGAGGCAGTTTATAGAACATAAAATAATGAATCTGTACTTAATAATTTCTGTGAATAAGATGTAATTTCTTTTCATTTCTTGCTTAATTCTTAAAGTGTTAGTGCTGTAGAATTGTGGAATTTTCTTTTGTTAGTCTATTAGTTTGGGAACTTGTCTGTACTTAAGAACTTTAAGTTTTGAATCGTCTCATCTTTTGAAATCTCCTGTTCATGACACATTCTGCTTTAAATCACTCTTTCTATGATCTATTGAAACATTATTTTGTTAATGCCAATTGCTTAACTTTGTTTTTCTTTCTTTTTTCCTTTCTCTTCATATCCTGAAGTTCCAACTAACCTTTCAATGCTTTTTTTCCTTACCTCTTTTATTTGCTCCATTTATGCATTAAGTGGTTGCTTAGATTTAAGGTAAGAGATTCCAGGGCTGGATATCCATTCTTTATTCTTATACAGAATGTTACATATGGGGAGTAAAGATATATTATCTGTCACTGGTCCTTTAAAGAAATCAGTTGTTCTCTGTCCTGGCTTTTATATCTTGTCTTCAGGATAATAGGTAAGACTATGAAATTTTTTTGGGGGGGATTAGTAGGTATTTTATAATAATTCACTTCATAATAATATACACCTTCTAAAATATGACTTTGAAATTAAGTTTAAGTTAAAAATGAGGACTTTTCCCCTCTGAACTTGCATAGGATTGCAATAGAAAACTATTGTTTTGCTTTGTTCCTCCCCCTGTGTAATATTCTTTTTATCCTATATACGGTGTGCTTGATATATTTTGCAACTGTGGTTCCACTATTAATTGATAAGAAATATGAAATATTCAGATTTTTATATTTTATAAAACGGAAGTGATTGAGTATTTATTTCTATGTGTTTTTTTAAAAGTTGCAGTATCATAGGTTTTATTGGGAAGTATTTGCCTTTCTTCCCATTAATGTATACAATAGCTATATTTCTTTGATTTTCAGAAAACTTTTATGATCAGTGAATACTATGCAAAATGTAAAAAGATATGAATATGGCAAAATGTTATATAACATGCTTAAAATATTGAACAAAATGTAGATTGAGAAAATGGTTTCTTTTATAACATTTTGGTATTTAGATTTTATTTTTTGGAAAAATTTCAGATGAGATGAAGTTGTGCATTAGGATCTTGATAAAACATTTTCACTCTCACTTCATTTTTTCCCATTTATCTGTTTTTAAACCCTTCCCTTCTCTCCCATATTTTTCCTGTGAGTTTATAAAATTATTTTTAGTTTATGATAAAATAGATAAGAAAATGAATTTTAATCCCTAAATTGCTGCTATAATAATCCTCTTAATACTTTTTACTTTAAAAGTACTTGTCTGTTTTGACTTGTTTCCATGTCTTTAGAATTCGTTATAAAACTTTTACTATCTATAACTACATAATTTTATTTTTTTCACTTTCTATATTTTATTTTTTTCTGAATTGCATGTAAAAACAATTTTAATATTAATTTTTTAAAAGTTTGAGTTTTGAATTCTCTTCCTTCCTCAACTTTCCTTCTTCCTGAAGCACTAAGCAATTTGATATAGGTTGCACATATGTGATCATGCAAAAATATTTCTGTATTGGTTATATTGTAAAAGAAAACAAAGATTAAAAAAACATAAAAAAAGGTAAAAAATAGTATGCTTCGATCTGCATTCAGACTTACATCAGTTCTTTCTCTAGTGGTGGATATCATTTTTTTCTCATGAGTCCTTTGGAATTGTCTTGGATCATTGCATTGTTGAGAACAGTTAAGTCATTCAGAGTTGATCATTGTACAGTATTGTTACTATATACAATGTTCTCCTGGTTCTTTTCTCATTTTACTTTGCATTAGTTTATGTGAATCTTTTCAGGTTTTTCTGAGATCTTTTTGCTCATCATTTCTTATAACACAATAGTATTCCATTACAGATAGTACAACTTGTTCAGCCATTCTCTAAATGATGAACAACCTCTCAATTTCCAATTCTTTACCATCACAAAAAGAGCAGCTATAAATATTTTTGTACAAATAGATTCTTGTGGATCTTTCTGGGATACAGATGTAATATTGGTATTGTTAGATCAGAGGTTATGCACAGTTTTAAAGCTCTTTGGGCATAGTTCCAAATCACTCTCTAGAATGGTTGGAAATGTCATAATTTTAAAAAAATCATCATACAAGTTCAGTAAGTTTTTACCACTTTTATATAGGTTAAAAAATGCACTCTATTATAGATAATGGCAGGCCTTTTTTTGTTTATAAGCAATGAGAAATAACTTTTTCTTTGAAAATAAAATGTATTTTATAGATAAAATATTATAGTTTTGTATATATTTCCCCTTCTCATCTCCATGTCCAAATCTCTGTTTTATCTATCTACCTGATTTTCTTATTTGAGCTCCAACATGTTACATTATACAGATCTCAATATATGAGAGTCAAGTCTCATTATAGCAGACCTTTCTAACCCTTTTCTTTAGAGGTAAAGACTCTTCCTCTCCTACTTTCAATTTTCCAAGCAGTTAAAAAAAAATATATATATACATATAGATACACACATATATAATATACATATTATATGTATATATATTCTTAATTCTTTTTTATTCACTTTACAAATGTCTGCCCTCTTTTTTCTCTTCTTACTTCTTCCCCCTTCTGGAGTTGTAAAGTAGGAGAGCATGGGGCAGAGGGGGAGGGCAATAATAATAAAATCCTAGAAACCCACATTGACTAGGTCCAAAAAGCATGTCACATTCTGTATATCTAGTGCACCATCTGTTTGTCAGGACATAGTTAGGATTCTAAGTTAAGAGTCTTCTGAAATTGTGATTTAATCACTGTTTATTAGAATTCTTAAATCTTTAAGAATTGTGTGTTTTGGGGGCAGCTGGGTAGCTCAGTGGATTGAGAACCAGGCCTAAAGACGGGAGGTCCTAGGTTCAAATGTGGCCTCAGCCACTTCCTAGCTGTGTGACCCTGGGCAAGTCACTTGGCCCCCATTGCCTAGCCCTTACCACTCTTCTGCCTTGGAGCCAATACACAGTATTGACTCCAAGGTGGAAGGTAAGGGTTTAAAAAAAAAAAAGAATTGTGTGTTTTACAGTTTTGTTTTAAAATGTAAATTATTTTCCTGGTTCTTTTTACTTTGCCTCTGACAAAGTGCAGTTCAGGTGACACCCTCTCCCTTTATTCCTTCCATGTTTGTATAGACTTCTAAGTTTGCCCCACATTTTGTGAGATATGTTATCACCTCTCTAACTCTTCCTTAGTGCAATCTTTTCCTCCACTTCTTTTCTTCTTTAAGATTAGCAAAATTTTTCTAGTTCTTGAAGTGCATTTGTCTTTCATCTGGAAGATGTTAATGTTTGTTGTCACATTCCTAGGAGTTTTTACTTTGGACTTTGTTTCAGGTGGTGACCAGTGAATTTCTTTCTATTTTTACTTTACCCTCTGGTTTTAAGATATCTGGATGTTTTTCTTTCATGATTTCTTGATATATCAAATTCAACCACCTTTTTTTGGGCAGTTTTAAAGTAGTTCAGTGACTCTTAAAGGATTTATTTTTTTTCTTAGCTGGTTATTTTTGTTATAAGATACTTCATATTTTCTTAAGTTTCTTCAGTGATTTTACTTTGTTTTGTTATTTCTGGTTGTCATATGGGCTCATGGACTTTTGTTTTGTCTTTTCCAATTTTCAAGGTGTCTGCTAATGGGTTAAAGTAAGATACTTTTCTGTGTTATGGGTTTTCATTTGCCCTGATCTCTTTGGATTTCCACTGTTATAAATGGAATGTCCTAGGCAAGTGGTGAGAAGCTCAAATAGAAAGCTCAAATCCCTGTGGGTAGCACACTGACTTAGAAAACCACATATTATTTAATTATTTTAATTAGAATATTTATTTCCATCTCTTTCTGGGGCTATTTTTGGTAATACACAGAATAGCTGATGACTCGAACAGGATTATTTTATATCTTGCTACTATGTAGATTTTATTGTTTCAGTTAATTTAGTTGACTCTTTAGTGTTCTCTAAGTAAGCCATTGTATCTTCTGCAAAAAACATTCATTTTCTTCCTTTTTTGTTTATATTTATTTCTTCAATTCTTTTTCTTGTTTATTGTTCTAACTATTATTATTATTATTATTAAACTATATAAAAAATAGTGTCGATAATGGACGTCTTTGCTTTACCCTTGATCTTACTAGAATGGTTTTTTCATTATATATAATTCTTATTCTTGGTAATATGTAGATAATGTTTACTCTGTTAAGGAAAAGCCCATTTATTCCTATGCTATTAAGTTTTTAAAAAATTTACAGAGATGGCTGTTATTTTTTTCAAAATCTTTTTAAAACTTTTTTTTACTATAGCCAGGCAATTTGGTTGTTTTTATTATTATATTTTGTTGTATATTATCTAATATATATTATTATCTAATATAATTATATGTGTATATATATATATATAATATATGTGTATAATTATATTAGATAATAATATATATTGGATTTCTATATTTATATCTTCTCCTAATATTGAACCAGCCATTCATTCTTGATAAGCATCTAATCCAATCATAATATGTAATCTTTTTAATATATTGCTGTAGTCCCTCAGATATATTTTATTTAATATTGTTATTTCAATATTCATCAAGACTATTGATCTATAGTTTATTTTCCCTCTACTTTTTCCTTTCCTGCTTTATGGATACTATCTTTGTATTATTAATTAATTAATTTGAAAGAATCCCTCCTTTTTTGTAAATAATTTAATTTCAGAATTTTTTTTCATGTTTGGTGTATTTAACATGTAAATCTGTCTATTTCTTCATTTTTTTTAGTTGCGAGTTCATTGATGGCTCATTTAATTTCTTTTTTGAGATGGAACTTTAAATAGTCATTTTTCTGTTAAAATTTAAGTATCTTATATTTTAAAATATCCATCTGTTTCATTTGTTATCAGTGTTGTTGGCAATTGGCCAAAATGATTTCTAATGATTTTCTTAATTTGTTCCTCACTTGTATATTCTCCCTTTTTATTTTTTTTTATAATTTGAAATTTGAAAATGAAGTAGTAACAAGGCTTATGTGATATTTGTTCCCCCATATTTGTATTCTAGTCTTATCATATGCCCTAATCATTAAAAAAATTATTCTCCTTGCTTTTCTCCTTTCTTCTCTGGTCTGTTCCTTTTGCTTTCCATTTTCTTTTCTCTCTCTAAAACTATCAAAACTAAATAAAACTTCTTCTACTTCCTTTGTGACTCTTAAATATATTAGAATTGTGAAGGAATTTTTTTCTCTAATTTTCTTACTAGACTGTAAGTATTTCATCATTAAGTTAGTCTCTTATCAATTACTTCTTGACCCATTTTCCAAGTAATTTGTTTTTGATAAAAGGTTCATTATTTTTCTCCTGTTTTTCAGTCTTTATATTTTATTCCAATATCTATTTGGTTCATTCTAATTTTTAGGGAACCTACTATAGGTTTCCTATCCCCTATTTTTTTTACTTTATTTTTGCTTTATTGAAAGATATTTTATTTTTCCAATTCCATGTAATAACAATTTTCAACATATTGTTTCCAAAATTATAAAGTCCACATTGCCTACCTCATTCACTTCCCTCCCCCTCTCAGACATGGTAAGCAGTTTGATCTGGGTTATACATGTATTGTCATACAAAAAATGCTTCTATATTGGTCATTGTTTTAAGGAAATAATCATCTAAAACCAAAATCCCAAAATAAAACCACAAATAAATGAATGTGAAAAATGGCATTGTGAAGATTGGATTTGGCCCTCCTCTGATTGTAACAATGAAAGTACTTAGCTCTTCCCTGATTGTGGAGATTTAAATTGTAACTCATGTCTATTTTTAGATTTTAATCCCCATAAGTGTAAATACCCTACCTAAAAGTTTAGTATAGAGATCTGCCTATTTTTAGATTCAATCGCAAAAAGTGCAAACATGGTACTTAAAAGTTAGATCTAATCACCCAAAGTGCAAATATCCCACTTAATCATGAAGTGGGAGTTCTGTGACCCACATGTGCAATAGTGGGTAATGAATCAGAATCAACTAACCACCTTCTGAGCAGTCCTAGAGCAGAGCATCAACTGTGATTGGTAGACTTGGAATTAGGGGAAGTGACTCAAGAGAAAATGCCTTTAAAAGAGAGAGTGCTACACAGAGTTTGGGGATTCTTGGAGCGGAGTTCAACTTGGACTTTTACTTCTGCTGAAGTTCAATTCTTTATGCTTTTGAGTTGAGGCTGGTGAAGAGGGGCAGAAGCATCTGCTGTTAGGTTGACACTTGGTGAGTGAAAAGCTGACTCTAAACTGCTGGATTTTTTCTGAAGAGACTTCCCCAGGTCCTGGGCTACAAGGGCCCAGACTATTGGTTTAGGACTAAACTCTCCCTTTTTGAGCCAGGGGCCAGAGATAAATTACTTAGTGTTGAGGCTAGATATCTTACCTTATCCTCTCTCTGATTTCTTGCTTCACTCTTTCTACATTTTGTAAATAAATTGTAAATAAAATCTTTTTGCAATTAATTAAATTCCTGGCAACTACACTCTTAAATAATCAAATCCAACCCTTTAAAAATTAACCTCTTTCCCCCTCTACTGTATCCTTTGATCTGTATCCTGACTCCCTATTCTATTTTCTACCAGTTATTTTTTTTGTTTGGCTCTTGGTTTACTTATAATTTCATATAATTTTTTACAAATACTCTTGTAATTTTTATGTCTAAATTATTTCTTCTATGAGGCTATATTTATAGTTGTTTTGAAGATATTATTTTGTTGATAAGTTTGTCTTTTGGACACCTTGATATGTAAAATTTATTAATAATTTTTGGTGTTCTTTGTCCTAGCTTTTACCTCTCTTGGTATATTAATATTTGCAGTATTGGTAGGCTTCAGTCTCTCTTCTAGCCTCCCTTAGGCATATCACTCATCAAGGGATTGTTGTGAATTTCTGTCTCCCATTGGTATCTCCACTTATTATACTGCTAAAGGATTCAGGCCAGTTCCCTTCTGCTTTGTGTTCCTTGGTGCAGAAGCCTATTCCCTCTTCTAGCCATCTGTGCCTTCTGACTAGATTTTTGTGTAGTCTTGGATAAGAGGGTGGTGTGTGAGGAAAGGTGATAATAATGTTTTAATTTGAGTGGGAAGAGACAAAATGCTTTGAGTCTCTAGAAACATTTCTTATTACTCATAATATTGATTATGTCTCTATGCTCTGAGGTCTCATATTGCCTTTGAGCAGTAACTCTTAGCAAGGCTGATCCATTTAAGGACGGGGGCAAATTATGAGGGAATCAACCATTTTTTCAGTGTCTTCATTAAATAATTCATTTACATTTTATTTTTAGTTCTTAATTCTCTCTTCCACCTCTTCTTTCCTGTTGAGAACAAGAAAAACAAAATCCATTAAAATATGTAGTCAAGCAAAACAAATTCTTTTGTTATTCCCCTGCCAAAAAAATGCTTCAGTTGTACTCTTGAATCCATCTCCTCTCTGAAAGTATAGCATGTTTCATCATGAGTCCCTTGAAACTGTAGTTGGCTCTGTTACGTTGATCTAAATTTCTAAGTCTTTCAAATTTGTCTTTATAGTATTATTGTTATTGTATAAATTGTCTTTCTGATTTATTCACTTTACTTTGCATAAGTCTTTCCAGGTTTTTCTTATATGCCCTTCATCATTTCTTATAGCAAATAGTATTTCATTGCATCCATATTTCATAACTTGTCCAGCCATTACACAACTGATGGGTATCCCCATAGTTTCCTTTTTTTTGTCACCATCAGAAGAGCTGCTTTAAATGCTCATAGGTATGGAATGAGTAGCAGTGTTGCTAGATCAAAGAATATGCACAATTTAATACCTTTTGGGGGCACTTAGAAAGCAGTTGTTTTCCAGAATCATTGGACCAGTTCATAGCTGCACCAGCCTTTCATTATTGTACTTGTTTTCCCAAAGCCTCTAAGAGTTATATTGGCAAACCTATATTGGCTGCTCCCCTCCCCCTCTCCATGTGAGCCCACCCCTCTGCCCAGCAGCCTACTTCCTCCCTTCCCTGTCTGGGGTAAGGGAGTGGCTCACATGCCAGTGAGGGTTGCAGTGTGGGCTCTCAGTCTCCAAAAGGTCCATCATCACTGACCTAGAGCATTTGTCATTTTCTTTTTTTTCTACTTTGACATATGATGAATATTGATTGATATTGCAGAATTGTTCAGTTTGTATTTGTCTAATTATTGGTGATTTAGAGCATTTTTTCCTATGGCTATTGATTGCTTGGATGTCTTCCTTTCAGAACTACCTGTGTGAATGTGTATATTCTTTGATCCAGCAATGCTTCCAGAGATATCACTCTTATTTTTATGAATTTAAATTAACAACTTTCTTTTCTTCCAAGTTCTTACTGACTGTCTTTCTCATCGCAGCCCTCTTTAGCTGCCCCACTTTTTCTAAGATCATTTCATGGTTTCACTTTCTCATGTGGTTGCTCTTCTTCCAATTCTGCACCAAATACTCTTTCTTCTTACTCAATTTGCTTGCTCTCTTCTTTTTCCAAGTCTACAATCAACTAGTCCGGTCTTCTGGTTAGGTATAAGGCACTTCAGTGAATGACAACTCATCTTTTTTTTTAAACTGTGGACTAACTGAATTATTGGCTAAAAAGAATAGGCATTTTCCATGAAAATTAAATTGATATCCCTTACTTCCTTTCTTCTTGACTTTTTAAAAGCAGTATTTGTTTTCTATTTGTATTCTATATTGCATGTTTAAAAGTTAGTACTTCCAAGACTTGTATTTGATTTATTAAGTGCTGAATATTTTAGTTTGACTTAAAGGGTGGCTATCTCTGGAGAATGTATAAAATTCAGATTGAATTGGAAATCCTGTTTGAATTCCTTAATTATAAATTTTGTTAATCATCCCATATATATGTATATATATATACATATATATGAACCAAACTCATAGCAGCAGCCAAACATTCTGGAAATCTTATAACCTACTAAATTTAATATGTTTAAACATAAACACCAAATTTAACACTATGGAATGATTTTGGTTTTTTTTTTTAACTTTTTGGACAACTCAGGTAAGTGACTTATTTAAATTTAATAAATGCCATATAGAAGATACTGCAATTTAAAGAAACACTTTAAATTCTAAAAACCAAATAAGGAAGAATTTCAAGCTAGAAAAATTGTTTCAGATGCCCCGTATATAGAATAAAATGCCTCTTTCACTCATTTTATTCTCTCCCTGCTCCTTTTTCTCCCAGTTCCTATGAAATTGATGTAGTTTAGTTTCTCTCTTTTTATCCCTCATCTCTTGATAGTAATTTTGGGTTTCATGTTGCTTAAAGTTGAGCTTAAAGGACTTCATTAGAGAACATAACAGTAAAAATAAATGACAATATAACTTTTAAATTTAGTAATTTAAAAACACTAGTCCCATAATTATCTAATATTTTGTAATATATATGAGTTCCATAATATGGTTTATTATACCCTCTAATTATAAATGAGGGGAAGAGCAAGATTTAGTTAAATTTCTTAATATCCAAAATCAATTCCCATTTTATCTTAATTTTTAAAGCAACAACAACCACGAAGAATTATTGCTTTATTTTTAAAATCTTTAATGGTATTATTTGCCTTTGAAGACTGTTAACATCCCCCACAACTTGTTCACTGTTTCATTCATGTATGAAAGGTACTTTGTTTTTAGCAAAATATATGTACTTTATACATTTGTGAAATAAAATTGTCTTCCAACTTAAAAAAAGTGAGCACAAGTAGCATTAGCACATTGAAATTTGTTTATTTACTAAGGTTATATTTGACAGCAGACTAAATAATTTTTAAGTTTTTAACTTATTTTCTTTTTCATATTTATATTTAGCAGTAATTCTGATAAATTTGTGCTGAAATAGACTCCAATTTTATGACTTATTATCTTGATATTTGCATTTCAAATCTTTGCAAGGACAAACTGAACATGGATAATTGATTAGAAAGGGAACATACTTATTTGATTATTTTTAGAAGATAACTGTACAAAATATCAGTGTACTTATATTCTAGCTAGAAGGAACATTCAGTAGTTATTTTCAGATAGTACTAGATATTCATACCATGTAGAATCTGATCAAGTTGTGATAGCAAAGAACTTGATATTGGACTCGAATCATGGTTTACTGCAGTTATGTACCTTTTATTCTAAACCTGTGGCTTAGGGGGCTATGATGGAGCTTTGTGCTCCCATCGTGCCTGCCTCCTTTGATGCTTGAATTTTTACTTAGGTATGGAATAGGGAGTGTGACTCAATGCTGGTATTGGCTGAGTACTATGCCTCCATGCTTAGATTTCTCCTTTAGAAATGGTAGCCAGAGATGAGCTTGCTATTGACTCTTTATATCACAATCCTCAAGTTCTGGTCTAGCTATTTCAAAATTAGGCTACTGTGTATCATACTTGAGTTTTCAGAAGTTTTCTTATTTGTGAACTCTAATATATTCATTAGATAGGTATTTTATTTTTGTCATGTAAACTTGGCCTATTTAGTTTAAATACTAAATTGTCACTACAGCTTATAATGCCTCTACATTTAGATTCACTAGTTACATAGGTAATATGTATAGGCCACTGATTATTTAATTTTATTTGGGGATATATAAATTATTTTTTATTATCTAAAAAGTGCTATTTAAACAAAAGCAGTTACTTAAACATTTATTTGAACTGTAATCCCATAATAAGGACAAGATTTTAATCAATCCTTGTTGAATTTTAGTTGCATGGAATATCAGATATGCTTTGCCAGTGATCTGTTGTTGGTGTGATGGCCTAATGGCAAATACAGTCTTTATGTAATTGAACATTTGAAAACCCCAAATAAGGAAGAGTCCTTTGAGTGCAACTCTAGAATTATAGCAGAGTAGAAATTGCATATGAAGTGCATGGCCTCTCTAATTTTTTTTTCCTATTTGGTCCTTTCCCTTCTCCCCTAAATTGTACAGCAACATTTTTCCATAGGTGCCACATATTTCACTGCTTACATGTTAAGCTGAGTTTTACCTACTCTTTTATGTAGGTGAGTACACAGAATATGAAGATGGGTGGGCTGCCTCGCACAACACCACCTACTCAGAAACCACCCAGCCCACCGATGTCAGGCAAAGGAACACTTGGGTGAGTATGTAATTTATAATTGCAAAACAGCATGTAGGTCAAGTGATATGTGAATACAAAACTAGTTATTTAAAAGTGATTTTCATTATGTGAGACTGAAGAAAAAAAAAATTCCTCCCTGATTTTTCCTGTCCTTTTTGTCATCTTTCTCAGAAAACAGATACTTATGAGAATGAAAGTATTCTTTGCTATCCTTTTTTAAACTGGAAGTAAAACACTAGCATAGATTTAGAGCTCATTAGATAAACTACATTGGAATTTTGATGGAAACTTTTTTCAGGCATTCATTTTAGATTTGTGGCGTCTTTCTCATCATACTGATTTGAACTTATGGTAGTTTAAAAAAACCCAACAAAACTTTGCTTAACTAATTTCTATGTCAACTTAAACTTATACACATATTGCATTCTGATTAGTTGTGAAAGTTGTACTATATATGAGTTTAGCAAAAATGGCCCATTCAGGGAGAAATTTGCCATTCTTCTACTTAGGGGTTCTTAACCTTTTTGGCAGTGAGGATCCCTTTGGTTAGTTGACCGAAGCCTATGCACTCTTTTTTAAAATTTCTAAAAATAAAATAGTGTTATAAAGCAAACCAGTTTTATTGGAATAGTTATCAAACTATTTAAAATAAAAGTTAAGAACTCCTTTTATTGCTATATATCATAATGAAAATTTGATTTACTGTGATAATATATTTATTGTGTTCTAATGAGTATAACAGAGCTTGGGAGGGAGACAACCAGGGTTATAATCCTAGCTCTGTTATACATTTTTAATTATTTGGCAGTCAGTGATTCAGTTTTTTCATCTGTAAAATGGGGGTATTATTTGACTTATTTGCTTTTTAGAGACATTCTGATGACAAATTGGATTTTTTTAAAATATGAAAAACCATAGGGTTTTGAAGTCTCAGATTGGCATTATGTATTGTGTTTAAAAATGACTAAGGTGCAATTCCATTTTTGGCCCCCTCACCAAAAAAAAACCCCGAATTAACTACTTTGTAACAGTTGAGAACAGATGATACTGTTGAGCTGAGAGATGAGGAAAGACGAACTGAGAAGAGAAAGAACTTAGATAAACAAAAGAGCAGGAAGAGAGTGTAATAAAGTAGGGAAAGTTTTTGTGGTCCCCTTTAGATAAATGAAAATAAAATCAAGGTTTAACCAGTACTAGTCAAGAAAGTAGTGTAAGATGGACAGGGGAACTCTAGTCACAGTAGAGGAGGATAGGGCTGAAGGGTAGAACCTGAAACTGAACTGCAGAGTGGGCTAGAGAAGGAAAACAATAGCTTTGTGAGTTCTAAAACATCATCCAGATGGGAGCAGCTCTCAGGAGAGGAGAAGATAGAGCCAGGGAAGGACAAGTGTTTCTAGAGCCAACAGTTCGGGGACCTGACTAGTTATTTATTAACTTCCCAGTTTCCTCAATATTTTTGCATCTTGCAAGCGATATTGTGAAGTGCAAAGAGCTCTTCTTTGTTTTTTGTTATATAATTTTGTTTTATATACATACACACACATATAAATCATTACACACTACTGTATTTGTTGTAACAGAGCAGAATTTATCCACTTCATACTTTAAGGAAAAATTGTATACATTAGTTTTTCTAAAATTCATTTTTTTTTTTTGCAGAAATTCTGAGAGGTAACTGTAACTGAAAGTTACAGACCTCCAAAGAGGCATTTGGTGACGTGCTTTGTTAGCACTGTCTTCTTGACCCAGGCAGTACTGTTTCTCCCCCCACTCCCAACTAACTACCCATTTTTTTCTTTGCCCATTCTTCCCTCTTTTTAATTTTGTTATCATTTCTCTGGCCCTTTTCTCCTTCCCTTAGATGAAACAAAGGCAGGCAATTCAATTAGTTTTCTGTTCCCATTTATCTTCAGCTAACTGGAAGTCAGTATAAGGGTTGAGAGAAAGATTGCCTTGTTGGACTAATGTAGGACCTGAAGTCATCCCTACTTGAAAAAGGTTTTGAAGAGTACACTTCTGTGTGGCAGTTTCTAAAGGACACAGCCATTATATCCTTTAACTTTTTGCTCTGTAATTTCTTCCCCTTTTCCAGTAACTTGTTTCTGAATCTACATGTTTCTGAATATTTGTAGCTAAATTAACTTACTTATTTTCTCATTATTGATATATTTATAATTTTGTAGGTAATGTCTTCATTTACAAGTGATTTTTCAGTTTGCAGTGCTAACACTTCAATTTCAGCCCCCCCCCATTTCCTCTTACTCTTTCTCAAATGAAAGAAAGAAAATATTTAAATGTAATCATTGTACTCAAAAACCTAAATGCAGTAGGTAAGTTGATACTTAAAAGGAAAACAGTAGTTTCTATGTAAAGTAAATAATTGTTTTAGTGATACTGTGCCCCAGATTGAGAAGGCGGCATGGTATCATAGAAAGGGTATTATTTCTTATATGGTTGTATACCTGTCTTCAAGAGAAAAGGGGGAGAGGAGTAGGAAGAAAAGAAACATAACATCCTAGGGTTTGACTTATTTGTAGCAGCTGGTTGGTTGGTAGACCCAATGGATTCATTTAAATAAAAGATGAATTAGAAAGAAGAGTATTAGTACCCCAGTGAGAGGGATTTTTTTTTAGGTCTCACATCTTAAAGATTCTAATTTTTTCTTTGTCACAATATCATCTATATTTCCCTCATATTATTTTGGAACTTGGGATATTTAAAAGAGAGGAGAGGTAATTAACTACTTTTATTTTTCCATCTCATCTGATTCTTATTTTGTGTCCACTAGCCCTACAATCTTTTTCTTTTATAGGGAATTTTGGGGGGAGAAACAGGAAAAGGTATGTTAACAGAATCTATCATGCCACCACTTTATTACCAACTCAGAGGAAATGAGGAAGAGTGTTAAGAAATGAGGGAAAATGTCTTAGAAAGAAAGGGTAAGGTGAACAATCAGTGGACAATGGTGAAAGGTAATAAAGGCAAATTAATTGTAAAAATAGAAGAGCAAAAGAAATATTAGGCATTAAAATTTTAATGTTTTTATGGATATAATTGAATATCACTTGGATATATTCCATTTCCTTGAAAAGAAAATGAGCAATATGGGAATTGGTTCCTTGACAACCCCCAGCATGGGAATCTTTGGATTCCAGAATTTAGTACTAATTCTACATTGACTTTTGAATAACTGTAGTATTAGAGTGTGGCATGACGAAAAACAACAACCTCTTATTTGGGGCTTTTATAAGAGCTTGATTTAATGTTTAGAAAGTGTTTCGAGTTTTCAATAAAAACAGGTACTAGAAGACATGGAAATAAGAAGTGGAGCAAGGTGAAGTGAGTACTCTTGTAAACTATGCCAAGTAAGCTGCTTAGCTGAGGGAAATGGAGATTGAAAAAGAAATAATATCAACTTTTTAAAAAGCATAAAACCATACCCATTTAAATTTCTACTAGGTGGGAGGCAAGGGATACCTGAAGAAGAGGTGATTGGATGATGTAAAAACACACATTTTCCTATTTAATTTCAAATGGTACTTCACTACTGGCAACTCTATCTTTGAATTTGTTATGCCTAAATTTGCCTAATTACACAATACATACGCTCTTCTTTTTGTAGGCGTCACTCCCCCTATCGCACACTGGAGCCAGTGCGTCCTCCAGTGGTACCAAATGATTACGTACCTAGCCCAACACGTAATATGGCTCCCTCGCAGCAGAGCCCTGTGAGGACAGCTTCTGTGAATCAAAGAAATCGAACTTACAGGTATTTTCTCTACCTCAGCACAAAATGTGATGGCCATAGTACCATACTCTGTTCAAATAACTTCAGTTAAACCTTTTTCATTCCAAAGCACCAAGTCCCCTTTCCTTACTCTATTCCCACTAAACCACATCTGCTCTCACCTTCCTCTTCTGATGCTCTGATACAACTTTGAGGAATCAGGAAGTCATATAAGAACAGATAATAAACTATCAACCTCTATAAAGTTTAAATGTACAGAGGGAAGCTCAGCTTAGGTGCCTTGAGAAAAGATTGTGAACCAAAAAGTTAAATGCTAAATTTTTTCAAGTTGTTTTTTGGTGGAACTTTACAGATGAAAAACCAAACTTGTTAAAAATGTAAGTATGGGCTATCGCACCAAGACATAATTGTGTATTAAAGTTAATCAAACATAAATATCTTAAAGAAATATATTTTCATTGTAAATGAAAATTTTTTGGGAAAGATTAATTATATTATAGCATAATAAAGCTAATGTATCTACCTACATGTTTATAAAATTGAGTCCTATTGTCAATCTAAACATTGTCAGATTTTTTTTTTATATGAACTTTTAAAACAGTCGTAGGAATAATGAATTTGTCTTGAACCTAGATTCCACTCTCCTCCCTTTCCTGTATTTATAAAACTACATCATTGATGTTGCTATAAAGATTGAAGAGGAGGGTTCTTATGTCTTTTTTTCTTTGGTAGTAGGTCTATATGTTTTAGAAACTTTTAACTTATATTCTGGGGAATTCTGATTAACTATTGCTTTACATCAATATTAATGTTTTGGTGGGTTTGATTTCTTTAGCAGCAGTGGTAGTAGTGGAGGGAGTCATCCGAGTAGCCGGAGCAGCAGTCGAGAAAACAGTGGAAGTGGTAGTGTGGGGGTTCCTATAGCTGTCCCTACTCCATCTCCTCCCAGTGTCTTTCCAGGTAAACCCAGAATTAATTTGTATTTCTTCCTCTTTGAAGCCTAATTACTCTCTTATTCAGGATGATTTACTAGGTCTGAATAAATACTGGAAAAAAAATTTTGGGGGAAAAATGAACCAAGTGGTACTGATATGACTAAAATTTTTTTCCCTTATTGCTGTGCTTTTGGGCATCTGGTGTTAATGGTTAGGAAGTGCCCTTCTTCTTCTAACCACGGTGCCAATGAGACTAAGACTTTAGGCATCATGTCTGTATAGGGTACCTCTACTCTCTCTTTCATGGTTATAGATGAATCTGTTATCAGAGTTATTTATCTTGGAAACGAATGGCATTGGGCACAATGGTGACTGGGTGAGTTTGTGAGGTTAGGTCGGTGCAAATATATTATTTACTGAGAAAAACAAAATCAAATTCCAAGTTCATGGTCTACTGACAGTTGAGTCATCACAGCATAGATAAGAAGACACTTTTGATTGTTGGTTTCTTTGACCTGTGAAATTGAACATTTTATGAGATGTTCTCCATTTTCTCTGAGACAAAAAAATGTGCCACTAGGATTTTCCTCCTTCCCTTCTCTCCCCCTTTCCCTGCTTCCTTCCTCTTCCCTTTTCTTCCCTTCTTTCCTCTCTTCCCTCCTCCTGGTCCCCTTCATCAGCTAGAGTACTCCTTCCCTGAACTGCCTTATATTCATTTTGTGAAAGTTATATAATTATCACATATATTTCAAATTTCATGGAACAAAAGCATGATGATTGGGTACTAGAGGCAAACATTTAGTCAGTAAGTATTTATTAATCACCTATTATATCCCAAACATAGTGCTAAACACAGGGGATACAAAAAGAATCAAAAGATAGTCCCTGTCCTCAGGAAGTTCACAGTCTTAATGGGAAAGAAAAGCAAACAAATAAGTGTGACCAAATGACATTCAGGACAAATAGGAGATCATTAATAAGAGAAAGAATTAAAGATGCTAGGGAAGGTTTCCTGTGGAAGATGGGATTTCAATTTAGACTTAAAGGAAGCCAGAGAGGTCAGTAGCAGAGCAGAAGAGGCAGAGCATTCCAGACATGAGGGAGAGTCAGAGAAAATGCTCAGAGTCCAGAGATGGAGAGTCTTGTTTAAGAAATAGCCAAGAGGCCACTTTCACCAGATCAAAGAGTACATATTGGAAAGTCATGTTTAAGATGACTAGATGAGTAGGAGAAGGCCAAGTTATGAAGGGCTTTGAATGGTAATCAGAGTGTTTTTGTATTTGATGCAGAGGTAATAGGGAGCCACTGGAGTTAACTGATATTGGGATGATATTGTTGGGCCATTTAGTGTAGTTTATTGTGTTAATATAATATAGAGTCAGAATTAGAAGAATTTCATGGTTTTTAAAAACTTGGCATTATATATATATATATATGTATGCATACATATATATATATATATTCTTTTTTTCTACTCTGTTCAGATAAATGTTATTTGTTTTCAGCTTCTGTAACTGATAAAAAAAATCTATCCTAACCCTATCCCCGTTCCTGCCCTTCCCCCTCATTTCTCTCCCCACCTTCTCTTTTTCTCCTTCTCTGTCCCCCTCTATCTTTTTCTGTTTTTCAAGTAAAAAAGGGCATTAAATTATTTATTTTCTTTAAGGATTTATAAGTCTGTATCAATACCCTAAGCATGTTAACTTATTTGCTGCATATGTAACAATTCTTTAACATGAACTGCTTCTTTTCCAACCTTTGCATTCATTTGGTTAGCATTAAGGCCTGAATGCCTAACACTAACAACTCAAAAGACATTTTTTTTTCTAATCCTGGCTACTGTGATGGCGTTATTAATGCTCCCTCTTCCTCCTCTTTCTGCCCAGCCCCTGCTGGCTCAGCTGGCCCTCCTCCCCTCCCTGCCACTTCTGCCCCTGCCCCTGCCCCTCTGGCTCCTGCTACTGTCCCCCCTTCCACTGCCCCAGATGGTGCTGCTGCGGGAGCTCAGCCCCTTGCTGATGGCTTCACTTCTCCAACTCCCTCTGTTGTTTCTTCCACTCCACCTACAGGTGAGTGTGCTCTTTCATGGGCAGATGAACCCTGATTTTAGGCTGCTGTTACTTTGAAGGTATAATACTCTGTTGGGTTTTGAAATTGGCTAGAGATTGAGAAGTAAAAATCAATTTTCTCGTGGAGGGTTAGCAGTTTATTAAATAACAATGCTAAACAAATACATTAACAAGTAGCTAGTAACATTAAAAATACTGAAGTGAATATAGCTTGAAATTATGTTTTTTCTTTTCTTAACATATATGGTAGTTTGTATCATTAAACCAGAGGATTTTAATGTGTGATACTTTGGATTATGTAAATCTAAAATTCAGAAAAGTGTTGTATGTATGTGTAGGTGGTCTTGGAATCCTTTTTTACTTTGAGCTTAACCTTCTAATTAGTCTTGGTTTCTTAGAATATAGCCTAAAATATTCCAGTAATTATAAATGATACTGAGCAGTTCAATCTAAATGTATCTTTTAAAGAATTAATACACTTACACACTAGAATTTTTTGTTGTGGATATTGCAATGTCAGAACTGGGTCATAATATGAACAAAGAAGATTTTTAAATGAGGGATCTATCATCTATCTATCTATCTATCTATCTATCTATCTATCTATCTATCTATCTATCTATCTATCTTCTATCTAAAATACATCCTATTTTCCATTTTAGGTCTTTTTGTTGTTATTGTTTAAAAATTTTAAAAATTTCTGTTCCTAACTCTCCTCTCCTTCCACTCTCCATCCACTGAGAAAGTAAGAAAGAAATACAACACCCATTTTATATATGAAGTGATGCAAAGTATATTCTTAGCCATGTTGGCCGACCCCCTTCCCCAAAAGCAAGAAAAATAAAGAGGAAAAAATACACATCAGTCCACACTGTTCATCAATTCTTTCTTTGAAGATGGATAGTATTTTTCATTATGAATCCTTTGCAATTGTTGTAGATCATTGTACTGATACGGTGTGCTAACTCTTCCATAATTGATTGTCTTTACAGTATTGCCATTACTGTGTATGTTGTTCTCCTGGTTTTGCTCATTTTACTTTGCATCAGTTCATACAAATCTTCTGAGGTTTTTCTTAAATGATTCCCTTCATTTTGTCTTCTAGCATAAGTAATATGACTGTGACAGAATACTATAACTGCTTTGCCATTTCCTAGTTGATGGCCATTGTTTCAGTTTCCAATTCTTTGCCACCACAAATAGTTACTTTACATACCCCCCCCAGATATTCTTTTGCTTTTTATTTGATCTCTTTGGGATGTAGATGTAGTACCAGTGTTGGTGAGTCAAATTGTTTGCCACAACTAATGGACTAGTGTATAACTCCACCAGCAGTGTGTTAGTATTTTTGCAACATCCCTGCAGTGTTTGTCTTTTTTTTTTTGGTCATCTTAGCCAGTCTGATGAGGGCAAGGTGATACCTCAAAGTTCTTTTGATTTTTATTTCTCTATTTATTAGTATTCACTGGAGGTTTTTAGGCAAAGACTGAATCAGCAGTTCTTAAAGTTTTTTTTTTTTGCCTAGAATACCTTTTTCACTCTTAAAAGTTACAGAAGACCCCAAAGAACTTTTGTTTATTGAGTTATATCTTTGGTTATTACTGTATGAGAAATTAAAACTAACAAGTTTTAAAAATATTTATTAATGCATTTAAAATAATAATAAACATGTTAACATATGACATTAAAAATACTGTTTTTCAAAATAAAATGAAAATTGTGAGAAGAATGGCATTTCTTTACAAAATTGTATAAATCTCTTTAATAGAAGACAGCTAGATTTCTCTGATACCTGTCTCTGAATTCAATCTGTTGTACTCTATTGTTTTGGTTTCAATATAGGAAGACAGATAGGTCTCATTCAGGTAGGTAGTTTGAAAAGGGGAGGATTTAGTAGGCAAATAGTATCTTAATATTATTATGAAATTATTTTTGACTGTCCATACATCCTATAAAGGTCTCAGGAGTCCTAAGGGGGTCTCAGATTCATACTTTGGAAACCTCTAGGCTATATAAGTCACTTGCCAGGTATCTTATAGAAAGAACTATTGTTCTGGTGCTTTTTTGAATAGCTACCCTTTGAGGTTCCTTCCAACTATGATATTCTGGGATGCTAGTTAAATTGGTGATTTAAAGTTAAAAACTATTGTTAACAATATAAAAAGGACTTAATTTCATTTGTAAGGGGAGAAACATGGTACAAAGAGAAGTGTAAATTTATTGTTCCTCATAGAAAGTTCTGAACATTGTCTGGAAAAAATGTTTATATAATGTTCTATTCTCTCTTAGACTGTCCCTATTTAAAAAAAAAAGATGAAATAGGAAATGAAATTTCCAGTCGGCTTTAGCTGATAAAAACTTAGTGTAGAATAGATCTCTTTGATGTCAATGATGGCTTTATTTAGTTTAGTATTGTTGATTTGATATATCATGCAGCATGTGTATGTGTGCATGCCTGTGTGTGCATGTCTGTGTGTGTGTGTTTCTGTGCCTTGGAGTTTCTTAGTTTTAATCAAAGGTGGATCTTTGACATAGAGAAATGGAAGGGGTGTCAGAGAAACATGTGGGAGGCTGCTTGATGTAGTGGTATAAAGTGTTAGAGTTACAGGGCTTGAATCCTGGTTTATCCATGACTTTGTATGGTCTTGGACCAGCCACTTTACTCTTTAGGTTCAAGTTTGCAAATCTGTAAAATGAAAAGGTTAGATTGAGTGGCCTCATAAAAATTTCTTGTAGGTCTATAAGACTCTTATAAGGTCATCTCTTTAGAACGGGAAGGGATCTCAGAGTCTATGTAATCTAACCTCTCATTTTACAGCTGAGGGAGTTTTGGCCTACTATGTGACTTGCCCAGGGTGACAAAGACAATAAATGGCAGAGGAAGGATTTGAAAAGAAGTACTTGAACTTCAGACTTAGTTTCTTTTCATTAGATGTGAATATATTTTGTTCCCAGTTACTTTTCATTGGAATTTCTTAGATCTTTAATAATGCTCTAACAAAATAATTTAGCCCTACTGATTAATTGTTTAATTAAATAATAAAGATCTTTTGATTTTTATTTTATGATCTCATTTTAGGTTGGGTTTTTTTTTCCCTGAAGTGTATCTTACTCTACTTTTTCTCCTAACAGATCATAATTTTGTTCCTCTGGAAACCTCATTAAATTAGCTACAATATTTAGTTCCTGTTCCTCTTGGATTTTAAGCTATAGATTTCATAAATTTCCAATTTGTTCCTTTGCACATTTGCAAACTTAGTTGATGACTATAACCTTGAAATGGTGTGTGTGGGATAAGAACATATATACCTGATATAATATATAACTTACTAAACTATTCAGGAAAAGATTTATTAATATAGCTGCTATTTTACTTATCTGCTTTTCTAATTTGATAATGGAAATAGTGTAATTAGTTTGCTATTTATTATTACAAGGCAACTTGCATTCAGCTTGATGGCATTTGAACCCTTTAAATATTAAGCCCTTTTGAATACTGTTATTAAAACTGCCCTTCTTTAAGTAGATTTTTTATTAAAAATAATTTAAATTTAGTCAAGGCTTTTAGCATTTTCTTTTGAATGACAGATTACTGTTCACCCCCAAACCAGGTCATCCTGTTCAGTTCTACAGCATGAACAGACCTGCTTCTCGGCACACTCCCCCAACAATAGGAGGCTCTCTGCCCTATAGACGTCCTCCATCCATAACCTCACAGACAAGCCTTCAGAACCAGGTGAATGGAGGACCCTTTTATAGCCAGAACCCAGGTAAGAATAATCTTAATCAAACGTTTTTTAAGATTTAGCTTAAGAAACCATCAACCACTTATTATATTCTTCTGTTCTTTTAAATAGTTATTGTTTATATTGAAAAATAGATTAAAATATTGGAATACCTTGCTTTAAGCAATAGTTGTGTTCTTGAAATGTTATGTGGTAGTACATTTGATGAAAATCAAAATGTTTTAAGCAATTTCCATTAATTTTCACAGTCACATGTGGACAACTATATGTGAGCAACTAGCTATGAATACCAACTGTATAAATACGGTTTATTGGTAAAATAAAACTTAGAAGAAAGTTAATTTGATACACATTTAATACTATTCATTAGTAGTAGTTTTTTTCTGGATAACTAGGCATAATAGTAAGCAACTCATATCACTGACAACTTCCTCCTGAGTGGAGCCTGAGATCTGAGGTAGCTGACTGATTTTAGCAAGGCTTTCTGTCCCATTTTCTTCCAGGGTGGCCACAGGACCACAATACATCTTCTAGTTCCCATTCTGTAACATACTATTATGTTAACTTGAAATTCTCAGAACATTTGAGTTATGGATGGCCAAACAGCAAAATCTATGGGTTTCTAGAAGTACCTCAGAGCAGATTTGATTTTTGTTCGGCTTAATTATTCTTTTTAAATCTTTTTTTTTTTTTTTACTCTATCTGGAGGACTCAGGGTAAAGAAAGAGGGAGATGGGCTGTAACCATAGACAGTCTCTTGAACTTGCCTGTGGAGGGTTAGGATTTAAGAGAAGACTCCTCTTCTCCAAAATTTCTTACCTACAAATTAGAGATTAATTTAAATGAAAAAGCAGCCACCTGTGGGAAGATTAAGGCGTCTGATAACAGGTGAAGGGGCTGAGAGTGGGAGGGTAGTAGAAATAATGGTATGAAGAAGAGAGGGGCTATGGTACATTTATACTTTAATGTGGAGTGGGAGAATAATTCTAGACATTCTTAAATTAAGAGGCTGTAAACTAAAAGGTAATTGAACTTACATGAAAGAAAATTACAAGTTTTGGTTACTTTGGACATTTGATAAATTATTCCTCTCTGTAGAGGGATAGTTGGAGGTGCAGGATGTTGCATGTATTGCCAGACTTGGACTTGTTGATTAGTCTTGCTGAACTGTTTTCATTTGTGATAAGGACAGGTTCTTTGGTATAAGGATAGAATTCAGAAAAGGTCTGTGACATAAAAAAGCCTTCAAGAAATTTTTTTTAAAGGTGAGGTTTAGGAAGGGTAGTATATTAGGAAGATATATGTGGGTGGAGAGATAATAGCATCCTAGAATGTAGAGGAAGCTATATCCCCCGTTTGGAATTTAGTGGGGCTTCATCTGGCCTAGGGATCTATAGAAATACCCCTTTAATCTTGGGAAGATCCAGAGCTAAGTGGAAAGCAGCACCTACAATGCCAAAACTAGTGGAATGAAAATGACTTTAGATAAAAATCAACCTAGGTACCCCCCAGAGTCCCTGGTGGTGGGAGCCCAGAATGCAGGAGAGCTATGGGGAGCTCTAAGAAGATTCTGGTGTAGCAGCATGAGCCCAGAGCCTAGAGAAAGACACTGCATCCATGTTGGCAAAGACATGGCACCCATAGCACAAATAGGGCTGCTACTTTCCCTCTCCACAGCAACTGAGGACATTTTTCACATGACCCGCCCCTCTGTCAAGCAGCCCAATGCGAACACTTCCTCTCTCCACTCTCTGGGGTAATGCAGGGAACTCACAGGCAGCTTGAAGTTGTAGTTTGAGTACATGATCTCTAAAAAATTCGCCAGTGCTGCACTAGAAAAAGGCTAGCCTGAGGTGTCTCTGAAGACCTTGGAGGAATTTGGCACAGGAGTGGTCCTGGATCCCAGCATCAGAGAAGGACCCCAGAAGAGTCAAGTGTAGGAGAGATCCTGTATTCCTATGGCAAGAGAACCCCCTATAGTCCCAGGCAGAGCCTGGCACTGGAGTGACTTCAGAGTCCTTTGATGGACAGGCTTGGTTTTGGCCACCATACTCAGATTTAGGCAGATCCTGCCCATACCATTTACTTGGTAAGCTTAGTAGCAGGGCCCCCACCCCAATACCTTTCTTTACTGATTTTCCACCCTTCCCCAGCTTAGATCCTCAATTTACTGAGCAAACCAAGTAAATTTGTAATAGCATGAGATAATACCTTGGTTTGAAAGATTTTTGGCATAAAACCTGAGGAAAATAGGGACCATACACATCTTGGAAAAAAAAAAACAAACAAACCTGTTCTGGTTATAAGGATTATAGAAATACCTGGAATAAATAAAACAAGATGCACAAAATGCTCTGACTAGGAAAGAAAGAATAACAAGAAGAAATTATATCTTAGAACAGATGGTAGATAACTACACCCAAGAACTAACTGTCCTGAAAATGAGAATGGTACTCCTGAAGGAACTCTACTGAAGGCTGCTGAAAGCATCAATAAATATTAAAACAAAATCATAAAAAAATAAAAATCTAATTTATATAAAAAGCAGCCTGCTTGGAAGACAATAATCTAAGAATTATTGAACCCTTCAATTTCAGTTAAATTCAGTAAATATTTTTAATTGCTTACTATAACTCCAGTGGCCTTGTGCTCATTGTTGGGGATACAAATAAATATTTTCCCATGTTTCCATGATTCATTTTCTTTCCCTCCCCAGTCCCAGATTCAATAAGCACTTCCACTGGGTTCCCCTTTTAGATTCTGCTCTATTCCTTTTCATTCTGTTCCTTCTCACCAGTATTTTGCTTTTTATCACTCCCTCCTTCCCTATCCCACCAGTTACCACCCCCTTCCCTTGTCTTATTCCCCTTCTACTTCTCTTTAGTGTAAGATAAAATTTTATACCCCATGAGTATATTTGCTTTCCCCTCTCTGAGCCAGTTATGATGAGGGTAAAGTTTAAGCATTACCCATCACCACCCTTATCCTCCCCTCTCTATAATTATTTTTCACACATCTTTATGTTATATAATTTACCCCATTCTATCTCTCCCTTCCTTTTTCTCTCAATGCAATCCTCTCTTTCACCCCTTGATTTTTTAACATACATATCATATCATTTAATATAATCATATTTACACACACATCATCATATATCATCAAATATAGCTCATGTTAATCAGCTTACTTCTCCACCCTCTTTCTAAGTATATTCCTTCTATCTTCTTTACTACTAAGAGTAATTTTTCAGAATTGTAGATATCCTCTTTCCATGTAGAAATATATGCATTTTGACCTTAATGAGTTCCTTAAATTTTCTCCTTATTTGCCTTTTTAGGCTTCTCTTGGATCTTGTGGTTTGGACTTCAAATTTTTTATTTAGGTTTGGCTTATTCCTCAGGAATGCTTGGAAATCTTCTATCTCGTTGAATGTTCTTTTTTTCCCCTGAAAGAATATACTCAGTTTTGCTGGACAGGTGAAACTGTTGTAAACCTAGATCTTTCACCTTCCTGAATACCATATTCTATGCCTTCTGATCTTTTAATGTAGAAGCTGCTAGGTCCTGTGTGATTCTGATTGTAGTTCCATGGTATTTCCTTCTTTCTAGCTACTTGCAGTATTTTCTCCTTGACTTGGGGGCTCCTGAATTTAGCTATTACATTCCTCGAAGTTGTCATTTGAGGATTTCTTTCTGGAGGTGATTTGTGAATTCTTTCAATTTCAATTTTATTTTCTTATTTGAGGATGCCTGGGCAGTTTTCTTTGATAATTTCTTGTATTATGATGACCAAACTGTTTTCCTGATCATGGCTTTCAGGTAGTCCAATAATTTTCAGATTGTCTTTCCTGAATCTATTTTCCAACTCAGTTGTTTTTTCCAAAAAGATTTCATGTTTTCCTTTGATTCTGCTTTATTGTTTCTTGATTTCTCATGAAATCATTAGTTTCTAGTTGCTCAATTCTGATTTTTATGGCCTGATTTTCCTCTGTCAACTTTTGATTCTCCTTTTTCAGTTGGTCTATTTCTTCTTGCATTACTTTCATTTCTCTGCCCCACTTTTTCTCTACTTCTCCTAATTGTTTTTTGAAGTCTTTTGAGCTCTTCCAGAATCTGTGTCCAAACCATATTTTTCTTTTGGACTTTGTGTGTGTGTTGCTCTTCTTAGCTTATTTTCTGGGTTTCAATCAGTTTTAGTTCTTCTAAGATGACGTGATGGCCTGAGGGCTGAGAATTAACCCTTGAGATCCTGATAACTCAAAGACTTGCCTTAGGCTTAGTTGTAAGCTTGTGGTCTTAACTTTGATCTTGATCAGGTCAGGAACTACTCAAGTGTAGCCTCCGGCTTAGGTTTAAGTTTTTGGTCTTACTGTGTACTTGTTCTAATTGAACACACTCTTCATTGCCCTGTTCTGGAGCTCTACCCTGAGCTTTAAGCAAAAAGATCTGGGCCCACCTTAGTACTGTCAGCCACTCTAAACTGTGATCTATGTCCTCACCCCAAGCACAGATTGATATGCCTGATTTCACTCTGGGTGCACACAGATCAGCCCATTTCAGCATAGATTGCCTTGGGCTGGGATTCTGGATTTCTCCACAGGTTTGAAATTTCAAGGTGTGTGGGTTGGCTTGGACCACTATTTGCCCACGCAGGATCTTGGGGTCTGAATGTTGGCTTGGACTTAGGTTCCAAACCTGGGTCAGTAGATGTGGGTTGGGAGTGTGTGGCTTGCTCTTCACTCCTTGCTACAGCCTTTTGCTGACTGCTTCCCTCTCACCCCAGTGCCCCAGATTTTCTCTGCCTACTTTTTGGATTTTTCTTTTTTTGAAAATTGTTTTACTATCTCTCCTTGTTGGTTCTTTCACTCCTGTATTTATTTTGTGGCAATATTTTAATATGGGTTGGAGACAATTCTCATGGTGACTTGGAACTTCTCTGTTCTACTCCACCATCTTGACTCGACCCCTGGAAGTCCTGGGAGATATAAATAAGAAAAAGAATAAGTCTTTACTTTCATCTAGTTTACAATATAATGAAGGAAGGCAATACACAAACGGAAGTTGAAAAGCAAGGGAAGGAGAGAGAAGGCCCTTGGCTTAGGACCATAATGATGGTAGAGTTGAATCAAAGTACAACTGGTGAGAAATGTTTGGGCCCTGATCCCTCTTTACATGGAGAATTTGAGAGTAGTTTTTTATGCTGTGCTTCAGACTTCTAATTATAGAGTCAAAGTACAGTGAGGATGATGATGAGGCATGAGGACCAAAGTGGATCCAGTTTCTAGGATGATGTTTCCTAGTTATGATATTTTCCTTGGAAGATGATGATAGTAGAACTGAATACAAGAAATTCAGCTCTTTGGAAAAACATCTGAAAATCATGATCAGAAAATGTCTGAATACCTTATTTCAAGAAATTATAAATGAAAACTGCCAGAACTCTTAGAACCAGAAGGCAAAGTGAAAATGGGATTCTACCAGTTGTGTCCTGAAAGAAACTCCAAAATAAAAACTCCAGGAAGCAAAATAGCCAAAATTCAGGACTTCTGGGTCAAAGAAAAAATACTAAAAGCAGCCAAAAGGAAAGTGTTCACTGTGAAGGAGCTATAGGAAGGATCACAAGATTTGGCAGCTGCTATATTAAAGAAGAGGAGAGCTTGTCACGCAGTTTTCCAAAAAAGAAAATTTAAGGGCTTACTGCCAAAGATAATTTGTTGGCAAACAGAAAAAAAAATGGTTCTTAAATGTTATAGAGGATTTCTGGACATTTCTAATGGGAGGGATAGGATATTATACTTACTCCTTTCTCTCCTCCTAACTGAACTACTGATACCTAGTAAAACAGTCTTACAGAAACCATAGTGACATAGTGTCCTTGGCTACTAGTCTGGACTTCACCTTCTCCTCTTATTTTCCTCTGCCCACTGGTTAAGACAGGAAATTTGAAATTATCCTTGCTCCTTGTTGCTACTTCCAGATCCTGTAATAGTGAGGGGGACTTAGAAAAAGGAAGGAACCACTGAGCCTCTCTTCCTTTGAGATTAATATTATTCATATCTACTATTCAGTTGAAACCTTGATGATCTTACCTCCCCCCACCCCCTGAAAAGATAGCCTTCCTTTTTTCAATAAGTTCAATACCTCACTTACAATTTTTCTCTCCTCTGTAACTTTTGTCCTTTGACTAGAGGCCTTCAACATATTTATTTTCTCTAAAATACCGCAACCACTCAATTGCTCAGCCTATTTACTTCCAATGAGCTACTCCTCTACTCAACCTCAGCGACATGTGAAGATGATCATACTCTTGGTCTTGCTGGCACCTACAAATGTACCACCTTTATGTTCAAGAATTCTGAAATCTAGGGGGCAGCTGGGTGGCTCAGTGTATTGAGAGCCAGGCCTAGAGACAGGAGGTCTTGGGTTCAAATCTGGCCTCAGACACTTCCTAGCTGTGTGACCCTGGGCAAGTCACTTGACCCCCATTGCCTAGCCCATACCACTCTTCTGCCTTGGAACCAATACATAGTATTGATTCCAAGCCTGAAGGTAAGGGTTTAAAAACAAAAAGAATTCTGAAAACTCCTTAACTAATCATAATCAATTGGCTTTTCATCTCTCCCTCTGCCTTTTAAATAACACCACTCTTTACTACCTACTTACTTGTCTTTACCATGACCTCCAATCCCTTGACCAAGCCTCAGTTCTCTTTCAGACTACCTCCTAGGTAGTAGACACTTTTACCTTCCCCTCTTTTTGACTCCTTGGTAAACCAATTCAACTTTACATGCCATGGACAAGGTCTAGCCTCACTTGAGATTCCAGGGATTCCTGACAGGTGGCAAACAGTCAGTCAAGAAAATAATAAATGGAAGATAGTTTTATCAATTGGCCATGAGCATGCTTTGCACCTGATAGCTGCTCCACCATCCCCAGGCCTGATGTTTATTTTTATACCCATTTTGGGGGGCATTCAGATACATTACCTAACACATGTCTAAATAGAGATAATTGGAAAAGTGATACATTAACTTTTAACAAATCACTTGATTAACATTCTATATTCTTGTATTGTGATTACAGATTCTTGAAAGAATAAAGGTTTTACACAAGAAAAATGATTCTGTCACAGGTGGCTTAATTTTCTCATTATCCTGTGAGGAGCTTGAGCTTACAGTCAAAGAAATTTACTTATTACTTTAAATGAAAAGAAATAATCAGAAATTCTTAAAGACAATTCAACAATCATAACATTGAGGTTGAGAGGCACTGAGAACATACTTCAAATTTAATATTAGACTGATCATTTTTCAGGATTTATTAGGGAGTTTCTCAAGGGGAAGAATCAAGTCATTTAGGCACCTGCACTTTTTATATGGGCCTTTATGATTGATTTGTATGCTGGCTTAATGAGAATAAGTTTCTGTGAGTGGGAAAGTTCTGGGCTTGGCTTGTAGCTACGGTTTTACTGGGAATTATGTACCTAAGTAAAAGTTAACCCATGGTAGTCTTTTGGGGTTGATTTTGAGGGTCTGATCTTTTGTTGATGTTTTGGAGAAGTAGAGTGCAGGTATTTTGTTCTTTTATTATTCTTTCTGAGGTTAGGGGGGAATAGCAATCATGTCAATTCCATAGGTAAGGGATGTAATTGAGAGAGGTTATGCAAAGGGGACTGAGTGGGCAATCACATCTTGCCAAGGGGCCACTCTGTGTCCTCTTTAGCTGCCACAAGTGACCTTGTCAAGACCCAGTGGCCTGATGGCTCCCAACATTTACACTGTCCTTTTCTCTTGAATCACTCCAATAGCATGTCACCTATTATGTCAAGCCAAGTCTCAGCTTTGGATTACTCCCACCATTTTTCACTTTCACTCCTATACATGTACTACTGAATGAAAGCAGAAAACAATCATTCAACCATTCTAACTGGTTCCATTACAATTTTATGTTACATGACCTCAACTAGGCCTTTCCTGCCAATCCTTCTAAATCTACATTATCAATTCACTCTCTCACTCACCAAAGCACTCTTCCACTTTTCATTCATCCTCAAACATCCCATGTCTCCCCCTCTCCCAACCTCTCAGTTGCCTCATATTTTGCCTCATATTTTATAGAAAAAATTGAGGCCATTTTCAGTGAGCTCCTTCTTCTCCCATATTCCTCATCTCTCACTCAGTTGCCTTCTGTCATTCTCTCTTCCTTCACCCCATCTCATATGATAAACTAATCCATTTCTCTCCTTGTTCAAGTCATTCTATTCATTTCATCTCCTCCAGAAGGTATCCACTTGTGTTTTCAGCCTTTCTACTGATTCCTTTCCTATGACATGTCTGTAAACATTTCCATGTTACCCCTACTTTGAAAAAAAATATCACTTGAGTCATTTATTCCCACTAATAATTGCCTTGTATCTCTTCTTACCTTTGTAGCTAAATTCCTTAAAAAGGTCATTTTATTAGCCTTTTACAACCTAGCTTGTAGCCTTCCATCAAAAATTCTCTCTCCAAAGTTACTGAATATCTCTTAGTAGTCAGGTCCATTGGCCTTTTTTCAATCCTAATTTTCCTTAATCTCTTTGTAGCATTTGACATTGATGATCACTCTCTCCTTAATACTCTCTTCTCTCAAGGTTTTTGGGATAACATTCTCTCTTTCTTTTCCTCCTATCTGTCAGACTCCTTTGTTGGATTCTTTTCCAGGTCATACTCTCTGATTCCATATGGCCTTCAGAGTTCTGTTGTTGATCCTATTCTCTTCTCACTCTATACTACTTCCTTTAATTTCATCATCTTCTATACATTTAATTTGTCTCTATCCTGGTGATTCTTAAATCCACCTTTCCTGCCCCAAACTCTTTGCTGACATTCAGTCTTACATCTCCGAATACTTTTTAGACTGGAGATCAGTACACATCTTAAATTCAACATGTCCCAAATTAAACTCAACAACATTCTTTAGGTTCACAACCTAGGAGTTATCTTGGGCCTTTCACTGTCTCTCACTCATATCCAATTTGTTGGCTAGGTCTGTTGATTTATGCATTATTTCTCCAAAACTACCCTTTCTCTCCTCTAACCCAATATAGACCTCACCTCATGCTTGCATTTTTGCAGTAGCTGGTGGTTGGATCAACCTGCCTCAAGTCCCTCACTCCACTCTATCCTCCAGTCACTGAAATGATTTTTTCTAAAGAGTTTCAATCATGTCACTCTTATTCTCATTTAATTCCAGTGGTTCTATTGTCTCCAGGACCAAATACAAAATGCATTTGTAAGGATAATTTTAGGATTGTGACCTAATCTAAATTAATTTTGGTCGCCAGGGAATATCCCAAATAAAAATACCCGTCAGTAAATTTATGGTGGTTTAATTAATATAGAGGAAAGGAATTAAGGAGAAGGGAGAGAGAAAGGGTGTAGGATTTCTCCCACCTGGCCTGTGTCAGGGGAAGTTCAAAGTCCTCCGCCACGAGGTCTCTAAAGATTAGTGGCTTTCTAAGAGGGTAGTGTTTGGAAGGTAAAGGAGAAAGAATCAGCCTAAACTCCAATAGAGCTCAGTAAGATGCCTCACTTGAACTAGGCTAATCAGCTTCTCCCAGTATAGTATCAAGGAAAACTCATCACCAAACTGGACAATAGCTGCCACCATGCCAAGAGGCCGGAACACTTAGCACACTTAGCCAACTGCCGCCAGCCACCTTTCCACCGCAAAAAAGAGGCTGGAGAGAGGAAGTGACACAAAAATATATAGAGGGTCTTACATCACTTTCCTGCATCTCACCTGTACCAATGGTAGCTTAAGCTTGACTTAGGTAAGCCCAGGGGTCTGTCAGCTGTTTCTGATTTGTTATTTGCTAGCACATGTCTATCATAGGTCATCCTATGATATTCCTAGATATTAATCCTTAAGTATGGATGTAGACATTCCTGATTTTGTTAGACTAAGTAGGGTGGAGTAATCTAAATTTCACACATTCAGAGTTCTTCATAACTGAGCCCCCTATGCCCCTCTAAACCTTTGCAGTGTTCTTATATCTGTTCCCGAAAACTTACTTTGTTCCAGTGACACTAGCCTCTTGGTTCTTCTGCCCTGGGTCCTTCTCTGATTACTAACCTCCAAGGTTTCTGTTATGTCTCAACTAACATGCTATCTTTTATTAGAAGCCTTTCCCAGACCCTCTTTATTTCATTGCTTTCTCTTTGTTAATTATTTCCTGTTTATCCCTTATCTAACTTGCTTTGCATATCTTCATTTGCATGTTGTCTCTTCCATTAGATTGTAAGTTCCTTGAGGGCAGGTACTTTTTCTTCTTTGTGAATCCCTACCACTTAGCCCCCTGTTCAGCACTTAGTAAACTCTAAGTAAGTGTTATTGATTAATTGACTATTTCTCACTGCACAATGAGCTTACCTTCTTTTGTGGTCATACATCTCTTAGTGTCTTTTATTTAATTTCTGTGCAGGTTTTCATTGGTAATATGCTACAGTTTCTACTTGCTAATGTAATGTAAATTGATAGAGACACACATTCAGAGACTCTCTCAGCTTAACATCTTTGCCTCTCTCTCTCTGAGGGAAAGACCTTGAAGGAGCTTAGTGTTTTCCTTTCCCAACTTGGGAAACACTATTGACTATCTATTGCAGTTTTTATAGATTAATAAAACACTGAGAAGACCAAAGAAAAACCTGTTCTTTGGTTTGGACTCTTGAGTCTGTTAAGTATCAGAGAACTTGATTCTTGTTGAGGTATCTTTCAAGGACTCTTGTGTGATTTTGATATTTACAGGAGAGACAACTTGTTACAAAGGAACTTTTGAAATGGTATTCTGTTCTATTGAATCAAATGACTTTTAAAAGCAAAAAATAGCAAGCAGGGGCAGATTTTGTATTCTTTGTACTTTATAGTCACTTCAGCTGTCTGGTTATAGAGCTATGATTTCCAAATGATGTTTTTTAAAAATCTGCCCATTCCCTTACACTCACACATTGTCACACACATGGAGGAGTATATATGAAAGTATCTTCCTTCAGAAATATTCAATTTATGTATATATTATTGATGTAAAGATGTTGTGGAGATAGAAAAATAGGTATATGAGTTGTTCATTATTTATAGTCTCGATCGTCTTTTTTGGTAGTAATGTTGTAATCTTTCCTTTCTTCCCTCACTTAAATATATCTTCAGAATATAAATTATTTGTATGTATACTTAGGTCTACTATAGTGGTTTTCTTTAATATTATTTCTCCCTCCACTTGCCAAATAATGGTGATTGTAAATACGAATGTGAATTATCTTTTATGGTTGATGGGGCTGAAAATGTGTGTTATAGATATCTTTATAGATTTTTTCTACTTTTTATTATATTTGTTATTCCATTTTCTTTCTTAAATAGTCTAGGAGTAATCTCACCTAAAATTTTTTTTTCTTAAAACACATTTTCCTCTCTATTATCTATTGCTATTTTATGTGATGATACTACTTAGAGCTTTCCACAATCCTTCTCTATAAAATTTTACACATGAATTTTGTAATGATGCTACCCTTAGCTGCCATATCTTTTTAGCAAGTATTTTCTAGCTAAGATTGTTTGAAGCTATTTTGGTCTTAATTTTGTGATTGATTTATATTGTTTTAACTTGATTAGAGATTAGTGATAGTATAGTCAGTTTTAATATTTTATTCTTCCTTAGCCCCTAGCCTCCATTTCCCAGAGGTAATAGCTCATAAATAGATGAAGTTGGAGGTGCTTAAATTACATGGCACATCTCATATTTATCCAGACTTCTAATTTGGTGGTCTAATTATATATTGTAAACTGAGGCACAAACTCTGTGGAACTCTCTTTTCCCTCAAAGAGAAGCAGGCACTCTGGAGTGTTGAGATCCCTGGAGACCTTCATCCCATTTTCCTAGAATCAAGAGATATAATGCTTTAATGTAAAAATATTCTTTATTAAGCAAGAACATATGCACAAGGAAGCCAATTGATATAATAGTAAGCACTCAAAAGTACAGCAGCTACTTTTGTAATACTTAGTGAAAGGAGGTGGGATCTGGAGTAGTATGGGTAGACAGATTCCAGGACCAGGGTGATGGATTCTCAGGAGCAAAGGGAAACAAAGATATCTCTGATATATATTTTTAGTGTAAGACAGCAAAATAAGAGTATGCAGTGACTCAGTTTTAAGGTTTCAGCAATACAATGACCCACTGAATCTCAGGGCCAGATGTTTCATAGTTGAGGCCAAGGGATAAACTCAATCTGAAATAAAGAATGTGGGACCAGAAATGGCTTACACAAAATCCCAAGGACTATGGGCTAGTTAATTGCAGAAAGACTGTGAGAACAGGTATGGAATGAGGCAGTGGCAAGTGGACTTCAGCCAGCCTGTAATTTTCAAAGACAGTCAGTTTCTTCTGGTTCCTCTGGGTTACAAAGACAAGCAGTTTCTCCAAATCACTTTGAGTCCCAGGTAAATAGGTTCAATCTTACACATTTTCATCATTCACATAGGTAGCTCTAATACATCAAGATATTTATCAAGACAATTTATACAATATAGACAATCAATTGGGAGTTGACACCTTCCTTGGTAGCCAATATCCAATCTGTTAAGGAAGGAAGGAAACAAACATTTATTAAGCACTTGCAATGTACTAGGCACTATACTAAGCACTTTACAAACACACACATGCATGCATGCATGCATGTATGTATTTAAAACCTTACTCCCTTTCTTTGTATTAGAATCACCTGATTTATTATAGGCACAAGGGTTAGGCAAACAGAGTTAAGTAGACTTGCCCAGGGTCATGCAGCTAGAAAGTATCTTAAGCCAGATTTGAACATAGACTCTGGGCCTGACTTTCCATGTCCCATCTTGTTGCCCTTAAAAATATAATTTTTTATGTAGTGAAAAGGCATTCATCTTCCAACTCTTTAATGAAATTATTCTTGATATATAGGTATGAATCATTGAGTATCAAACTGAAAACTAGTATAATGTTAAAAGTAGATGATTTTTAATCTGCCATTTATTAAATTATATAAATGTGTATATAATACCTTTCCTCCAATTGCAGACATGTCTTGTATAATGGTACCCCAGTCAACATAATTTTGTAGTGATGTCAGTAATAAAGCATAGCTAAACCCTGTAATATTATGAAATTTCACTATACTGTTCAGCTGATAACTCAATATACACATTTTAACATCATTCATATGTACCTAATTGGCTCTGTCACACTATTTTGACTAATGATTTTTAATAGATCCAATTAATGACACCAAGCAGAGTTTCATACATTGGGTCTGCCTTCACAGCCATTGACTGGGAAGCAAAACTTATTTATTTTATTTTTTAAATTTAATTTTATTGATTAAGAAAAATTTTCCGTGGTTACATGATTCATGTTCTTTCCATCCCTTCTTCCCTCCCCCCTCCAATAGCCAATGTGCAATTCCAATTTAGATGTATCATTGATCAAGACCTAGTTCCATATTATTGATATTTGCATCAGGGTGTTCGTTTAGATTCTGCGTTCCCAATCATATCCCCATCGTCCCATGTGGTCAAGTAGTTGTTTTTCTTCTGTGTTTCTGGGAAACAAAACTTATGGAGAAGGGGCTAGCCATCTTCACAAACTGTCAACCAACTACAGAGAGCAAGCAACCAGCCTCACTAAAGCATCAGGAGTGAGAGACAGGAAGTAACATGTAGCAGGCAAATCAGACCACTATTGCCTTGACCACCATTTTCTCTCAGACCATAATGGGGACAGTCTAAACCGTGAACCCAAGAACCATGTGAATAGATTTGCTTTCAGCTAAGTGCCTTCAGTTTCCATGCCCTGGTGTGACTTCTGGGGAGATAGAGCCTGGCAACTGTTCCTGCAGCCATAACTACTGAAGATCCAAAAAAGAGAATTTTTTTCCATCAAAGTCTTTGACCCTGTTAAGTGGTTCAGTATTAGAAATTCATATGATTTTATTACTGGAAATGACATTAAAGAACAGGCATCTTCATCTGCTTTGCTTCTGTCCCCTAAAGATCATGGGAAATTTCCATCTGATTTGTACCTGAAACGTTCAATTTATGTTCTTCCCCATTAGGATGTGGACTTCTTGAAAATAGGCATTGTTCTACTTTTCTATTTGTATCCTCAGCAGTTAGCCCATTATTTTGCACATAACAAGTTTTCAAGAATTGCTTCATTCAGTTTTTTCTATTTCTACCAATGTGAGATTATTTTGAATAGACTGTAGCAAGGTTTAGTTCTTTAGTTGTTTAAAGACAATATGACTAGAATTTCATAATCATTATTCCTTTAGAAAGGCTTGCTCACTTTTTCCATTAGTATATTACATTTAGCATGAAGGTTTGTTAAAATGCTTTCTGTTGCCAGAGGGAACAGTCAGATTTGAAATAACTTCATAGAGGGTGTAGAATGAAAGATTTCAACAGATGGGAATAAGACAGATTCATGGAGGTTCACTTGTGAAATAGGAGAACACTGGGTAAGGTGGGGCCAACAGTTATATAGTTTGGCTAGAATGTAGACTAGATGAAAGTAAATAGTTTAAAATAAGACTAGAAATATAGGTTGGAGCTATAAATGGTAGTGGGCCATAAATGCTGAGGTTTAAGAATTTGTATTTTATGGTCAACTGGAAGGTATGTACTGAAGGCTTTTTTAAATAAGATTTATATTATCATACCTCCTGTGAATTAGGAAAATTAACTTCTCAGCCATATGCTAGATCCATGTTGGTGAACCTATGGCATGCATGCTGGAGCATGCTAGAGGGGACTGCTCCCCCTTCTCTTCTTCACACATGTGCCTGAGGACATTTCTCCCATGACTCTCCTTTCTGTCAGCAGCACAATGGGAGGGCTTCCTCTCTCTCCGATCTGGGGTAAGCCGGGGGGTGGGAGTGGGAGGGCTCACATGGGTGTGAGGATTGTAGTTTGGGCACTCGATCTCTAAGGGTTCTAAAAGGTTTACTTTTACTGCTAGAAGGATATAAAGGTCATCAATCACTAGGAGGGAGGGAGTGTTTGCAGTATCACATGAAGTTGGGGATTCCTTGACTTATGGAAAAAATGTCTTACTCCATAGATCATGGACAAATGTCCCTTTGCTCCTATATCATTCCATTTAATAAATGACACATAACATTTTTAAGGTTGCAAAGTGCTTTCCTTCTGTTATCTCTTTTGATCCTCAAAACAACCCTGGGAGCACAGCAGGTGAAATTGAGCATTTTATATATGTGGAAGTCCTCCTAAATTGTTCTTCTGGTTCTTCCTATATACAAAGTGGAGGAAAACTCATTTGAATATCAATCTGCTTGACCTTTATTGGTATATATATATATATAATATCTCTCTCCTACCCCATTTGTAATCCATCCAATGGTTCTGGTCCTTTGCATGTATCCCCTTTGTGGCTGGGCCTCACTTATCATCATTGGAAAGGAGAAAAGATATGGGTCCAGGTTTCACCTGCTTGCAGTCATGGATATGGTGGTGAAGAAGGGGAAATGCAGATAAATGAAAAGAATGTCAAACTTCCTTCTCCCATAACCACTATTTTGACATTTAATTCAATAGGATCTAGTTAGCAAGGCTAATTAATAATAATAAATAGTTGTTTCCTCTCTTCCTTTTGACAGCCAGACTTCTAGAAAAAGTCACACTGGTTAATTTCAAATAGAAATTGGGACCCCTAAACCACATAATAACTTAGAAAATCACATATCAGACTCCTACCTATTGTATTTTTATTTATTTTGTTAGGTATTTCCCAATTATATTTCAATAAGATTTGACTCCTTCCTTCCTCCGAGTAAGTTTGATGCCTATGATCCATGTTCTTTGCTGAATTACTTTTTCCTAAGTCACTTCTCAACCCTTTTTGTAGCCTGCTTTCTGACATCACCATTTGATGAAAGATGTTTTCTTCAAAATTACCAATGATCTCTTTATTCAAATAGACTTTTCATCCTTTTTGACTTAATTTAGCTTTTGACACTGTTGATGACCCCCTTCCTCTTGGGATATTCTCTCCTCTTTGGATTTTCATACTTTCTCCTGGTTTCCTTCTATTCATCTTCCCTTTTCAGTTTCTTTTACTGAATATATGTATCTACCTCTCAAACCATGTATCTACTAACATTCTACTATTATCCCTCTTTTCTCTCTCTATACCTTCTTTTGGAGATCTCATCAGTTACTATGAATTCAATATTTATTTAGATTATTTCCATATTTCTATACCCAGCCCTAATTTTATTCTTGTATTGAGGTCCTATATCATTAAGTGCCTGCTGGATATTTCTAAGTGGCACTTTGAATCAACATCTCCCCATAATAGAACTTGTTATTCTTGGTCCCCAAACTATATTTCCTCCAAATTTGCCCATTTCTCTGGTGCTGTACACCTCTATTCCTCCATTTACACAAGCTTTCAACTTTGGAATCATCTTTGATTTTTTCATCTTTCATGCCTCCATTCAACCCCTGTCTTGGCCAATTAGTCACCAGGTCTTTTTGATTATACTTGCAAAAAATCTCATTTATCTGCTCCTTTCTCTCTGTTCACCCAGCTATCCATCTCCCTTATTCAGGCCCTCATCACCCATTTTCTGGAATTTTACAGTACCTCCAGGTTGTCAGCTGTGATAAAAAGGAGGTTCAAGTATTCCTCCTCTGATGCTTCCTGATTAACTCTGTGATCTTGGGCAAGTAATTTAATTTCCATGGACTTCAGAATACTCACTTGTGAAACAGGTGGAGTTGAATGAGATGACCTCTGAGATCCCTTCTTATACACTGATATGTGTGATCTTCCTCCAGTCTATTCTCTACACAGAATTACCATGTTGATCTTCCTGAATTACAGGTATGACCACATCACTCCTCTGCTTAGGAAGCTGCAATGGATCCCAGAGGCCAACTACAACAAAATACAAACTAGTTAGACTTTTAAAGTCCATCACAGTTTGGCTATAGCTTACTTTTCAGACTCATTGTGTACCCTTGCCTTCATGCATTTTGTGTTCCAAACAAATTGAATTTCTTGCTCTTTCTTCTATACCATATACCATTTTTGGCTCTGTCTTTGTTCAAGTAACCTGTCCTGATCATCCTTTCTCAAATTCCCTTCCCCACAAAATTATTTTCTATATGTTTATAAGTGATTTTCTATATACATATTGTTTTGCCCAAACAATACTTGAAGGTAGAGACTATTTTGCTTTTGTTTTTGTATCCCCAAAGTCTAGCATTTCAAGAACTTAAGATATGCTTTTTGGATTGGCTTGGAAATTATAAGTTCATAGGATCATAGATTAGAGCAGAGATGGGATCTTAGGGGCTTTCTATGCTGAACCCTTCACTTTAGAGATGAAATAAATGTGTTATGGGCTGCGGAGGTGGTGCAATGGTTAGAGTGCCAGACCTAAAGACTCATCCTTCTGAGTTGCAGTGTGGCCTCAGACATTAGCAGCATGACTCTGAGCAAGTCACTTAACTCTACTTGTCTCAGTTTCTCATCTGTAAAATGATCTGGAGAAGGATATGGCAAACCACTCCAGTATCTTTGTTAGGAAAACCCCAAATAGGGTCACTAAGGTTTGTACACAACCAAAATGATTGAACAATAACAATATATAGTAGTCCCAGAGAGGTTTTGATTTGCCCACAGTTACACAGTTGGGAATAATCAAGATTTTAGTGTAGGTCATTATTCAGTTTCCTTCCATCATACACAGTCTCTGATCTGCAGGAGTTCATTTTTCCCAGCCACTGTTCTTTTTTCCCAGTCACTGTTCTTCTCTAGTCAAGGGTATCTTTCTGGTCCCTTGCCCCAAGTGAAAAAAAATCCTATTTATATAATTTCTTTTAATGTAGATAGGTAATTGCCATTTTACAGATGGGAAACTGAGGCTTTGAAAGTTCTGTGACTTGTTCATTATCCTACATACACAAAAGGTTAGAGATCTTTTCTGATTCCAATCCATTCTCTTTACACTGTGTCATGTGGCTTCTTTGTTTCAGTTGTTTTAGACAGATCTTTGGGTTTAAAATTTGAGGGCCTTGCTTCTTGTTTCCTTATTGCTGTGAGTTTGTGATGTCTAATCATTTGTGTATTTGTCTATCTTGATCTTCTTACTTTATTAGTATTAAAATGATTTATTCAGATAATACAATGTGGTGTGCAATTGAAATTTTAAGAAAGAGAAAAGGGTATTGATGTGCAAATAGCACATAGTTATGGAAGTCAAAGTCCTAGTTTAAGAATCTCATTTTTTTTCTCTATTATACACCCTTCTTTTCACTGTATAACTATATCAGATAATTTTAGAGAAACAGGAGCCATGGTAATTTCTTATGATCAATGCCCTGGGGTGTTTCCAGTCATTTTTGTAAGGTTAGCAAACTTAAGTTATATAAGAACAATCTATGTATGTTTTATTTTGAAATGATCATGTACTTTGTATGTCCAAAGTATAAAAAGTATTTCAGATATTTAATTTTATTAAATATGTAATCATGTTAGCCATTACATTTAAAAAATTCTTTTAAAAATCATTATTTACTGTATTTAGTCTATAGATAATAGATTTATTTAGGGAAAATGATCCCAGTCCATGATGTTACCATTTTCCAAAAGGCAATTTTTGAAATGTTGATACAGCATAGAAAATGAATTGTGAAGTCAGTGATATTTGTTAAACTTTTTATTAATTCATTAATTAAGTAATACAGTGAAAGTATATTGAATCTCATTAATGAATAAAATTATGAGCAGGAGTACTCTTTCAGTGTTAAATTGCAACACGGTAGAATGGATATTTAGCTGAGATTTTAAAGTAAATTGAAGCAGATGAAGCTTCATACCTACAAAATTGGTAAAGTTGATAAAAATAGTAGTCAGAGTTGGATGGAGGTGTGGGAAGACAAATCCTTGCCACACACTATTGGGGCTATCATTCAACTGTTTGGGAAAGTGATTTGGAATTATGTGATAAGAGAAAAAATAATCTTTTTGGCATTCCTACTATTTAGAATGCCTCCATGAGATTAGTTAGAGGATGACTATTAGTGCCTTATGGTGATTTACATGAACACACATGAAATTGACAAGGAACTTCTAAAGCATTGACAACTATTATAAAGTCTTGGCCAAAATGCAAATCTCCAAATCACATTGTTTTCATTGTTGCTGACTATGGGGAGATTTGGGAAGTGAAAATATATTTGAGAGTGGGATTTCAGTTTTGGGTCATAGTTAAAAATATCCTGGTAAAAATTGCTGCCTCCTGGCCACGGCTGGTTTGCATCTAATAAGAACTGTGAAGAATGTATTTACTTGATAGTTTGCAAATCTCATCAAATAGACTTTAAACTGGGAACAGAAAAATGGGGGACAGGAGGAGTAAATCCTCCAAGTTGTATTACACAGAGAATATTTATCACATAGGACAAGCTCCCAAAGTAAAAATCCAAGGAAAGAGGGTGTAGTTCTGCTTGGGGCCTTTGACACCTTTATACCAATGTAAAGGAATGGAAATGTAAAATGTAAAAAATGTAAAAAGTAGTGTGCTACAAACATGAAAGATGAACTAGAGATCCTAAAACAACAAGGCAAACAAAAGCATTATCTATGAGGATTATCTTCTCACATGATGAGTCGCAGTTGTATAGCTCATCAGTTAAGTTGTCAATTATTCCTGGGGGAAACTGAGAATATGAAGGTAAAGAGACTTGGCTGTAAGTAGTTAATGTGCATGGTATGGTAGAGAATGTGCTAAGGTTGAATCAGGAAAGCCTGACTTCAAATCTTGCCTCTAATCCTGAAACAGTACTTAAGTACCACATACCAAGTACCTAGAATTAAGTACTTGGGCTACTTAAATGCACTCCATTATCAAGAGTTTGGCCCAACTAGCCATACTTCTCCAAGTTAGTGAAGGATGCTTATCATCTCCACTAGAATAAGCATTTGTAAACTCAGTCTGTAGACTGTAAATTGTTAAAATTTGTTTTATGTTTTTATTTTTTGTGATATTATTCCACTCCTCTTCCCCAAGGAATAGGGGAATTCCCAAGCATTTTTTATGGAAGGAATGGAGTTAGATAGTAACTTTGAAATACAAACAAAAAAGTCCAAACAACCCAAAATATAAATTTATTTGAGTAATTAAGAGTTTTATAGCAATACAATGTTATGTTTTAGTAAGGAGAGAACAATTGTCTCTTCAGAACCTTAATGTTCTTATTGAGGGAATTAATAAAAATAGAGTTTGTATCAGTGCATATTGTTTCTGTTCTGAAGATTTTAAGAAGAAAAAAAGGAGGGAAGGGAGAAAAAACTGCTGAAGCAGTAGATATAATTTTCTATTTCTCATAATTTTGGGGTACATGAGAAGAATATGCAGGCATAGAAAAAAGAGTCAGAGGATCAGGCATCATGAATTTCACTATGAAACAGATGGAGGACTGAAAAGAGAAACCATTTTTTTCCTTCTCTCTTTATTTGTTTTATTTTTTTTAAACATTATTTTATTTGGTCATTTCCAAACATTATTCATTGGAGACAAAGATCATTTTCTTTTCCCCCCCCCCCCCCCACCTCTCCCACAGCCAACATGCCATTCCACTGGGTATCACATGTGTCCTTGATTCGAACCCATTTCCATGTTGTTGGTATTTGCATTAGAGAAGAGAAACAATTTATTGAAGAAACATGTCAGACATAATTGGGGAGCAAGGAATAAAGGGGGGCATTTAGGAGGATAATAGTGGTTACATAAGTCACAAGCAAAATAAATTTCTTGATCCTGAAAAGGGATTAAAAGGAGGGGGGGAAGGAATGAACTAAAATCTGAGGGAAACCTTAGAATGTCTCTTACATAATTGGGGACGATGGCTAAACAAATTGTGGTATATGAATGTAATGGATTCTTATTCTGTTCTAAGAAATGACAAAAGATAAAATTTCAGAGAATCACGGGTAGTATGAAGTGAGCAGAATCAGGAGAACAATTCCTAGAAAGAAAAACAACTTTAAAAGACTTAAGAAGTCTGAGCAAAGAAATGAGATAGCTATGTTTCAGTGGATATATGAAGCATGTTACCTTACCTCCCTCTTCATCTAGGTAATAGATAGAAAATGCCCAGATACGTGTTTTGGACATGGCCACTATATGGGTTCATTTTGCTATACCATGCTTATTTATTACAATAATCCCCCCCCCCTTTCACTTGGTGAATTGTAAGGGAAGGATTGAGAGGAATGAGAGCTAGCAGTACTGATGCTTCTCAAAAGAAGGCTGGTTAAATGTTTTTGAAAATGCCCAAAGAGGAGAGGGAAACTTTGCTTGTACTTTATGAAAATAAAGTCTCAGAAGGTTAGTTATTTTATAATCTTGGATCTTTTTGTATATTGAATACGTCTGCGGTTGTATTTCCTGAATTTTGAAATTTCTGCTCATATGTGAAGATTTTTGTTCAGAAGTACTTGGAAATCCTCTATTTCATTAAAGATTCATCCTCCCTCCCCCTTTAAAAGATTGTATTTGTTTTGTTGGATAAGTTACTCTTGTATGTCAGATTTTATTGTTTGTGGAATATATATTACAAGCTCTCTTCTCCTTATTTTAACAACTGATAAATAAGTCTTTTGTGACTGACTTTCTTCTCTCAGTAATTGGAACTTTTTTCTTTTCTGGATGCTTGAAGCCTTTTTTTTGACATATAAACATTTTGGAATTTGGGTATGACATTCTGGAGAGTTTCCACTTTAGATTAGTAGGAGGTAGATGCTTTCAATTTTTACTTTATCATTTAGTTTTAACAGAATTGGGACTTTTTGTTAATTTCAGATTTTGTTCAAATGATTCTTAGTCTTGTGATATGGGGGAATCATTTCTCCTGGAATTGTTTTCCTAAACAATTTTTGAAATGATATATGTTATTCTTAATTTGTCCAATTAAAAAAAAACAATTCTTGTTTTATGCTATTCGTTGTCTTTTTTGGTCAATTATAATTTTCAGAGAGTTTCTTCCTTGGGTAAATTTACCACTGGCTGTTTTAGAATAGTAATTGTCTTTGCCATTTCTTCTTCCCAAGACCTCATTTCCTTTAACATTACAATTTGTATGTCCCATTTAATTTCATCTAGGTAACTCTTTTGAAGTATTTGTGGTCAGGTCAGGATAGTCTTTTCTCTGAGGAGTTACTTTCTTCTTTGAGTTTACCTCTTAGACTTCTTTTAGTTCATAGTATTTTTTCATTTGGTGTTTTCTTTTGTTTATTCATATTTCCAACCTTAGTTTCTGAATTGGAGCTTTATTCTTAGGTCAGACTATGCTCTTCACAGTCTTAGAAAGCATGGACAAGTCTTTCTTGGCCCCAGATGTAATGGCTATAACTAGTTTTCAGGAATTTCTGTGTTTTGTCTTAGTTTTCAGATTCTTCGGTTTTGGTTCCTATTTCTTACTTGGTTCCTTTTCTTTTTACAGTTTCTTAAACTCAGAATTGACTTTGTCCCTTGCTGTGTGACCCCAACAGGCCCCTACCAAATGGTATTGATTGTACTGGTAGCAGAAGTCTCCTGCAAGATCTTTGGTTCTTTGTTTTCCAAGTGCTACCCTGGTTCTTTTTCCTGCTTTGGTTCTTAACTGTGACTTGGATTGGGATGCAAGGTTAGGTTAATATATGAATTGCCTGGATCCTGGTCTGGGCACTGGTCTGGGCTGTCTCTTGTAGCTGCCTGTTGACCTTATTTTCCATCTCTCCTGATTTATCACTACTCAGATATTCCCCAGGATTCTTACAGACCTTTTATATAGCACTGGACTGGACAGAGTGCCTTATAGGGGTTTGTCTCTAGTTTTCTTCACTTTTGTTCCTTTCTGATGCATTTATAGAGTGTTTGTGGGGGATCAAGGTTCCTATAGGTTCCAACAGGTTGCCGACTTCCTTCTTATTCTATTAGTGCAATGAGAAATATGTTTCTTGAGCCATCTTCACCTACTTTGGCTTCCAGTTTATTTTAGCTTCTAGCAGTGAAGCATTTATATGCTTAGATCCCCCAAATATCCTTCATAGCTTTAGACTTTCCTCACCTCAAAACCCTCCTTTGTTTTAAATAGGTACACTTAAGGAAAACAAATCACACGTTGACTTTGTGTGGAAAATTTGTGGCTCGCTCCTTCCTTTCCGTCTATCTCCTCTTTACAAAAAAGTGAGGGTTTCATGATTGATAATCAGCCCTCTCAAATTGTGATTGGTCCATTGCATTGATAAAAATTCTTAAATTGTTCACAGTTGTCTTCCTTTGTAATGTTGTAAACATTAAAAATTGTCCTCCTGACTCTACTCCATTATACATACAAATCCTTCCCAGTTTCTCTGTCATCAAATCCTCCCCAGCTTATTCTGTCAATGCAGCAATATTCCATTACATTTACATATGATAGTTTGTCTTGCCCTTCCCCAACTGACAGTCAACCATTTTGTTTCCAACTCTGCTATGACAAAAAGTGCTGCTGTAAACTTTTTGTGCAGATTAGTTCTTTCCCTTTTTCTTTTATGTCTTCAGGTCTGTCCTAGTAATATGTAGTTTAAGTGATTTGGGAAATAATAATAATTCCAATTCACTTTCTAGATAATGAGATCATTTTACAGTTCCATCAACAGTGCATTAGCATACTGCTCTCCTGCAGTCCCTCTTTGGGCTCTTTTTATCTCTAATAGGATATAGTTGTCTTAAAGAATATATAGGTCTTAAGTGTTAAGTGGGATGGAAAAAGGGGAAGGGTGGTATTCCTAAATAGCATGAGTGAAAGAACAAAGGCAGGAATTAATACAGCATCTGTGGAGAAAAGTCAGGGAATTAGGCATCTTGGAATAAAAATTATATTCTGAGGAGTAATAGGAGAAAAGGTTTGATTCTACAGTACCTTCGTTTTGAGGATGGTTTAATCCACTTATTTATTTGACTAAGAATACAGGGTGAAAAGCACAAAATGCCATATGATAGGCTACACACATCTTTCTTTAACTATGGTAATTATAAGCATTATAATATAAACTCTTAAGTTGATATGTTCATACACACAAAAATCCCATTTATGATAATATAGAAAAATGGTTAATTAAGAGGTAATATGTAGCCTTTGATATGAAACTATCAATAGGTAATAAATTTTAGTTGAAACCTTTATGATAAATGTTTTATGAAAAATGAATTTCGCTTTAATTTAAAATCTTTGTCTAAAATTTCCTTTAATACCCTACTCTGATGCCTCGTGATGATATGGAGGTAATATTTGGTTATTATAGCATGTGGCATTGGAGGGCAAGATATGGCAGGTTTTAGCAGGCTGTAAAGGTTGTAAGTATCTGTTCTTGAAGGACTACCCTAGCCAAGTTCATAGGCTCCACTTCTTTGAAATATTAAAGATTTTTAAAAGTCCACTTGTGATTTTGTTGTTTTTTTTTTCCCTCCTTAAAAGGCCTTGTGTAATATCTTACCAAGTATTTCTGAATAGTGGGGAGAATCTTGTTTTTAGCCTTTAGTTTTATTGTATTATCCTTTATTTTTAATGTAACTTGAGCCCCACCTTCCTCCCCTCCTTTTTTTTTTCCAGCATCTGTTGCTCCTCCTCCTCCATCCATCCTACAGGTAACTCCTCAGTTGCCTTTAATGGGATTTGTGGCCAGAGTCCAAGAAAATAGTAAGTTCATTTCTTTATGCTATTGATCAGACTGTAGGTATAAAAGGTGTATATATATTACTGACCTTTTCTAATTGCTTTCCTTTTTTGGCAAGTCATATAAAAAAGCTTTTTGTCTACCTATCTCAGTTCAGAGGCTATACAGTTTATTCTTTAAAACTGTTATTAAATCCTTAAAACTGTTATTGAAAATTCTATTTTCAAAAAAATTGTTTTTGTTTTTTCTTTCTATGTAATATAAAGGTAATTGTATATGTTTTAGAATTTTGCTGTTTCATTTGTCATCATATTATTATTTTTGGCCATACATTTGAATAATTGAATTAAATAAGGAAGGCATAAGCACTTCTTAAAGTGCCAGTCACTGTGAATACAAATATCCCTACTCCCAGAGAGTTTGAATTTTGCTGGAAGTAAACAAAATATAGACATATTAAATACAAAGTTATGGGAGGGGGGGTTGTGCCATAAAAAACTTGGGAAAATTAGGAAGGATTTCATTAAAGAAGTGCCACTTGAGCTAAATTTTCATGGGATGTAGGGCCCCAAGATGCTGAGATGAAGAGAAAGAGCATCCCAGGCCTGAGGAACAGGCTGCAGTGTTGGGGGCAGGATATTGAACCTCCTGTGTGAAAAACAGTGAGGGGAGTGAGGTAACTAAGTGGATAGAGAGCCAGATCTGGAGATGGGAGGTCTTGGGTTGAAATCTGGCCTCAGATACTTATTAGCTCTATGACCCTGGGCAAGTCACTTAACTCCCATTGCTTAGCCCTTACCACTCTTCTGCCTTGGAACCATTATTATTGATTCTAAGACAGAAGGCAAGGTTTGGGGGAGGGGGGAACACCACTACCAAAAATAGCCCCCAGTGAGTTGGGTGGAATTTAGAACTTGTGACATAGAATAATGTATAACCAGCCTGTAATGGTGGTATGGAGCTTTAAATGCTAAAGAGAGAAGTTTTTATTTCATTCTAGAAGCAATAGGAGTCCCTGGAGCTTCTTGAATTGGGGATGGTCAGATCTGTGCTTTAGGAACATTTATTTGTCAACTACAGCTGAAGAATAAATTGGAGCAGGGAGAGACTAAATGCAGGGAGGACAATTAATAAGTTGTTTGAATAGTGCAGGTAAGAGGTAATTTGGGTCTAAACTTGGGCGGTGGTGATGTGAGTAAAGAGAACAAAGATGTGAGAGTATTGTGGGGGCAAAATGAACAAGATTTGTTAATTGATGGGGGAATGAGGTGATGACTTTGAGGTTATAAATCTGGTAGAAGAATTATTAAGTACTCAGGAAAAATGTGAAGTTAGGGAAAGGAATTTTTCTGAGGGGGAAAGATCATAAGTTCCATTTTGGGATTACTGATTTTTAGGTGCCTTTGGAACATCTTGGTGTGGTTGTCTAGCATTCCTGGGAATCAATCAGTTATTCTTGAAAGAAAAATAGTTTTTTTCTTTGTGAGTTTATGGTTGGGATGGAATATATTTAATTGGTGGTCGCCAGGGATTTAATTTCTAAATCCTAAAATGAATTACTAAAATAAAATGTAGTTTATGGTAGTTTACTTAAGGAAGAGAGAGAGAGAGAGAGAGAGAGAGAGAGAGAGAGAGAGAGAGAGAGAGAGAGAGAGAGAGAGAGTGAGTTACCACCGCTAAATTTTTACATCTACCAATCACAGCAGACGCTCCTCTCTAGCACTGCCCACTCTTTCACACATGGGTCACAGACCCCCCACACAATGTATGAAATGGGTGTTTGCACCTTTTTGTGGTTAAAATGGGTAGGTCTACAGATCTACTTTAAATACTGGCTTAACACTTTTGGGGATTAAAATCTAAAAATAGATAGGGGATTACAATTTAATCTTCCCAATAAAGAAAGCGCTAAGTACCTTCATTGTTACAATCAGAAGATAGCCAAATCCAATCTTCTCACCTCCCAGTAGTAGTTTTACAATTTTATAAATATTATGGAGTGAAGAATAAAATGATCAGTATGGGAAGAGTAAAAGCAATGCAACTATACAGGCATAAATTACCATCTCCAGAACTTTTGAAATTAGCAGCAGCTTCATACTTTCACAACTAAGAAATAAAATAAATGAGGAAGTTTACTTAGATGATAATGGTAACTCATGTACTTTCAGTTTGAAATAGGGCAGTTAATGAACTCACATTTTTTATATTTGATTATATTCAAAGAGGTAGTCAGTAAACATTTATTAAATGCCTGCTTTGTGGCAGTCATTATGCTAAGGAGACATTTGAAATTAGTGTCATCTGTCTTGGCTCTTTAAGAAATGTCTAGCTCATCTCAGGAAAATTTAGATCATAGATTAACTTGCAGCCAGCATTTATTTGTTTCCTCCCACATGTCAGGCACTGTGCTAAGTGCCAGAGATACAAAGAAAGGCCAAAGACAGTCCTTGTCCTTAAAGAGCTCACAGTCTAATGGGGAAGGAAGAAGACAGTAGTAAAACAGCTACGTACAAACAGGTATATTACAAGTTAATCTGAGAGGAAGCATGTAGAGTAAGCAACACTAGGAAAGGCTTCTTGTAGAAAGCAGCATTGTCTAAGCATTGAGGGGGAGGTAAGAGGTGACTGGAAGAAGGAGTGCTCCAGCCACAAGAGACAGACAGGGGAAATGCTGAGTCTGGACATGGAGTGTTGTGTTCAAGAAGCAGCAAGAAGGCCAGTTAGTTGATAAACATTTATTAAGTACTTACTGCTTCCCAGGGACTGGATTAAGCCCTGGATAGACCAGAAAAAAAAAAGAAGGAAGGATAGTTCCTGCCCTTAAAAGGGAAGCTGGAAGGCAAGGAAAGGGGGGGGGGGAGGTACAGAGAAGTTATCTGACCAGAGAAGATGGTGGAGAGGAGAGAGAAGTTCTAAGTCCACTGTCACTTGATGGCAGAGTAAGGGGGTGGATGGGATGTAATCGTGCGACATGATTAGAAAGGCTGGATTAGAGCTAGATTGTGGAGGACTTAAAAGCCAAAGGGAGGATTTTACATTATCTGTTGATCTATATATAATATCTATATATTATCTAAATGTTGCATAAGATTGCATTAGTTTTCTTGGTTGTTGTATCATTCATTTGACTTCTCTTGAACCTGTATTTCATTAAAACTCTTGATTTTTTTTAGCTGAATTGGTATATAACCCTAGTATTGTACTTAAGAAGTACAGTTTTTGAACCCACATTAACAGACTTCATGTTTTTCTCTCTTAAATTAATAACTTCATTGGATTTGGCCTAGTGTTTTAGTCTGTGAAGATCTTTTGAATCTGAACTCTTTTGTGTAGTGTATTAGCTATCCCTCTGCATTGTATCATCAACAAATTTGATCAGTATTCCTTGTATTGATAGTAGAAAGGATAAAAACCTTGGGAAAAAGTCACCATATCATCTTAGAATTCATGAAATCCAAGGTGGAGGATGTTGAAAATAGTCAGACATACTTTGGACTTTAAAAATACTTATTTCAGAGAATTTGGAGGAATGATTTATGGTGTGACAGCCAGAGACACTAAGAAGGAAGACAGTTCAAGAAGAGTAAGGTATACTCAAAAATCATTATTTAACCTGATGAAGAAAAGGAACCAGTCATGTGCGTGCGTGTGCGTGTGTGCACACACACACACACACACACACACACACATGCACACACACACTTTTGCAAACACTTGCATGTAGGACACAATCGGTTTCATTCTTCCTTTTTAGTTTTAATTCTACAGTACTGCCTCTTATAAATCATGCTTCAACCAGACTAGAATCACTGTTCTGCCCTCCTACTTCCATTCCACGCCTGAAATGTATTTTACCCCATCTTTAGCTATCATAATCTTCCTACAAGGCCCAGATCAGATGGCATAGTTTCCTACGTAGAGCTGGTGGGAACCTTAGAGACAATCTTGTTCAATCCCCTTATTTTATAGATTAAGAAACTGAAAACAAGAGAAATGGGTCAAATGATCCACCCCAGGTCAAGCAGGCAGAGCTGGGATTTGCTACAATCAAATATGAAATTCTTTCTGGCTTTTAAAGTCCCACCTAACCAGGCCCTTCCCAACTTTTCGAGTCTTCTGATACCTTATATTCATAACCCGCCCTCCCCAAACCTTCCTTCACTCTTCAGTCTAGTGATACTGGCTTCCCTCCTGCTGTTCCTTGAACATGATGAGAGGCACAGGCAGAAACAAGGTAATGAAGGGGAAAAAAACAAAAGAAGGAAAAGAAAGAAATTAAACAATCACAGAAGGGACTTTCATGGCTATATTGGGGAAAACTGGAATGTTGACAGAACAAACAAAATGAGAACTTATTCGGATACATTTTTCTTCCATTTTCTATTTGAAGGATAATTCAGACTGGAAGAGGTAGAACAAATGTGGTGAAGAGTTACTATGGTAACACCTTTAATACATGACTAGTTTTTCCCAGTGCCCTCAGGATGTAATGAGATAAGTGTGTTCAAGTGGTCTCTCTGCCCATATACCTTCCCCACCTCTTTGGGGGATACGGGCACTTCCTGGATTTGGCTCCCTCTGGTGGTGTCTATGGTAGTAGAGACAGGCCACTCTCAGGGCTACATTCAAATTCTCTTCACAACCCGGCACAACTCAGTTGAGGAGAAATATACTTCCCCTGCCCCCATGCAGTGTATTTTCTATACACACAGCTAGTCTTTCCCAACATTGACATGTTTGTATCTTAACCATAACTATTTACTTAAGACAAAAGAAATAATAGGAGTATAGATACTAATGTATTAAAGGAAATCCATAAATGATAAAATGCATCACAATACACAGATAAATTCAGATTACTCTCTCCTACTAATGCACTCAGTGGTTGTGAAGAATCTAAGACCCCGACTTGGACAGTAGGGTGGAAAACCCATGTGCTCATGGGGATCAGGATGATTTGTACTACACAAAATGACCTCCTTACTGTTGAGCTTCACTACTTTTCACTCAGAAATCCTATCCTCTTGTCCACTTTCCTCTCTTCCTTTCTGCTCTCCTTTGCTTTAATGATCTTTTAATTTAAGACTTCATTCTTAAAAGTGTTTTGAAAAACGTTAGCTCTCATTGTGAACAGCAGTTCTCTTTAAATAAATTCAAATGCCAAGCTCATCCAGCTGGGGATATCTCAGCTCCAGAGCCCAGCCTGTCATTCACCAACCCCCCCCCCCCCAGCCCCCCCCCCCACCCCTGCTGGACTCTGCACTGTTCAATCAGAATGGGGCTCACAGCAGCACAATTCAAGATTACTCAGCATTTGCAGCCTTTCCTCTTGCTTTTCCTTCTAAAGCCAGAATTGGCACCAAAGAGCAATAAGTGCTTCACAGAAATTTCACTTCTTCAACTGGAGTTACCAGCTCATGAAATCAGTTCTTTCTTCAGCCAATCTGGAGTTGCCCAGCAAAATCCTTTTCTCATCGGGCCTCTTCTAACTGCTTCCTGCTTTATCTTTAACTCTTATTACTTTCCATTTCCTTTCCTATCACCGTCTTGCTTGATAAATAAGAGCTTATTGTCTTTCAGGGACTTACTCTCAACGTAAAAAGGCACAATTCCCTACATATCTTTGATCAAATAGAGAGTTCTTTAAAAAAAATGATACCTCTTAGTGTCCTAGGAGACTCTTGGTCTCAAAATGTTGATATAATTAGACATTTTCTTAGTTTTACTCTCTTTAGCTATAAAGCATGGAGGTACCAGTATCTTTTTGATACCCTTAAAAAACTGTTTTCACATTCACGTCTCTCTTGCAGTTTCTTTATTTTTTAACAAATCAAAGATTTTACCTCTTTCAGTGTTAAACTGTGCCTATTTGATCAGGGTATCATTTTACCTTGTTGACAAAGAGACCCAGGTCCTCAAATCCATAGATTCTGGATAAAAGTCTAGAATGTAATTTGAAAGCTATTTCATACACACATTTTATCTGTGTATATTAAAACATGGTTCTTTTTCTATTCATTAGACATGAAAATGTTTATCCATAACAGTGACATCCAGTACCCTAAATCTTTTTACAATATAATCTTTTTTTCCTTCCATGGCATTTTTTCCTGTTGTTTCTGTCTTTTAAGTGTTCCTTATGAAAAGACCTTAAAGATAAACTGTCCCTTATACTAGGTTCTTGCTTAGTAAATTAGTTCAGGTCTCCTGACCTAAATGAGTTAAATCCTAGGCTATTTAAAGAATTCATAGATGTGATCTCTAAGGTCATTGATCCTTAAGGAATCATAGAGAAGAGAAAAATATCAGATAATTGAAGACTAACAAATATTATTCCTATCTTTAAAAAGGTGCAAAAAAAATTGCTGCCAGATTTGGTCTGCTGTGCTTGGAGTGAAGAAAGGAAGAATTCCAGAACTAATTATTAAATGGATAGTTGTAAGCTAGCTCTATGTTGGTCTTTAGGAGCCAGCTTCATTAAGATACATTATGACAGGATAATCCAAATCTCTTTGGACAGTATTACTATTATGAGAGATACCAGGAGTATTGTTTGGTATTTGTCAATTTCTCATTATATCCTATAGACAAATTGCAGAACTGTAGATTGAATGATGAGTCTAATTAAGAAGATTCAGAACTAGCAGAATGACCATACCCAAAGGCTAGATATAGAGCTGGAAAGAACCTGAGAGGCCCTTTGTTCCAAACACTTCACTTTACAGATGAGAAATCTGAGGCCCAGAGAGGTTAAGTGATTTGTATTAGACCACACAGGAGGTAAGCATCAAAGATAGTATTTGAATCATGGTCCTTGGATTCCAGAGCTAGTGCTCTTTCTATTGTACCACACTGCCTATGTTCATAAGTTGGTTTCAACTTGGAGGAATGTGTTTATTAGTGGAATGCTACAGGTCTATTTGTAATTCCCTTTTGTTCAACTTTTTTTCCAGAGGCTTGGATGAAGGAATCTTATCCTATTTCCAGATGAAAAAAATCTGGAATGATAGCCACTAACTTTTATGAAATTATTAAATTCTTTACAATTCTTAATTTGAGAATAAATATGAACTCCTGAACTCAGGTTAAAAAATAAATATTACAAGTTTAGAATTAAGAAAGGGTTGGCCAGACATCAGTTCATCTGAAAAAGACTTGGAACTTTTAGTTGATTGAAAGATCAAAATGATTCAATAGTATGATGTTCCATTTGGTTCTCTCCCCCCACCCCCCAACCTCCCTAGCAAAATGAAATTTTCATTCATAAAACTATGGATTTAAGATTATGAGAAATAATAGTTTCTTGTACAGGTAACCTAGTCAGATCATATCTGAAATATTGTATTGAGTTTTAGTTATCATACTTTGATAGAGGTATTGATAAACTGTCCAGAAGATATTGATCCAGGAATGCCAAGGGAACTCAAAACCATGACTTAAGGATACCATGGTGTCTTAGAAGGACAGTTTTAGTTATCTTTGAACATTTGAACATGGAAGAGGACTTAGATATTTTCTTTGTGACTTATGTATGGAAATGGGTAGATCCATGGTTGTCAATTCCAAGGAGGTATATAGCATTAGACCTGAAATGGAGTGGGCTGATTTAGACAGTTTCTCATCATTGAATAGTTGAAGCAGAGGCTAAATTACTTGTCAAAGGATATCAACAAAATTCATGTGTCAGGAAAGGGTTACCTTGGATAATTTTGAAGCTCTTGTTAGATCCCCAGGTGATCTAGAACAATATCAGACTTAAAGCTTTTAGATGCTAAAATGTTGGTGGGCCCTCTTTTGCCCTCTTTCTAACTGTGGTTTTCTTAAATGTCCATTTCCAAATCTGAATTCTATGATAGAACAACCTTAGAATGAGAAAAAATCCAAATATTTATTTGTATATTTTTGTTATCATCTTAATGATTTATTAGTTTCAGACACTCCTCCTCCTCCACCTCCTGCAGAAGAACCAGTCTTTGATGAATCCCCACCTCCACCTCCGCCTCCAGAAGATTATGAGGAAGAAGAGGCAGCTGTGGTAGAGTACAGTGATCCCTACGCAGAAGAAGACCCTCCCTGGGCACCAAGGACCTATTTAGAAAAAGGTAACTATACAGTGATATATGGAGAGAGGAAGAATTCAGAACAGAAGTGAAGAAAATTTCAAATTGTCTGTTTCAAAGTGAATTTCTATTTGTTATGTTCTTCAAATTCTCCTCTCAGTTTTAAAGATTTATATGATTTTAAAAAGCGCTGCTAGACTGTAATTTGAAAATCCTGGTCATTGTGGGGCAGTTAGCCTGGAGACAGGAGGTCCCAGATTCAAATTTGGCCGCATACATTTCCCAACTGTGTAATTCTGGGCAAGTTACTTAACCCCAATTGCCTAGCTCTTAGTGCTCTTCTGCCCTAGAACCAATACTTAATATTGATTTTAAGATGGGAGGTAAGGATTTTATTTAAAAAAAGAAGAAGAAAAATCTGGTCTTTTTTTGTTGTACCTATTTTTTCACATAATATCACTTCTTACCTAAAAGTAATTACTTGCTTTTTCTACCACAAGCATACAGGAAAAAATGACATTTTTGTCTTTTTTTTTGACTTTCCCTAAAGATGTTTCCTATGAATGTAAAAAAATTTCTCAAAGTTATTTTTACTGTTGAAGCTTCTAAAGAATTATTTTGTAGTATAATTAGGGATATTTAATTTAAGAATAAGAATTGCCATAAAGAAATTTATCCTAAGAAAAACATTGTTAATGACTTAGTTCACTGGAAAGGTAAATTTATGAATATTTCAAGGGAAAGCTTATTGCCTCTATATCAGTCAAAAGCAATAATGAAAGTACTGTAAAATGAAAGAAATGAAAGTATTATAAAAATGAAATCAATAAGAGATTTAATAACCAATAAGATGTCCATCAAAGGAAAAAAATGACTCTTGAAAGAAAACTAGTATTAGGAAAAATGAAGCTACAGAAGAAAATGATTGTACATTTTGTACATGATTGTACATTTTCAGTCTAAAGAAAACTTAAGTGCTCCTAAAGTGATCAATAAGTAAATATTTATTAAGTGCCTATTATGTACTAGACATATACTAAATCCTGGGGATACAAAAAGGGACAAAAAAATCCCTGCCCCCAAGGAGCTTATGATCTTTAGTTTCATTTCCTCCAATTACATGTGAAAACAGTTTCCAACATTTAAAAAGTAATTGAGTCTTGAATTCTCTTCCTCTCCTCACCCCCTGAGGAAAGCAGACTCATATAGATTATACATGTGTAATCATGCAAAACATTTTCCCATATTAATCCTTTTGTGGAAGGAAATATGAATAATGACAAAAAAAAGAAAGTGAAAAAATTTTCTTTGGTCTGGATTCAGAGTCTGTCAGTTCTTTTTGTGGAAACAGTTGGCCTTTTTAAAAAATCCATGAGTTCTGTGGGATTGTTGTGGATTATTGTATTGCTGAGAATAGCGAAGTCATTCATTGTTGTTCATTGTACAATATTCCTGTTACTGTACAATGTTCTCCTGTTTCTGCTTATTTCACTCTGCTTCAGTTTGTATGTCTTTCCAGGTTTTTCTGAGCTCCTCCTGCTTGTCATTTCTTATAGCACAATAGTATTGTTACAATCATGTACTGTAATTTACTCAACCATTCCTCAGTTTATGGATAATCCTTCATTTTTCAATTTTTTTGCCCCCAAAAGGGCAAAGACAATCAGGCTAAGTGACTTGCCCAGGGTGACATAGCCATAAAGTATCTGATTTAAACCCAGGTCCTTCTGACTCCAGATCTGCTGCTCTTTCCACCATGCCCAATTAATTTTTAATATGTTCTAGTCAAATTCCAGAATTCCTAGGTTAAGGAAAAATGCTGCAAGCAACCAAACAGAAATGATTCCAATATTGTGGAGCCACAGTCAGGAGAACACAAGATTTAGTAACTTCTACATTCATGAATCAGAGGGCCTATAAAATTATATTCCAGGAGGCAAAGGAGCTAGGACTTTACCTAGCTAAACTGAGCATCATCCTTTTGGGGTGGAAGAGAGGGGAATAGGTGTTCAATTAAATGGAGAATGCAGATGCAAAAATTTAAAGTAAAATACTAATAAGGAAATTATAGCAAAATATTACATGGATTATACACTATGACTAGGTGGTATTTATACCAGGAATGTAGGACTGGTTCAACATGAAGACAACTATTAAAGGGGCAGCTAGGTGTCACAGGAGATAAGAGGATCTGGATTCAGATGTGATCTCAAAGACTTTCCTAATTGTATGACCCTGAGCATGGTACTTAACCCCAACTGTCTAGCCCTTAATGCTCTTCTGCCTCAGAACCAATAAATAGTATTGATTATAAGACAAAAGATAAGATTAAAAAAAAAAAAGAAAACAGTATAATTGACCATATCAGTAGCAAAATAAACAAAAATCACATGATTATCTCAATAGATATAGAAAAGACTTGATAAAATACATCTATTCTTACTAATAACACTGGGGAACATAAGAATAAATGGAGTTTTCCTTAAAATAAGTAGTAGTATTTATCTAAAACTATCAACTAGCCTTATTTGTAATGGGGATAAACCTTCCTAGTAAGATCATGGGTGAATAAGCAAGGGTTCCCATTATTACTATGATTCAATATTGTACTAAAAATATGAGAGAATCATAATAGTAATTTGAAAAAGAAATTAGAGGAATAAGAATAGGCAATGAGGAAACTAAACTCACTCTTTTCAGATGATATGATGGTTTGCTTAGAAAATCAGCTAAAAACTTAATTGAAATAATTCAACAACAATTTTTTAGCAGAGTTGCAGGATATAAAATAAACCCACATATATCATCAGCATTTCTGTATATTATCAACAAAGTGCAGCAGCAAGAGATAGAGAAATTTCATGTAAAATAACTGTAGGCAGTATACAGTATATGGCGGGTCTTTCTGTCAAGACAAACCAAGGAACAAAATGGACACAATACAAAACACTTCACACAAATAAAATCATATCTAAACAATTGGAAAAACATTAATTGCTCCTGGGCAGGCTGAGTCAATATAATAAAAATAATGATCCTACTTAAATTACCTATTCAGTACATAGCAATCCAGCTACCAAGAAATTATTTCTTTGATCTAGAAAAAATAATAAAATTTATCCAGAAGAATAAAAGATCATAAATATTAAGGGAATTAATGAAAAAAATATGAAGGAAGGTGATCTATCTCAAACTGTATTATAAAGTGGTAATTATCAAGACATTCTGTTACTGGCTAAGAATTAGAATAGTGGGTCAATGGAATAGAGTAGGTGCATAATACAGTAGTAAATGAGCAAAGTAGTGCTTGATAAACTTAAATATTTTGAATTTTGGGACAAAAACTCACTATTTGCCAAAAAACTGAAAACAATATGTCAGAAACTAGGTATAGACCGATGTCTGACACTATATGCCAAGATAAAGTCAAAATGGATACATGATTTAGAATAAAGGATGATTCTGTAAGCAAATAAGGGGATCATGGCATAATTTACCTGTCAGGTCTATGGATAAGGGCAGAATTTATGACCAAACAAAAGAAAAGCATTACAGAATTTAAAATTAATAATTTTAATTATATTAAAATAAAAGGGTTTAGCACAAACAAACCATTACAACAAAGATTAGAAGGAAAACAAAACCGGGAGCAAAATAAAAGCCTCATTTCTCAGATATGTAGAGAACTAAGCTAAATTTATAAGAATGCAAGTCATTCCCCAATTGATAAAAGGGTGAAGGATATGAACAGGTAGTTTTCAGATGAGATCAAAGTAATGTATAGTCCTGTGAAAAAATGATCCAAATCATTATTGATTAGAGAAATGCAAATTAAGACAACTTTGAGATACCAGATTGACTAATAGGATAGAAAAGGAAAATGATAATGTTGGAGAGGATGTGGGAAAATTGGGACACTAATATACAATTGGTGGAGTTGTGAAGTGATCCAGACATTCTGGAGAGCAATTTGGAGTCATGCCCAAAGTGCTATAAAACTACATATTCTTTGATTCAACCATACTATTACTAGATCTGTATCCCAAAAAGATGAAAAAAAAAAGAAAGTATTTATAGCAGCTCTTTTTGTGGTGGCAAGGATTTATATTTTATTATTTTTAGGGGGTATAAAAGCATTTTTAAAATTTTATTTAAGTAGATGATTTAGAATAATTTTCCATGGTTAGAAAACTCATGTTCCTTCCCTCTCTTCCCCGCAGCCCCTCTCATGTCTGATGCACAATTCCACTGGGTTTAACATCATCATCAATCAAGGCCATTTCCTTATTATTAATATTTGTACTAGGGTGATATTTTAGAGTCCACTTTCCCAGTCATAGCCCCACTGACCCATATGATCAACCAGTTGTGTTTCTTTGCCCGCAGTTCTTCCTCTGGATGTGGATAGTGTTCTTTCTTTTATGTCCCTCTGAATAGTTCTGGATCATTGCATTGCTACTAGTAGAGAAGTCCATTACATTTGATTTTACCACAGTGTATCAGTCCCTGTGTACAATGTTCTCCTGGTTCTGCTTCCTTCACTCTGCATCAATTCCTGGAGCTCGTTCCAGTTCACATGGAATTCCTCCAGATTATTATTTCTTTGAGCACAATAGTATTCCATCACCAACAGATACCACAATTTGTTCAGCCATTCCCCAATTGGAGGGCATCCCCATATTTTCCAATTTTTGCCACCACAAACTGTGCGACTATGAATATTCTTGTACAAGTCTTATTCCTTATTATCTCTTTGGGGTACAAGCCCAGCAGTGCTATGGCTGGCTCAAAGGGCAGACAGTCTTTTTTTTTTTTAAACCCGTACCTTGGCTCCAAGGCAGAAGAGTGGTAAGGGCTAGGCAATGGGGGTCAAGTGACTTGCCCAGGGTCACACAGCTAGGAAGTGGCTGAGGCCAGATTTGAACCTAGGACCTCCCGTCTCTAGGCCTGGTTCTCAATCCACTGAGTTACCCAGCTGTCCCCTAGGCAGTCTTTTAGCACCCTTTAGGCATAGTTGCAAATTGTCTTCCAGAATGGTTGGATCAGTTCACAACTCCATCAGCAATGCATTAATGTCCCTACTTTGCCACATCCCCTCCAACATTCATTACTTTCCTTTGCTGTCATGTTAGCCAATCGGCTAGGTGTGAGGTGATACCTCAGAGTTGTTGTGATTTGCATTTCTCTGATTATAAGAGATTCCGAACACTTTTTTCATGTACTTATTAATAGTTTTGATTTCTTTATCTGAAAATTGCCTATTCATTTCCCTTGCCCATTTATCAACTGGGGAATGGCTTGATTTTTTGTACAATTGATTTAGTTCCTTTTAAATTTGAGTGATTAGACCTTTGCCAGAGGTTTTTGTTATAAAGATTGTTTCCCACTTTGTTGCTTCCCTTCTAATTTTGACTGCATTGGCTTTGTTTGTACAAACCCGTTTTAATTTAATGTAATCAAAATTATCTATTTTGCATTTTGTAATTTTTTCTAACTCTTGCGTGGTCTTAAAATCTTTCTTTTCCCAAAGATCTGACAAATATACTATTCTGTGTTCACCTGATTTACTTATTGTATCCTTTATGTTCAAGTCATTCACCCATTCTGAGTTTATCTTGCTGTAGGGTGTGAGATGTTGATCTAAAGCCAATCTCTCCCATACTGTTTTCCAGTTTTCCCAGCAGTTTTTGTCAAATAGTAGATTTTTGTCCCCAAAGCTGGGATCTTTGAGTTTATCATAGACTGTCTTACTGAGATCATTTACCCCAAGTCTCTTCCACCAATCCTCCTTTCTGTCTCTTAGCCAGTACCATATGGTTTTGATGATCACTGCTTTATAGAACAGTTTAAGATCTGGTACTGCTAGGCCAACTTCCTTTGCACTTTTTTTCATAATTTCCCTTGATATTCTTGATCTTTTGTTCTCCCAAATAAACTTTGTTATTGTTTTTTCTAATTCTATAAAAAAGTTTTTTGGTAGTGATGGGTTTGGCACCAAATAAGTAAATTAGTTTGGGTAGGATTGTCATTTTTATTATGTTAGCTCATCCTACCCATGAGCAATTAATGTTTTTCCAATTATTTAGATCTAGTTTTAATTGTGTGGAGAGTGTTTTCTGGTTGTGTTCATATAGTTCCTGTGTTTTTTCTTGGCAGATAGATTCCCAAGTATTTTATATTGTCTAGAAGTTCTTTGATGGCTTGTTCAATTTCTTTTTCTGATATGGGGTTATTGAAGTATTCTGTTCTGCTAATATAGGCAATTTGTATTTTTGTAAATATTCATCCATATCACCGAGATTGCCGTATTTATTGCCATATAATTGGGAAAAATAGTTTTTAATAATTGCCTTAATTTCCTCTGCATTTGAGGTGAGGTCTCCCTTTTCATCTTGGGTACTGTCAATTTGGTTTTCTCCTTTCCTTTTTTTTTATTAGACTGACCAGTACTTTGTCTATTTTATTTGTTTTTTTCAAAGTACCAGCTTCTAGTCTTACTTATTAATTCAATAGTTCTTTTGCTTACAATTTTATTAATTTCTCCTTTAATTTTTAGGATCTAATTTAGTTTTCATCTGGGGATTTTTAATTTGTTCACTTTCTAATTTTTTTAGTTTGCATGCCCAATTCATTGACCTCTGCCCTCTCTAATTTATTAATATATGAACTCAAGGATATACATTTCCCTCTAAGTACTGCTTTAGCTGCATCCCATAGCTTTTGAAAGGAGGTCTCTTCATTGTCATTTTCTTCAATGAAATGATTGTTTCTATGATTTGTTCTTTAACCAATTTTGGAGAATTGTATTGTTTAATTTCCAATTAATTTTTGATTTGCCTCTCCATATACCCTTGCTAATTATTGCATTGTGGTCTGAAAAGATTGCATTTATTATTTCTGCTCTTTTGCACTTGTTTGCAATGTTTTTATGCCCTAGTACATGATCAGTCTTTGTGAATGTATCATGTGCTGCTGAGGTGTATTCCTTTTTGGCTCTATTTATTTTCCTCTAGATAGTATCTACTAACTCTAATTTTTCTAAGATTTCATTCACTTCTCTTCTTTCTTGTTTATTTTTTGGTTTGATTTATCTAGTTCTGATAGAGGAATATTCAGGTCTCCCACTAGTATAGTTTTTCTATCTATTTCATTCTTGAGCTCCGCTAGTTTCTTCTTTAAAAATTTTGGATGTGATGCCATTTGGTGCATACATTTTGAGTCCTGATATTTACTCATTGTCTATACTGCCTTTTATCAGGATATAATTACCTTCCCTATATCTTTTAACTAGATCTATTTTTACTTTGGCTTTGTCAGATATCATGATTGCGACTTCTGCCTTCTTTTTCTCAGTTGATGCCCAATAGATTTTTGCGCTATCCACTTACTTTTACCCTATGCGTATCTACCTTCCTCATGTGTGTTTCTTGTAAACAACAGATGGTAGGATTTTGGTTTCTGATTCACCCTGCTATTTGCTTCTGCTTTATAGGCGAGTTCATACCATCCACATTCAAAGTTATGATTACTACCTGTGTATTTCCCAGTATTTTGATTTTCTCTCCTTGTCTTGCCCTTTCCTTTCATTATTTCCTTCTACACCAGTATTCTGTTTTTACTTTTTTAATTTTTTTCAGTATTCTGTTTTTAATCAGTCCCTCTAATCCCCACCCTTATTTTACTTTCTTTTCTCTCCCCTCCCTTCTTATTCCTCTTAATTTTCTTTTGAGATCTTTTTAAGATACCCTACCCCCCCCCTGAATTGCTTCCCTCCCACCCTCCTGTTCTTCCCCCTCCCTTTTTATTCCCCTTTTGTTTTTTTAGTCTATTAAACTCCCTTCCCCCTCTTTTTTTAACTCCCTCTCCACTTCCCCCCTTAGTTTTCCCCTCTCAGCTTCCCTATAGGGTAAGAGAGAGTTCAATACACCAATGGATCTAGATTCTATTTCCTCTCAGAATTGATTCCACAGAATTAGGTTTGAATATTACTTTTTAGCACTCTCTTTCTCTCTTTCTTATAGTTGTATTCTTCCCCTCCCCACTCAGTGTGCCTTTTTGTGTAGTATAGATTATCCTAATTTTCTTATTCCTTCAAGTTTCTCTTTGTGCCATTTCCACACGCCCCCCTTTCTTTTTCTTTTTTAATATATGATTTTAAACAACTTAGTACCCCATTCTCTACCTTTGAATAATTCTTCCAACTGCTCTAATAGTAAATGCAAATTTTGACAATTACGTATAACATTTTCCATATAGGAATATAAACGATTTGGCCTTATTTGAGGTCCTTAGAGAACAACAACAAAAAAATAAGACCCCCCTCTTATTTACCTTTTCATGTTTCTCTTGGTTTTTGTATTTGATATCAAATTTTCTGTTTAGTTCTGGTCTTTTCTTTACAAATATTTGGAAGTCTTCTATTTTGTTGAATGCCCATACTTTCCCCTGGAAGTATATAGTCAGTTTTGATGGGTAGGTGATCCTTGGTTGTAGACCCAATTCTCTTGCCTTTCTGAATATTGTATTCCAAGCCTTGCGGTCTTTTGGCATGGAGGTTGCCAGATCCTGTGTAATCCTGATTGGTGCTCCTTGATATCTGAATTGTTTCTTTCTGGCTTTTTGTAATATTTTCTCCTTAGCTTGGAAGTTCCTGAATTTGGCAATTACACTCCTGGGGGTTGTCTTTTGAGGATTTAATGTAGTGGGTGATCTATGGACTCTTTCAGTGTCTATTTTGCCCTCTTGTTGCAGAACCTCAGGGCAGTTTTAATAGATAACTTCTTATAGTATGTTGTCAAGTTTTCTGGGTTTTTTTTTTTAGGTTTTTGGGTAGACCCATGATTCTCAAATTCTCTCTCCAATTTCAATTTTCAAGGTCAACCACCATCTCAATGAGATATTTTGTGTTGCCTTCTAATGTCATTTTTTTGACTTTGCTTTATTAATTCTTGCTGTTTTGTGAGATCATTGGCTTCTACTTGCCCAATTCTAGTTTTTAATGATTGGTTTTCAGCTAAGATCTTTTGATTTTCTTTTTTAGTTTGATCTATCCTGCTTTTCATGGCTTCCAGCAGGTCATTTCTGGTCTTCAGTTTGCTTATTATTTCATTTGATTTCTGGGCCTCAATTTCCAAGTGGGAGATCCTGTCTTTTAAAATGTTATTTTCTTTTTGGACTATTTCCCACTTTTCTTCCCATATCTCTTCCATTTTTCTGACAATCTCAGATTTAAAGTCTTCAATAACTTGTGAACAATTTCCATTTTTTTTTTCTGAAGGTTTGGATGTGTTTAATCATTGGTCATCTTCTGCTACCTCTTCTTTAGTCTGGGATTTTTCTGCATAAAAATTATCAAGGGTCACCATTTTTTTTTTTGTATTTGTGAATTTTAGTTCCTGGGAGTTGGTGGCCATTGCCTTGTTCCTTCTTGGTCAGATGTCTAAGTGAGGAATGTGGGTGATCTTTGTATTGGGTTTTTGCCCTAAGGATATTTTTCCCCAGTCCTCAGTAGTGTCCAGCTGCTCTTAGTGGCAGGTCCATCCCCAAGAACTTAAAGATTGCCTGGTGGCAAGGAATTTTAAAGTGAAGGGATGCTCATCAATTGGGGAATGGCTGAACAAGTATAAAATTTTAGTGGAATACTATTTTGTAATGAGAAATTATGAGTGAGACAATTTCAGAAAAACCTGGAAAGACTTATATGAACTGCTTGCAGAGTCAAGTGAGCTAATCCAGGAGAACATTTTAAAGGACTTAAGAAAAATGCTGTCACCAGAAAAAGAACTGATGAAACCTAAATGCAAATCTAAGCATACTGTTTTTCTCTTTATTTTCTTATAGACTTTAAGAAATTGATATGTATCTTCCTCCATATGATGAATATGGAAATATGAATTATGATAGTATATTCTATATCAAATTTCTTAACTGTCTCAAGAGAATGGGGCAGGTTGAGAGGAAGGGAAAGAATTTGCAACTCAAAATGTGAGAAAATGAATGTTAAAAATTGCTTCTACTTGTAGTTGGGGAAAAAATAAAATGTTTACTGGAGGGGAAAAAAAGGAGAATAATTTCTTCATATAACCTTGTGTAGGTGTTTTGTATCTATTTAGAGAGTTATATGTGCATTTTTCTCATCCCTGATAGATTATAGCCATTTAGATTCTTTTTTGTTCTTTTATTTTCAACATCTGGCATTAAAGATGCTCATGGATTGATCGATAACAGTACTAATGTTATCTTTTTAATGCAATTTAAAATCATTTGGATTTTGCTCAAATGGATCAAAAATTTGAATTTTTCAGACTGCACCAGGGGACTGAATATTTTAAGTTAATATTAGTATAACATTTATACTAATATTCTACAACATAATCATAATTCATTTCTAATTTTTCTAAGTAGTCTGAAGCTTAGTAGTTAAACTTATTAACCCAATACCAAATATCAGAGTAGAAACAAGTAGCAGTGGTGGAAAATTTTTATTAAAATTACCAAAGATGCTGAGATTTAGTCAAAGTTCAGGGATGGAGAGTAATATTTGCATCCTGAGGCAGCAAGGGGAAGGCTCTTCAGGTGAAATTGATATAATTATAGTTTTTAAATTCACTTCAGCCTAAAAAAAAATTTAATATATCCTCTGTAATTAGACTGTGTGCTCTTTGAGGACAGAGACTGTTTTTTATTTCTTCTTGTATTTCCAGCACTTAGCACAGTGTCATCATAGTAGGTGTTTATTAAGTTCTTAAAGACTGACTTACAGCAATTAGGACACGTTTATGATGTCATTGTAATAGCCTTAATAACCAAATATTTGGGAACTAGAAAAATCTTTGAGAAGGCTGAAGTTTCTTCTGGGTTAAGATGTGACAATTTGAGCAAGCTAAGCGGGTAATGGACACACACAGGCAGAATTTTTTTTGTTTTTAGAAAATTACTGTGACTTGAGAATCTCTGTACCTGTTCATTTATGATTTTTTAAAATTCCTATGTATCTCATTCTTTCATGGCCTTTTTTTTTTGTAGTTGTTGCAATTTATGATTACACGAAAGACAAAGAGGACGAACTCTCATTTCAGGAAGGAGCTATCATTTATGTCATAAAGAAGAATGATGATGGTTGGTATGAGGGAGTCATGAATGGAGTGACAGGGCTCTTCCCAGGAAATTATGTGGAGTCCATCATGCATTATTCTGAGTGAAGATCGATGATGTACCGGGATCAAAAGAAACTATTAGGGACTTTTCAGATTTATACAAGGTCTGGGGGAATACGCTCATGTGAACTCATGGATGAAGAATAAGGATAATTGTAATAAAACTACTTATGTGTTTTGGCTTAAAAAATTATCATAAAAAAGTAATTTAGTGACCTAAAAGTATGAACAAATGGATTTTCTGATGGTAGTGGCTGTGCTGAGCTCTCTGAAGTAATTAAGCTGACCTTTTTGTCTCTGGGTGTGTAGAAAAATGACCTATTTATGTAAATGAAAGTCAAGATAAGACAGGTAGAATCTAGGATGTTTCTCAGGAATCCTATCTAATCCAGAGTTTTCTCCCTTGCTTTAATGCTTGGCATTTGAAATGCCAACATGCTGTGATAGTATTAACCTTATGACCTATTGGGCATCTTAGTCACTTTTTTCTTCTCCCTGAAAATGAAGCATTGGAGACTGTATATGAAAGTTTAAAAACTTTTAAACTAAAGTTTTAAAAAGCTTTCCAGATGGTTTGTTACTTGTTTAATGCAGTTAGAATTTGGAATTACTTAGCAGTTTGTGGCTGAAGCAAGTGAATTCAAAACTGACTCATGTATCATTATAACTGTCAGTTTAAATCATTAAGATGATAATGTTTAGAAAGCTTTGGCTAACTCACTGGTGCCACAGATTTTATTTCATATTCCTGTGAAAATGACATTGCCACCCACAGCACAGGGTAGGGTGAAATGGAGATTATATTCCCGGTGAGCTCTGATGATAAAGTCTGAAGATTTTAAGTTAATACTTGAATAACATGTTCTCATTAGCAGTCAAGATGAAAACTCATTCTGAGCATTAAAGCTTGGAGAAGAAAAAATATGATTTCAGAGCAGACATTCCTTTTAATCTTTCAGTGTGTAGAAAAATCTTCTTAGTCTTATTTGGAAAGAACAAGTAGTTTTTAGGTCTGTCAGCAAGTCTTCATAGTGGAAGTGAAAGGATTGCTGCTCTCTGCAGCTTTATCTGCATCGTCTAAGCTGCTTTCCCTTTATAAGAAAAAAGAACCCCAAACAAAATCTATGAGTCTCTCATTCCTAATTGGAAAATAAGGGTCTGTTCCTATTAAAAGATTTTTTCACTTTACCCATGATGAAAAATACAATACTGGAATAAGTTTAGTAGGTCAAATACTGATGCTGTCAGTTATGTGGGCTAAACCTTCTGGTGGAACTTAAGCAGAAAGTATGAATTCTTGGGAGTTCACCTCCCGGGGTTAGAAGAAAAGTACATTTTTAACCTTCCCTTTTCCACACTTTACAATTTGAGAAATGGCTCCTGAGAATCAAAGTCCTGGGGGTGTAGGAGGGGGGTGTGTGGAGGGCTGAAAGAGAAATGACCTAATAATGGGACCAGTTCACTTCCCCCTGATGCTACAGACTATGATTCTAGACACTTGGACAGAATTGTGTCATGTCAGGTGAGGGCTTCCCGTGCCCGAGTGCAGTGTTGAGAGACTGACAAAGCAGCCAGGTTTGGTGAACTTGAGTGATAGGTGGGGAGGGTGTTGGCAAGAATGGACATTCAGATTCAGTTGGGCAACCAAAGGCCTTTGACCAGAAAGCTTCTTTACGACTTGAACTGAGGCCCAGTTATCCAATTCTGTGATCAGAAACACTTCGCTCTGCCCCTCTCTCACAGCCATTTAGTGACTGTTTTCAGGTCTTTGGACACCTGGCAGTCCCATATTCTCACCAACTTAACTCACCTGTGCCTGAGCACTCTTATTAAGCAAATGACCAAAAATCTTTTTCCCCCCCTCAGCATTAACACCAGGGATCCCTTTGAGCCTGTTATTTCCCTTTAAAAATCAATCCGTGGTTGACTATCTGAGTTTGGAATCTCTCTTACTGCCTAACGTGGACTGATGTGCCTAGAGTTTGGGTTTTCCTTTGGGGTGGGGGAGTGGTAGTGCTGCTTAGGACTGGGTCTGTATATTCCTGAAATTAGTTATTCCCAGTAAGTACCTGGACCTGCGGGATTTTCTGCTTCAGAGTGCTTAGTGGGTTCACGAAGCCGACCCGTTCTGGAGGTCTAAAAGGCTTGCCAAATGCACTTACAGAAATAGAGACGTCAGCTGTGCCAGGCTTTCAGCGCTAGATAGGCTTAGGGTTTTCTCTAGGAATGGATTTGGTTTCTTGGACAAGTGCTTTCTTTTGCAACCTGCTGATGATATCTGTGAAGTTTTTCATCTTGTAGAGTCACTGGAGGGAGTCCATGGGTTAATTGCTGCTGGTTTTTGCTCTATTCAGTACTGATGTGTAAAAAAAAAAAATTGTTGGATTTCACACACATTTTTTTATTTTGTACAGTTTAAAATTCTATAGCTTGTCTAGGGAGGATTCTTTGTGATCAAACCCCAGATTAATTGGAGACTTTTTAATGTATGTAATATTTCATAGACTGCATGCTACTAATAGTGAGGGTGGTGTTTCCAATTTTATCATTTGTAAGTTTCCCCCTTTTGTCCTATTGAAAAAATAATTTTTAAAAATGCTTGGAAAAGTGTAGATTTGAGAAAAGTGCAGACTATTCTGTAGCCAAAGTGATCCAAAAGCTACTGACCAGCCCTCAGCCGTGTCGTAACTAGAGATGAGGTCCATAACTGAAATGAAACCTTTTTCCTCTGGAATCGTGTTGTCCTAAGTTATATTTGGTTTTACCTTCACCCTTCCTCCAAGACCCCACGAAGAGTAGTAGCCCAATATGGCTGTTCCTTTTTGGTATTTCATTTCCATGGAGATATGAAAATACACTTCTTGTTCTATGGCCTTAGGGGGAAGATGACAAACTTGAAAAATAAAAAGTGCCAATCTAGGATGCTGAGAAGATCAGCCTGCTGTCAGACGATAAAGATGAAGCTCCTCTTGTCTGGCTCAGCAGTGTGTCTTTTTCCATTGCTCGGCTGCTTTGTTTTTACCTCCCTCAGTGTTGCTTGTTTTGGCAATTTAATTAGGGTAAGCAGGCAGCTGGTATTTTTAAATGCTCTGCTTTGGAGGGACTGATTGATTCTGTGTCACCAGGCAGAAGGATACCAATTTAGGTCAATCATTTACCAGGTTTTCTTGCATCTTTAGAGTGAGAGTATTCATGTACTTGTGGTTTTTGAGTTACTTCATCAGTCTTACTTCTTCCTAAAAGAAAAACACGGCAACTTACTGCAATTTTTAGTTCTGGTGAGGTAGGAAATTGTGTGTACTTATTTGTGTTTAAACTTTTTCTTATTCCAGCACTTGCCTTCACATTAGAATACCTCTCCTATTGTTCTTAACCACATATTTCTCTAGTGGAGAGAGCATGTTGTGTCCTGGGAGTCACCATGACATTCAAAACAGCCTTATGTAGAGGATAGCAGGCAATCTCTAAGTATTTAGGAAGGTAGGCATTTAATTTCCATCGGTTTACACTTAATTCACTGGCTGGAAATTCCACCTTCACTGGTATTAAGGGGGAAACATCCCCAAATGGGTTTACTTAGATTCATAAAAAATTTCAGAGCCAGAAGGGACCTTAGGTCATCTAGTTTGGCCCCCCTCATTTGATAGATGAGGAAACTGAGGCCCAGGGACATTAAGTGACTTGCTCAAGGTCCCACAGCTAGTTAGTGGCAGGGCCAGGACTAGAATTATGACACCCAGTCCCGTGGTCTTTCTGCTATACCATGCTGTTTTGATTAAATACACTGTTTTTCTTGAAAACTGTGAGAACATTGGAGTTCCACTTGATGTCTTTAGGAAGATACTTGAAAAAAGCATGGCCATGTTTTGATAAATGCCATTAGAGTATTATGCACCGTTCCTCTTTGAATTATTAAATCAGTATGCCGAGTGCAAGTTCATTAGTGAAATGGGGATTTTTTTAAAAAATGGTACTTCAGTGCAAATCGCTGTCCAGTACAAGTAGTCTTTTCTCCTTGACAATACACATGTTGCACATACATTTGATACGGTATTTAGCAGTGTGTGGGTACACTGCCCAGCAGTCTTAAAGGAGAGCCACCCACTGAAGAGGTATCGTGCTTGGTAGCTGAAGATTATTTTCTGCTAATCTTTGTTCCTATTTCTTATTGACTCATTCAGTTATATGAAAATTGACCAATATGACAGGGCCAACCTGTGGACAAATGGATTATTTACACAAATGAACCTTGCGAAATATCTTGAAACATTTTTGTAAAAAATTTAAAAAACACAGAAAAGTGCTTATTTTCACATTAAGATGGAAGTGTCTTTTGCAACTTCAGAATTCTATGGAAAAGCAGTTTCTACCATACCTTGTGTCCATGTACATTTTTAAGAAACAACAGAAACATTTGGTTTACAGATAGGATGGCCGTGATTTGTGCTCTGGCAGTGCTAACTAATCCAACCGATGTGCTTTTAGCTCCCAGAGAAAAGGTAGTTGTTGGCAGTGAGACATACTACAAGTCATGGAGGACTCTGGGGAGTCCTTGTCTGCTACCAGTAATGTTTAGCATATGTGTGCCATTAAGCTGCCTCCAAATGAGTGGGGAATGTTGACTTTTCACATTTTTTTAGATTGTACTTGGAATTAACTGTTGCTGTGTATTGAGAACTTGTTTTAAGTCCTAAATAAAAACCCACAAAGCACATAGAATTGGCTGGTGAATGTATTTATTCTTGAAAGGGAACCATTTTACCTTCAGTGGTCTCAGATAGGCACAAGATACTTTAAGGACAAACAGATTTGGGGGAAACCGGGGGGAAAAGACAACAGAGGCTCTAAACCAAGGACATTTGGGGAGATTGCATTTGGCATTCGATGTTAAAAAGAATTTAAAACAGTTTGAAAACACTTGGGTCCTTTTCTACCCCTGTTTGTCTTTTATAGACCAGGTATTCTACTGTTCCTAGGGCGATTGCTAGTAAAGTACCAAGCTACTAATGACTCATTATTTGGCCCTCAGTGATTATAGAATGCTCCAATATTCACATCAGTCCTGATTATTATTTTGTTTAATAATTGGTATTATTGCCCTTGACAAATGAGGAAATTGGCTCAGAGATGTTTTCTACTATGCTGCTTTGCCTGCTTTGGATCCCTAAGTTTGCTGGAGATGTGAAATCAAGTGAGCACTAAAATTCTCAGAGATAGGTGTTTGATGTAAACTCTCGTTAGTTCTTGGCACTCAGCTAATGTTTATATAGAGCTAGTCTTCTGGCCAATGATGCCTTTTGAGTCTTATAGACAAAATCGATGTCATATTTGAGCAGGGACCAGTACCAGTAATCTTTATAGCCTGAAAACTGAGTGTAGGAAGAGATGGCAGAGGTGGTTTGGAGGGAGGGGGAGGGGGAGTTAATGGCAGAATTATGGGGACTTAATTTTCTTTTGTGCCTTCATTTTAGATTTCTGGAATCCAGTCCAAATTCTCTCCCCAATGTTCAACAAACATTTTAAAGTCCCTCTCATGCAGATGGCTCCAAGCCTATGCATTGGTAGAAGACAAAATATCACATTTGTCCCTATCCTCAAGGAGCTTTCTGCCCTCCTGAGAGTTTACATGTGCACAGAGAATTGTACACACAGGATCTCTGAAAAGGGAGATACCTGAGCTGGTTTTGGAATAGACATTGCAGGCTGTGGAGAAGAGACCTAAAGACCCTGAGCAGTGTTGGCCAGTTTTGCAGGAAGGGACTAGCAGGAGCCAGATTGTGCTCTCATCTATCCTGTGCTCCTGTCTCTGTGAAATTTGTCTTGTGCGCATAGATTGATTCTGAAAGTCTGCTTAAACCCAGAGGCCTCAGAATGATATCCTGAAAATTTTTAGGTTAAACAATCTACCCAAATAAAGTCTTAAATGAAGGTATTTTCTGCCCTTTCACTTTGGAGAGAAATGGGTTCCCCACCTCCCTATACAAGCCTTCGTCCTCTTCTACCCCCGAGTTATCTAGCTTTGTAGTCTTATCCCATTATCATGCCATCATGTTTTATCTTTGTAGTCCCATAAAATATGGTTGAGTAATAACCCCCAAAGTATAAGGGGAATAAAATATTCTAGGAATGAAAGCATCAGGTAACTTTTGTGTCATCTATGTCTCACTAAAACCTCAATATTCCCCAATTTAATTTTAATGTTTATTAAGTGTGGAACTATGAAAATTGGCACTTGTGGATCTGACAGAAATAGTGGGAAGTATTAATCTCCTCTCCCTTTCCTGCAATTTAACAATTCTACGATTTTAGCGTTTCCTTATTTATTTGCCTTAGTAGTAGTTGGATATATTTTAATAAGCCATTATATAAGCATAGGCTTTTAAGCTCTTGTCACTTACACGACAAATAAAAATATAAAAAAGCAGTTTAGTTTTGGGGGTAAGAAAGGTGTCCAAAAGTTTAAATAACCTGGTTTGTCTTGATGGCTTCTGGCTAGGCTATCAAAGGAAAACAATATTTAGATCTGATATTTCACATATTGATGAGACTGGGCTGCCCTACCCCTGTCTTCACAGGATTATAGATAATAATACTTCAGTCCACCCCATTTTAATTATAAGGAAACTGGCTTAGAAAAGTTATTTATTTGTCCAAGTCACACACAATTCTGAATACCAGCCAATGAAAGCCACGAAAGCCCAAAGTTCAATCCTTTTTGGCACTTGGTAGCTATGTGACTCTGGATGCCATTTAGCTACTCTTCTAAGCTTTATTGATTTGCTTAATTGTATATCTCAGGCTTTGAGCTAATTGGTTTAACTGGTGACTGGCCTTTGGTATGGATCAATCAGTATTTTCTTTGAAGATAACAAAGTACCTATACAGGTCAAGAGACATTACCTCTTTAGGTCTCACTTATCTTCAGTCTGATGGAGGTGAACAGGATGACCATAGTTTCTTCTAAGCTTAAAAGGATGATGCTCTAAATGACAATGAAAATCAGGAAAATTGAACTGATTTATTTCCACATTAGCAACAGCAGACCTTGATTCATAGTCTTTGTTTTGAAGATTTCAGTCTCCAGTAGCATGGTTGATATGCTTGTATAAGTGGAAAACTATTAAGATAAAAAGCACATATGCTTTTATTTTCAAATAAAATTCCTTTGTATAAGTTATTGATGTTGAAAGCTTAGCATTCAACCTAGCCTGAGTCCAAAATTATTAACAGGCTCACCTTTTCCAGTATTGCACTGCTTTCTTCCACTTCTCACCCACGTAAGTTAGGAAAAAAAAATTGATGCAAGGAACTATTCCAGGATGTCCATTTATGTTTATTTTATTTTTAACAGGTTACTGGCAAACAACTTGAGGGGTGGGAGTGGGATAAGAAATGCTTATTGGGTCCCGAGGAGAGCAAAAGATTCCCAAATAAATCCATGACCATCCGACCTACTTGAAATCATGGTATAAAAAGAAAGGCCAGTTGTTTAGCCATTGAGAAATGTGACTATTTGCAGAACAGCTTGAGGGGGGGAAAAAAACCATGTATGAATGAAGCCAATATTTTATTAAGGTTTCAGTAAACTTACATAATGAAAACATGTAAATGAAAAAAAAAATTTACACTGACCTCATGACCACCATCCTAAGCCATTACAATAGTTTACTAACAATAATTGGCAAGAGAGTGACTCAGTAAAATAACTTAATCCAGCAGTATAATGAGAACATGGTCAGTAGTACTGAATATATCTCTCTATAGTTTCACACAATCAGGGAGCAAGGCACATTATGAAATAAGAGCATACAGTTATGCAAAAGACAAGACAAAGAAAATATCGAATATAACTACATCCTTATTGAATTGTGCATATTCTTTTGTATATTGGGTACTTTATAATGCAGTTCCTTTTTCCTCTCTCCCATGCTTAAAAAAGTATATTTATACATACAGATAAATATATATATTTATATATGGCAAAGCTCTCCCAAACCATAGAAGTCAAAGTTTCTAAGAGCTTTGGTCCCCCCACCTCCCAAGGAACAGGGGTTGAGGGGTTGGGGTGAGGGATAGGAAATGGGGGAGGCAGTCCCATTTAAAGATAAAAGGTGCAATTTCTTTAAAAAGCGGTAAACATGACTATTTACATCTAGTACACGCTTTTGCACAGACTATAATGACTTTCATTGTGCATCTTTGAACAGAAGCCCATCAAGTGGCTAGTAACAAAATGAAGCTGTAAAACCAAGGGAGATAACTCCATTTTATGCTTATTTCTTAAGGATTTTTGAAAAAAATATTTTGGGAGATTGAAATGTAAGTTTACAAATATGTCATACATTATTCCAAATCCTTTAATAAGGTTAGAAAAATAGGAAAAAAATTTAAATGGACTGTGGCTTTCTTTAAAATTAAAGAGTATTTCAGAAGAGATGGTAGGAATCAATTATTCATGACAAACTACTTAATAGAAGCGCTGTCCAGATGTCCATTTTTACAAAGTGTGGTTTTCCTCTGCTCTGGTAATCTTTTCCTAATGCAATACTTTTTCCTTTTACGTGGCTTTCCTAACATCACAAATGTCTTTGGTAAACAGCCCTGAACACAGCTACTAACATGTTCATCATGGCTGAAGTCATTCCACTTTGGGAGATGTTTAGAACTAGTTGGCTATATACTTGGTTTCATTTTTTCTATGCCTGGAAACATAATATCTTCCTTTCATCAGCCATCACAGATTAATTTACTTGATTTACTTAACTGATTTCTAGAATGCTGTTCCTCCAAAGAGTTCAAGGTATACTTGTGAGTATTCAGGCACACCACTTCATCCAAGGAAGCTCAAACAAGTTCAAATTGTTTTTCTTTAGATTTAATTATGACATAATATGTAATTATTTAGTACTTGTGGTTATGTAGCCAATATGAATTTAAATGTTTTATGTGGTAGCCAATAATCATAGTATGGGTGAATTTCCATTCAAAGGCTTGTTTTTTTCTCTTTGGAGTTCAATGAAAGATGTATCTTAAGGGATAATTATCTATCATTTCTAATGGAAGACATTTTCATATTCATTCCTCAGGCCCAGGCTCAAGCTTATTGGAGACTAGCTAGAAAGAATACCAAGTTATCCTTGCCACAATCAGTGCATTCACCAGACAGTTGTTTAAATTTAAAGGACTCCCTTTGTAAAATCAATGCCATCTCACTTTTTGTGTGGTGTCAGATGTTTGAGTGGTTGAATTATAGACATATCTGTACTATAGAGGTTCACAGGATGGTTTAATTGCTAAAATCAAACTATTTCAATTTTAAGACATATGAAAGATGCAACCACAAAGGGACATTATCCTAATTGGTGGAGGGGGGAGGAGATGCCAAGGACATGTGGGAAAAACTCACGCTTCTCTCAGGGACCTGGTGAAACTTGGCCAGAGCTTTTGGAAAAGGACAAGGAAATATAATTTTCTCCACCCCTCCTTAGAAACAGCTGAGGAAAGAGATTCAAGTTAGCTATTGGCTAACAAACTAATCTATACCATATCTGCCACCTATGTAATGAAAGGCATTTGTAGGTTGTGGAAGTTGCAGTTAATCACAAGGAGGAAGAACACACTCCTGGGTTCTTAGTATTGTCACCTTGGGTCTCCATCTTCCATTCTATAATGGATATCATTTTCCCTGAATATTTCTTACACATTTACATTGTAAGCATTTATTGTGGATAATAAATTAACAGAACCATTCTAGGCATCATATTGTTTTGGATGAAAAATAAGTTCGCCCAGGAACACTTTCAAGATTGGATCCTAACCTGGCTCTCAGCAAATTTACCCCTAGGAAGAGACCTATTATTAGGAACATCATTCTATAGAGTCAAAGTTATAGACAACTAAAAATGCACAAGGAATTTTAAGAACAATCAAGTATCATTGTAAGGCATAGCTTGACATTTTCTTTTTTCCAGTAATTTGTTTCAGACTTCTTTTCCTCACTTAAAAGAACAACCACTTGCACATTATGATCTAATTAAGGAGCTAGAGCAACCTCATCATAATCACTTGCCTCAAATACCAGATTATTTCCCTCCATTGACCAAAAGCCACATTGGCAAAATTGAGATGCTAATTTCCAAGACCAGATCACATTCTAGCTTTTGAATATTTTAATGTTTAAGAACAAAACAAAACATATAAGTTACATTATTACCAGAGAGAGAGAGAGAGAGGTGATCCTGCTGTAGTTCAAACTCGATGATACAATTTATTGGTGATAAGCAGGTTAGTTAGTACATGTAATAACCACCAATTTGCACTGCCTTCTAAAGCAGTAATTTAAAGCCGAACTGTTTGAGGTCCTTGCAGTCAATGCTGCCAAGTCAGAATTTCCAGCTTTCTCCTTGGGTCTGGAGAAATGATGCTGGATTAGAAATGTTAGCAGAGGCAGTGAAAGGAAGGCACAGTACTAGTATCATCTGGCAGTAGATATTTCCCTGAACCTACAGAGAAAAAGGAATGGCTACAAAAATACCCAAAATCAAAGGTTTGAGGTTGGTTTTTTTTTAAGAACCCCTAATTCCCCCCTAAAATCCCTTGGGGGAAAAAAAGAGTTTCAAAAATATCAGCAGCAAAACAAAGCAAATTCTCTAGAAGAATTATCTGAACCTTCAAAGAATATACTGTGACTTTCATTTTGGTTTTAATTCCATTGTTTCCTAATATCCACATAAGAAAACACAAACTTAAATCAGTTTGTAATATATATATATATATAATCCCCCCCAAGACAGAAATGGTTCTTAGTCCAACCAAGACTGCCAGTGCTTTAAAAAAAACATTTCTTCATTCCTTGCTGCAATGTGTTCCTTATCAAAGGTCTGTAGCATCATTTCTGTCTCCCAAAAACTCCATTAGTGTTCATTCAAAGGGTCCTTGTTCTTGAAGAAAATGACCAATTGTTGGCCCTCATTGGAGGTCTTGGACTGCTCCACTATTATATGGAAAAAAGCTAGGAATCCTAACCGATCTAAAAGGGAATGATGAATATATTCCTTAAGAACTTCGTCTAAACTGTAATTTTCTTAGAAAAACTTTGAAGGCCCCAGGGAGGAAAGAAGAGATCTGATTTTTCACAGGGAAAAACAATCCTGTCAAACTTCATGAAAGTTCAACAAAGCTAAACCCAGCACCGAACACTGCTATCTGGATACGGATTCTTACTATTTCTGCTTCAAAGAAGAGGTGGGTTGGGTGGGTGTTCCTTAAAATACAAAACTGCAGGTAGAAGGCTGTGGAAAATGACAGCAGCACCCAAGGACAGTAGCATAGTTCTTAACCTTTTAGAAGGTGGTGTTAGCTGGCTAAACCAGGGTATGCTTCAGAATCAACAATGCAAATGTTTTAAGGACACTTCATAAGCACACAAATGTAAAAACAGGAAATTTTGGAAACAATTGAAAATACAAACAAGTGCTTTTTAAAGTAGCATGGCTTTAAAATGCACAATGGTCTTATTGCTCAAACTATATTAACACAGGAGAATGATGAGGTGATATAGGGAGGTGCTGCTTCCTCTCTCTTTAGGGCTTATACTGCTTTCTAAGGAGGGAAAAATTTACACTAGATTCAATCTTTTCTTATTCCCAAAGGATGTATTTACATGGATTCTCTCCTCCTTAGTTACAGGTCTTGACACGTTTACAATATCATGGACTCATCTGCTCATGTTTACCAGGCAGTCACAGCCTTCTGGGTAAAGCAGCTTCTCCCAGGCACCCTGATAAAGGTGACAAGATAGGATTCCTGATGCCCCCCCCCCCCTCCCCAGCCGCACCCTTGCCAATAAAAGTTGACAAACTAGGAAAACAGCCCTGGACCTCAAGTTGTTCCACCATGATTTTGTGCTGTGCTGCACATGCACAACAGGTGATAAATATCAAGGACTTCTCATTTGAAATTTCAATCAATATCTGGTAGTTGGATAAGCTGGTATAATTTCTAAAATTGCATTATTCTGATTTGTGGTTTTCCCCCCTTTTCCTCTTCTGATCTGAGGATATTTTCAAGTTCCATATAAGATATAAAAAAAAATTTATAAATGCCTTTGTGGATTTATGCATTCATTAATGCTGAACAGGACAAAGACGTAGAAGCCAAAAGCATGGGCTATCCTATGATGAACTTTCCAAGAAAGAGTCCCACTCGTCACTCCTACCAGGGAAAGCAGCACAAACAGATATTTATTCTCCCCCAGAGATGTTTTCGGGGCAGTGATGTCTTCTAGCAGTGATATTTGTATAATGAGTGTCACAATCCGTATAGCCACGAATGACACACAGCAAGGAACAGAGGGACATCATTAGATGGTCAGTACTAGACAGGAATATCGTAGTGAATCAAAACAAAGAAACATGGAACTAAAACTGGATTAAGAGCTTCTTCAAACTCAAGGAAGGGGGACAAATCGTACTCTTGGTCAAGTCAAAGGTTATTTATCAAGGACCAAATGCCACATTCTACAAGCCTGCCTGTGGCAGAGACTGGTGACTCCAGATCATGAAGTCATTTCTATAGCCAGAACGCTTTGGTTGTATCACGTCTTTTCTAAGCCATCGTCTCAGACGTTGTCACTTAGTCTAGGTGCTGAGCTGCATGTCCTGGCTTGAAACGGCCCCTTCCCTGTGCCTCACATGGAGAAGATTCAGGCAGTCTAGATAGAGCAACTAGACATTCTGGTCATCTTTTTTAATTGTGAGAAATGTCCCGTTATAAACCTACTCAATATAGATTATAAAACATGCACAAACGGCATCTCATTGCACATGGACAGACACTACAAAATACCTCAAATGCGGAAAAGTAAGAAAGGTTTTTGGTCCAATCCACGTGAAAGAAAAAAAGAACAAGGGCTAAGACACACACATCCCACCCGAACACACGACCCTCTTTTGGACTAAGTATGGGGACGGGGGACGCACACAGTTACCCTTCGCTACGGCCGGATACCGTTTGGATCACGATCACACGGGAGGTGACGAACACCCCAATTTCTAGGTTAGATCAGTGGCCTGAAGAACGACCCTGAATCCCAGAGTGGCTACCAGTCCCTTGAGAGCTTGGTGTTCTGGTCCCTCTTAGGGGGCGCGGGAGGCGGCCCCCTCCGCAACGTTGCATAGCCTGAGATGTGGCTCCCCCCATAGCCGAGCTTCTGCTGGTCGGAGAGCAGTTCCGGGGGGGGAGGCGGCAGGGCCATGTCATCCATGGTGGCCGTCGGCTCTGTTCTGGAGATCCGGGAAGAAGAGAGGGAGCCGTGCCGAGTGATGGACTTCCGCTGCAGTGTCCTGTTTAAGTCGGCCAAGAATCCGGGCTGGACGCTGAGGCCAGACTTGGGAGAGGTGGGCCCTTGGGGCGTGACCGGAGCGGCGGGCTGCGGCTCGGCGGCCTCGGTCAGGCGGGTGCTGTCGTTGCGCTTGGGCCGCGTGGGCGGAGGGGCTTTCTTCACGGACGCTTTGGACCAGGGCTGAGGCTGAGGGTTGACCACGGCCACTCTGGGGGGGGCGCTCCCCGAAAACACCGCCGGGATCTCTAGGGGGGGCAGAGGAAGCTCTATCTCGGGGGGAGGAGGCGGGAAGTCAGAATCTGAAGGAGGAGAAGGAAACTCCACCACCGGGTCCTTCCCAGGGCCCCCAGCCACAGCAGCCTTTGCTGCGCCGCCTCCTTGTGGGAGGACCACGGGGAGACTGACTCCAGAGAGGTGAAGTTTTCCGGGCTTTGGCGGAGCTGCGGGAGGTGCTGGGACCTCCTTGTTGGGAGACCCTGAAGGTTCCGACGGGGGTGCAAATTTGCTAACGAGGCTGTCCACGGAAGGTCTTTTAGACTCTTGATATTCAGCACAGCTGCTCGATTTGATGCTGGAGTTGCGCTGTGGCGTGGGGGGAGGTTTCTTCCCGCCGGGGCTAGAAGTCTTGCTGGTCTTTTTGACCGGAGAGCCAATTTTCTCAGGGGTGGGAGGGACCCCGGCAGTCGCTGCTGGTGGAGGAGGAAACACAAGGATGCTCTCGGGTGGCGGAGGAGGAAAGTCGGGGGACGGCACGGAGCTGGGCTGCCACTTGGGCTTGGCTTTCACGGCAGGGGGCGATTGGGGTGTCAAGCCCGAGGGTGCAGGCTTTAGAGGTGGAGGCTCCGATGGAGGAGGGGCAGGGGGGGGCGGGAACTGGCTGGCTATCTGCTTCACCACAGACGGCACCTGCACTGGCACCGGAGACTGGGGAGAAGGAGGGGGTTTGACACAGAAGCTCTGTTTGGGCAATGTTGGGGGGGGAACTGGAGCAGATGGGGCAGGCGGGGATTGGGGAATCTGGGGAATGGGAAAAACTGGCTGCTTTTTGGCTGGGGGCACAGGAGGGGTGGGAGCAAAGAGCGGGGCTTGAGTCACAGTGGGTGAGGCGGTTTTGGTGCTGCTTGGTGGCAGAGTCACCAGGGGCTTTGGGGGGGCCTGAGGTGGGGGGGCGGGCACAGGAGGCGGGGGTGGGGGAGCAGGAGGAGTAGCCTGAATGAGGGCCTGCTGTACTTGATGGATTTTCAGGGGGGGAGGAGGAGGGTTGAACTGTGGGGCTGCGGGGGGACATGGGGCAGGCTTTAGCTGAGCCATAGCGGATCCTGGGGTGGGAGGTGGGGGTGGGGGCGGAGGCGGGGGCACCACCCCGTTAGGAGGCACCAACAGTTGAGGTTTTCCTGCCTGGGAGGCCGGCGGCTGTGTGAGCAGGGGCGTTGGGGGCTTGAAGAGAGCTCCGGAGTGCTGGGAAGCGTTCTGCAGCCTCGTGATGGTGCTGTATTTGACAAACATGGTGGCTGCGGAAACCGAAGAAGGTGCAGCCTGGCTGGGGAGAGGGGGCGGAGGGGGGGGCGGAGGGGGTGGGGGTGGTGGAGGTGGAGGTGGAGGGGGGGGGTAGTGGGGGGGAAGGCTGGGAAGCTGTGTAGGGGGCGACTGTCTTAGTTTGTGGGGATAAAGGGGCCATAAGTGAAGTGTAGGGTCGGTTCAAAGACTCCATTCTGGCCTAAAAGGAGTATAAAAAAAGGGAGACAAGGGAGGGAAAAAAGGTTATAAAGTTCAGTTCTGACTTGCTCATCTATTTAAAAAAAAGCGAGGCGCCTGGAGCATGCATGAAGAAGATGCAGCGAGAGGGTGAGGATGGACAGATCACATGACAGCACGGAGGAGGCTCCCCGCGAGAGCTCGGCGTGCGCTTACTACTGCTGCGCATCCTGACAAGCTTTCACTGGGTGAGGGCCTCCTGGCGAGCGAGGATGGCTTTCTGCCGCAAGGGCTGACATGGGAGAGCATGAAAATATTCAGCAGGCGTGCACAGTCACACAGGGCTCAGCTTGACACACACACTTGTATTCGTACGAGACACTTGCATCCAACATGCACAGAAGTCCAGCAATGCAGGTAAAAGGGGGGCATTTTCCTTATATTTGTTTTACTGGAAAATACATAAAGAAATGATTCATGAACATTACAGTGAGTGACAACTACCAAAAAAAAAAAACAAAAAAAACCCAGCCCCCCAAAATAAACCCAAACATTTTCTTATAGAAAAAAGTAAGAAGAAAATGAGAATGATCACTACAGGTTTGAGAAAAGGAAATCCAGAAGGAATAGAAATATGTTGACGGCTTAAAACATTTCTTAGTGTCACTGGAGTCATTATTGCACAGTTAATGAATTTCATGATGTAAGGATGTGATTAATAACTTATGGAAATTACATAGAAATATTCTGGATAATATTTCTTCCTTTTTTTTCATTTGGGCATGGCCTTTGGGGTTTTAAACTGTGATAAGGGACTAAAAGCAAAAATTATTTATATCGCATTTCAAAGGATTTAGATATTGATAGATTATCAGATTAAATTTATGGCTAAGTAGCATAATTAAAATTAAAGGATTAAGCAGCTCTCAATTAAAAAGGTTAGTTGGTAAAATTTGGTTCTATGAATCACTCAGGTTAATGTGTTTTCAAAGAACAGTCCCTGACCTTATTTGCACCCCATATTAGACATCTTGGATATGCAGACCTTAGCTCTGCCGGCCTTCACACTGGGCATCTGAGACTGAAGTAATAGGAGAAACACAGAGGAAGGAGAATAGAAAACTTAGCAAATCTCCATTGCTGCATAAGGTCTTGCCAAAATTTCTCACCTGAAAATTCTTTTCAAATCCTTGCATTCCAATCAACCTTTATTTTGCAATGACAACTAACCCTTTAAAAACACAAAATCTTTGTGCAGGAGAAAAATCTTTGTGGGTAAAATCATTGGAACTTTCATAAATGGAGGATTTTCTGCTACAAGTTAGCATTAGTAGAATTTCCTGAAGCATAGTTCCTGATTCATCAGAACTGATGAAAAGACAAAGAGGAAGTAAGAATTTTTAAAAATTCTACTGTGGTGGACTTAATTTTCCCCAACATACTGCCAATATTTTTGATTTTGAATTAGAGTTCTACAAGGTAATCTATAATGTGAAGATAAGCAAATTGGCATAAATTATGGCAAAATTTCAATCTGACTCATCCGGTGAATGCATTGGTATTAAGTCATTCAGATTGGAGCACTAGAAAACAATTACCGAATAAAAACATAAATGAAACAGTAGTGATGGGATGCAGTGTTCTTGACCGGGATGTTTTAAGGAGGAGATCAACTGAGCAAAAGTTTACACTAGATGGCTTCTGAGACTGAAGAATTAATTGAAGTCTAGTGTTGCTGCTATTTACTACTGTGTGATTTGAAACACTTCTTTTAGCTTCTCTTGATCTCAGTTTCATTATTTGTTAAACAAGGTGCCTAGACGAGATCAGTGATAGTGAAAGTATGATCCACAGACCTTTGGAGCCCCCAAGACCCATAGAGGTTCATGAAGTCAAAACTATTTCCATTATAATACTAAGACAATATTTGCCTATTAAAATACGCCCTGCCTTTTCCACCTACATAACTGAAAAACCAGATCTTTTCTTTCTATATACCTTTAACAAAATAACATATTACAAAAGACTGAATGCAGAAGCAGCTGAGAATCCAGCTGTTTCCTATTAAGAAGGCCATTAAAATGATTTGTAAAAATACACAAAATATTTCTACTTTTTTTTTTTGGGGGGGGAGTAATAGTTGGGGTTTGTTATTCTAAAATAAGTATTTAAAAAAATTTATCAATTTTAATTTCCAATACAGTATGTATATATTCATGCATATATATGTAAAAATCACTTAAATGCTCTTTGGGGTTCTGAGACAAAAAAATTGGGAATCACTGGATTAGACATTCACCTCAGTGTGTCATTCAATTTATAGCAGTATGATTCAGGAACACAAGACTCAGGAAAAAAAATTTATATATGATGAATTAGAATTCATTTTTTTTCCTTTATAACCTTGTAGGAAGGATAAATGAGCAGGAAATAGCCAAAAGGCAAGAAATCAAGTAAAGCAGCATAAGCATTAAGCTGAATAAATTCACCCTGAATCATCAAGGACCAAGTGATCTGATATTACCTATTTAGATATAAGACAGTGACTCCCCACAATCAAAAAGAAAGACACTCAGAAGAAAAACAGAGCCAAGAAGAGAGTTTCTAATAAAGTGACAGAACAACATCACAGCGAAGTCCATTTGTTATGGATTTGTTATGTAGGCTAAAAACAGCATTGTTACCTTGTTGGATTCTTCCAATTGAGTCCCTCGTTTCCAAGCTTCTGAAAAGATAGAGCTCACAATACTTTGGGAACGAATATGCCCTGTTGGCTGGGTGTCAGAAACTCCACTATCAGACTGATTAGAGTGATTTGATTGAGACTCTGTTAAAAAAAAATTAAATTGGTTTTAAAAAAGTGTCATAGTGAATAAATATTTTAGAGAGGTCTCTCAACGGAATATGCCAATTGATGTCCAAAGGCAATACAAGTTAATTTCATATCACTCAAGTCATAAAATAAGTTATTACTTCCACTGGCTCTCAACTTACAAGTGGAAAATCTTGAGTTTATTAAGCATACCATTTCACTATGAAATTCTATAAAAAGATTTGCATGTTATTAGTATTCAATCATTCAGCAAATCATAGAACTTGTATAAAGTCAAATGGGAACCTAAATAAGAAAATTAAGGTTGGCATTAAAGTCTAAGAGCCAATTTCTTTCGCAGGATGAAGGGTCTTATATTTTTTATTATTATTCTTTTCCTGACCAGAAATTGAAAAACCGACAACAGTCAAGGTGATGGTTGACTAAAAGGCTGATCTTGATCTCTCTTTATTACTTAAGTGTAAATGACTCTTTAACATTCAGATTTAAATCTGTTTTCACTTTATCATCATTAGAATACATTAGGAGAGAGGAAGATAGGGGTGGGTGGTGGGTGGAAGGGAGAATAAGAAAATATATCGATATTGTGGTACCTTGGCTACTTACTGGAGAATCTTGTAAAGGTTATTTCCCTTTCTATGTTGTGTTCCTGTAATTTCTCTAGTTACAGCTTGTGGCCACCAGGGGTGAAAAAAACAAAAGTCTTATTTGAAGAATCTTTAAAAGTTTTATTCTTCTTAGTAATGGAGAGGTAAAGTACTCCTTTTTTTTTCTCCAGCCCTAACTAGCAATAGGGGGCAAGTTGTGAAACTTCTTCCTTATTTGAAAAAGGGGGATTTTACTATTACCTTTTTCTTTGTGTTTAGCCTCCTACTAGACCATAAGCTCCATGAGGGACAGGGTTGTGTTTTATTTAACTTGGTATCTTCGTCAACACCTAAAATGTTGTTTTCCACATGAAAGGTATTCAATGACAAAGACTAGGATGTGTACCCCAAGATTCCTTTCAGATCTCATTCTGTGATTTTATCAATCAAGGACTTTTAAACTCTTTAGAAAAAAAATGGCAATCCCAAAATGTAAACAATATATATGTTTAAATGATATTAAATTAGGAGATAGTATTAGGACATTTAAATTTATTTATATCGGTCATATTTGCTTTTTAGTTCTTTTCTGCATATTCCTATATAATATATTTGCCATTCAATTTCTGTCTATACTCATCATTTTTTATTTACTTAACTAATTGTTCTTATATAACAGTGATGAAAAGATTACTTTGCTTGAGGCTTGGACAAAAAGAAAAAAGATCATTGGATTTCCACTTCCATTTCTTTACTTTTTATAGCTATCTTATGGAAAAGCAGGGAAGACAGGGTATTTAAGAATGTGCATTCACCGATTAAGGACTATAGTATGAAACAGAATCATGATAATTATCTTCTCCTCCCAGATTCTGAGATTTCTGAATAATTGCATCCCAAGATTTACTCTAAGTTTTCCATTCTGAAGATACTCAAATGAATTTTTCTTCATAATTTGAATAATCTTAGCTTTCAGCTCTGAAAAAGCACATCATATAAACTGAGAGCCTGGCCCTGAACATTTTTAAAAGGGGACACACAAATTCTTATTGTTAAGAGGGTCAACAATTGAGATTATATTGAAATAAAGAAGTTACTAGTCTCTGGAGAGGACTAAAGAAGTTTATAAATTTAGGAGTTTTTAACATTTGTGAACTTAAAAAATCTTTTGGGGCAGCTGGGTGGCTCAGTAGATTGAGAGCCAGGCCTAGAGATGGGAGGTCCTGGGTTCAATTCAGGCCTGAGACACTTCCCAGCTGTGTGACCCTGAGCAAGTCACTTAACCCCATTGCCTTGACTTTACTGCTCTTCTGCCATGGAATTAATACACAGTTTTGATTCTAAGACCGAAGTAAGGTTTTAAAAAAATCTTTTAAAAAACTTTTAATATAATGTTTCTTTCATAATATTTTGTATTCTGTTTTAGACAGTTAAAAACATTATTCTGAGAAGGGTTCCATAGGCTTTACCAGACATGCTAAATGGGTCTATGGTACAAAGAAGATTAGGAACTTCTGATTAAAAAACTAATAAGTTTTCACTGTAAATTGTACTTGAGGTATTTTTCTTTACCTGGTATACTAGAAGAACTTGATCCAGATTTGATACTGGAACTGGACAAGGAGGTCCAGTCATAGGCTGACTCTGTTCTCTTTACAGCTTCTTGGTAATTCAGGTAGAGCTGTTTTCCATACTAAACAGAGAGGAGGACAATAATTTATGACTTTATTTCAATTTAATTGGTATGGAAGGAAGAAGCATGTTTCTGCTAGCAGATTCATAAGTTTCCATGAAAAGATTTCTTTACTATAACAAACCATTAGGATAAATTACATTGCCATCTACAGCTAACTATTATTTCTGGGCAGGCAGAAAGAAGCTTAAATGTAACATTAACCAATAATTGGTTATATCTGTGGATTACTCAATTGCTTTTTTGTAGTGAATATAAGCAATTTAAAAAGCATAGTAAAAGATAAAAATTTCCTTCAAAATAATCACATAAGGCACTGTACAGTTAAATAAATCACCTTTACCTTATCTAATATTCTATTGTCATTCCCATTCACTTAAGAGTGGAAAGATTAAACCTCAGCCAGTAAGGATGGCTCACACTAATACCCACCAACATGAGGAAGTTACCCTTCTTGCCAAGACTTTTAAAATGTATGCTCTTGATTGCATTGCTGTCATTTGTCAAGCCCTTTCTCCCCCATCCATCTATTCCTTTCTTAAATAGCTCTTTTTTTGTCTTGAAACATTTCAATGACCTTACAAAAACCTCTGAATATCCCTACTATTCCTCTCTCATTCTTGTCACGATTAAATTTCTAGAGAAAGTAGATTTCAATCCAGATTGAAGTTATCAATCTGGTTTTTATTCCTATTACCCTACTAAAAACTGTTCTTTCCAGTGTTCCCAATGACCAAAATCTGATGGTATTTTCTCAGTTCTCATCCATGAGTTTTCAGTAGTATTTGGCTTCCAAGGGAAAAGGTGCAGGAAAAGAGAGGATTTCTAACAAAAAAATAACAAAATAAGGAGGCAATTCAGTAGTAATTTAAAGGTGTTTTGACTAGTGAAATGGTTATGTGGGGTGGAAAAAGTTGGGAGACAAAGAAGGCAATTCAAGAGAACTTGTCTAGATTCCCTTTCCAGGATGAAAGTGGAGCCAGATCAAAAATAAGAAAGGAGTACATAAAAGAGGGAAGAAGGAAGCAATCAAGGAAGATCAAAGAGTAAAACCTGAAGACTAGAAGAGGAAAAAGAGAAAGTGATTGGGAAGACAAAACATGTTCTAAGTTAGAAAAAAATTGGGACTGGTTCATTGTTTGTTATTTATATCATATCCCCATCACCTAACAAATAAAAATCCTGTTTTTTTTTTTCCTTCTAAAAGCCCATTACCATTTGGTCTGTTCCTACCTTTGTAGTTTTTTTTATACCTCATTCCCTTCACAGTGTCTATGAGACAATAGGCTTCTCACTTCCTCAAACATCACACTACACACCTGCCTTTTTACTGAATGCCATCTATTCCTAAAATAGTATCTACTTTCCTTGCCTCTTTCTGTCTTTTGGCTTTCACTGGATTCCTTTAAAACTCAGTTCAAATCCCACATTCTGCAGGAGATAATATTTTCTCCTTTCTCTGAGTTATTTCCTGATTATTACCTCCCTTGGGTACTCCATAGCAAGTATCAGGTCTCTGTCATTTGGTGTAAATCAGCCATAGTAGGGGTCCTGTCACATAGTAAGGCTTAATAAATGCTTACTGATTAAAGAGAACTGAAGGACAATTGGTGGGTAGGGGAAATGAAAGAGATAGGCTGCTGCAGCATTGGTGGCTTTCAAATTTTCAGACAAAGTTAAATTTCACCGAATTCTCAAATTATCCAGAACTGGTAGTCTATTTAGCCTGGCACAATCCTGTGAAAATAGGGTCTGGGGCTTAGCATGTACTGAGGCTAGAGAGGGAAGCTAGTAAAATGCTTCAGAAAATGCACCAACATGCACTGATAAAGAGAATCTTGCTTATCTGAGGGTACACATTATATCAATGAAACCATAGGTCCAATCCCTATCCTTTTTTATTTATTTGGGATAAATAAGATTATGCCACTTCACAATAGTTTAATATTTGACTATACATGTTTATGACAGTATTTTGTTGGTTTTTTTTTTCTTTCTCAATGGGGGGGGGGGATGGAGAAAATGGATCTTTTTGTATGAGAAAAAAATTAATAAAAAAAAAAAACAAAAATCAAGGTAGAGAATAGACAATGTATCATTTGGTAAGTTTGACTTTGATCCCTGGGAAATTCTAGATCTGATCATTAAGGATGTGGTTGGTCGTCATCTAGAAAGGGAAACAGTGATGACAAAGAACCAGGTATTGCTTCATTAAGAATAGGTCATAGTAGATTAACCTCATTTCCTTTTTTGATAGGATTACTAAATTAGCAGATGAAAGGAATGCTATGAAAATAGCTAGATTCACCTACAAAGTAGTTTACCCACAAAGCTAATAACCAGTATATCATACTATCTTGAGAAATGGATAGATATAGCCTAATGACGATATAGCTAGATAGATGCAGAACTGGTTGGGTGGCTGGAGTCAAACTAGTTGTAAATGGTTTAATGCTTTGTATTTTTGCTTAACATTTATCTATCATTTATTTAATTCAAAGGTAATTTGAAATTTAATAGGGATAAAATCTAACACTTGGATACAAAAAAAAATCACTTTAACAAATACAAGATGGGGGAATTGTGGTTAGAAAGTTAGTCTGCAAAAGATAGTAAGGTTTTAATGGACCACAAGCTCAGTGAGTCAGCACTGTAATGTGATGGCCAAAAAAGTGAATATAGTCCTTGTATTTTACTGCTTGTCTTCTCAAGGGGTGGGAGAAGAGCAGAAGGGAGAGAGCATTTGGAACTCAAAAAATTTTTAAATGTCAAAAATAAATGAAAACATGTGCGTGAGGGAGAAGGTAAGAGGTGTGTGTGGGGGTGGGTGGGGTGGGGGTGGGGGTTAATAGTCCCTTTACTGCCCTTGCTGGATCTCATCTGCATTACTGGATTGAGTTCTAACTGTCTTAGTTTTAAGGACAGGGATAAATTACAAAGTGTCCATTAGAGGGCAATCAGAAAGGTGAAAGACTTTTTCAATCAAATGCACATGAGGATCAACTGAAAGAAGTGTGGAGGAGTCAAGGGAAGAGAGAAGACAGCTTTATTCAAGAATGTGGAAGGATGTCATATGGAAGAGAGATGAGGCTAGATATACACCAGAGGGCAAAACCAGGAGTGGAAGTTGTAAGAAGTCCAATTTAATAAGAATGGTCCTTTAGTAGAATGGGCTGTCATGAGACAGAATTCTCTTCTAGGCTAGATTGGCTTAGTATATATGGTAGAGGGGGTTCTTGTTCAGATATGGGCTGAAGACAAATGGCTATGGAAGTCCTTTCCAACTCTCGAATTCTATAATACTGCCTCCTCCCTTGAGCTCCTTCACTGGTTTCTTTTCATTTCACTCCCTATGGATATCTCAAGGCCCATCTTTAGTCTGCTCTTCAATATGGTATTTCTACTCTCTCCTTTAACAATCTCATCCTCTTCCAATGATTTAATTAATACCTCTATGCAAATGACTATCAAATTGATATTTCCCATCCTACAGTTCTAATTGCCCTAATGCATACCTCTATGTTCTACAAATGCCAAAGAAGACAGTGTAGTGGAAAGACTTTTGCATTTGAAGCCAAAGGACTTGAATTCAAATCCTTGCTTTAGTAAACCACTTATCACTTGTGTGATATAGGGTAGATCACTTAAGCCATGGGGCCCAGGAAAAAGGAAGGTGTTGGATTAGATGCTATTTGGCATCACTTGATGGCTCTAAAGCTACTGATCTATGTCCAAAGTGAATTAACACATCATTCCTCCTTCTTATTTTAGCTTTGTCACTCAAGATTGCACTTTACTTTTTCTGTCATTTCCCACTTCCTTTCTTTGATATGTCTACACATGTTCCATGGATCTAGTCCTCTCTACTCACATTGCCATTAATGATGGCCCTCATCTCTCTCTCCAATCTATTCTTCAAAATACCTGAAAAAAATCTTTAGGAAGATTGTACAAGTCTGAACCCATCACTCCACAGGCTCAGAAACCTTTAGCTGCCTCCCTGGCTATAAGATAAAGGATAAACCTCCTACCTACCTTCCCAGCCCTGTTTTCTACAACATTCTTTTTACTGTATTCAATCCAAATTGGCCAGTCTATTTCCCATACTGTTTCCCATTCTCTTTTCTCCATGCGTGCCATTCTCTGAACCAGCTATATACTTCCTCCTTTTCATCTGAACCTGCTGAAATCTCTTTACAAAGCTTATTTCGTGATGCTGCCACCTGCATGAAGTTTTTTTTTTATGATTACTGCCACTCCTCAGCATATGAAATTGATTTCCCGGGCACTTGATAAATATTTGCTGAACTATCTCAAGAACTCATCAGACATAATAAGAAAAGCTTACCTTTGCAATTCGGATTCCATTTACCCACTGGTGCAGAGTTCTAACGTCATCACAACAAAGATACTTGATATACTGAGACTTTTTTTGGATTTGTGGGTGCTAGAATAAAAAGAGAATTTCCACAGGGAAATTTCAAATGCAACTTAAAGATAACAAAAGTAAATCCTGAAACAAAAATTAAGGTTGCTCTGACAATAGTTATAATGATTAATCACCTAGTTACAACTTTAAAATCTTTTGTTTAATTTTAGAATATATAAACTAAAATAAATCCAATAAATAAATTTGATATATCCTAGGATATTTCCAGAAAATCTTTTTTATGTATATCCATATTGGGGAATAACAAAATACATTAAGGAAGAGACAAAACCAATTTAAATTTCAATCTATGGATATTAGGGAAAGGAGAGCAGTTATTATGAACCAAAATGTATACGTAAAACCAGGTAATTTCAAGACAATGAGATTCCTTGATGTGAGTAAAGTAGCTATTTTCTGAAGCACAGAAAGCATATATTATGGGCAAACCTGACTGGATTGTAATCTATCTCTTTAGAAGAAACTACAGAATCAAACAGATCAGCAATCCATCTGAATAAAATATAATATACTTTCCTAAGAAAATTATGGCCATTATGTCATTTTAGTTTAAATAGGTTATAAACTAAAGATGGCCTTTATTAATAAAAGCAATTGGTATTTTAAAATAGAGATAGTTATAGAGAACTGAATGGCTATTTCATTAGTAAGGGAAATTTCTTGCATAAGGAATCTGTCAGTGCAGTTTAGTAGCTTCTCCACAATTTGGCCTAAGACAGTTGCCGAAACCACTGAATGCTTAAGGGAACTGCTTGGGACCACACAGCCAAGAGCAGAGGTTTTGTAATAATAATTTAAAAAAGTAAATTACTGCTACTATAAAGCCTACCACTAAGCCAACTAGGTAGTATAGTGATAAGATTGGACCTCCATTGGAGGAGATTTTAGAGTTCACTTCTTGGCTGAAACATGACTAGTTGTGTGAAGGGCGTAAAGCCACAAATCTCTGCCCGATTCAGTTTTCTCATCTATAAAAATGGAAACAAAAATAGCACTTATCTCAGAGGGCAATTGTGAGTTAAATGAGATTAACACAAGTAAAATATTTTGCAAACCTTAAACTACTGTATAAAGGCTAGCTATTATTATTGTTCCTTCCTTGATATAAAATTCAAGACTTGAGAAACAAGATTTTATCTCCTAATGGTTACAATTTATATTGTTACTTAAACAATGAACCTGTACTAGTAGAGAGGTGAACAAAACAGTTCAAGAAACAGCGGTCCTTAGTCAAGTTTACAGTATGAGGTAAATCATATTGTTTGTTCTTAGCTCCTCCTACACTTCTTTTTTTCAAATAAAGAGAAAATTTTAAAGGGCATGAAGGACAGTCTTGAAGGAAGCAAAAAAAATCCACAAAGGGGCAGCCAGTGGAGAATATGAAACATGTGGAAGGGTAGTAGGTCAAATCTTTTGACTTGATAACATTTAAAAGGTAGTATGTAAATCTCCCTGCTAAAAAACAGGCTACACACATCCTCATATCATTTGAAATATAACACTGATTTGGAAGGACCACTTGGTAAAGGCAACATACATTACTAAAGAATTAGGAAGAAAATATCATAGAATATTTGATTAGTTAACCTTTTCCTAACCTAAGACCCAAGATGCTATTTCCTTTTCTTTACCTAAAATCATACAATTCCTTTGAGTATTAATTGTAAATTAAAGTGTTTATATTACATGTGATGTTATAAAATCATAATTCTAAATTAGAAAACATAGACAGGAAGTATATTGTAGGAAGAGAATTTCTCTCTCCATTAATGTCCCCTCGCTTAACATCACCTCTCAGTGACTTGGAGGTCAAAAATCCGCCAAATAACTCAGGTATAGACAAGCCCTCAGAGAAAGGAAGTCACAGAACCAAGAAACCAATGAGACAGGAAACTGATCCCATAGGCATTGCCCCCCTGGGTGGTGCCAGGCAAATTAAGAAACTATGGTTGGTTCCTGAGATGTGGAGAAAAGAGCTTATAAGGTCAGACCAGGAGGCATTTTATCTCTTATATGTAAACTTATCATATTATTACATCTGTGATTTTGATCTACATTATATCTTTCACTAGTCATACTTCAAACCTCATGCTTGAACTCTACTCAAAAATACTATCCTTTTTTTCCTATCATGTATAATAAAAATTAATTCTTTCTCATTTCTTTGTGAAACTTCTACTTTGTGTTAGCTATATTAAATATTTTCCCAAGAATTATTATAAATGGTTTCCTTTAAAAGAAAATTAAAAAGGTATAGAGGGGCAGCTAGGTGGCACAGTGGATAGAGCACATGAGGCCTACTTAATGCCAGTTGGATTCCGGAAGTTTTTGTTGAACTGACTTTGCACAAAAGGTACCAATGAGATTTTAAAAGGTAATGAAAAATTCAATCTAAGCAGGTCCTAATCATCTGTTAGTTGCTAATGACTTTCCTCATTAATTCCAATTTAATTAAGTTCTAGTTTATAATTTGTTCAGAAATAGAACTACAAGTGGGTGGTAGTAGTAGACGGGAAGGTTGGGAGTGTGGGTTAAGAAGTGAAGAGGCTGTGACTTTACTTCTAAACCTTTACTCTATGTGGTCTGAAAGTACTTTTGCTTTTCACACATCTGCTATTTCTTGTATTCTTTGCCTTACTTTCCTCTTACCTAGAGCTCATGCCCCATTTCCCCAGTCTTTTTAATCTCCTCATATCTCCCCAAAGCACAGAAGCAAAGAATAGTCAGTTAGGAAATGTTGGGGGGCGGGATGGGGTGGGGTGGTCAATGATGGGTAGATGGCTTTTTGGATTTTTAGCACAGTCTCCAAAGATTAAGAACCATTATTTGGGGTACTCTAGTAATTTACCACAACATCCAAATATCTTGTTAGTAGCAGTTAGTGAATAGGGGGGAAAAACCCCAAAAAACGAGAAGCCAGAAACTACAATAAAGCAAAAATATAATTTTATTTTATCTTTACGATACTTTATGATTGTAGGTACTATAGTTATTCACCTTTTACAGATGAGGGGTTTAGAAAGAATAAATGACTTGACAGGGAGTATCAGAGCTTTTAATCATCTGAAGTGGAATTTGAATGTGTCTGATTCCAAAGTCAGATTTCTGGTCACTACATCACCTCTAAATGGCTCAAAAGATGGTAATTTTGCTTTGTTTTGTGAATATTATAGATTTATCTTGTTGAGTGAAAATGATAGCAACATAATGCATTTTTAAAAGTTGCTTCTTCCATTAAATTTTTTAAAAACACAAACACACACACACACACACACACATACACACACGATTTCCTTTTCCAATGTTAAGGAATAACTGGACTAGAAAATCTTATGGAGGTAAGTAACTAAAAAAAAAGGCAAAAGACAAAAAAAATTCTGATGCAAGCTACAATAAAAGAGGTGGGAGACCAGTGGAATGCAATTTTATGCAATTTAAACTCAGACCACAGTGCCCTCTGATGGCTCTGTTTAGTAAAGAATACCAGCTAAAAGAAAAAAAAAGGTTTTTAGGAACTGAACAGAAATTTCATCCCACATAATGAACTGATTTAATTGTTTGAAGACAAATGAGTATTCAAAACAATAAGAAATAAGATCAAATTCTCTGAAATTTATCAGAACATACTCTTGAAGCATTAATGTTTATTTCTATTACTATAATACTAAACTTTAGTTTTTATATGGTATATATAATTTTTCAGCTTTACTTTTTTTTCTTCTTTTAAACTCTTAAGTAAAATAATATGTCAGGTAGAGACAGTCTAAGGACTCATTACTAAAACAATTATGTATTAATCCTATCTACTATGCAACTTTAATTAAAAATTCTCGTGAAATTATCAAACAAGTTACCTTTAGGACTAAGCAATAGTCTGTAGGTGCTTTGTATTTGTTCCGATAATCTTGTCCATAGTAAACATTAACATGGTCCAGCTGAAGAAAGCACACAAGATCCCGAGAAACCTAATACACAAACAAAAGAATCAGCAACAGTTTATTTGGTCCTATAGGTATTTCTTAAAGCTCAGTTTCTGTATGTTCTGCTCTGTGTCCACTTCACTGGTAAGCTCATTTCCCTTACATCTTCATAGTCTTACCTCCTTAGGCCTACAGTACATTTTTATTCCACTGTATTAATCACACTGAATTTATTAATTTTCCCTCGGAAGATGGCTTCCTTCTCCAATTATCCTTAGTTCTAACAGCAATATCATTAGTTGCTTCATCTAAAAGTATAAAAATTTTGGCGTTTTGATTTTTCTACCCAGACTCCTGTCTGACATCTATCATCAAACCTATAGTCACTGCATTTCAGAACTGAAGGAATCTTAGTAAACACATAGCTCAATGTGTGTGAAAATGAATAATCCTTTTTTACAACATTTGAAAAAACAAATTACCCAATATCCTTAGGATGTTGTTGTTACACTAGACTTTGCATCTTTTAACATCTTTTTTTTTTTAAAGTTGATTTCCATCAACTAACCCTAGCTCTACCTTCGAGTTCCAAGGAGAACAAGTCATTAACTCCTCTTCCATGGGAGAGAATTTCAAATGCTTAAATAGAGCTATCAATCCTACTTAAGTCTTTTCTAGGCCAGGCATACCTAATTCCTTTCTAATGGGGCAGGAGATCAAGTCTGTCAACATTTTTATTTCTCTCTTCTGGAAACTCTCTACCTTGTCAATGTTTTTCCTAAACTCAATTCTCCAAATGTAGTTTGAACTGACTGATATATGCATAGGAAAAGAATTCATGACCAAACAAGAGATAAAATGGATAATTCTGATTACATAAAATGAAGAAATTATTTCACGAAATAAAATCCAAGGAATTAAAATTAGCAGAAAAGCAAGAAAAACTGATAAGTCCTTTGTCAGTTTTCAGAGTAAGAATTTTAAGTTACCAATAGTCATGAGAAAAAATGCTCTAAATTATTAATAAACAAACTAAAACAACTGTGAGGTACCACTTCACACATGTCATATTTGCTAAGATGACAAAAAAAGAAAATGGCATGCTAAAAACATTAATTGCTTCTGGGTAGGCTATATTTCTGAAATGTGCACTCACTCTTCACCATAGCTACTGAGTGAATTAGTGAGAGTATAATCTGGGTTTATGTGTATTGTTATTACCATATTTTATTTGATTGATTATGCATTTTCATTAACACATTGCTACCTATGTAGCAATTTCTTTTACTTCAATGAAAAGTAAATGGCGATATTTAAGATTTAAAAGCTAGTGCTACATTAGTACCTAATAGTCTTCCATAGTCTTTCTAATTATCTGACATTTGATGTACCAAACCCAACCCAATTCTTGTTGAGGTTCAATTATAAAATGTTCCTAACAACAATAATTTAAATAGCTAAAGGCATATGCCACTTGGCTCTTCTATACGGATATAAGTAACAATGATGACCAAGTTAATTTTCCATATGTGCAAAATACTTGAAAATGCTACTAATAAAAAAATTTTAATTTAACAACTCTAATGTTAACCTGTCAGTTTTATTATTAATGGAGCTAGGAATTAGTGTAATTGTTCTAAAAATTAATTTAGAATTACATAAGAAAAGTTACTAAACCAATCATACACAGAGATTCCACTATAGACCACATATACAATATGACACAGATAGAAAAGTCCTGTATTTAACAAAATATTTACAGCAACACTATGGTGAAAAAAACTGGGAAGAAAAATGGTTATCCATCAACTGGGAATGTATGAACAAACTGCTGTGTATGAGTAGAAATGAAAATAATTAAATAAAAAATAATTTAAAAATATTAAATGAAAATATTTTAAAAAGCAAAATACACAATGGCTTTCATAATAGAAATACCATTAAAAGTTAGTTAAACTCATTAATTTCAGCGAATAGTCTTGGTTCTTAAGAACAGAGGATGAAACAAATTTCTCCCCTGTAGGCCAAGATTTGGTGGTCTATGAGTGTAGCATGTTGCATACTCAATCAGAAATGATGGCTCTTTAGACAATCTTGCTTAAGTTTTTCTTTGTGACAAAAGTATATGGGAAATGTCTGTCGTTTAAAAAAAAAACCCACAACAAAACAACGCCAATAATATATCACAGTACACAAGCAATATCAATTTTAAAAGTTAAACAGTTTTTACTATAAAGAACACACCTTTGCTTTTCCTTTAGGAACATAATAGATACCAGAAGCTCGCAGGAGAAAATAACGTTTTTTCCAAGACTTCTTGCCATCATCTTTCAGCCACAGCACTCCTTCAAGTTCTGGGACTGTCACAGAACTCCCACAAAAACATTCCTGAAATAACGTGGAAAGTAGAAAGGATTATAATCCTTACCTTGCCAGAACAAAATTTATTCATATGACATTAGCATGAAATTGAGAGCTACATGAACATAAAGCACATACATTTAGCACCAAAGGGTCTTTAGAGGTAATTAATTCCAATTCTTATGTCACAGAGCCAAGAAGTTAAAAGATTTACTCAGGGTCATATAACTAGTATATGAGGTATATGAGAGTATATATAATCTACTATACTATGCTGTTTTGATCAGTTTTTGTTACCTTTCCTACCCATGCAGATGACCACTTCACGTCACCCTTTCACTCCCATGTTTCCTAAGAATTCAAACTGAAGTGGGAAAAACAAACCACAACTATATTTCCCATGTTAATATATAATAGGGACCTGTAAGTCTTCTAAGTATTCAGGCATCCTTTTTAAAAAACTTGTTTGTTACATTAAAATTCCCAGATATAACATTCCCTGCCTCCCATCTCCCCATTAGAGTAGAAATAATTTGACAAAAAGATGTTAAGTGTGTATCTAAAATTACGTCTTGCTTATTTCTATTTATTAGTTTTTTTCTCTGGAAGTGGACATACACAAGTTATTTTTCAAACATTTCTGTTGCTGTATATAATGTTCTTGTTCTGCTCATTTCTGCTCATAGGTCTGTCTTTCCATGTTTAAAAAAAAATTAGCCTGTTTGTTACTTCTTATGATGCAGTAGCATCCTATCACAATCATATGCCACAACTTTTTAGCCATACCCCAATTGATGGGCAGGCACCCTCCCCCAATTTCCAATTCTTTGCCACCAAAGAGACCTGCTATGAATATTATATAAGTATGGGTTCTTTTCCTTTTCCCTTGATCATGTTGGGAAATAAACCTAACAGTGATAGGTCAAAAAGTTACACACAGCTTTAATAACTCTTAAGGCATAATTCCAGATTGCTCTCCAAAATGGTTGCCATCAGTTCATCCAGGTATTCTTAACCTGGGGTCCATGGTTAGATTTCAAGAGATCTGTGAACTTGGATGGGAAAAAATTATATTTATTTTCATAAAACTCTAGATAAAATTTAGCATTTCCTTCAATTACTTAAAAACATCATTCTGAGAAGGGGTCTATAAGCTTCACCAGACTTGATGCAAAAATTTAAGAACCTGCATTTTAATTCTACTTACTTTAATTATAATTTGAAAAAAATGTACCTCAAAGTGCCATTTAATAGATGCACTATACTATCTATTTAAAAAATTAATCATTCTTAATATGCGACTATTAGAAGACAACTAGAAGTCTCTGAATGGAAAACCAAATACTATATTGTAATTGCAGTACATTAGTTTCAGAAATGTTAATCTTTTAAAAGTTTAGACAGCTTATGCTTAAAGAAAGTGCTACATACATCATATAATATCAGATATTCTATTAACTTACTACTTTTATACAGTTGTCTAAATTAAAATAAAAAACAATAAATACTTCCTAGTTTTGAAAAAAGATGCTTTGCAACTGAGCATTATGGTACAAGCCTGTAATCTCTGCAGCAGGGAGGCTGAGGCTGGTTTGATCATTGGAGTTCAGGAGTTCTGAGCTGCACTGAGCTAAAGAAAATTGGATGTCCACAATAAATCCAGTACCAATATGGTAACCTTTCCTGCCTCTGTGGAGTGAGGTTCACCAGGCCATTTGCAGAAGAACAAAGCAGCTCAGAAGTGAGCTCCCATGCCAAATCAGTAGTGTGAGCACTTCAAGTCAAGTGAGAAGGAAACTCAGTGAAGAGAGAGGAGACAGAGGAGAAGAAAATTTACATGCCTTGATAAAAGCACCAAGGAACATAAAAGTTAAAATGCATTTTGTTTTTATTTACCTTAGTGAAGAACTTAAAATGGGGATTGCAAAGAAAAATTTTGCTAACCTAAAGCAGATGTAAAGGTAAATACAATATAAGAAGTTCTTCATTTCCAAGTTGCTAATCATCTTACTCCCTACCAAAAATCAAAGTATTCCAAAATATGAACTTCTTAAACTTAAAAATTCTGGCATGTCAACTACAAAAATCAAGATGAAGTTTTTCCTTTGAATTTTTTTTTGTAGAGAGATTACTATTTTTCTCTGCCCCTTTAACTTTTAAATTAAAATAGAATTATTTATTTATATATAATTAAAATTATTTTAAACATCAAATATTTCCATAAATTATATAGAACATAAAAATAAAAGAAACGAAACCTCTCTTGTGAATTTATATAATAGTTGTATTTTATGGTTACTTAAATAAATTTTGGTAATACAAAAAAATGAAAAAAAAAGCATTTCAGAGAACTAAAAATATTAAGTATCAAAGATAATAGGTAAAAATAATGTAGGATGGACTATGAAAAGATCACCAATATAATGTTGGTAGAACTATAATTGATTCAACATCAAGTAAGAAGTAAACTATTCATATCCTTTGACTCAGAAAGCCCACTACTGGCCAAAGTAAAAGATGGAAAAGTTCCATATGTACCAAAATATTCATTGCAGTACTGTTTGGGGGATAAAAAACTGGAAACACGGGGTACCACCTCTTTCTTATGGAATAGATGAACAAATTCCTTTAAAAGAACATAAAGGAATATTACTGTACCATAATAAATTATAAAAAAGGCAAAAACACATTAAGAATAACTTATATCAATTAATACTGAATGTAACAAGCAGAACTTGTAGAATATACACACTAGCTACATAAGTGAAACCAACTCTAGAAGTAAAATTCTTAGAAATCAAAACTATTAATAGCTTTGTCTCAGAAAGCAGATGCTAAAACACATCTCCTTCCCTTCTTTTTTTTTGTGGAAAAGCTGATTGCACAGAATGTTGAATATATAGTCAGAAGTGGTTGTTATGTGACTTGATTTTGCTTAAATCCTTAAGGATAGGGGTGGAGGGGTGACTTGAGAAATGAGGATGTGATAAATATCCAAAAAATGTCTTTGATGACAACAGTTATCAACAATACTTACTTTTAAAGTGTAACAGAAAATTACAAAAAAATCCTTTTCCTTTTCACTCTCATGGCTAAATACAAAGAATCCTTGTAACAAAATTTCAATACAATTTCTGCCATTGACCTTAAATAGTGAATCAAGTTGCAAAGGATATGTGCCATTTATTATATTTATAGCAATAGCTTTCCCTTTCAAATTGTTTTTGAAAATAACATTAAAAAAAGGCATTTACAATTATACCTCCAAAAGCACTTCTTTATTTCTGTCTGCCATCTCAGATGTTTCCTTTTTCCCCAGAAGATAGTTCTGAAAGAAGAAACTAAAACATTAAGTTTAAGGATCTAGAATAAAATAAAGATAAGTTTATGAATGAAACCCAGAAACTGCATATATTCCTTTGTCACATACATGCTATGTGGCCTCTCAAGAAAATCCTTTCTTTTCCCTTGTAATTGAAAACTACCACTACCAAATGTCTGTCACTGCTCTCAATTTCCTCACCCATTTATTTCTCTATTATTAATTATCTCCTCCTGTCTTTTCCCCCTTTGTGATCCTATGGTAACATTACAAATGAATAACAAAGAACTGTATTTTCGGATATCATATCGTAATCAAACTTAAAGGGTACAAAAGAATAAAAAAAATTACATTTACGTAGAAAGACAACTGATTTGAATTCCCAAAAAGGCACTTTATGAAATCTCTTTTTTGGAGATTGTTTTTATTTTACTTTTAAAAATTACATGTTAAAAACAGTTTAAATTCTGTTCCTAGAGAGGGCAAGCACTTTGAAATAGATAATACATGTTCAGTCATTCAGAACACATCTCTATATTAACCATATTGCAGAAGAATAGACACTAAAAAATAAAAACAAACCTAAGGGAAAAAAGAAAAATAAGTTTTAAAAAGTATGCTTTGGACTGTATTCAGACTCAAGTGGATAGCATTTTTCATCCTAAGTATTCCTTCAGAATTATCATGTGATCACTCTATTGCTGAGAATAGCTAAGTTATTCGCAGTTGGTCATTGTATGGTGGTGTTGTTATTGTGTACAGATCTAGACCTGTTCACTTCAGCAGTTCACATAATCTTCCCACATTTTTCTAAAACCATACCCCTTATCATTTCTTATAGCACAATAGTATTCCATCGCAATCATATAACACAACTTGTTAGGACATTTCCTCAATTTATGGGTATCCCTTCAATTTCCAATTATTTTGCCATCACATAGAGAGATGATATAAAAATATACTTGTGTATATATAGAACCTTTCCCCCCCCATTAATCTCTTTGGGATACAGATCTAGAAATGGTATTTCTAGTCAAAGAGTTGTTGGGAACAGTTCCTAACTGCTCTCTAAAATGGTGGGGAATCACTTCACAACTCCAAGAGTGCATTGCTGTCCCTATTTTTCCATATGTTTTTTAGCATTTACCATTTTCCTTTTCTGTAATTAGGCAATCTGATAGGTGTGAGGGGAGTACTTCAGAGTAGTTTTATTTTACATTTCTCTAATCATATCCTAATATAGCTATCAATAGTTTTGTTTTCTTCTGAAAACTTCTTGTTTGTATCTTTTGACCATTTATCAGTTGGGGAATGACTTTTATTGTTATAAATTTGACTCAGGATTTTGTAGATTTGAGAAATTAGGCCTTTATCAGAGAAACTTGCTGTAAAAAATTTTCCAGGTTTATTGCTTTTGGCCGGAAGAAAATGGAAAAATGAGGGGATGCCCTTCAATTGGGGAATGGCTGAACAAACTGTGGTATCTGTTGGTGATGGAATACTATTGTGCTCAAAGGAATAATAAAGTGGAGGAATTCCACGGAGACTGGAACGACCTCCAGGAAGTGATGCAGAGTGAGAGGAGCAGAAGCAGGAGAACATTGTACACAGAGACTGATACATTGTGGTACAATCGAAGGTAATGGACTTCTCTACTAGCAGTAATGCAGTGATCAAGGACAATTCTGAGGGACTTATGAGACACATGCAGAGGAAAAACTGAGAGCAGAAACACTAAAGAAAAACTGCTTGATCACATGGGCTGATGGGGATAGGATTGGGGATGAAGACTCTAAATGATTATCCTAGTGCAAACATCAACATGAAAATAGGTTCTGATCAAGGACACACGTAAAACCCAATGGAATTGCACGTCAGCTATGGGAAGGGGGGGAGGGAAGGGAAGGAAAGAATATGCTTCTTGTAACCAAGGAATAATGTTCTAAATTGACTAAATAAAATTTTCAAAAAAAAAATCATCTTGGCCAGATTGGGTTTGTTTGTACAATCCTTTTTAATTAAAAATAATAAAATCATCCATTTTACATCTCGTAATACTTATTTTCTTCTTATGTCTCCTTCTCTTATCCAGACTGACAGGTAAAATATTCCATGTAACTTGCTTTTACCCTTTATTTTTAAATCATGTGCCCCTTTTGATCTCATCTTGATATATGGAGTGAGATGCAGGCCTTATCTAGTTTCTGCCAAACTACTGTCCAGTTTTCTCAGCAACTTTTGTCAAATAGGGAATTCTTTCCCCAAAAGCTTAGATTTTTGGTTTCATCAAACATTAGATTACTATGTTCATTTACTAATGTATATTGTAAACTTTATTCCACTATCTACCACTCTATTTTAGCTAGTATCAGATTGTTTTGATAATTGCTGCTTTGTAATATAACTTGAAATCTGGTGTTGCTAAATCCAATCCACCTCAGCTACTTATAATTCTACAATGTCTGATTCAACTAGAAATTTTTAAAAAGTTTCTAAAATGAGTATGAAAAGTACCTTTTGCTAATAGCTCATAAAGCATAACTTTACTTAAAAGTCCTATTCTCATGCAATAATATCATATTGGATTCACCAATTCTATGCTAATGGTTATAAACTCTGGCAGGTCTTATCAGGCAGGAAGGGTTGTAGTAAAATACCTGGAAATGAACTGTTTTTCTTGTTTGAAGACTATCTTACCTAAGACTAAGCAGGCTAAACCCAAGGTGATGAATTTTACCAGCCAGAGTAATTTCCTTAGCTTGTGAGTCATAGAAATATCATTCAAGAACAGGGGACAGGCCAGATTTGGCCCACTGATCATGGTTTGCTATCTTCTGTACTAAGGCATGGAAAAATCATATAAAAATATAGGCAGTGGAGGCAGTCCCCTCCTTAAGAAAAAGAAAAGCTCTTTTCAAGCACTGAAAGAAGTGTGAAAGCATAATAATATGTATACAATCACAGCGAAGGGATTTTACTTTCCTAAAATAAGCATTCTTCACAATGACTCACAAAAATTATTAATTGGTAGAAATTTTACCTTTAATACTGGTGATATTTCTCATTAGTAGTATTCATTGAGATATGGAATTTTGCTTATTAGTTGTCGTTTTAGACTCATAGTATCAGTAAGCTTTTCTGCTAATGGGACACATTAGCCCCAATTATATGCTTAGAATCAGGAGGGAGAGAATCAAGGGATGACCTAGTTCAACCTTTCCTTCATCTTAGAGATGAGGAAGGTGAGATCCAGCTAGGCTGCCAGAGCTCATATAGCTAACTAGTCCATATCAGAGCTAGTATCTGAATGTGGGTCCTTCAACTGGGCTATCCATTACTATTTCTATTATAACTCAGCTATTTTTTCCCAAGGGGAAATTACTAGTATTTGAAACTACTAAGCTCTAAAACCAAGTTAATGGATTATGTAAATGTAGGATTTAGACCAGGAAAGGAGCTTTCAGGTTGCTTAGTTCAGGCATCTCATTTTATAGATGAGTAAACTAATGTCCAAAGAAGAAATAAACAAAATGACATGACAAAAATAGCATAATGTGATCAGGACAAGACCCCCAAAAGCAACAATGTCCAAAGATAATTTAATGTAATATTCCTGAAGACAACAAGTAAAATTAGTTGCATAGCTGGGTCACTAGTGAGCATTATAGACAGACAATAGTTTTTTTAGTCATATCTTAGGGAAGACAGATAAGCCCCATCACCTTCGTGCATTGCTAATGTTTTGATTCTCAAGGCATCCACATAGGCCAGGAAGTCGAGCTATATAGTGTTCTACATATGCCATCAAGTTATCCATCTTTCAAATCAGTTACCTGATAAGTTTAAAAAAGAAAATAAACTATATTTCAATCTTACAAGATTTTTCAGGCTTACCTGAGGATTTTTGAAAAGTGCATACTTTTCTATACGTTCCACAAATATAAGCTTGTTTTGACTATCTCTTGTCCAGTTTAGAAGATTTTCAACTAAGTTTTCATGATCTTCAAAGATTCTCTCTGCCCAAATGACAAAACTCTTATTAGTATTTTATTACTATAACAACCTTATGTTATATCATAGTCCAGCACTCTTTGAAGGCTTCATGGTAAAAAGTGCCCTGATCACTAATGTAGCATTAGCATCCTAATGCTAGAAGCATTCGAAATATAATGCATCTCGCAGGCTTACATGGCTCGAACAATGAGGGTGGAGGAAAACTTAAAGTAAGCACTGTGGGAATTGAGTAAACCACACTGACTCCATCTTGAGACCCATTTCTGGATCTAGCTTAGTTCCCTTTCGCTTCACTTATGGGTCTAGACCAACTTCTGTCTTGCCACTGGTTGAACTTAGTCTCATGTGACTAGGAAGCTGGATCACTTCTCCTGGTTGCTTAGAGATCCTTGCCTAAAGATCTAGATTATAATGATCAGAGACTTGGTCAGATCTGAAGATGTGGATTTTCTTAAAATTATATATCTCAAATACTCCACATCTCTTAATCTAAAAATTGGTGTTGTCCTGGCCGATCAGTTATTCTTTCCATGTGGAACACAAACACTTGGGGAAGAGTGGGACACATCTTTTTCTGATTTCTGGAAATTATACCTGCTTCCCCCCTAATATTTCCTCAAATTAGAAATCAGGCCACCTAAATTTATATGCTAGTAAATTATTTTCTTTTAACTAATTGGTCTTATTTAATCATTTTTAATATATAGAAATTTGTCTCTGTATTCAGTCCTTGGACTGGCTGGGAGTCTTTTGACCCATTTATAATGCCAGTTTTGCTATAGACTGTATATCTTGGATTGGTTCCTCAGTTAATAAGCAGGTACAACACTCACAAATGAGATTCAAGGTGTGGACAAATCATCCAATAAATATTTAATTAATATGCAAGTTCCTATGGAAGGGTTTGGGGGGACGAATGTAACACATACATAATGCATATGTAGCACATACATCATAATACATCATAATACAATATAGCTCTTGCCTTTCCCCCCTACTGAATATCTGCCTAGGCTGGAAGTGCAGAGCAACTCATACCTGGTTCCTCTCTGACTGCCACTGAGGCTTTGAGCTGGCTCTATTTCAGCCCTCCTCAGACAAGCTTGTGGCTTCTAATCCAGAAGGGCCCCTTGAGTGTGGGTAATAATCACAGCCTACTACCACTGAAGAGACCCACTATTTTTAGCCTCCACAGTAGGTAGGATTACAGAGTAAAAAAATAGATATGAAATGAAATGATGTAAAAAAAAAGAATGATATGAAATAGGTGTGTAAGAATAGGTTGGAAACAGATTATCAGGGTTCTTTGTGTATCAAGCTAAAGAGCTTACAACTGATTTGTTAGTGTGAAATCAGTGAAAGTTTCTGTTTTTGTAGGAATGTGATGTGTGCAGAGATGTTCATGAGGAAGATGAATTAGTTATTTCCACATATTTGGCAAGGTAGTACAGTAGAAGGAAGGCTTAATTTAGGTTCAGGGGATCTCTTTGGAATCTCAGCTCTGCCATTTACTGCTAAGTAACCTTGAGGAAATTACTTAAAATTGAAAAGACCTGTTTCCTCATCTCTGGACTAAACTGGCTTCTGGAGCAAAAAGGTTTTTCTATCTCTAATCTCCTAAAATTTGGCAACAGATGGGATTGAAGGAAAGGGAAGAAATCAAAAGCAGTCATTAGGTGACTGGTGTCCATTTAAGAAATAGCAAAGTTAGAAGGAGCTAGAATTGAGGAGGATTAAGGTTGGACTTGTGTGAAATGAGACAGAAGCAGAACTGTAATAAGATGGAATGACTGGTTTGTTATGCAAAAGTCTAAGAAAATATAGTATTTTTCATGCTTTGTTCTATCTATGATAAAGCAAAGATATGAGTGAAATGATATGGGTTATAATCTTATGTTAGATTATTGTAATCTAAACAACAGACAAACCAGATTCGATCAACAAGAAACAATCCAAATTTTTAAAAAATACTATAATTAAATTTATAGGAATAAACAGAATTTTTAAAGTATGCTTTTACAGAAAGTACAAACTGCTCTTACAGCAAAGTTACTTACCCATTTGTAATTCAGAGATGGTTTCTACTAGTGACCAATCTAAGCTATAGCCACAGTGTGACTTGTCCATCAAGTTATCCAATACTTGTCTCACTGTCTGCCTCTCATCTACCATCATTGTTTTAGAGCTGTCATCAGACATATGGACTCTAATTACAAGCTGTAACAGACAAGAAAAAAAGGTAAAAAAAATTAAAGCCATTCTTATTCCAATTCATTGTTTTACTAGTAACAATATCTAAATATAAAATAAATATGTTGAAAATCTGTATTCAATATATATATAAATATACATATGTAAACAATCTCATTTAAGCTTCATAGTAATCCTATAGTATTTTGTTATTCATGTTTTGTAGATAGGGAGCCAAAGGTTCAAAGAGTCTCACCTAAAATTCTATGGTGATAGGCTACTTTCTTTAAAAACAAAAACAAACCCCAAAGCCCCCTAAAAATCTCATCAAAAGTAAAATCCTCTAATATTTTATTATTTAATTTATCTGCCTTCTAACGTCTGGCTGGGATTAACTACAATGAAGGAATAAAGTTTTTGTTGTTTCTTGGAGGGGAAAAGAGTGGGGGGGGGGGGGGGGGAAGCAGTCCTAAGAGTAGTTCTATACAAAGAAAAAAAAAAGGACAGAATTCAAAACAAAAGAGAAAAATCTTCAAATAAAATGGATTTCCTCTTCAGATCTGCCCCTTGGCTTCCTGACCATTCCTGTGGCACAATCAAATGTAATAAACTTCTCTACTAGCAGCAACGCAATGATCCAGGACAATTCTGAGGGACTTATGAAAAAAAAAACACTATCCACATCCAGAGGAAAAACTGTGGGAGCAGAAACACAGAGGAAAAACTGCTTGATCACATGAGTTGATGGGGATATGATTGGGGATATAGACTGCATATGAACATCCTAGTGCAAACATCAACAACATGGAAATAGGTTCTGATCAAGGACACATGTAAAACCCAATGGAACTGTGGGAGCAGAAATGCAGAAGAAAAACATGATTGATCACATGGTTTGATGGGGACAGGATATGGGATGTTGGCTTTAAATGATCACTCTTCCAAATATTAATGATATGGAAATAGATTTTGAACAATGATACATGTAAAACCCAGTGGAATTGCTCCTCAGTTCTGGAAGGGGGTGGGGAGGAGAGGGAAAGAACATGAATCAGGTAACCATGGAAAAATATTTTAAATAAAAAATTAAATAAAATTTAAAAAATTTAAAAAAGATCTTTGACTGTATATTTTGTCCACTAACACTTTAGGTAATATAGTTACTTAAGCTCTGTGGTTCAGAATATTAATTGCCTTCTTTTTTGATAAGCTTCTGGACTTTAGCTAGATTCTCTACCTTTCAGCTTTGTAGAGAGAATCTGCCAGAGCTTGTAGTCCTCTGGCTGGCTAACATGCTTCTATTTCTATGAAATGCTGACATACAGTTATTAACAAACATATAATTAAAATGGTTTCTTCCCATAATTTTCATTGGTCTTTATTTTCTTTATGGTACAAGAAAAGGGGAGAAAAAACCCTGGCTTAAAAAAAAAAAAACAGTTAAAAAGTTGGTTTGAAATAAACAGTGAAATATTTGATTATATTAAAACAATAGGGTGGAAAGTAATCTAAAACAATGTGAAGAGACTAAGAAACGGCTGAAAAAAGACAATATTAAAATAATACATATGCATAATGTTAATCAAAGGAGGTTCCTGTTCTTTTAGCAGCTACTGCATTTGAAACAATATTTGTAGTTTTCCCTATGAAATATATCAAGTATCAACCTCTGACAGTGCCTTATAAAATGAAGAATCTTCTATTGTAAAAGAATAGTGGAAGCAATTTAAAATAATAGACTTACAAACACGTTATAGTCCCCTAGAAATAGCTTTTATCTGCTTGCTCCAGAGTTTAGCACATAGTAGGTGCTCAACAGATGTTTACTAAACTGAAGCTAACAATCCTACAGGGACTATTTGATTATTATATGCAAGGACTGAAGTTTAGTATTTAACTGAAGCACAAAAGGCTGAAATCAGTAACCAGGATTCTATTCTAATTAAGATTAGGCTGGTCTCTAGATATAGTTATTTCAAGAAAACAAAATTAAAAGGTTTTATTTTAAAAGAAAGACATCTCAAAAATTCATTTTGAAAAAATAGACACTTTATAAATTAATATGGAGGTCAAAATAACCCCCAAACCATCCTGAAGCCCCAGGTTACCTTCTTCACTTGGGCTTCTTTAATCTTCTCCAGGGCCACTCTTATCTTCTCTGCCTTCAATTTGGCTGCCTGTTCTTCCTGTAAATACCAGACAATTGAGTTAAACAAATGCCCAGAGGACTAAGAGATATTTTGAGGTTTAGGCTTTTTTAAAAAGTACTTAGGGCTATTCTGAGGAATTAATTTTTTTAAGTATATGTATGCAATTACCCCATACTTTAATGTATAGAATATCTATTTGAAATTTAAAAACTTAAAATATGAATGTTAATTATAGAAGAAAGCTTTTTACAATATCTAGCAGATTGGATTCAGTTACCAAAATGAAAAAAAAAATAGTTTTGTAGTCTGGTGGTAAGTATATATATTCTATGATAATTTGATTCTATTAAAATATGAATACCATGTAGTTTAGTTATGGGGGAATATATAGACTCATCGTGTTATAAGGTAAAGCAAAGCTCTGATTTTGTTTTCTGACAAATCTTTGCCCTTAATGTAACTGCTCTGGACTTTAAACTCTCTGCAAAGGAGCTGTACTTACGCTAGCTATTTTTAATTAAGTTGTTACATCAATCCCAAGAAACTATGTTTATACAAAAAAATTAATGTGTATTTTAAAATAATGATTAAGAAAACTATGATACTGGCTTATTTTCACTAACAATAGAATTTTAAATGTACTCTTAACATAAAAATAGGACCATAGGTTTTCCCAGGCTTTTAAATTTCTTAACAGTCTAAATCAGTTAGCTGTACTTAATGTCAATCAATTTCAGCTAATTCTTATTCATTCTAATGTAAAAGATTTTAATATTTGGAGAACTCTTCTAAAAAAAATTCCAAAACATTAGATTAAGCTGACCAAGAATTAAATATATAGTTTAGCCATTTTTCCATTATCCTAAAAAAACATTTTATGTTCTTAACATTCCATACTTACTTGCAATTTCCAAGAATAGGCCATATTAATGCTGTAGCATTCATCTCAAAAAAAAAAAAGCCAAACCACCTAAAAAAGTATAACCTTTGCTAGTAAAGAATAATTTTAAAATTTCTAAGGTCTTATAAAGGTAAGTCATTAAAAGAAAAACTTAAGAGGAACAAAGCCCTCCCCAAACTTCAATTCCATTGGCTCTTCTTCACTTAACTTCCTTCTAATTAATTCCCAATCCACTCATCCCAAATTCAGCCTAGATAACACTTTAGAAAGTAAGCATAGCCTTACTTTAGTCCTTCATAGTCCTTCAGAATAGTGCTTAAATAAATAAATTTCTATAAAAGCACTTTTCTCCAAAAGCAATTCATATGTTGTTCTTCATTAACATCAGGGCAATGAGAAGTCTGCTATATTTAATCTGTCTCCATGCCTCTGTACAAGATTTTACTAGCAACTACTCTCTTGCTTAGAACCCCATTGCACTTAACTCTTCCTTAGGAAAGGCTCCGCTCTTCTTTACCTGCATCATTTGGCACTTTGGGCTGCCTCCTTCATTTCATGCTTTGTATTTACTACTCTGTCACACAGTGAGTGAAACAAGTAAGACTAGGGATAGCAGTAGGCTTTTTCACAAGGAATTTGATCCTTGAAAAGAAGCTAGTGAAGTAACAAAAGCATAAAGCTCCAGCCTGAAATACTATCTGAAAACTTAGCCAGGCAAAGAACAAAAGCATTTTATTTTGAAGGTGCTGAGATGCAAGATAAGATTGATTTATTTCATAAAGGTGTGCTCATTTAATGAAAAGACTGATTCATTCATCCAAATAAATCAGTAAAAGATAGCTGATTCTTCATTGTTATTTTAATGGAAGGTACTTATAAATCCAACTTCAACAATGGAGCAAAATTGTATGGGAAAATGTTTATATGAAATCCTTATCTTATTTAATATTTTTTTTTGTGCTTCTCAAACAATATATGTGTTTAAAAATATGCCTTAGCGGACATGTTTAACTACAATTATTGGGCCATAATAATGCTTCTTGCCTTTGGAAATTCAATAAGATGACTTCAAACAGAAAATGGGAAAAGAATTCACCATACAAATTTTGTCATAAAACAAACACAGTAAGAAGATATTTAATATAACAAAAAGTTCCAAAAGATTTGTTAGTAACTTAATTGTTGATGAATTTCAATCAGAACACTTGAAAGGACATTTTTTTTTTAAACAGAAGTCATAAAAATCAATGGTGAGGTAGAAAAAGGACTGATTTGAGATCAGAGAACTCTGGCTCAAATTCTAACTTCTGCCCAGGAGAACATAGGCTAGTTAGGCAGTCTTTCCATGTTTCAAAAAGGACTTGCTTCAGAATAATAAGAAATGGGTTGGAATCCTGGCTAGTCCACCTATTAGCGCAGTTATCACTGGTGTGACTTTTGGACAAGTCACTCTTTTCTGGGACTTAATTTCTTCATTTGTAAAATAAGAGGATTGAAGTACATGATTTCTTCCAGTTCAAAATATAGGTTTCTCCAATTTGTTTTGATTTTTTCCATTATTTTTTCATTGACAATGGGTCTTGGCAACCCTGAAGGAAAAATAACAACACCATCACCACTATCCCACATTTTAGGTTCTGAACTCTCAATACTGTTTCAGAATTCCTCTTATTTCATATTTTTGGTCATCCTGAGCATAAATAACAGGTAGACAAAATTAACCCTACCTTTTTTTTTTTTACTAAAAGGGGAAAAGGCAAACCATTGTCTCCTGAAAAATTCAATTTCTTTGCTATCAATGATCATTAAAAACCAAGTCTCCTCAATTTGCATTCATGACAAAAACTAGGTGGAGATCTCTGGATTAAAAGAAAGTCAATGCTGAAGAATAAAAATGTTGTTGTAAAGTTCTCTAGCATTTTCATTTTTATATAAAATTTGAATACTCAGAAAAAGCAACAATAGTGGAAGAAATTGGGTACAGGGAAAGTTTGAGAACATCAATTCTTCACATAACTGAAAACCAAATCAATTTAAAATTAAAGAGTTACATGAGCATGTCTCAAGTTTCAATTCCATCTAAAATAGTTGTTCAGTACAAAGAAAGTTGATTGATCTAGATGCCAAAAAGTCAGTTCTTTTGAGAATTTTAACTTCCCAAAGCAATCATGTCTGATGGATTATTACTGACTGCCTAATGTCTGAAATTGCTAGTGGGTAATAATGTCACAGACCTTATGACCACTAAGGAGAGTTCAAATACGGATTTTTCACAATGAAAAGAAAAAAGCTCAAGCATGTGGCAGTAGTTTGGGAATTCCCCAAAACAGAGGAAAATAGGAAGGCCAAGAATAGTAATTTCTTGGGCTAATGTATTTTTTCAGTCAGTCATTGATAAAGCACAAGCTGCTAAAAATGAGAATGGTATCCAAAGTCTGAAAGCATCCACAGATCCAGAAGTAGTTTGTTAGCACAATGGACTGAGCGTAAACCAGGAGTCAGGAAGACCTATATAATATATTCAAATTCAGCCTCAGTCATTGAATAATTGTGTAACCTTGAGCAAGTCAATTAATTTCTTTTTGCCTTAGTTTCTTCAAATGAAAAGTGGATATTATCCTCAGTTTAAATAGTAATAGCACCTGCTTCCCAAGAGTTGAGGATAAAATGAGATATTTGTATTGCACTTTGCAAAAATTTAAATGCTGTATATAAATGTGAGTTATTCTCAGTGGATAGAGCACCTGGCATGGAGGCAGGAAGATTCACCTTCCTGAATTCAAATCTGATCTCAGATACTAACTAGCTGTGTGACCCTGGACACTTAACTGCCTCAGTTTTTTTCTCATCTGTAGAATGAGAAGGAAACAGCAAAACCAGTACTTTTGCCAAGAAAACTCCAGTATCATTTGCCAGTGAAGAAGACACAACTGAAAGACTGAACAACAACAAATAGAATTTATTTGTAGTGTTTAGCACAGTGCCTGGCACGTATTAAGTGCTTAATGGATGTTAGAAAGTATTAAATACATATATTTTAATAAAAATTATAATTCCCCAAAATAGGACATATTTTTAGTCCCTAATTCAATGAATAAAGAATCCCTATATACATCCTTGACCACGTTTGCTAAAGTCCTTTTCAGAGCACTTTGCCATGGAAGCTCTTTATCCCCATACACAGTCTAAGCTGCTGAGCCTGAGGGCCTTGCCCCTATAAGAATGTCTATTCCTCCTGGGCTCTGAGAGCCTCTGAATTACAGAGAACTTGGGCTCACAACTATTAGTATAGTTTTGGCTACTTTACCAGCATAAAAGGTTTCTATGGGCTGGTCTCAGAGCTTACACCATAATTATATCATTATATCATTGCTTCTGTGAATGTCCATGAAGATTTCTTTTTATTCTGGACTTCTTTATTCCTTCTATCTCATCAACTCCCATAGATTTAATTATAATTTTCATCCAGATGATAATTTTATTTAGACTTAGAATCAATTATAAAGTTCTTTATTTGTCATAAATAAAACCTGGGTCCTTCTTACCTTTCCAGTTTTCTTAAATATGATCTATCAATATTGGCCTGTTTCTTGTATAATAAACATATAACATTTCCCATCTCCATGCCTTTGCACTCCTGGCTATTCTCTGGAAACTCCTCCCTCTCAACTGCTGACCTGAATCCTCAGTTTCCTTGAAGATTTATTAGCACAAGCACCACATTAACAGGAGGTTCTTCCTCTTTTTCCCAGCTATCTCTTTTAAGGTAATTTCCCTTCTATTATGCATTTATCTTACATGTTCTGATTTATATGTTATCTTTTCTATTGGAATAAAAGCTATTTGAGGTCAGAGATTTTTTTTTCTTTGTTATCTCCAGCACTTAATTCTTTAATAAATGCTTGTTGCAATGATTCGAGTTAGAGGGTTCATGGGATGATAGAAACGCTATATACTTTATTTTTGGTGGACCTATGAATTGGTAGAGTGGCACACTGGGAAGCAATTCAGTTATTAGGTAAGCAAAATGATTCAAATGTTCTGACTCATGGCCTGCTTGACTTCACTGCTAAAACTTCAAGGCACTCGCCAACTCTCATTACCAGCCATATCTTCCTGGATTGTTTAAGCATTAGCTCATTAAATCTTATCCAGAATAAAAAGAGTATATCATAATGAATTTGTAGTTAGATAAATGAGCCATCCTATTTTTTTTAAACCTTTACCTTCTATGTAAGTAACAATTCTAAGACATAAGAATGGCAAGGGTTAGGCATTTGGGGTTAAGTGACTTGCCTAGGAAGTGTCTGAGTCTAAACTTGAACCCAAGCTCTACAGACTCCAGATCTGGCACTCTATACACTGTGCCACCTAGCTTCTCTGACAATTCATTGTTAATATAAAATTAAGCTTGCTTTCTAAAATCAGGAAAGACTGACATTTGAATAATTCAAATTAAAAACATGATGGGGGTATCTGGATTGATATGATGTTATCATAGATAAAATCTGCCTCATTTAAAAATCACAATATAAAACTTTTTTTCTTGAAACTTTAAAAGCATATTGACCATAATGCTTTCTGATTATTCAGAGGGTACTTTGGAATCAATTTCTTGTTCATAAATATCATTTTATCATCATCACTGTCATGTTCTATAGTTATGCATGAGTTTCCGTAGTTCTGATAGTTGAGAGAAATATTTTTAATACTTACATCTATATCTAAGAAATAACACTCTCATATAGTCTAAGTGGCTAAGTGTATCTAAATATAAGACCAAATATGGTTAATTCTCAATCACAAGGGTTAGTTGCATCCAAATCCAAAATGGTACCTAATTAAAAAAACAATTTGATTTCTAAAAAACTTCATACTTACAGAATACAATCTATATATCCTGGGAATTTATATTTTAAAACAAAAAATGAAGTTACACTGTGAAGTTGTCCAGTTCCCAATTCAGTGTTAGAAAAAAGAAATCAATACTTCTCAGGAAGAAGCAAAACATTAGTCTAAAATTCTAAAAGAATTCAGCTTTGGTCAGACTAGTTGCATGTTTACAAATTTTTGTGGATATAGAATTAAATAATAAAATATTATCATTTTCTTTCAAGCTCATGCCATATAAATCATGATTTTGATTTAAGTAAAAAACAAAGAAATAGCACTGGTAATAATATAAATAAGAATTTATATGGCAAAACTGCCATAGAAAAAAGTGCTATATGCATAACAGAAATGAAATAGATAAATTAAAACTAGTTTATAAAATACAATGTGTTAGACTTCAAAGAAATGAAACTACTATACTGGAAAAGGTGTTAAAACACCAAAAAAGCCTTTAAATAAATTATTCTTTTAATGATATACTACATATGGGATGAATGCCAACCATTACAAATGTTAGGAAGCTCTTCATTCTAACTAAGAATTATAATATCAAGTAACTGCCTTCAACTAGAGAAGAAATCACTTTACTCAAGACAAAAGGGCAAGAAGTAACAATCCAGAAGCACATCCAAATTATGGGAACTGTATTCTCCCTCAAAGCAACAGTCACATGCAGGCAGAAAAGAAGAAGCATCACCTTGGTCAGCAAATGAGAAGGCTTTCCTGCAATGTTTCTCAGAAGGAGGGAGGTTTCCCTGTCCAGATAGGAATGCTTGTGCAGAAAGAGAGAAAAAAAGGCAAAAGGAGTCAGTGTAGGCTTTGTGTGCTTCAAAAAAAAAAGAGTAAATATAAAACAGACAAAGCAAAAATGTCCTTCTTTAACTGTCCTATACTTCTAAACTGACTGGGACTATCTGCACAAAGCGGGCAGTTTCCAGAATTATGAAGCCGCCGCTGCTGCTTCCTCACCTTAAAAAAATATAGATTACTTTAAGGCCATCAAGCAAAATAACTGATTTTCCTCTGGTAATGTTTTCAAGTACTACGTCCACATAGTACAAATAACTTAATGTTGAACAATAGTAGCAACAAATTGAAAATTTAAGAATATTTTTAAAATATTTATGGTTATCTCAAAATCCCATGGTTAAAGGTGAACCCAAATTCTTGATTTCCAAATCAGCAGTTTTTCTGCTGAACAGTTGATGCAGCTGTTTTATTTTAAAATAGCTTATAATTTAAGGTTGTCTTAGCCAATAAGTTTATATAAGTTTTTATGAGTTTATATTGTTATTCTTTTACTGCTTTTTAATTTGTGTTGCAAGAGTGATTTTCCCCATTTTGGAACTTTCCAAACAAATCTAATCTTATTTAAAAAAGTCATTTGAACGTAGGTAGCCAGTAAGGTTAGCAAACACCAATGTAAAGTGCTGTAGTAACAAGTTGTTTTCACTGTAAAATAATTGATATCATAATGTACCTGGTTATGGACAAAGAAATATGGTTTATTAACATAAAAAAACTACAAAAAGGGAAATTCTTTAACTTTAATTGCCTTCCATCTTGGGTTCAATACTGTGTATTAGTTGCAAGGCAGAAGAGTGATAAGGGCTAGGCAATGGGGGTTAACCAGCTGGAAAGTGTCTGAGGTCAGATCTGAACCTAGGATCTTCTGTCTCTAGGTCTGGTTCTCAATCGACTGAGTCAACCATTTACCCTTAATTTACTTTTTTAAAAAAAATGTTTTCTATCTGCTCTTAAAACCTATTACAGAGATTTCTACAAATTTCCCATAAAACTTAAGTTTATTGAAACATAATGACCAAAACATCAGAGTACAGCAGTAGAAAGACAGCTGGATTTGGAGTCAAAAGACCTAAATTCTAATCCTGCCCCTGATAACCTACTGCTTTTGTTTCCTTGGTCAAGATAAACCTCCTTGTCTGTAAAAATGAGGGGCTGAATTAGATGATATTGAGATCCCTTCCTAGTTTAGATATATGAACTTTTCAAATCTAAAATGGTTTATGTAGAATTCTAAACTTATTTAGATGGATCAGTCATTTCCATCTCAGATTTCCACTAAAGATTTTCCCACTACACCTTTCTATGCCTTTTCATCTTATACAGTTCTTACACATATTTTCCCACTGGTCAACATACAGGATGAACAACAGTACCATTAAAAAAAAAGTTTATATATTTTTACTGCTGCCTTTAATTTTTTTATTCTACCTTCATTTCTGAATATATACCTGCCCCAGATTTCATGACCAAACACAGGAATAAAGAGGGCACAGAAGATAAAATGGTCCTTTATGTTACACAAAATTGAAATTCCTTTGCAAATGCAAAATCAATATTTATAATTAAGAAAGAAAATAGTTAACTGGAGTAAAAAATATTTGTAGAAAATTTCTGAAAAGTCTGATACCAACATGGAGAAGGAATAGATAAAAAAAAAAAGATCAAGAGATGAACTAGGCTGTTTATCAAAGAAGAAATGCAGGTTTATCAACAACCATAAGAAAAATGCTCCATAACACAAATTTATGAAAAAACACAAATTTAAACATCTGTGACTTGCTACCACACACACATCAGATAAAGAAGAAAATGGCAATTATTGGGAGAATATTGGGGGAGGATAGGCAGAACAGTACATTATTAAGGGGAGCTGTGAATTATTCCAACTGCTCTTTAAAGAAATTTGGAAATGTAAAATTATACATATATACAAATATGTGTATGCATATGTATGTATATATATGCATGCACATATACAACATATATTATATCTATGCATACATATCTATCCTTTAAACCCAGTAATGCTACTCCATGATATATACTTACACATATACTGTGAAAGAGACTTTATTTTAAATTTAATTAATTTAGAATATTTTGATGGTTACATGATTCTTGTTCTTTCCCTCACCCCCTTCCCCCTCTCCTACTGTAACCAACAATAATTCCACTGGGTTTTACATGTGTCATTGATCAAGATCTATTTCCATATTATTAATATTTGCATGTAAAAGAGAATTTAAACTCTTTTTATCTTAACTTAATCAAGAACTTGGGAGTTCCCTGACTTTCACACTTAGTTAGTAACAGTCCTAAAAGACCACAAGCACTGCCTTCCCCTTGGGCAGTGCTAGGCAAATTGGGAGATTGATTAGTTCCTATATAATTGAAAATCTGTTACCCTAATAAAACTACATTTCTTAGCAGTCCACTGACTTCCTGTTGTTCTATACTTCCTGTAGACAGGGGATATTAGGTAGTGACGTGAAGGATCCTGACCTCTTTGGCTTCCTGTCAGCATGGTGATGGTGGTAAGCAAGGGGATTTTAAAAGAGGCTGATTAGCCATGAACACGTGGTAGGTTTTTTATTTTGTTACCTTTTTATTCCTTTATTTCTAATGATCATTAATAAATCTCCAAAAATATTTTTATTATTGAGATTAATTTTAATTTTAACATTCCTAAGATGTGCTAGACCAGCCTACAGAGAAAGGAAGATACCACTAATAAAAAGCAATGAGACTTTTACAAGAATGAGGGCATTCTGATTAATTCTGTTGGCTTTGTGGCTCTTGCTGAAGGAGGACTTCTGCGTTGGTATCTCCACGTTGGATTTCTTTGTGTGTTGGTGGCTCTACCTTGACTTCTGGTTGGAGACTGGGACCTGAGGGAGACTTTGTCTGGGTTTCTTTGGATTGGCAATTACAGGGTATTTAGCTAGGCAATATTTTCTACCTCCTTCCTACATTTCCCCTTCAGTATCTACCTTGCTATCATAAAGCTACTAAACCTACTAATGGTCTCATGATTTTCTTTATTCTAAATGGCAACCACAACTTTTAAAAATTCATATATTTGTCAAACCTATTTTAATTATCACAATACATAAATATAAAAGATCAGAAAGAGGGAAAAGAATCATATGTACAAAAGAATCTCAAAGAATTCTTTTTGTTAGAAAATTGGGTGACTATCAATGAGGACTAGCTAAACAAATAATATTATTTGTTGTAGTATAATATAATATTAGCATTATTATGTTGTTCCCATTATTTTGTAATAAATTATGAATAAGACTCAAAAGAAGAATTTTGATTACATTAAATTAAAAAAGTTTTGTACAAACAAAACCAATGCAACCAAAATTAGAAGGGAAGGAAAAAATTGGGAAAAAATAACAAAAACCTCTAACAAAGGTCTAATTTCTCAAATTTATAAGTCAATACAAAAAAAAAATCAAGCCATTCCCCAGTTGATAAATGGGCAAGGGACATGAATAGGCAGTTTTCAGATAAAGAAATCAAAACTATCAATAAGCACATGAAAAAGCGTTCTATATCTCTTAAAATTAGAGAAATGTGAATCAAAACAACTCTGAGGTACCTTCTCACACCTAGCAAATTGGCCAATATGACAGTAAAAGAAAATAATAAATGTTGGAGGGGATACAGCAAAACTGGGATACTAATGCATGGCTGGTGGAGCTGAGAATTGATCCAACCATTCTGGAAGACAATTTAGAATTATGTGAAAAGGGCTTTAAAAGACTGCCTGACCTTTGATCCAGCCATACCACTGATGGGTTTGTACCACAAAGAGCTAATAAGGAAAAATACTTGTACAAAAACATTTATAGCTATACTCTTTGTGGTGGCAAAAGAATGGAAAATGAGGTGTCCATCAATTGGGGAATAGCTGAATAATTTCTGGTAAATGTTGGTAAAGGAATACTATTGTGTAAGAAATGATAAGCAAAATGAAAAAGTTAGAAATCCAAGCATTCCTAAAGATCGGACTTGAACAGAAAATATGATGCCCAAATACAGAAACCAAGAGAATCGCCAAAAGGTAATTGAGAAAGGGGAAAAAAATCAAACAAAAAAAATTTTTTTAAGGTACCCAATAAGTTAAACTGATTTGTATGCCTACAAGAAAAGTATACATAACTCCTAAAAATTGTTATCACTTGGGTAGCTGGAAGAATTATACGTAGAGGGAACAGTATAGGATGAAATGCAAGGACATATACATATATATACATACATACATACATACATACATACATACATTATATAAATAAAACTAGAGGTAAAAAAAAGGTTAATACTAAGAGAAATGGGGAAAGAAACAAAATGGGGTAAATCTATATGTTATAAAGAAGCACATGGTGGGAGTGGGGAAGAACACCAATACACTGAAGGGTAAAGAGGTTGGAGATAGGAAATAATTCTTACATGCATTGAAATTGACTCAAAGAAGAACGAATAATCAAATTCATTGGGGGCAGAGAAATGGTTTGTGCCCTACAGAGAAGTAGAAGGGTAACAAACAAGCTGGTGGGGAGGGAAGAGAATACAAGGAAGGGAGAGGGTTGGGGGGACAGTTTAAAAAGACTGTAAAGAAAATAAGAGGGGAATAAGAAGGGAGAAGGGGTAGAATGGGAAGTAAAATAAGGGTGGGAATTAGGGGGACTGATTAAAAACAAAACACTGGTATAGAAGGAAATAGTGAAAGAAAGGACAAGACTAAGAGTGGAAATGAAAATGTTGGGAAATACAGAGCTGGTAATCATAACTCTGAATGTGAATGGAAGGAACTCACCCATAAAACACAAGGAAATAGAGTGGATCAGAAAACAAAATTCTACCATATGTTGTCTACAAGAAACATGAGGAAAGTAGATACACATAGGTTAAAGGTAAGCGTATGGAACAGAATATATTGGGTATCAACTGAGAAAAAGAAGGCAAGTGTTGCAATCATGATATCTGACAAAGTCAAAGTAAAAATAGATCTAGTTAAAAAAGATAGGGAAAGTAATTAGATCCAGATAAAAGGCATTATAGACAATGAGGAAATATCAGTACTCAATATGTATGCACCAAATGGCATAGTATCCAAATTTCTAAAGGAGAAACTAGTGGAGCTCAAGGATGAAATAAATAGAAAAACTATACTAGTGGGAGACCTGAACCTTCCTCTATCAGAACTAGATAAATTGAACCAAAAAATAAATAAGAGGTAAGAGAAATGAATGAAATCTTAGAAAAATGAGAGTTAGTAGACATGGAGGAAAAATAAATAGGGATAAAAAAGAATATATCTTTTCAGCAGCAAATGGTACATGCACGAGGGCATAAAAACATGGCAAACAAGTACAAAAGAGCAGAAATAATAAATGCAAGCTTTTCAGATCACAATGCAATGAATATAATAATTATTAAGGGTACATGGAGAGGCAAATAAAAAATTAATCAGAAACTAAATAGGGGCAGCTAGGTAGCTCAGTGGATTGAGAGCCAGGCCTAGAGATGGGAGGTCCTAGGTTCAAATCTGGCCTCAGACACTTCCCAGCTGTGTGACCCTGGGCAAGTCACTTGACCCCCATTGCCTAGCCCTTACCACTCTTCTGCCTTGGAGCCAATACACAGTATTGACTCCTAGACGGAAGGTAAGGGTTTAAAAAAAAAAAAAGAAACTAAATAATATGATTCTTCAAAATCGATTAAAGAACAAATCATAGAATCAATTAATCATTTCATTGTAGAAAATGATAATGATGAGACATTCTTTCAAAATCTATGGGATGTAGCTAAAGCAGGACTTAGGGGAAATTTATATCCTTGAGTTCATACATTAACAAATTAGGGAGGGCAAAGGTCAATGACCTGGGCATGCTAATTAAAAAACTAGAAAGTGAACAAATTAAAAATCCTCAGATGAAAACTAAATTAGAGATCCTAAAAAAATTAAAGGAGAAATTAATAAAATTGAAAGTCAAAGAGCTATTGATTTAATACATAAGACTAGAAGTTGGTACTTTGAAAAAACAAACAAAATATACAAAGTACAGGTCAATCTAATTTAAAAAAGGAAAGAAAACCAAATCAACAGTATCAAAGATGAAAAGGGAGACCTCACCTCTGATGAAGAGGAAATTAAGGCAATCATTAAAACCAATTATGACCAATTATATGGCAATAAATATGGCAATCTTGGTGATTTGGATGAATATTTACAAAAATATATTGCCTAGAATAAGAATAATAAGAAAAAATAGAATTCTTAAATAATCCCATATCAGAAAAAGAAATTCAACAAGCCATCAAAGAACTCCATAATAAAAAATACTCAGGACCTGATGGATTCACAAGTGAAGCCCATCAAACATTCAAACAACTAATCCCAACATTATACAAACTATTTGACAGAATAAGCCAAGAAGGAGTTCTACCAAATTCCTTTTATGACACAAATATGGTGCTGAATCCAAAACCAGGTAGATAAAAAACAGAGAAAGAAAACTACAGAACAATCTCCTTAATGAATATAGATGCAAAAATCTTAAATAGGACACTAGCAAAAATACTCCAGCAAGGGATCATGAGGGTTATTCACCATTACCAGGTAGGATTCATACCAGGAATGCAAGGATGGTTCAATATTAAGAAAACCATCCACATAATTGACTATATTAACAAGCAAACCAAAAAAAAAAATAAATCACATGATTATCGCAACAGATATTTTAGGGGAAGACAAAGTTGTAATCTCCTGATTGAACAATGAAGGTACTTAACTCTTACCTTATAGTGAAGCTAGAACTAAGTCTATTTAAGATCTTAATATAGTTCGATATTATATTAATATAGTTCGATATTATATTAATATAGTTCGATATTATATTAATATAGTTTGATATTATATTAATATAGTTCGATATTACCAAAGGTAAATATGAAGGAAAGGGAAAAGGAGGAAAATGTCATCTTTTTCTTTTATTCAAACTCTCTTCTATAAGAACTACATTTATATCAATTTATATATATTAATATGTGGGGAAAATGTAATGTGTAACTCTCAAATATTATATGCATCATCAGAGTAGTAAGAATCACGCATAGGGAATGTTTGGGGCATCAAGATGATATGGAGAAAGGGGGGGATAGAAAGGAAAAGGGAGAGGGGAACTGTTGATGGTACTAAGATATACTCCAAGAAATGGGGGGGGGGGGAACAAAAACAAAAACAAAACTAAATAGAATAATCTTTCTCACACAAAGATACACATGGGAAGGGGAGGAGAAGAAAACTCCTATAAGGAGAGGAAGAGAGTTTTTACTTATACCTTACTCTCAGTAAGATCTTAATATAAAAAGGTGATAAGTAACTATAAAGGTTAAATTAATCACAAAAAGGTTAAGTAACTCACAAAAGGGGAACTTAACAAAGAAGTGTTAAGTAACTCTAAAGATATAACTAATCAAAGATGAGAACTAAAAAAAATGGGCATTTAGAGGTGGAGACACAAGAATGAAAGGTCTATATACTGGCTCATTTCCTCTCTCCAGGATCTTTTGTGGTGGAGAGTTGGTTGACAGCAACATGCTAGGCCTTTTGGCATCTTGGCATGGCTACAAGCTATAGTCCGGTTCGGTGATGATTTTCTGGCTGAGTTTCCCTCCTTTACTTTTCCAACTTTATCCTCTTAGAAGCCTCTAATCTTCTTCAGAGACCTAGAGGTGGGAATTTTTAAACTCCTCCTGGCACAGGCCAGGCAGGAAAAAATCCTATATCCTCTTCCCTCCTTCTCCTTAAATTCCTTTCCTCTATATTAATTAAATTACCATAAATTTCCAGACTGACTTGGGTATTTTATTTGGGATTTCACCTGGTGACCAATTAAACCTAGATTTTAAAGTCACAACCCTAAAATTATTGTCACACATGTTTATTTGGCATCAACTTTTTTTTTTTAATTAGTGGTAGTGGGGGAGATTGTAGGTCATGTGATGACAAGAAAAAGAAAAAAGTGTAGATGAAACATTTAAAAAACATATATGCATATATTAAAGGGAATAGACCAGAAGTTCAGGAGGGGACCCAGAAAAAAGGGAGAGTTTTGTTACTACTTTGTATGATTTAATGCAATCTTTAAAAAAAGGAAAACTATGCAAAAGTTCATGTTCAAATATGATCCTCTTCTGTTCTTTGTATATAATTTTTTTACATTATTTTTGTTGATGCTTACTAAATTCACAATAAAAATTTTAAATATATAAAATTTAAGGTGTATTATTCTACATATTCCTTTTCTCTGCCCAAATAGTAAATTCATCCTTATAGCAAAGATTAAAAGGGAGGAAAAAGCTGAAGAACACAATTTATACAGACATTTGATAAACTATGTGATTCTTAAAATTCTCTAACCTTTTCCACAATTATACCATCATTAGTACAAAAACAGAATGATGCTGCATTGGATGTAGAGTTGTTGTGTAGATTTTGTTCTTTGCTATAATCAAAATAGTCAACTTGTTGCAACCTATCTTCTGGTAATGAGCCTTTCCACACTTAGTCAATCTGGTCCTCAAATGTCACAAGGCCTATATTTAAAGTCCTTCTAGCTTGGTAGAACCTTCCAGTGCTTGATTTTTGCTTGATTTCAAGAAAACAAAGAAAACTTTTGTTCAGGTTTGTTTTATGCAATTATACACATGTAAGGAAGGGTTGTAAGACTACTAAATTTGACTTGAGCCCTTTTGATTCCAAGTCCATCTATTTTATTTACTGTCCTAAGATACCTCTCAACACAAAAGAACCTCACAAAATAACTTTAAGACTGGTGGTATCATCAAATTACAAACAAATCCAAGCACGGATTTCAGTTTCTTGGACACTGTTTTCCCTTAAAATCTTCTCAAGTGATTTAGTCAATTAGTCCTCAAATTCTAAGATGTTCCTGATCAGTAAAATAACAAATATAGTACATATTACTTGACCACCAGGGGGCAATCATATAATTTATGCTTGAGAGATTTATTTATACTGATCATAAAGTTATATACTAACAGAGTTAAGTAGTTTAAGAGAAAATATAATGGAACAGCTTTCAATTGTCTGTCTGAAGCTGGATTTCAACACTGAAGCTGTGTATCTGGGACTCTTCCTGGAAAACCATCTTTTAAGCTACCTGCCTTAGATTATCATCAAGAAGAGGGTGAGAGGAAATCTCTATTCATTCTGGTGGACAGATAATTTCTACTTTTCTGGATCTTCTAAGGATTTTACAACTGGATTACTGCAGCCTGACCCACCAAGTATTCTGGAGAGAGTGAGAATCTGGGCTTTCTGTTTAGACTATATCTATTAGTTAACTTCTAGTTTAGTTTAGTTTAGTTTAGACAGGTTAATCTTAGTATAGAAACTATATTGGGTTAAATATCTGGGGTTTTATTAATCAGATGGCCCATAAACCCCTCTCCTTCCCCATCATTTCTCCCTTTTCTACACCATTCCCCCTTCCCTATATTCCCATATAACAGTACCATACTTGGACTTCCCACTCTCATTTATATAACATATGTAATCTATTGGCAGATTTTGTCCTTCTGCCTTCATACCATTTCTTTTGTACATCTACTTCTACTTACACATACAGAGATAATTTTAGTAAGGGCTTTATCACCTCTTCTCTGGACTATAAAGATCAACATCTCCCTGCCTCAAGTCTTTCTTCACTCCAATCCATCCTCTATCTGCAAAAGTGATTTTTCTAAAAAGAAGGTATGTTACTCCCATGCTCAATGAGCTCCAGTGGCTCTCTATGGCCTGCGAGATCAAATATAAGGCCCCCCACATTTATAACTCGACATAACCTGGTCCTTCCCTACCTTTCTATCCACTTTACTTTTAATTCCCCTTTAATCTACATTGGCCTACTTGCTTCCTGGAAAATCTTTCATCTTCAGCATCTTTGCCTTTGCACTGGCTGTTTCTTAATCCTAAAATGCTCTTTCTCCTTACATCTAACTCTTAATTTCCCTAGATTCCTTCAAAACTCCATTCAAATTCCATCTTCTAGTGCCTCCTATGTTGCTAATGTCTTCTCCTCTATCTATCTTGAAGATAGAGATTTAATTGCATGTTGCTTTTCATCCGAATGAGCTCCTTTAGGTTAAAGATTTTTTCCTTAAACCTTTTATTTTGTGTTTCCCCAGCAGTTTAGCACAGTGCTTGGCATACATGCAAAACTTAATAAACAATGAATGACTGACCTAACTTCAAAAAAGTAATCTTGAGGGGGCAACTGGGTAGCTCAGTGGATTGAAAGCCAGTCCTAGAGATGGGAGATCCTTGAGTTCAAATCTAGCCTCAGACCCTTCCCAGCTGTGTGACCCTGGGCAAGTCACTTAAAATCCCACTGTCTAGCCCTTACCACTCTTCTGTCTTGGAATCAATAGAGTATTCATTCTAAGGCAGAAGGTAAGGGTTAAAAAAATAATCTTAAAAGGAAACATTAAATAGCTAAATAAAATATGTCTATATATGTTTTCTTTCAACAAAAAGCTAGAGGATATTGTCAAAACATTTACCAAAAATGTATTTTATTTTTAAAACTACTTATTTGTACAAACTAATCAGAGTGCTACACTTATATTAATCACCAAGAACATATTGGGCCATCACAAGATAATGACAGAGTAAAGGATAAGGAAATACATTAGAAGGAGAGCAAGGATGGTTCTATTTTTTTAATCAAACACCAGTATTAAGGAGGCAGTAATTTCGCTCAAATAATCCAACTGAATTATAGTTCAGTCTTATATTAAGTGATGGATTAAAAATATACCTGTTTGTTTTTCATTTTTTCACTTATTTTCAAAATAATTCTTAAAATCCAGAAGGTAGCACATGGCATGATCTTTGCATAAAAGCAGAGACCAGCCTAGTAACAGCACTTCTCTACTTAAAGATATGCTATGATAGTAGTAATCATTATTTTTTAAAAAATCAAAAAATACCATATATCAAAGTAATTACATCTCATTTATCTTGACATGTATAAACAGATTAAAAACTTGTATTACCAGAAAATATATTTCATTACCAGTATGACTGCTCTTCATTTATATGTAAATAGAGGCTCATGGATATGGTCACACAATAATAACTTACAGGAGTTAGCTTAGTCTTTTCCCTCCATTAAGGCAATATAAAACTAAGCTTTGCTTGCTGGGTTATCCCACAGAACTAAAATAGTGAAAATGTAGGAGGGAGAAAATGATAGATATCAAGACGTGGAAAAACACAAGTTATTACTATGTAGGAAGGAAAACAAATAATAAATAGGAAAGTAAATATATGTCCTTCCTGTGTGGATATAATAACCTTTCTTATGATCATGTAAAAAACCAAAAACATGAGTTACAATTGAATGATTATTATATCTCTCTTCTCTTTCATTTCTAATATTATTACCAAATCAACCCAGGACTTCATTACTTCCTGAATAGACAACTGTAAAAGGTTCTAAACTGATCTCACTATTTCTAGTCTCCTCCATTCAGTACACCCTATGCACTGATACTCATCTTTCTAAAATACCAGTTTCTTCATGCTACTCATGGCTCAAAAGTCTTGAATAATTCAATACCCATAAGATAAAATCAAAATTCTTGTTTGAAATTCAAGACTCTCCATAAACCAAATGTACCTTAGCTAACTTAATCTCTAAAATTTCCCCCAAATTACCTCTTGCTTTCCACAGACTGGCCTCAAAGGACCCAGGATACTCCATGATCAGTTTCACCTTAACTTCATGCTGTTTGTTCAGCAAGTCCTACTTTCTGAACAAATCTCACTGGCCTTGAGATTCCTACCACAGTAAGAATCACCAAATGTCCTTCATTGTTATTAATGATTTCACGTAGTCTTGTCTCCTAACCACTTGTATTTCACAATTTGGAAGCCCTTATTTCATAATTAAGTAAAATTATTATTGGAGTATCACTGAGCCATTCTATAGCATTATGCACTCTAGCAAATACAAACAGGTTGTATCTGATGCTTACGTATTTATGAAATGAACTCGAGTATGACACAACACTAGGCCTATATTTTTTTAGGCTACCATTATTCAATGGTACTAGGTCAGTGATTCAGAGAACATTTTTGAGATCACATGCCCAAAGTGCACCTTCAAGCTGCCAGTAAGCCCCCAGCATTACCCTAGAATGCAGAGGGAAGAAGTGCTTGCATTGGGTGGCTGGTCAGAGGGGCGGGGCATGCAAATAATGTCCTCCAGTGCTGTGGAAAGGGGGAAATAATTGCTTTCCTCTGTAATTCTACATATTTCATTTTATGTATTTAAAAACACAACAAATTGTGGAATGATCAACTATGATAGACTTAATTACTCTCTGCAATACAATGATCCAGGACAATTCTAAGGAACTTATAACAAAGAATGTTATCTACCTCCAGAGAAAGAAATGTTGGAGTCAGAATGCAGATCAAATACTAGCTAATATTAGTAGTTTAGTCCAAACTTCTATGCTAACAGGAAACCATTAAAAGTTATATGACTACATCTAACTGGATAAATAAAATATTTTGTAATTAAAAAAAAGATCTATATGATTTATCTAGCCCCTGGTTAATCACTTCTATTTACAGTGAATTCATTACTGACTGAGGCAGCCTACTCTACTTTTACTACTAAGACCCTCTTCCTGATTTGGGCTTTATATTTGCCACATTGTAAATTCTAACACAGATTTATGCCCTGGAGCTACATAGAATAATGTGAATCTTTGTTCCACCTGACAGCTATCTTCAAATATTTGAAGTTCTATCTCCTCCAATTCTCTCTTTTCAGGATATTTTTTAAAATCCCTTGTTGGCTTTAAAAGAATACGTGGCCTTTGACCCAGCCATAACACTGCTGGGTTTGTACCCCAAAGAGATAGTAAGGAAAAAGACTTGTACAAAAATATTTATGTCTGTGCTCTTTGTGGTAGAGCAAATAATAGGAAAATGAGGGGGTGTCCACTGATTGGGGAATGGCTCAATAAATTGCAGTATATGTTGGTGATGTAATATTATTGTGCTGAAAGGAATAAAGAACTGGAGGAATTCCATGTGAACTGGAAGGACCTCCAGGAATTAATGCAGAGCAAAAGGAGCAGAACAGGAGAACATTGTCTACAGAGATTGCTACGCTGTGGCGAATTGAACCTAACAGACTTCTCTACTAGTAGCAATGCAATGATCCAGGACAATTCTGAGGCACTTATGAGAACAAAGATTACCACATCCAAAGAAAGAACTATGGGAACAGAAAAACAGAAGAAAAACATATGATCGATCATGTGGTTTGATACCCATTAAACCACATGATTGATCATATGTTCTACTGCAAATATGAATAACATGGAAATGGGTTTTGAACAATGATACATGCATAATCCAGTGGAACTGCTTGTTGGCTTCAGGAATGGGGAGGAAAGAGTTGGGGTGGGGGTACATCATGAATTATGTAACCATGGAAAAATATGTTAAATAAAAAATCTCTTGTTTATTCAACCAAATTTCACATGGCTCAGTATGCTTTTACCATCCCAGCAGCTATTCCCTGGACATGCTCAAATCTGTCACTAAAAACATGGTGCTCAGAACTGAAACCAGTACTCCGGATGTCATCTGACCAGTCCAGCATCTATTAAGATAATTACTTCTTTCCTCCAACTTTATATTTCTATATATGTCATCTAAAATTATACTAGTTTTTTTAGTAGTCACATTATATCAAGTTGGTGGCCAAATAAAACTACAAATTGCTGGCATATAAACTTTTAAATTAAATTCTGTAGTAGTACAGTTTATTTTTAACTTAAATTCAAGACATTTGCCTCTATTCTATTTCATCTCTTGTCATGCTCCTTTACACCAAAGATTTATTTGTTGATGTGAAACACTGTATCAGTTTGAAAAGATAACTCAGTGTATTAGTTATCTTCAGTTTTGTGATTCTAAGTGTTTATATGAGTCAGTGATAAAAATAATACCAATATTTGAATAACACTGAAGATCACCTCCAGGCTAACCTGAATTCAATGATCCATTAATTGATAGCCTTTGGAGCCATTGGGTCAATAAACTATAAATATATGTAACTACACTATCAGCCTACATTTCTATATCTTGTTCACAAGGGTATCATGAAAAATTGTTGAATGTCTTGCTAAAATTCTGACACATTTCCTGCATCTACTAGTCAAAAAACCATATCAAAGCAAGAGATAAGGTTAGCTTAGCATGATAAATTCTTAGTGAACCTATGCTGTATGGATTGAATGATCAAAATTTTGTTTCCCAAGTGCTATTTAAAAAATTAATCAAAGAGTTCAAAAATAAAGTTCTACAGTCCAAAAACTACCTTCTCCCTCTCTTACCATCCCACATTTTGAAAACTGATCCTTGTATCTCCAATATTCCGTTCTCCACAATTTCTCAAACAGATGACAAAGATTTTGTAATCACATCTCTAAGTTCTTTCACCACCTGGGATTATACCTTCTTACCATCTACTTTATATAGCTCTTTATTATCATTTTCTATATTATTATATTATTTTACTCTCAAAATACACCAAAGTACTACCATAATTCTAGAATAGAACTTCCTGAGGGAGTACAAAATACTTTAAGAACACATCACCATCTGATGTAGGAAAAGGATTCTGAAATTAATCAGTCATAGTGATATGTTGTTTAAAAGAAAAGAGGCTACCTCTGACAAAATTACATGAAAGTTAAGACAAGTCAACACAACTAGGAATATCAGAAACCTTTTATAGGAAATTAAAAAAAAATCTAATTCTTTTGTTTGTCAAAGATATCTACACATGTTTTTTCAAATAAGATGAAATTCAAGAGACATTTCTGCAGATCTTATCAAAAGGTAAACTTTGTTTAACTGTACAGCTTTTAAATAATAAAAAACGTATTCACAGAAACTAGGGAATGAAGCTAACAGGAAGGGGTCAGACATATATTCGAGTGTTGGCTTCCCTAAACACAAAGACTGCAGTAGTAAGATTCACTAGAATAGTTTTTACTAAGGTAGGAAAAAAAGTTATAATATAACAGGGGTAGTATTTTTCTTTAATGGCATATGCTGGAGAAAAGGTTTTTGCCTTTTAAATCATCCTCAAGAAAAAACAACTAGCTTAAATGTTAAAATGTAAACAAAAATAAACATGCATGTTTACAAAGAAGATTATAGAACAAGACCAAGAACAAGTGATAAAAAAGGAATAGGAGCCAGAGGAAGTAAAGGAATACACGATGACTATGATTCTTTTTCAGTATAGACCTGTGTATGATTGAAAATTTGGCCTGCCAGCACATACTGATTTAGTTAGAGGAAGTCCTTTTACTGGTTCTTGTTCTAAATCAGATATATTCTTGCTTGGGGATAACTCCCAAATTTCATGTATTTCATCCCCAGAGCTCAGGTAAAGTTGAAAGAATGAACAGAGAACTTATAACTATGATTGGCAAATTATGAACTGAGACACCGATAATAGAACATTTAAAAGCAACAAATTAATCAAATACGTAGATGACGTATGGACTCAACCTGGCTAACAACCTTTAGAGAATTTAATAATTGTAATGTTAAGGGGTCTTCAGAATTTTAATTAACTAGTGGTTTCTGAATGGATGAGGTTTTTTTTATATTTATATTTTAAAGAATGTTGTATTAAATGTTTGTACTCACAGTGGATCATTGTCAAGTTTGAAGAGGAATTGGATCTCATTTTTGGTGAGAAACCTTTGTATTCTATATTTCCTTAGCTAACAAGAGTGTCAATGATTGTAAGCTATATATTTTTGGTTTTTAAAACTTTAATTGTTTTTTCTTGCATATGCAATATACGATTTCAGGTTTTTAAATTTTTTTTTCGCTCCTTTTTGTATTTGAAACACATGTTAACAGTATTGAGAGATTTTCTTTAACTTTTTTGATTTTGCATTAATATAAGTTTAATATATATTTGCTATGAATGTCAGTGCATGCCCCAAAAGCTTGAGACTATAAAAATGATGCCACTGATGGTTTAAAAAAAAAATTATGGGACTCTGCTTAATGATTCTGTCTGATTCCATGACAAGAGAATACAAAAAGAGTCATTGCACAGCACCAAAGAAGCACAAAGTTAAACTGCACAGTGCCTATTGAGCACAAGGTCAAAGAGACCAACCAATCCCGATGGGATTCAGGAAAATTTTGAGCCAAGACAAGAGGACTTGAACTTGTTTGGGGTTTGAGATTGCAGCTGTTTAACATGTGTTAAAGGCAGGTCTTCCTTGTCCCACATTCTACCAAGTAGCTCAAATTTGGTTCCTCCCTGGCTCCTATAATCTAGTCCCTTTTCTGTCTTTCATGGTGTGGCAAACTTTCTATTGTCCTGGCTACTAATTAGGTAAATGCATAATTGCTTAAATCATTTTAATAGGGCCCTAATTCAAGGACCTGTTATGGATTTATTGTTCCTTTACTTAGAATTTTTACACATAAGACTTTGATAGTCTATATTTCATTTAGAATTTATTTTAAATTTGGATTTTTAAAAATATTTTTATTTCTCTTGCCAATTGATTCATATACCTCATAACTCAGCCATGCACCCCTAAGTGATCCCGGTGTTTTTCAACACCCTCTACAGGGGAGAATGTATTATTTTTATTTTAAATTGCAGATTTTAAATTCTTTTTGAGATAAATTTTAGGTTAAGAAACATGCTATCTCTCCAAATCCAGAAAATGAACTCTTCTTAGAAGGTACCATGAAGATGCCTCCACAGACCACAAGCTACATCAAGAAGATCTAGAATGAACTTTGGGTGAGGTTGACTGAACTGAAGGTTGATTGAACATTTAATTTGAATGTATACTCTTATGCCAAAAGTGGACTGCCCCCTAACTGGCTTTTTGTCAATGCACCTAGCAATTATTGGTTTTGTTCTCTTTTCCTCTTATCCTCAAATCATTGCAATTTCAAAGTTGGTATGTTTACAAGACTCACTGGAGAGACTAGTCTTCTGCGGGTCTCAGGGGGAATGTATGAATGAAAATCTGCTATCCTAAAAAAGAACTACATATCCCAAGGGTCCACTGACTTCCTGTCATTACATACTTCCTGTAGACAGAGGATAAAGGGCGTGGACTTTGGAGGCTCCCTCTCTGGGATGTAGAATTAGCATTGATGGTGGTGAGTGGGGTTGACTAACCAGCCATGAGCACATGGTCTTTATTTTATATCTTAATTATTCCTTGATTTCTAATGACCATTAATTAATCTCTTAAAATATAATATTATTGAGATTTAATTTTAACTTTTACACTTGTGATTTCACTGGTAGGATGAAGTCAACTTTGAAGACTTTATTCCGCTGGATTGCAATTTTAAATTGTACACATTAAAGATAAAATAAATTTATGAAGCCATTTATCAATTAAAATTTTTTTACATTTAAATAATACCACATGAAATTCTTGCTGGAGAGTGAGTATGGCTTTAAGAATAAAAATACTAAGACAAAAGCATTCTTTGTTATCTGTCCTGAAGCATACCTAAGAGGTAGTATTACTTCTCCACTTGTACTATTTCCAAAAAGGTTCTAATTTAAAAAATTAATTCACAGTGAGACTTTAGAACAAAAGTTTTAAGTTAATGTAAAGACTTTATACACAAACCTATACACTAATTCTACTTGCTACTTTCTTCTCTTTGTGTAATAAGAATCCCATTATTATATAGTTTGTGAACTGTAAGTTTGTCACTTCATCATATGCTTACCTCTGTAACTGGCTGCCCCTGATGTGTCAGATCTAGTTCCTGAGGCCGGGTCATTTTATCAATATCCAAAGAATCCATGCTGGAAGCTGCAGAAGTGATGCTCGAACGAGATGAATTGCTAACAGAACGACCTTCAGCATCACTCACTGTACCTGCTGATGCTGTTCTCCTATGCTGATTAATCACCAGAGGTTTGGCATCTTCCATTATGGATTGCTGAGCAGCTTCATCCATGCTGAGAGAAGCTTGTTCTAATTGTGCAGTAATGTCATCCAAGGAGTAGTTGGCAGGTGAAGGCTTAGTTATCCTATTAGATGAAGAGGACAATCCTTTCAGGGTGCCATGTTTCAAGGTATGTCGGCTAGTAGGTAATTTCAGAACAGGTTTTGTTTCTATGGCTTGACGTTTACTGTTTCCAGATCCAATGCTACTTAGTTCTTGCTCTATAGAGCATAGATCAGCCATCAAGGCATCCAAATCCACAGTTTCTCCCTGATTCAAAGCTTCTGCAATGAATAATAATATGCACATTAGACTTCTTGTATAGGTTTAATTATTGTTTCTGCATTTCATTACTCCTTTTCATTCATGCTAATTATGTTTCATGTAATAAATTGATATGGAAAACCAAAATATTTTATTATATTGTTCTTGGAACCCATAAAGTATCTGTAATGTATTAAAAGAAAAAACAACATATTTAATTCTCAACTATTCATAGAGAAATATTATAATATCATAAAATTTGTTGGAGTCCAGAGTTCAAATCTCAATTTTACAAAGTACCAGTATGAACTAGAATGGCACCAGGTCAGAGAACAGGAAAAGGGGGAGTAAAAAAGAAATGAACAACTTGTATAGGACCTAGAAAAGTAAAATACTAGATAATTAAACTCAAGTAACCAAAAAAACAAAACAAAAAATCCAACAGGTATTAAATTGACTGGCCTTTTCATATAGTTTTAAGAAATGGCACAATTGGTGACTTTATACTGCACCTGCATTCATATATGTAATAAATTTCCTGAAAAACAACTAAAAAAGTTTAGTTCTGTTTATTTATTTTAAAAGTAGAAAGCTTTTTACCAAATTAATCAATTATCAAGTAGTCAATTTGTAAATAGGAAAATATAAAAATTGAATCAAACTATGTATACATATTATTTGCCTCTTGTTACTGTATAATTTCAGTAATATGTAACTAAGCAGATTACTTCAAATTCTATCAATTTTTGCTTACCATTTAAATTGTACATGGAGAAGCGATAAGAAAAATTGGCAATGTTTGTTTCCTGACGAAGAGGAGATCTTTTTACTGGTTCTGTTGGCTTGTCAGTATCCAAACTCTTTAAAATAGACAAGAAAACTAATTAACACTAAATGCAAAATGAATGATTGTTTCAGTTATGTCAAACCTGAGTAAAATTCATCCTCTGCTTAAGTATCATAGCAAAACATTTTTAAAAAACTACAGTTCTGATAAACAATAGCCTAGAAGATAATATATATATTTTTTAATTACTGAAATTAATCTCTCACTTTAAAAAAAGGGGGCAGCTGGGTAGCTCAGGGGATTGAGAGCCAGGCCTAGAGACGAGAGGTCCTAGGTTCAAATCTGGCCTCAGACACTTCCCAGCTGTGAGACCCTGGGCAAGTCACTTGATCCCCATTGCCTAGTCCTTACCACTCTTCTGCCTTGGAACCAAAAACAATATTGATTCCAAGACAGAAGGTAAGGGTTTAAAAAAGCAAACAAGAAAACAGATAATACCTTAGGGTCGTTTTAGTTTATTGTTTTTTTCTTCTTCAGTCATTTTTGGTTCTGTCTGACTCTTTGTGACCTCATTTAGGATTTTCTTGACAAAAATACTGGAGTAGTCTGCAATTTCTTTCTCCACTTTATTTTACAAATGAAGAAAATCAGGCAAAGAGGGGCAAGTGACTTGCTGGGTCATATACCTATTAAGTCTCTTTAGTTTTACTCATACACAATTGAACAAGTGTTAATTAAGACTCAATTGTGGGCAGCTTAGGTGACTCAGTGGATTGAAAGCCATGCCTAGAGAAGGGCAGTCTCAAATATTATCTGTGTGACCTTAGGCAAGTCATGTAGCCTCTACTGCCTAGTCCTTACTGCTCTTCAGTCTTGGAACCAATACACAGTATTAATTTTACTATGGAAGATAAGGATAAAAAAAGGATTTAGTTAGGTATAGTTTGGTGCAAAACCGATGCAGTCTTAATGTATGGTATATATTACTATGAGAAAGATAAATTGTTTAAGATTAATTGTTGTCAGGAGCTAACAGTTAGGAATGTCTCCTCAGAACTGAAGCTTTGTCTATATAGGATTCAAAATGGCTTTATTCAACCTAAATCCCAAATAATGAATAAAAATGTGAAAAAAATCTATCTTCAATTTGCACAAGTTCACATTTGGTATGCCATATACATTTTCAAATTTAAAAGTTCCAAAGTTTTGATAAATAAAAACTAAAAAACAACAGAATTGAACATGAAATTCTAAAAATTTTAAGCAAAAATGTGAAGTTTTTAAAAATTTCAAAATACTTCCTTAAGTATATAATTTGAAAAATCATTAAAATAGCATATCCAGTTAGCGACAGTATCTAGTATTATCAACTTTGAAACATCTATTGATTGCATTTTTTTTGGTGATTTTGTTATATTTAGAATAAAACTGGCATGGCTTCTATTTGTTTCATGACTATAGAAAAAAATTTAAAATCACTAACCTAAATGACTTCCTTCATATGCATTTTTCAAAGAATTTCATAGTTTTGCTACTTTACCTAAAATGTCAGTAGTTTTGTTTTAATTATCTTACTCATTTTTCTTTTCTTTTCTTTTTTTTTTAAACCCTTACCTTCTGTCTTGGAGCCAATACTGTGTATTGGCTCCAAGGCAGAAGAGTGGTAAGGGCTAGGCAATGGGGGTCAAGTGACTTGCCCAGGGTCACACAGCTGGGAAGTGGCTGAAGTCAGATTTGAACCTAGGACCTCCCGTCTCTAGGACTGGTTCTCAATCCACTGTGCTACCCAGCTGCCCCCATCTTACTCATTTTTCTATGTAAATAGAAATTTTTATATCCTGGGGAAAATGCATGCAATTATATGTATACCTCATTTCTTAACACAGTGATCACCCTCTCAAAACTGACTTCTAAACTAGAGGTATACAAATGTAAAAATTATGTATTTATAAATTTAAGCAATAAGTGGCACACCTTTTAACTACAAAGGATTTCTAAGTATCCAATAACTTAAGCATATTTTAAAAAACATACCCTTTAAAAAAATTTTGTTCATACTGATAATTAATTATGATAATTACTATTTCAATATAAAAATGTACTTTTTTGTCCAGCACATTCAAATTTGGAGGATTGTTCATTTTATAATTTATATCAACTATATAGCTATATATGTATATATACATATAATGTGAATTGTAAAGTGCATCATAAACCTAAAACATTATATAAATGCTAGATGATTTAAACTTGGGATTTATTTTGATAATGGGGTATAAAAATCTACAAAAGTAAATAAAATATCTATATGGAATCTTAGTTTCTCACTAGTTATAAAACTACACAAAATTTTATAATTTAAATTTGACCATTGGAAGACTCTTCAAACCACTAAAAAAGGAATATTTAATAAAACACTCACTATCTCATTTACTCTGTAAACTATATTAACCATTACTGTAAAATTTATTATAGTAAAGTATTGAATATTCTGTCCACTGGTGTCTCAGAGTTATCATTACATTTATCAGTTTTATTTAGAAAAGGAAAAGAATCATATAAAAAGTCATATATTTCCTAAAGTCACTATTTATTTATTATAGTATATAACAAGAAATGGAGTATACATATAGTTGCATGCATTTCCCCAAGTAAATAAAAATTTCTATTTACATAGAAAAATATATCAATTTTGTTGATACTAAGATCATTAACACTCTTTTTTTGTGTATGTTTTTTCTCCTTTTGTATAGTATTTCTAATTTATTTAACTTTATATATATATAGGCCAAATAGGTCCTTGAATTAAAAGAATTAATAAGTACATGCTACTTTCAAATCCTTAGCCATTTACTCACAAACTATTCCTGACCTGTGTAAGTTTGTCTAGCTCCCCAAGCCAAGCCCCAAACATCTTGTCCAGATCCTGATCTTCTTTGTCACTGTCTTCTTCAGCACCATGGTCAAGTTCTTCATCTGATAACTGCTCCATCTGAAAAATAAGAAATTCACTTTAGTACTTTAATGACAATGAATACTTAAATTTCCAGGCATGGTACTGGTAGACTATCCAGGTTTCACAAGTATACAGCAATGAGGTAAGCACAATAGCTCTGTGGACCTTGTTGGTAGGCAGCTCTTCTCTCCCACATTTCCTTTGGCGTTTCCCCAAAACCTAAACTAGTTCATCTGTGTACATCCCTGGAATGTATACTGTCAAGGTAAGTGAACTTATTCACAAACAAAATTTCTCCATTTGCTGTAACCAAGGGTTTCCCGTATCAATGGTACAGTGCAGGCTGGTAAAGAGCCTGTTTTCTTGGTGTGGTCAGGTCAAAATCAGCCCAAGTGGCAGAGAACTGATCCATACTTTGTTGGGTCTCAGTCTCGGAAGCTGTAATGAATGCACAGTCATTGAAGTTGTGCACCAACTTTCCCTCCACCTTAGTCTTGATATCTGACATTACTGAAAATGTCATTCTAAAATTTAAGCAGCCCTGCTCCACTCTATTGGTGCCTGGAAAAGTGAGAGAACATAATCCATTCTCCAGAGCCATGTAAGTATACCATCAAAGAGCTGGCATACTATACTGATGGGCAACAAAATTCTGCCATGATCTTCCACAAGTGCTCACAATTGACAGTATCAAAGGTCTGGGTCAGATCTATACCATGTATAGACCTCTGTCCCGATCCTGGAATTTCTCTCAGAGTTGTTGGACACACTAAGTACCATATCAACTGTTCCTCAGCTTTGTTGAAGCCATAATGACTCAAGTAAATGACTATCTTCCAGGTAAAAGATAAGCCTCTTAAGGAAGACTCTGGCAAGAATCTTGCCAAGAGTAATTTAGAAAAAGAACCCCATTGTAACCAGGAAACCTATTTCCTTTTCCTTTATAGAGATGGAAAATGGAGGCATCCTTCACCTTCTGGGGGACAACCTCTTGTTGCCATAAAACAGTCAGCTTTTGAATGAGCAGTGGATCACATGCTTTGTAAATCTCTGCTGGCCTGGAATCAGCAACAGGTGCTTTGCCTTAGGCATTCAAAAACCTTTTCTTCAGTTGGATGTTTGGCTAGGGAGATACTGACTTCAAATTATAGAAATGTTAAGCCCATATCTCTACAATTATATACTCATTACTGAACAAGGTGGCTTCATCAGCACTGTGTAGCTGAGATATACCATAAGTCTTTGGCCCATAAATTACCCTTCAGAGTATCAAAAAAAAAATGCTTTTTAGGTTATTACTATCAGTATAAAGCTGCATTTTATTTGCCCTCTTACTGAGCCAATCCTGCATCTTTCTAAGCTTCATTTGCACTTTACTTCAGATGGAATTAAACTACCTTCTCAGGGAGACAAACCTTCCTGCTAGAATCACTGTACACTTCTCATTTTATTATTTAGTAGCTTCTGAAATTCCTTATTGTTTTCAATAAGCCAGTCCTACCTGATGGTGAGTATTCTGTCCTAGATGAAGAAATGCTGTGCTATAACCAAGCTTTAAGTGTTCCACAGTACCTGCTTTTATCACCTTCATGGCTATTAGAACAAATCATTCACATCTTGCCTTTTTAGTAGAGAAAGCTTTCACATGCTTAGGGTTACACATCTTTCTAGTGGGTTTGAGGCCTCCAGCATACTTTCAACCTGGTTTAGTCCACTAAGACAGTTTACTAAGATGTGACTGCTGCACATACTACAGTTTCTTGGAGCCACAGAAGAGTTGGGTGGCAGGTGGATACCAAAGGAGGAAAGCAGTCTTGAAATAAGGGCTGGGCAAGCTCTCATTCCAGAGGGATTAGTCTTCCCTAAATACCCATACATCCTGCAAACTGTTCTACGACTATTCCATTAAGAATATAGAGAAATAGAAACCAAGGCCAAAACTGCTTCTGTAACTTTTTCAATGACAAAAGTTAAGTTAATATCCCTAGTTCCTAGCACAGTTGGCTGGCACATATAAAGTACATGATACTTGCTGACTAATATCTTCTTTTATGGCTCAGCTAAAATGATTTCTCTTTCTTCCCCATTCTCAATTCATTGGATAATAAGATCATAGGTGTAGGTTGGTTATTTACCAGAAGTTCTTGACCTGGTGCTTATAGATTCCCACCCCCACAACCTAAAACCTAAAAAGGTCCATGAATGTATTTCAAGGGGTTTGTCTTTTATTTTCACTAAACTGTATAATCTTATGTATTTTATGCATTTAAAAATATTTTGGGGGGGGTGTCCATAGGCTACATGGCCTGCCTAAAGATTTATTACACACAAAAAAGTTAAGAATCTCTAAATTCTAGTTCAAGTTCCTCATTTTACATAAATAATTTGTTCAATGTTACATAAGCTGGTAAGTGGTATACTCTACCCTACTCCTCTGTCCCATATAACATTTATGTACTTAAATGTATGCATATCATAATCATTTGGTATGTATAATAGCAAATGTTATATATAATGGAATGAAGAGAAATTATTTCATTTTTGTCATCTTATCGTTATGATCTAGCACAGTACCTTACCACTTATTTGCTGAATTTTAGAATTATTAATATAACGTCAGGCAGCAAAGGAAAGTAATGAATGCTGGAGGGGATGTGGCAAAGTTGGGACATTAATTCATTACTGGTGGAGTTGTGAATTGATCCAACCATTCTGGAGGGCAATTTGGAACTATGCCCAAAGGGTGATAAAAGACTGCCTGTCCTTTGATCCTGCTGGGTTTGTACCCCAAAGAGATAATAAGGAAAAAGACTTGTACAAGAATATTCATAGCTGCACTCTTTGTGGTGGCCAAAAATTGGAAAAAGAGGGGATGCCCTTCAATTGGGGAATGGCTGAACAAATTGTGGCATATGTTGGTGATGAAATACTATTGTGCTCAAAGGAATAATAAAGTGGAGGAATTCCCTGGAAACTGGAACAATCTCCAGGAATTGATGCAGAGTGAGAGGAGCAGAACCAGGAGAACATTGTACACAGAGACTGATACAGTGTGGTACAATCGAATGTAATGGACTTCTCTATTAGTGGCAATGCAATAATCCTGAACAACTTGGAGGGATCTATGAGAAAGAACACTATCCACATCCAGAGGAAGAACTGTGGGAATAGAAAAACAAAAGAAAAGCAACTGCTTGATTATATGGGTTGAGGGGGATATGATTGGGGATACAGACTCTAAATGATCATTCTAATGCAAACATCAACAACATGAAAATAGGTTCTGATCAAGGACACATGTAATATGCAGGGGAATCGTGCATCGGCTACAAGAATGGTGGGAGGAGAGGGAGGGAAAGAATATGATTCTTGTAACCAAGGAATAATGTTCTAAATTGACTAAATAAATTAAAAAAAAAATTAAAAAATTAAAAAAATCTATAACATCAGGAAAAACATAAATACCCAACTGTGAAAGACCTCTCTGAGTACTATGTCTTTAATCCTAAAAGCAATTTTTTTTTATATTAGGGTCAGGCTTATGTCTTAGGAAGAGAAGCTTATATCTATTCATACTTAACTAACTTTTTTGTATTTTATTCTACATTTTATCTATCAAAGATAGAAAACTCTATTGGCAAAAATCAATGGAAAGAAGAACCTTTCAGAAAGAACTTATAGCTTCAATATTCAAATAATTTAGGCTAGTCTAAGAATAACCAGAAGCAGCCATAATGCTAATTCTCTACCTTTATTAGAGGGTTCAACAAATTGTCAACTTCCTCTTGTCTGAGTCTTGTAGTTTCCATACTTCCTCAAAACAAACAGAATAGAAATAAACCATAACTTCAAAATCCTAAAATGCAACTCTCTCTTGAATTATTAATATCTACAGCACCTAAGTTTACTGCAAAAACAAAATATTACTATGAAAAGAACAACAGATTTCTGTTCCACCTAATTAACACTTGTCTATCAGACTACTTTTGTGTTTATTTACAAACAGAACAGCTTTGATAACTTACAGAGCATTTTGGTCAACATCTTTATTCAGTGTATCTTTTGTGTGACACAATATAGTAGTATGAGAGGATTAAAGAATAAATGGAAATTATGGAATAACCTAGACACTACTTAACATTTTACAAATAAAATTTTTGCTACCTTTTTTTTCTTTTTGAGTTTTTGACACTACTTCATTGTTGTATGAAACAAGGCTTTTATGACATAATCTACTTCTTAGTGAGCTTGTTGCTTTTCCAATAAATAGGTGAGGAAACTATAAGTGAGTTTCAGGTGACAAACTCTAGTACACTGTTACTTTTCCATTTTTCTAAACCTTACTCCCTTTAACTGGCCATCACTATTTACTCAAACTACAAAATTAGTAGCCTAAAGAACTCTTTACACATTCTTAGGTCAACAAATTTGGCATTGAAATTAATTTTAATTTCCCAGTTCCTTAAAGACACTACCCAACTCAATCCAAAAAACCAGTTGCCATAGTTATGAATCAATTCCTTCTCCCTAAAATATAGAATACTTCTTATTCTAATTTCTTTCTCATTTGAGAAAGCAATCCCACCCCTGCCCCCACAAAAGTCAATGGATAGAGGAAGAGGGTTTGAAAAATTTCACAAGCAACTGAAAGTCATCTTCATTTTAAAAATGCAATATGAATTTAAATAGAAATCTTCTAATCATTTTTTCCTAATTTTTTCTAATTTTTCCTTAATTTCTATGTTCTGTAATAATATTCTTCTAACAAACCATTTTATGGATGTTAACTTAAGAATTTGTGGAAGAAAGGGGAGTTATTAGTTTCCAATTAATCTCCACCTCATTATATGTGACAACCTACGTTCTAAGAAAGTCAATACATTTCAAAACATACAATCATCCACTGAATATATCATATTCTCACATAATCCTGGAACCATGACAAATGTTTAATATTTGTTTTTTGGTAAAACTGGGAGAAAGGAAATCACATGTGGCAAAATGCTGAGAGGAGTAATAGTTCTTGTCCATAAGTTTACAGCATAATTTGAAAGCCAGATTATAGACCAAAGAATTCTACATTTTCAATCAGCAAAAAATCAAGAGCTGTGTGGTAGAGACCATAAATACCATATAGAACTTTAAAGAAAGTAAAGATCAGTGGGCCTAATCCAGAAAGACTAAAAATGTTAGATATAACCAGAGAAATATAGAGCTGAAAGAGATCTGCTTGAAGAAAGTATAGATTTTGGAATGCTGAAGAAGAAAAGTAAATGAGCATTGATTTAAGGGCAAAAAGAATGATTTATGTGCTTTTTAAAAATGATCTTTTAAAAATGCACTAACTCCTTATATCTATTACTTGATATTACAATATCTATTAGCTCTATTTGACACTGAGAAGACCTTAGGGCTCAGAGTTCTTTTATATAACAGATTTATAGATGCAAGAGAAATTCATCTAGTTCAACATCTTTAGTTTATAGATGAAGCTCAGTTAGAAGGTACATTAGGGTTAATTTAATCTGCCACCTTTGTTTTATATGAAAATGCTTTTTGACTTTACCCACTTGCATCTTGACTTTACCCACTGCTGTTTCAATACATCAGAGGTCAGAAATTAAAATTAGATAACAGAAAGGGTTTAGATGTATAGTACTGTATAATAAATATATTTTATCTTTTAATGCCATGAATATACATAGTAAACACCCCATAAAAGAAAAAAGAAAAAATTCAGAAATTCTCTGGCATAAAAGTTGAGTGAAAAAAATATATGCAATTTTCCAGATCATGGGGGGAAGGAGGGGCATGCTGCTTCATCCTTAACTATGCAATGTGGAAGGTACTCATATTTAAAATGTCGAGGGGTGGAAGTGGGGATGGGTGTTTAGCCCACTTAGAGGTTACTTCCAACCCTAAAAGTCAATAGATTCTCTTTCTCTCTGGGAGGATTAGAGAAAAGTTTTTTGAAGGAGGAAGCGCTTGAGCCAAGCCTTAAAGTTCAGGTCTTGAGGCAGAGGGATGTATAATGACTTCTTAAAACTTTATAAAGGGAGCAAGTATACAATAAAAACTCAGGTAACCTAACTCCAAATACAATGTTCTTTCCTATATCATGCTATATGGTTTGTTAGATCCAAAAAAGTGGGTAACATTTGTCTAGTGGGAGTACATAACAAAGGGAAAAAATGAGAGCAGAACTAACAAATTTTCAACTTTATTTTATACAACTTTTCTCCATATACTTTAGCCTTCTGCCAAACTGGTACATTTGACCTCTCATATATATCTTAAACTTTTTTGCCTCTCTTCCTTTGCTCATATCATGGCCAACATCTGGGAATGCTCTCCTCCTTTCTGTTTGTTAAAATTCTTTGCCATCTTTCCAGGCCAACATAAAGTGTAAGTTCCTCCAAGAAACCTCCTGGAATCTTCTAAATGAGAAACAGAATTGCAAACTTTTCAGATAATTTAAAAGGTCAGCTAGTTCAAACTCCCCATTTTAGAGATAAGGAAACTGAACCTCAATATCTCCATCTATTAAAAAAAGGAAGTTCTTGGGGGCAGCTGGGTAGCTCAATGGATTGAGAGCCAGGTCTAGAGACAGGAGGTCCTACATTCAAATCTGCCTTGGAAAAAAAAAAATTGTAAGTTCAAAGAACACATAAGATAGATATATATATATATATATATATATATAAAGATTCGCCGAAGGGGGAAAAGTCTTATGGTATAATAGAAAGTACCCTTTAAAAAAAAGAAAGGATTTTTTCTGTTGCAACTACAGGATCTAGTTTCTTTTAGAGTCCTCGCTCTCTCTGTCCCCACCTTTTTTCTATTACCCAGAATTATTCTAATTTGTTTCCTAATATGTTAACTTGCAAATTAAAGAAATAAACTCTCCTTAAAAAAATATTAACATTTTAGTAGTGGAGCATTAAAAAAAAAGGTACTTAAAAAAAAGGAGGAGGGGGGTAGGTAGATAGCATAGTGTATAGAGAGAATACCAGGCAATGAATTGGGATATTAGTTCAAATCTGACCTCAGACACACCATAGTTATATGACTCTGGGCAAGCTACTAAACCCTAACTGCCTATCTATCCATTGCTGCTATTTGGTTTTAGAATAAATACTTTGACAGAAGGCAAGTTTTTTGTTTGTTTGTTTTGTTTTGCTTTGAAAAGGTACTTAAAACTTATACTGCTACACTTGGCAATGAGAAAAATACAAATTCACATGTAAAGATTACTATTCAAGAAATCTTTTTTAAAAAACTTCTCTTGCTATTCTTTTAATCACAATGCTTCAAAGGCAGCATAGTGCTAAACCACTGCAAATGATGAACTTCTTTTAAAATTTAGGTTATGAAACATTAAAAACTTCTAGGCTGAGAGAGAATTGAAAATTTCTAGTTCTTTATTGATTCCATGGTTATGATCTGAGCCAGGTTAAGCAATGAGGTTATGGTTTTTCTATTGTCAACAAAACATGAACTTCCCTTCAAAAAGAGAAAAATTTTGGGGAAGACTTACATGAACTGATGAAAAGTGAAAGGAGCTAGACCAAGAATACTGTACACATCAGCAGTAATATAATGATCCAAAATAATTACGAAGGCCTTATGATGAAAAATGCTATACACCTCTAAAGAATTGATGTTATATGAACACAGATTGAAATATCCTTTTTACTTTATTATTCTTAGGGTTTTAATCTGTTTTCTTTCGCAAAATGGCTAATATGGAAATGTTGTGCATGACTACACATTTAATTTATATCAGATTATTTACCTTCTCAAGGAGAAAGAATAAGAATTTGGAATGCAATTTTTAAAAAAATGTTAAAAATTTTTGATTACCTGCAATTGAGAAAAAAATAAATTTTAAAAAGATAGATTTCCTCCTTCTAGATCTAAGTTTGCTCTAGCTGCTCTTTAATCTGGGCACTCTTTCCTTTCCAAGAAACACCCTGCACCAGTAATCATCTCCTTTCATTCATCTTCAACTTCTCATTTACAAATGGCTTTTTCTCACCTGCTTATCAGTCAATAAACATTCATTAAGCACCTAATGGTGCCAGGTACCACAAAATGCTGGGGACACAAAAGGAGGAAAATGACAGTTCAAAACCAAGTTCAATAGCCTTTCGACTCTTGAACAATGAGTCACTGCAAAATCAGACTGAGGCAGCAGTGGCATACTCAGCTCTTATTTATTTAGCATGTTTTCTCTGCCAAGGAAAAGGATGTTTGGACTTGGAAAGTAGTTTAAAACACAAAAAATATTAAGAGATGGTGATAACACCTGATAGGCTAACTACATCAGAAGATATTAAAAGAACTGGTCTAGATGTTTTGAGAGCAAAAACTGACTAGCTTTTTAATGTATACTCCCCCCTAGTAAGTACTGAATAAATCTTCTTATTCATTTATGTGACTGGGTCACAGGATTACAGATTTAGAATACAAACTTATCTCATTTAAGACCTTTAAGTTAAAGTTGAGAAAAGGGATGAGGTCCCAGAGGCTAAATGACTTACCTAGGGCTACACAGATAGTAAAGTGCTGATCAAAAATTTCAACCAATTTCAACCTGTGATTCCATTGTACTGTTCTATGTATACCTTAAATTCCATAGCAGAGACAGAGCTGTTTCATTTTTACATCTGTATTTCCAGAACTTAGCAGTGTATTTTAACAATAGGTCCTAAAGATTTTTGTTTAATGAAATTTGCTATTTCAGTGACAGTTTGGAACCCACTGCTATGACCTCAAATCTACTATATCTATCACAGATGTGTTATCTTGAAAATCCAATTCAAGGCTTCTAAAATCCTTCCATTTGCTTTTGCATCTTGTACCTTTACTAAGATGAAAAAAAAAATAGGGAATAGGATTGTTCAATGACAAAAGCTAAAATCAGAAACTTGATTAATTAGGTATTTTTATTTTTTTAATGCATATATCTTAAAATCTTTACAACTAATACCAGTTTTAAACTATTTTGAATAAGAAGCCTAGCAACTAAGACCTGAATCTCAGTTAATGGTCTTTTAAAAAATTATGGTGCCATGGAAATAGGGAAGGGTATGTGTCATCTGAAAGGAGAGTTATCTCTTCAAGTCATGGGCTAGTGAGTTCGACTTTTTGAACACAAAAAAGCATTAGCTTTAAATTTATATCAATGGAGCTTTTGTTTTCATTCCACTTTCATTTAAATATTTTCTCCTTTTTCCAAACAGTTGTCAATTGCAACAAAACAAAAAATAGAAAAAAGAAACCAATTTATTAACCAAGACTGACCTAAAACACAACCTTCCATAGCCACAATCTTCTATTTGCAAAGAAGAGTCTTCTCCATTGTTCAGGGAAAAGCTTGATTATCATAATTATATATAGTGTTCAGATTTTTTCCCTATTTACTGGCTTTAGTCATTGTGTATATTATTTTCCTAGTTCTGCTTACTTCATTTTGTATACTTTTTCTTTAAGTCCCCAAGATAAGCAGCTAGGTGGCAAAATGGGTAGAACATTGGGAAAGGAGTCAAGAAGAACTGAGTTAAAAATCTAACTTCAGACACAGGGATTCATTCACACATCCTAATGGCAACACAAACATAATTTATCTAAATTAAACTTCACCTTCCATGTAAAACATACTACTCTTTTTTTAAAAGTTTTTTTTTTTATTTGATCATTTCCAAACATTATTCATTGGAGACAAAGATCATTTTCTTTTCCTCCCACCTCCCCCCCCACCTCTCCCATAGCTGACATGCGATTCCACTGGGTATCACATGTGTTCTTAAAACATACTACTCTTGACCAAATTGAGGATGTTAGTTTCATTAACAAAAATACCTTATGTCTTTTAAAAAAAGCAACATCCTCCTAACTGGTCATCCAATTGGTTATCTTGTAGGCATCTTGAACTCAACACATCCAAAAGAGAACTTATTAATCTTCTTTTCACCCCTTCCATCCTATTACCATCAGAGATACCATATCCTCCCAGTCACAAAGTATTAAAATCTTGGTATCATCCTTGCCTCTTTGCTCTTATTCAATTTTCTCCCATCCACACAGACACCACCCTGGTGCTCCCTTCATAGCTGAATCACATCAGAGCATTCTAATTGGTCTCCCTTCCTCAGGTTTATCCCTACTCTAGTCCATGGACTCAGGAAATGATTTTCCCAAAGAGAAATTCTGACTATATAACACCCCTAGTATCTTCAGATCGAACAATATAAAATTATTTTGCCTAATCTGGCTCCTAATCTTTCCAGTCTTCTTTTCTCAAAAATCTATACCGCATGTTTTTTAACCCTTACTTTCTGTGGGCAAGGATTAGGCAAACAAAGTTTTAATGACTTGCCCAGGGTCACATGGCTAGGAAGTGTCTGAAGCCAGATTTGAACCTGTCTTCCCTCCATTCCCAGCCTAGTATCCACTGTACTGCCTATCTATTTCCAATTGTTTATTTTTATCTGTTGCACCATCATTAGAACATTAATACCTCAAATTTCTATAGTGCTTTTAAGGGTTTAGAAGGTATTTTGCTTGCTACAACCCTGTGAGGTAGGTGTGATCCACCTATTACTGATCATTTTATGTGTAAAAAAACTGAGGTTCAGAAAAGTTAAGTGACTTACCCTTAGATAGGAGTTAATAAGTATTATTAAAATTGTAATTCAGGTCTCTTGGCTCCAATTCAGCAGCTTTTCATCAGAAACTTCAAAACCTTAGTATCCTCTTTGATTATTCCTTACTCTCCCATCATATCCAATTACCAAATACTGCAGATTATACCTTCAAAATCTTTCCTTTATCAACCCTTCCCCCTCTACTTTCAATGACTCCAAAACTGAGTATTTATACTACCATCTATTTGAACCACTGCTATAACCACTAAGCAAGTCTTCCTATCTACACTTTTTCCTCCTTCTAATCCATCCCTTCCTCAGAAAAAGATCCCCACTACATCTTTGATATACTTGGAAAACTTAAATCTTTGTTTCCTTAGTCATTTTATCTTTCAACTACCATAGTACTAAGAATAGCAAACAAAAACATTACTCCCAATAACCCCATAAGAAAAAACAACTATTGTTAACTCTTATGTATACTGTCTAATACCAATAAATAATTCTGCTTCGCTTGATCTAGTCTTGTACCATTAGTTTCCTCAAAAATGCCATATTTCTGACTAATTGGTAGTACTGTTATTGCCAGATTTTAACTTCCCAGAGGTTCCTCTATCATTGCTACTATATGCTACAGCTTTCCTGTGCCATGTGCTAAAGATGCTATTCTGTTATTTTTTCAATTTTGCTAGCTCTGGCTAAATTGGGTACTGGCTGGACTAGGTCTAGTAGAAATAAGTGCCTTCTTCAAATCTGGAATACTCAGATTGACCAGAAATTCTTGGTGGTTTCTGATGCTGATAATCTTCAATAGTCTGTTCAGGTCCATTAATGGAACAGTTTAAGTGATGACTGTAGTAGAAGAGTGACCTGATTCAAAGACAGAGTTTATCTCCTGGCACCATTCAATCTGACACAGTCTAATCTGGCTCTGGCAATAAAACAGATCCATCTGCTTTCTTGGCTTCCCTCACACAGTATATTTCATCTCATCCACACCATGCCTTTGTATTGGCTATATTCTATGCCTGGAATGTATTCTCTCCTCATTTCAAGTTTAGCTCAATTGTTACCTTCTCTAAGAGTCTCTAAAGGACTCTTAACTGCTAGCCACTCCTATCACCATGTTTTTTTTTAATTTTGTAAACAATTTGTACTTATTGTGTGTAGAAGTTTCTCCCTATAGAATGTAAGCTCCTTGAGCACAAGTACAGTTTCATTTTTGCTTTTGCATTCTCAGTGCCTTGCATAATGCCTGGCACAGTACTGTTTGATTATCTTCATATATGAAATAAGCTTAGTTGTACAAAACTGTACTGACAGTAAGAAGGGTACGCTCCAAAAAGAGTTATCATCTAGGAGCACTGCAGTATTTCTAAAGTTATCTTGCAAATCAAACCACTCAAAACTAATCAAGTTTCTAGTACTGTGCTAGGTAGCAATGGAAGGATGCCACTGCAGACATGGAGATGTTTTACTGGGTGCTCTTCCTGATCTTTTGAGTGTCCCAACCTGAAGCTGAAGAAGCCATCCTGGGCTCACACAGGCCTGGCAGTTATGACCATATAAACCCTTGTAGTGCTATTCTCATGACTAGAGGAATAATCATGTCATTGTGGAACCTGCTAGTCTTGGATTTATGATGGATGGACATGGATACCAGAGATCACATGGACACCTTTGCCCACGAGACTGATCTCTCTGGCAAAGAAATCTTATACTGAATGACTGAGGTGGCATGAAGGTCAAGGCTGACAAGAGATGAATCTTCTCCCTATTGTGAAAGGGAATTCTTTATTCTCACAAGTCACTTGAAGTAAGAGAGTTCCCAAGTCACTTGCTAAAATGAATGAAAACTCCAGAACTCAACACTAAGTAGGTGTGTTCACAATTCATTTGCTAAAATGGGTGATAACTCAATCAGTCAGATAAAAGGTTGAAACCTTCAGAGGTAAGAAGGGGAACCCATAGACACTGCCTGCCTGTCCTAGGCAGTGCTAGGCGATTTGGAAGCTGTGATTGACCCTTGTGAAGAGGAGAAGGGCTAAGAAATCACTATAAAAGCCCTGAACTTCTTCGGCTGGAGAGAATCTTCTGCAAGCAGTCTTCTGGTGTCTTTGAAAAGTCCTCTTTGGCCTGAATCTGGAGCTTGGAGGATCTTGGGACTTGGACTGACTCGTGGGTGAGTGAGTATCTGGCCTTTCTTTCTTGGTGTCTGGAGAGAGATTAGTTTTGGATAGGCCTTCCCTTCTTGGAGGAGGCTGTCTAAGTCCTCCAGTCACCAGGCTGAGCCAAACACAGGAGCAATATTTAGGGTGATAGGGTAGACATCTTCTCTACCCTCTTTTTGTATTTCTCCTCTCTTACTCTTTCCATCTTTTTTTAAATAAAAGCTATTAAAAGTCATTTTGACTTGAGCCATAATATTTTTAATTGGCAATCACAAGATTATGTTAGAATTCTCACATATTAGTCAAACCCTTAATTTTATTTCCTTACATTATGCTGCTATATTGGTTGCTCAGGACGTTGCCCAGATATAAAGAAGTAGGCATCACTGCCCCTTACAACAAACTTTCTCAGACAATATGCTTCCAGATAATATATTGGATCCAGTTTTCTATTTAGGAGAGGCTTCAGTTTAAAAATCTTAGATTGATCCCATGTACCAAATACTCTCAAACTCAATAGGTTTCTTCTCTTCATCAGTGTCTTGACTTTCTTTAAGGTGCAAAAGTTCATGAGAATGAAGCTGCCAGGCTATCTCCTGGGTTAGAGTTCTTTTTGTAAAGACAACAGATAACTGGATTTCTCCTTTCAATAACCTTGCAAAGGCTATTTCTGCCCTTCAGGACAAAACTTGGAACACGGACTCTGTAGCTTTCATATTTCAACCAATAAAGAATATGAGGCCGTTTCTCCAAGGATTTTTAATTTAAAGGGGCATGTAATTATCAACAAAAAAAGGATCCCTCTCACCAGCCTCCTTCTATGAAAAAAAGCTAGTGAGTCTTGCATCTTTATGAAGGGAATTGTGTTCTTTTTCTGATTGGCCTGAGAGCTCAACCTTAGGCCCTTCCTTAATAATTACCATTGTTATCGAAAGTGATAGAACTATTGATTTAATAAATAAGACAAGAAGCTGGTACTTTGAAAAAACAAACAAAATAGAAAAAAGGAAGGAAGAAAAGCAAATTCACAGCATTAAAGATGAAAAGGGGGACAGCACCTCCAATGAGGAGGAAATTAAGGCAATCATTAGAAATTACTTTGCCCAATTATATGGCAATAAATACACCAATTTAGGAGAAATGGATGAATATATACAAAAATACAAACTGCCTAGACTAACAGAAGAGGAAATAGAATTCTTAAATAATCCCATATCAGAAATTGAAATCCATCAAGCCATCAAAGAACTTCCTAAGAAAAAATCCCCAGGGCCTGATGGATTCACCTGTGAATTCTATCAAACATTCAGAGAACAGTTAACCCCAATACTATACAAACTATTTGACATAATAAGCAAAGAGGGAGTTCTACCAAACTCCTTTTACGACACAAACATGGTACTGATTCCAAAACCAGGCAGGTCAAAAACAGAGAAAGAAAACTATAGGCCAATCTCCCTAATGAATATAGATGCAAAAATCTTAAATAGGATACTAGCAAAAAGACTCCAGCAAGTGATCAGAAGGATCATTCACCATGATCAAGTAGGATTCATACCAGGGATGCAGGGCTGGTTCAACATTAGGAAAACCATCCACATAATTGACCACATCAACAAGCAAACTAGCAAGAACCACATGATTATCTCAATAGATGCAGAAAAAGCCTTTGATAAAATACAACACCCATTCCTATTAAAAACACTAGAAAGCATAGGAATAGAAGGGTCATTCCTAAAAATAATAAACAGTATATATCTAAAACCAACAGCTAATATCATCTGCAATGGGGATAAACTAGATGCATTCCCAATAAGATCAGGAGTGAAACAAGGATGCCCATTATCACCTCTACTATTTGACATTGTACTAGAAACACTAGCAGTAGCAATTAGAGAAGATAAAGAAATTGAAGGCATCAGAATAGGCAAGGAGGAGACCAAGTTATCACTCTTTGCGGATGACATGATGGTCTACTTAAAGAATCCTAGAGATTCAACCAAAAAGCTAATTGAAATAATCAACAACTTTAGCAAAGTTGCAGGATACAAAATAAACCCACATAAATCATCAGCTTTTCTATATATCTCCAACACAGCTCAGCAGCAAGAACTAGAAAGAGAAATCCCATTCAAAATCACCTTAGACAAAATAAAATACCTAGGAATCTATCTCCCAAGACAAACACAGGAACTATATGAACACAACTACAAAACACTCGCCACACAACTAAAACTAGACTTGAACAATTGGAAAAACATTAACTGCTCATGGATAGGACGAGCCAATATAATAAAAATGACCATCCTACCCAAACTTATTTATCTATTTAGTGCCATACCCATTGAACTACCAAAATACTTCTTCACTGATTTGGAAAAAACCATAACAAAGTTCATTTGGAAGAACAAAAGATCAAGGATATCCAGGGAAATAATGAAAAAAAACACATATGATGGGGGCCTTGCAGTCCCAGACCTCAAACTATATTACAAAGCAGCAGTCATCAAAACAATTTGGTACTGGCTAAGAAACAGAAAGGAAGATCAGTGGAATAGACTGGGGGAAAACGACCTCAGCAAGACAGTATACGATAAACCCAAAGATCCCAGCTTTTGGGACAAAAATCCACTATTCGATAAAAACTGCTGGGAAAATTGGAAGACAGTGTGGGAGAGACTAGGAATAGATCAACACCTCACACCCTACACCAAGATAAATTCAAAATGGGTGAGTGACTTAAACATAAAGAAGGAAACCATAAGTAAATTGGGTAAACACAGAATAGTATACATGTCAGACCTTTGGGAGGGGAAAGGCTTTAAAACCAAGCAAGATATAGAAAGAATCACAAAATGTAAAATAAATAATTTTGACTACATCAAACTAAAAAGCTTTTGTACAAACAAAACCAATATAACTAAAATCAGAAGGGAAACAACAAATTGGGAAAAAATCTTCATAGAAACCTCTGACAAAGGTTTAATTACTCATATTTATAATGAGCTAAATCAATTGTACAAAAAATCAAGCCATTCTCCAATTGATAAATGGGCAAGGGAAATGGATAGGCAGTTCTCAGATAAAGAAATCAAAACTATTAACAAGCACATGAAGAAGTGTTCTACATCTCTTATAATCAGAGAGATGCAAATCAAAACAACTCTGAGGTATCACCTCACACCTAGCAGATTGGCTAACATAACAGCAAAGGAAAGTAATGAATGCTGGAGGGGATGTGGCAAAGTAGGGACATTAATTCATTGCTGGTGGAGTTGTGAACTGATCCAACCATTCTGGAGGGCAATTTGGAACTATGCACAAAGGGCGACAAAAGAATATCTACCCTTTGACCCAGCCATAGCACTGCCGGGTCTGTACCCCAAAGAGATAATGGACACAAAGACTTGTACAAAAATATTCATAGCTGCGCTCTTTGTGGTGGCCCAAAACTGGAAAATGAGGGGATGCCCATCAATTGGGGAATGGCTGAACAAACTGTGGTATATGTTGGTGATGGAATACTATTGTGCTCAAAGGAATGATAAGGTGGAGAAGTTCCATGGAGACTGGAACAACCTCCAGGAAGTGATGCAGAGCGAGAGGAGCAGAACCAGGAGAACATTGTACACAGAGACTAATACACTGTGGTATAATCGAACGTAATGGACTTCTCCATTAGGGGCGGTGTAATGTCCCTGAACAACTTTCAGGGATCCAGGAGAAAAAAAAACACCATTCATAAGCAAAGGATAAACTATGGGAGTGGAAACACCGAGAAAAAGCAACTGCCTGAATACAGAGGTTGAGGGGACATGACAGAGGATAGACTTTAAATGAACACTCTAATGCAAATACTATCAACAAAGCAATGGGTTCAAATCAAGAAAACATCTAATGCCCAGTGGACTTACGCGTCGGCTATGGGGGGTGGGGGGGAGGAAAAGAAAATGATCTATGTCTTTAACGAATAATGCTTGGAAATGATCAAATAAAATATATTTAAAAAAAAAATAATTACCATTGTTAGATATTTCCAAAGATGAGATAGACTTAAGAGACTTCCATTCCTCCCTGATTATTTCATCAGGGTAGGGGTATGTCCTTACATGAGCCTGGAAGACAACTGTACATTCTTTTATCAGTTATGTGGATAGACCACCATACTTTAAATACATGGCTGATCACCTTTAATCTTTCAACTGAGTCAGAGTTCATCCATGGCTTGTCTGCCTTGCTCTTAATACTTTTAAGGGATTATTAACAAGAATGTTGTTGTCTATTCTCTCCAATTTGATGGGGGGGGAGGGAGAATGTGAGACCCTCAAGTTTGGCAGCAGGCTATTTCAGCCTACCCTTGGGAAGCATAAGAATAATTTAGTTTCACAATAATATCAATATTACAATTTGATATTAATTTTCCAAGTTGTCTATCTCAGAATGACATAAGGGAAGGCTTGGTATAAAAATGCCAAAGATTTAATCCATCTTTTGGAAAAAACCTTTTTAGGGGCAGTTAGGTGGCTCAGTGAATAGAGAGCCAGGACTATAAATCCTGGGTTCAAATCTGGTCTCAGACAGTTCCTAGCTGTTTGACCCCAGGAAGGTCATTTAACCCCAGTTACCTAAGCCCTTATCACTCTTCTGCCTTAAAAACGATGCTTAGTATTGTTAATAAGACAGATGGCAAGGGTTTAAAAAAAAAGCCAACAAAAACCTTCTTGGTTCCACTGAAATAAAAAGCTTTTAATAATAATGACCAATCCTCATGTTGAGTCATCACATTTGTCATGTTTTCCCTTCAATTTTTGAGAGAAAATATTTTCCTTTGTATAATAAAAAAAAGTATTTCATTATTTTCTCTAACACATTTGTAAATTTTACTTTTTCAGGAAAAGGTCCTTCTGGTGAAGATATACACAATTCAGGGAGCTGGGAGCTTCCAGGGTGATGTCTAGGGTAGTGATGGTGAACCCTTTAAAGAATGAGTGCTGGGCCCCCCCCTACCCCCCACACTGAGTGCTGTGCATGCCCCCCACCCAAGACCACTAAGTGCCCCTTACCCCCTCCAACACAATGTCCCTGTAACCCCACAAAGGGGAGGGATAAAGGGCTCCCATTGAGCTGCTGGGTGGAAGGGTGGGTGAAGTGAGGAATGTCCTTAGTAAGTGTAGAGAGGGGGAGGGGATTAGCCCAAGTGTTCTGATCCTCTCCAGCTCTGCCACCTATGAGCCACCACAGAGAAGCAGAGGATGTGAAAAAATGTAGTCAGATATGGTGGAGAGGGGGAGGAGAGCAGCTCCACCTGAGTCTCTTTGCCTTTCTAGTAAAGAACTCTGGGAGAGGGGAATGGGGAGACAGGGTGACTGAGTGCTCTGCATGCCATCTTTGGCACTCATGTCATAGGTTAGCCATCACTGTTCTAGGGAATAAACTGTGCCTTGCCCTTACCTTATTTTAAATGTAGTTCTTAAAATCTGATTTTGTGTGATACTGTTTCCTAAACAATAAAGTGTGTGAAAGCAAAAAAAATTTTTTTTCTACTAAAAAAAAAAATCAATCAAGCTTCCTTGTGAGCAGTTTAAGACTCACCTCTCCCATCCCTGTAGTAAAAAGGCAAACACATATGAAAATATTTGATGAACTTACATATTTTCTTATTCTAAGGCAAAATGTCTGACAATGACATCACTGAGAAAAATGGTAGAATTGGCAGAAAATATCTTTATTAAGACAACACTGCACTAAGAAAAAAACCTAAGGAATTAACTTAAGGACAAAGTATCTTTTTGTAGAATTTGTGTAAATCTTTAAAAAAAAAACACTAACATCAATGAGAAATGATATTTGGTAGGATAGTGAATAATCTTGAAAACATAGCAAGAACAAGTTTTCACAGGGGATTTCATGATTAACATCTCCATGAAAATTCCAATTCAATTAGTATTGAGAATGTGACTTCTAGATCATGTAAGCAAAAAAAAAAAAAAGATAGATGACTAGACATTTTCTCTGATCCCCATGATCTCTCAATTCTCTCTAGAATCTACAATAGAGATTATGAGCCAAAGATAAAGCAACTTCAGATATCTCTTTGACCTAGGTCCCAAAATCCAAGAGTTAAAAAAAAATGCATTAATAATAAGTATCCTTAAGTTCACTCACCACTCCATCTCTTATGGTACCAAAAGCAAGACTGCACTAGCTGACCAAGTACCACAAACATGGGTTGGAACTTATAACAAAACCCAACCCTACACAGCAGCTCCAGTAGTGCTCTTTAGAGTGCCAAGAAGACCCCTGTGGAAATCTGCTTGTGTAGCACCAGCCATCTCTTTAGAAGCTAAAGCGTGTTAGGGAGCCATATACCAGTACCTAATACTTTGGAACAGCAAATCTCTGAAATAAACTACCTCTAGCACCCCACAGCCATTCAGCTATAGTGTTCTTCAAGACAATCCCATAGCACCAGCACTGCCAAGACTCTGAATTTCCAGTGTTGGGCGGGATGGGGGTGAGATTTCATTGGTTTGTTGAGGACAAACTCAGCAAACTGCCACAGAAGACAATATGACTTCCTGATCCACTAAACAAATTCAGGCATTTATGAATAAATATTGCAAAACAAAGGAAAATGATCCAACAATGGATGAGGCAGCAGGAATTTGAGAACATGGAACTACAACACAGCATTCCTGAGTGGTTCAAAAGAGAAATGAGAACTATGAGCAGAATTTATGGTCTGTGCAGCAAAAATAATGGCCAGACTAGAAAAAAATGGAATTGGTTAAGGTGAATCTCAATGAAACAAAAGAGAAAACAGACTGGGAATGAAGATATACAGACATGAAGAACAATCTAGAAGACAAGCAAAAAACAAAACCAAAAGAAAATAAATTCACTATTGCAGGCAAAATATACTGATCTAGAAAGACAGAAGGATCATAGGTTCTCTCAAAAGAACAAGATAGAACAAAAAATCCTAACACTACAATCCAGCAAATAATTGAACTGTCCAGAACTTCTGAGCATAGAAAATGAAATACCAATTTAAATGACTCACTGATCACTTCCAGAAAAAACCCAAAGCTACAAAATCTAAGACACCTAGAAGTTAAATTTAACAACTCAATTCAGAAACAAGTTCTACAAGCATCAAAATAAGTTCTTTTAAAAACAAAAGGGCTTCCCAATAATGCAATACCATTTTGCACCTACCAGAAAATTTAGGAGGGAATGGAATGTGTTCCCAAGAGCAATGGAGCTCAGGATACAACCCAAAATGACCTATACAGTAAATATGAGATTAACTAAATATGGAGGAAATATGGATGGTCAATAATAAGGAGGCATTTGAAAATTTTTAAAAGAAAATCAGATTTGAAGAGATTATTTGCTTTTTCAATACCCCAATCAACAGAAACTTAGGAGTAGTAAATATCCAATAGTAAAGGGTAGCTACAGAAATAGAGACCAATAAAAACACTTTTCTAAATGTGGATATGGTGGACAAAGGTGAAAATTAAACCCTATAGTAGAAACACTGAAAAGGCATTATGTACAAAAACCTGATGATACCCTGCCTAGAGGTTTCAGAAAGTCAACCAATTTGAAGATTTATTGGTGTGAGAGCAGGCCAAATGCAGGAGAAAGGGGATGGCCAGTCATAGTAATTATGAAAGAAAAAAAATCAATTTATTTCTAACATACTCTAGCACTTATCAAAATTCTGAAGATAAAAATCACAGCAATTCAAAATAAAAATAAGAAATCTGCTGCAAGGATTGTTTTTAAACCAAATACCTACCAGAAAAGTAACAAAGAGGAGAAAGAATTAAAAGCCTGAAAAAAGCGAGAAAGTAGGAGAAACAAAAATGTACACAAATAAAATATTTGCAAAATGAGAGATTTCAAACTAGAATGTCAGAAGTAAGCCATGCAGTTTCTAATCTAAACTATAGATCAATATCAAAAGAAACCAGAAATATATAGTGACATTAAATTATAAAAGGATATGAAAACTGGGGCAAATGTTAACACTGGATTCTACTGGAATTTAATCAAAAAGACAAAGTAAAGGCTCCACAAAACATTTTATTATTTTTATATATTGCCATATTATTCATTTTTGTAAGTGAATATTATAAAACCAAACCCCCAAAATATATACGCAAATAAATAGGTAGAAAAGCATAGTTTTCATTGGCATTCCTACTCCAACAGTTCTTTCTCTGGAGGTGGATAGCATTCTTTTTCATAAGTCCCTCAGAATTGTTCTGGATCATTGTATTGCAAATGTAGCAAAGTCTATCACATTTGATCATTCAACAATATTGCAATTACCACAAAACAGCTCAAAGATGAGCAAAGTTATGAAACTAACACAAGATAACTATGTCCAATGCTGCTGAATTACAGAATTATTTTTTTTAAACATTATTTTATTTGGTCATTTCCAAACATTAGTCATTGGAAACAAAAATCATTTTCTTTTCCTCCCCAGAATTATTTTTTAAAGGGTGGGGCCATGCTTGAATTAATTACATTAATTTTCTTCTAAGAAGCATAACACATTTACTTAAAATATTTAGTTTTATATTTCAATATGCCTATTGCTTCAAAGACAATAAAAATATTAAGTTCTTTAGACCAGGACTTTTCTTAATGGAATTTATTAATTTACCAGGAAATTTTAGCATAAGTGTAATGAAGCAATCTTCTGGCCCTCCATACCTTCTTTTATTAGAATCACTCCCAAATGCTTGAATTTTGAAAAAGTTTCACATAAGAAAATTGCCTAGCATATCATGGAGGGAAAAAAATGTCAATTTGTATACATTAAAGGCCACTTATTCAATATTCAATATCACCATTTTTCTTTTCCTCGCTTCATTTTGCTCTCCTTGGTCTTGACTCAGGTCAACTACATTTGCTGAGTTGCCAATTTTTTCAATTCTTTCTTCACAGTATGTCTCCACTCAGTGCCACAAGCCAATACAGGCCCTTGTTATATCTGAGGTCTCACCTAATATCTATCATAACAATCCCCTAATTTTCCATTACCTTTTCCAATCTATCTTCCACAAAGCTGCCAAATGTTCTTTCCAAAGCACAGGTCTGATATGTCATATCTCTACTCAAAAAAGCTTGGAAGTTCTCCATTGCCTCTAGTGTTAAAAAACAAACAAAAAAAAAACCCACCTCACACCTAGCAGATTGGCTAACATGACAGCTATGGAAAGTAATGAATGCTGGAGGGGATGTGGCAAAGTGGGGACACTAATTCATTGCTGGTGGAGTTGTGAATTGGTCCAGCCATTCTGGAGGGCAATTTGGAACTATGCCCAAAGGGCGCTAAAAGACTGCCCTTTGATCCAGCCATAGCACTGCTGGGCTTGTACCCCAAAGAGATAATAAGGAAAAAGACTTGTACAAGAATATTCATAGCTGCACTCTTTGTGGTGGCCAAAAATTGGAAAAAGAGGGGATGCCCATCAATTGGGGAATGGCTGAACAAATTGTGGTATATGTTGGTGATGGAATACTATTGTGCTAAAAGGAATAATAAAGTGGAGGAATTCCATGGAGACTGGAACAACCTCCAGGAAGTGATGCAGAGCGAAAGGAGCAGAACTAGGAAAACATTGTACACAGAGACTGATACATTGTGGTACAATCGAAGGTGATGGACTTCTCCATTAGTGGCAATGCAATGTCCCTGAACAATCTGCAGGGATCTAAAAAATACTATCCACAAGCAGAGGATAAACTGTGGGAGTAAAAACACCAATGAAAAGCAACTGCTTGACTACAGGGGTTGAGGGGATATGACTGAGGAGAGACTCTAAATGAACACTCTAATGCAAATACCAACAACAGGGAAATGGGTTCGAGTCAAGAACACATGTGATAACCAGTGGAATCGTGCGTTGGCTATGGGAGAGGGAAAGGTGGTGGGAGGGGGGAGGGGAGGAAAAGAAAATGATCTTTGTTTCCAGTGAATAATGTTTGGAAATGACCAAATAAGATAATGTTTAAAATTTAAAAAAAAACAACCCTATAGATGTAGAGTCTAAATGATCACCCTAATGCAAATACTAATAATATGGAAATATGTCCTGATCAGTGACACATGTTAAACCCAGTGGAATTGCTTTTTGACTCTGGGAGGGGGGGTGGGAGGAGTGGAGGGAAAGAACTATTGAAAAATATTCTAAATCAATTAAACAAACTTTAAAAAACCCCTTTATTTGGCAGTTTTGGTTGAAAAGTCATTATAAGGGGCAGCTAGGTAGCACAGTAGATAGAGTACTAGACCTGGAATAGATTAAATCTGGCCTCAGATACTTCCTATTTGTGTGACCCTGGGCAAGTCACTCAACCCTTGCTGCAATTCTGTCTTAGAAATGATGCTAGGACAGAAGGTATGAGTTAAAAACAAACAAAAAACAGCTAAAAACTAGATGGATTAAAAACTGATAATTAAAAAAATACTCTTGAAAGATCTCTGCATAAGTGTGATATTAGAGGGTGATCATAACTACATTAAGTGTTCTCCCTGCCTGGAGAGACAGCTTGGTGAAATCACTAGTCAGTCTCTAAGCCAAGAAAACAAGGAAGTGAACAGGAACACACCACAAGCTTACTAGTTGACAATGAATACTAGGAGGGTCAATTATAGCTGTTATTCACACTAGCTCCACCAGTCTCAGCAGGATAAAAAGACTGGGTAAGCTGAAAAGATATTCTAGACGTAGACTCAGCATGGCATGATTCTCATACGGGAAGTAAAAGGTATTCCAGAACTGAGATCAACTTAGAGAATAGCAGATTTAACTCACTTATGTCCATTCCACAGAACATTTACTCTGAAAAGAATGGGAGAAAACCTATACTCTTTCTCTGAATTAATGGAAGCTTCATGTGTGTATGACAATGCCATAATGACACTAGATTGCACTGTACATTCTGAAAGCCTAATCTATAATTTTTACTGATCAAGGTCTAGAAATCAGTTTTCATCACCTACAACAGATTCAGAATTCAGCAGCATTAACAGGCAAATTGGAGGAGAAAAGCACAAGGATGATTAGTTCCATCATCCATCAATCAGTATTCAATACAGAGGAAGATTTTGATCTACTCTATATTACAACTTACTAAAAGTTAATGACAAACCCTGAGCCCAGAAGAAAGGCAATAGATAAAAACCAAGAGATCAGTATCTTCCTTCACTGATTTGTTACAGCACATGAAATAAGTCAAACTTAAAGCTTCTGGATAATTCTGTACATAATTCTAGGGGCAATAATACCGATTATATTCACATGTGTATATAAATATAAAACATAAATACACATTCACACACATCTATAGCTTCAATTTAAATGAGCATTTAAAGTTAATTCTGAATCTAGTCAAGTTCTCTTTATCAATCTACCTTTATGTATATAAGTATACAAATATATGTATCCTACTTATAAGACAGCACTGATAAGGTCCTTTTTAAAACCCTTACCTTCTGTCTTAGAATCAATACTGGGTATTGATTCCAAAGCAGAAGAGTGGTAAAGGCTAGGCCATGGGGTTAAGTGATTTGCCCAGGGAGACACAGCTAGGAAGTGCCTGAGGCCACATTTGAACCCAGGACCTCCCATCTTTGGACCTGGCTCTCAGTCTACTGAGCCATCAAGCTGCCCCTATGATATGGTCCTAAAGAACACTTTCATGAAATTATATAGTTTTTGGAGGTGGAGTCAAGATGGTGACTTAGAGACAGCAAAAGTTCAGACCTCTGCAAACCCTTCCTCACTGAATCAAAAACACAATGCTTCCAGGGGGCTGAAAACCAAATCTAACAACAGAGAACTAGAGAACCTTCCTGATGGACTCAACTTATAAGGTACGCCCCCTCACCCCAAAAACCTGAACTCTAGAACACAAGGGTTTAAGGGGAAGGAAGAAGGAAGGTTTCAAGACCCCTCCCCCACCTACAGGGCTGAGCCTCCAGCAGTGGCTGGAATCTCTGGGCAAACAAGGGCACTAGTCTGGAGGGAATACTTTGCTGGCACAGCTGTGCCAGGCTCAGGGCATTGAACACAGGCAGTGTAGAGGCAGCTGGAGGAGAATCACAAAGCAGGCAGCCTTGTGGAAGCCAAGACACTCCATCTTGAGTTTCCCCCCTTCTCCCAGGTTTTGACCTGGGCTCAATCTTATCAATAGGGCAGATAAGAAGCCTTCAGAGGGCAGGGAAGCTCAAGTTCCAACACCCCTCCCCCAAAGACTAATCTGAGAGCTTTGCTAAACTCCAAAGGCAAAGGCTGCAACAAACTACAGGCAAGTGTACAGGCAAGTGAAAAGGAGCCCAGCTCCTTTTCAGTTTCTACAGCCATCTGGAGAAGATCTGACCTCAGGGTTCATCATTACCATCAGCCTAACCTGGTCAATCAGCAGAGCAGAGAAGAAGCCCCTTTAGGAGAGAACAGCCCAAACCCACAGATGTCAGCAAATAATGAACAAAGAGAAAATCGAACAGAGGATCAAGGAACACGAAGCAAAAACACAGAAACTCCAGTGAATTGGACACAGGCTTTGGAAGAACTCAAAATACAATTCAAAAAACAATTGAGAGGCTGAAGACAACTAGGAAAAGAACTTAAAAGTCATCTGGAAACAAAAAAATAGTGTCTTGAAAGCCAAAATTAACCAACTTGAAAATGAGGCAAAGGAGATGAAAGATCAGAAGGATGACCAAAAAGCCAGGGATGAAATTCAGTCTTTAAAAACTAGAATCCAACAACTGAAATAAATGACTTGTGAAGTACTTGTGAAGTAAATTACTTCACAAGGCAGCAGCAGGAAGCTATAAAACAAAATCAAAAGAATGAAAATATTGAGGAAAATATGAAATTATATAGTTTTTGAGGGCAAAAATGTTTAAAATTTAAGAGAAAATGGAGAAAACAATAACACCAAATTCTCAGAGTTCTGAAGATTAAATTTTGCCAGCTCAATAGGAGTCAATTCTCCCCAATTCCAAATATTTAGTTTTAATGTTCTTCAGATACTGTTCCTCTTGGAACATGTTCTCTAGTGTATGTTCAATATAATTCTCTCTTCTGTCTTCTTCAAACTGTATAAAGTCAGACCTGCTATATATATAATGCTAAGTTTTGAAACAAAATTTGTTCCCTAGGTGGAACAATTTCAATTTTGACTTTCTTATGTTTAATGCCATGTAAAATGCAACAAGAATGCAGAAAACCATACCACATCATAATCATTCACAAGATAGAACCCATCTGGCACCCACTTCTACAAAGAAACTTAGTTTTTTCAATGTAAAGTGTCATTTATTGGGTACAGTAGGAAGAGGCCAGCTGGTCCTCAGTTGCACATTCTTCTCTTTCCCTAACTATAGACCTAGCTGGTCTTGAAGATTTTGCCAAGGCTATACCTTCTTATTCTTAGCCTATTTGCTAGCCTGTTCTCCGAGAACCTTGAACTGGATGCAGGCAAAGTAGCAGGCTCAGGATGGATGTTGCCATTATTTATTATATAGTAACTACGAATTTTAAAATCATTTCACAGTTGTAAAACTGTGCTAACATTTTTATTAAGTTCCTTTTTTCATCTATCTCAGACTGACTTTTTGAGTGTAAGATTAAAATTAATATCCAAAAACTCCAAGTATTATATTTTAAGATTTATTAATAATCACTTGAAGCAGAAGAAATAAAAGGACAAAAGTAAAAGCCTGAGTAAAATTCTCCTGCCTCTCACCTCACTCCACCTCCACGTTTCCAGAAGAGAGCTAGAGACAGGGCTACATAAAAATATATCCTCCCTACATAAGGATGTTAGTAAACACGTAAATAGGATTTTGGGGATTTTGAGTTCTGTGGAGCAGATTCTAATTATATATGAGTGTTGTCTCCCTAGCCCCATATCCCTATGGTTTTCATTGTACTGCAGGAATTTGTTTTAAGGAATGTACATATCACATTAAAGCAGAAATAGCTGAAGTTCTCCCCTACTTTGTATAAGGAGACCTTTTTCTGACTACACTACTTTGTCTACTTTCCACTATCTTATGTATTCTTTCTTTCACTGCCAAATTTCTCTTATCAATGGACTGCAACCAATTCCCTCTACTACCAGAGATTCCTAATATGGGGTCTATGGATTAAAAAAACCCACCAACATTTTGATAATGATGTCAATATGTTGGTTTTCTTTCCTATACATTTTATTTTATGCATTTATGAACATTATTCTAAAAAGGAAACCATAGGCACAAAAAGATTAAGAATCCCTGTTCTATTTTCTTAGCTTTCATTCTCCTTAATTCCTTGCAATCTAGTTTCCATCACTCTACAGAAACTGGTCACTAGGTTCAACAGCAATCTCTCAATTGGAAATCTGAATGGCCTTTTATAAATTAATACTGCTTCATAAAACACTATTTTCTTCATATCCCTCTTAATTGTGGTATCTTATGGAGCAGCTAGGTGTCCCAGTGGTTAGAGTCAGGTCTGGAGATGATGGGACCAGGGTTCAAATCTAGCTTCAGAAACTTGGGACCCTGGTCATGTCACTTAACTCCAATTGCCTAGCCCTTACCTCTCTTCCACCTTGGAACCAATACTTAGCATGCATTTTAAGATGGAAGGCAAAGATTAAAAAATTGTTAGGAAGTAAAGAATTTTAAAGAAAAAAACGTTGGTGCCTTCTATCTGTTGATTATGTCCAACTGCTCTGAACAATCTGATTTGCTGGTAACAATATTATAGTTTCATAAAAGATTTATAAATCACTACAGACTGCATTTAAAAAAGTTTTATTTAATAAAAATAACTTTGCTTTCTAGGCACTGAGAAACCATTCAAGACTTTTAAGCAAGAAAGAGTGTTATGATGAAAATATTTTAGCAATACTGATTCATAAAAAACAACAACAAATACCACAACACTGCATTTTCTGAATAGGATCTCAGGAGAACCTTTAAAGACCATCCAATTCAATCTTTTTCTTATGGATGTGGGTACTGAGGCCCAGAAACTTTAAGGGAAATTTTCAGTAACATCTTTCAACCACTTGCCTTAAATCCCACTCAATTTCTACTGAACAAGCCTGGAAAAATAAAGGAAGGGAGAGAGGGAAGGATGGCAGGAAGAAGGAAGGAATCTACTTGTGCTAGGAAGTGTGCTAGATGCTTTATAAACTTCATTTAATCCCCATAACTCTTGAGTTAGGTGTTATTATTTTCTTCATTTTACAACTGGGGAAACTGAGGCAGTTTAAATGATTTGCCCAGGTAATATCTGAGCTCAAGAATTCCTGATGTGCCTGATGAGCCTAGTGCTCTGATGCATCACCTACCTGCTACTAAAATCATGAAATTTTGCTGTTTGGTTCCAATACAAGTTTATGTTCCATAATCTCAACTGGATTTTCATGGCTGAAAGGCAAACCTTTTATACCTCCCCATTAACTCACTATCACATTCACTAAAACTGCTTTTCCAAAACTTTCTATCCTTTCTCAAACCTCCTATAGCTCCCCATCCTGAACCTTCTCAGCTGAAAACTGCTTCACACTTCATTTAAAAAATGAAGGCCATATGCTGAGTTCACCACTTATTCCCTTTTCTTCATCTCACATCATATTTGCCTTCTGACACATCCTCTTCCTTCTCAATTTTTATAAAGTAAAATCTTCATGTTACCCTTCTTGCCAAAACAAATCTCTCTCCATGCAGGAGTGACCCCAGTTCCAATCCATCTTCTCCAGCAGACTGTTCCCTTCTCTCATCCTTACTCTTTTACTAATCTTCAGTGCTCTCCTCTCTATTGGCTTCTTCTAAACTGCCTACAAATATGCTCATGTCTCCTCCATTCTCAAAAAACATTCACTTCCAAAACCATTCACAGTCCAAAAAGCTAAAGTCGCACTCCTTTCTGTGACTAAATTCCTTGAGAAGGCTATCTACAATCAGTGCCTCTATTTCCTTTCCTCTCTTATTCTCTTAATTCTCTGCAACCTGGCTTCTGACCTCATAATTCAACTGAAATTGATCTCTTCTTGTTCTTTTCTGATTCTCCTCCTACCTGTCTGACCAACTAGTTCTCTGTCTCTTTTGCTAGATCTTCATCCATGTCATACCCAATAACTGGGATTTCCCAAGATTGTCCTGGGTCTTCTTTTCTCCCTCACTACTATTTCACTTGGTGATCTATCAGCTCCCATGGTTTCAATCATCATCCCTATACAGATCTATTTGGCCAGTCTCTCTTCTGACCTCCTGTCTTGCATTTCCTACTCCTTATTGAACATCTCAAACTGCAAGTCCCAGAGACATTTTAAAATCAACATGTCCAAAAGTGAATTGTCTTCCCTCTCTTCCTAATTTCTCTATTATTGTCATGGATATCACCATCTTCTTAGTCACCTAGGCTAGTGTAAAAAATAGACTCGAATACAGGACTACAATCCCCACAAGCCTTTGCTCCACTTCCCCAAAATGCTTTGTAATCTCATGGGAATTCTGAGGTGGGCTGAGATCGAGGAAGGATTTAAGCTGGTGGCAAAGGTTTTTGGGGGCTCTCTTTTTTGGACTTCCGTTTTGGAGCAGATGCATCTCTTCTGTGATGTGAGGTTATCTGGCCTAGGCCTCTGGCCTAGGCACGTGTTTTTTCTTATTCTGTATTTCTTTAATCTTTAACCTTTAATAAACCTCTAAAAAAATATAATACTCCTTGCAAAGAGAAACTAATTTCTACCTGCCTCAGTCTCCCCATATACCTAAATTTTAACTGTTACACTAGCCATCTAGGTTATCACCCTTGACTCTATACTTTATCTCCTAGGCTAGCCACCTAGGTTATCACCTTTGACTCTATATTTTATCTCACTTCCCATATCCCAAGACTTTTCAATGTCATTTTTCATTCAATGACTTTTCCTATCATTTCTACCTTTACAACATCTCTTGGATATGTTCCTTCTCTCCTGCAACCCTTGGTGCAAATCTTCATCATTTCATACCTGGACTACTGCCACAACTAAATCATTTCCCTATCTCCCCTCTCTCCCAACTCAAGTAAATATAAGATCTTGTTTGTAAGCTTATAAATTTAAAGCACTCTATAACCTGGCCCCTTCCAAACTTTCCAGTATCTCTCCGTTCCTGTGATCCAGTTGACACTGACCTCCTTGCTATTCCTTTCATGACATGCCATTTCCAGACTGTAAAGTTTTCACTGGCTTTCCTCATGCCTGGAACATTCACTCACCTTCATTTCTATCTCCTTTCCCTGGCTTCCTTTAAAGTCTTAGCTAAAGTCCTACCTTCTCTGAGTAGCTTTTCCTAGTGGCAGCTAGGTGGCACAGTGGATATATAGCAGTAAACCTGGAGTTGGGAGGATTTGGGTTTAAATTTTGTCTCAGAACACTTTCTAGTGGTGTGACCCTGGGCATGGGCAAGTCACCTACCCCATTTACTTAACCCCCTTGACATTCTGTTTTAGAATTGTTACTAAGACAGAAAATAAGGGGGGAGGGGGGGAAAAGAATGTACATTTTATTTGTGCTTATTAACTATTGTGTTCAATTTGCCTAATTTCTTGTGCTGTACGTCCCTCATTAAGTTTGAGTCTAAATTTTTTTTCCTCTTAAAAAGGAATACCATTTTTCACAAAGTAACATCTACAGATAATTTTGTATTATACTCCAAGTTGAATATCCAAGCTAACAAGAACAGAAAAGATCATTGAAAAGCCACATTAGGCTCCATAATGCAATTTTGTACTTAGGAGTATCTTTGTATTTCCAAGGCCCAGTACAATGCCTGGCACATAGTAGGTACTTAACAATATTGATTATGTTCAAATATGGGTAGATCTGAAATTTGGGGAATTCAGAAAAAACACACACATACACATATAATACTACACAATGAAAGCCTGACACGTGTACTAGAAACTATCCTGCTTACCCATTTTGCCTTCTTTATTCTTTGTCTTCCCCTTTCCTTGGTAATGTTGGAAATTAAGTATTCAGAAGTAAAATTGTTCTCTTCAGTTTGTTTTCTTTTTGACTCGCCCAACTCCAAAGGATTAGTAATTCAATGATTCAATTCCAGACTAGGTGGGAGTGCCACCTTGTGGGTACAGTGTGCTTGTTGTAAGGGAAACTCCACTGCACTGGATCTGGAGTTGGAAGATCTGGATTCAAAATTCACTTACTGTCTAGCCTAAGGTAAGGTAAGTTACTTTTTAGGTCTCCTCCTTTTGGTAAAATGAGTTTAACTAAATGATTTCTATGACTTTGGGGGGGGCACTTAAATCCTATGTGATGAGATCCTCTGGAAATAGTTATAACTAGAGATCGTGATTTCACCAGATAAGCCTTAAAAGTTGAAACCAGAACCTGCAGTCCCAATGCAAATATTCCATAGTTAACCAAGACATGGATCTATCTGTTCATTGGTCCTAAACACTGAATCTAGGAAAAGTAATCAACTTCTGTCTCTAAAATGGAAATAGCACCCATGCCTAACAGAAATGTTAGGTGGACAAAAAAAATTTAGACACAAAACCTGCTACATAAACAAAAGCACAGTATCATTATCAAATTGCTTTATAAACAATAGTTAAATTTCTTATCAACATACATGCTATGGCCACAGAGTACATTTTTCCTTTTTGTTACATCTTAATTCTGCCTTATATCATAATCCTTAAGATAAACTGTTGTCATTCAGGAATAAAAACTAAACAAAACACATTTAAATCATTAGAGATACTTTAACTGAATTAGCTATTATTTGTTCTCTTTATAGCTACAAAAGACCTGATTCTTACCAACTGTAGATGACTTATGAAGATGAACTAGATCCAAACTGACAAATAAATACAAGACAATATATGTATGTATGTGTGTATATATATATACACTAACAGATTAATACAAGGAAGACTATATGTAGAATACACACACATGTAGATGTATATTAACAGATAAATACAAGACATAGAATAATCCTATCTCAAAGTTTAGCATATCCCCATGGGCATGTCCTTCCTCTCTTCCTGATACAACCTCTCCCTTCTGGCTTCACAGTGATTTCCTTCTGGTTCTAAGCAGCTCTCTCCATCTATATTCATGAGAAAAGGCACTGGGGGGAAAATCAATCCTTATTCGAACAACTGAGATAAATGAATTTGGTCAAGAACAACTCTGGTTACTGGAGTCATGACAACCTATTTAAAAGACTGGGGTGTAAGCTACACTAACTCTAAATAGAAGCTTTTATTTTATATCCTGCCACAGGTCTTGGAAGATATTAATTAGGCATAGAAAACGAAGGATATAGCAGATCCTGCAGGGACATTCTTTTAGGTCAAACTGCAAAGAAGTGCTCAAGAGCCTTTGAAAAGGAATCTATCTCCTCATCCACCCCTCTTTCCTCCACGAAAAATAACAGCCCCGAGCTGCAGCCCTTTGGATTTCCGGATCCGACGCTCAGGATAAGAGGGAGAAGAACCCGGAGTGGCCGGCCCAGAGCCCCGGGGCGATTACTGGGTAGGCCACGGCCCCCAATCACGGCTCCGACCACTCCATTCCAAGGCTGGGTTGGGTGGGAGTCTGGACTGCGGGGGTCACTGGCCGAGAAGCCCTTTTCTCGCTTTCAGGGAGGTCATAGGGCAGTGCCCACCACGCGCCGGCCCCCGGACTAGCTCGCTCATTGTCTCTCTTAATCGCGGCCCCCGCTGCCCACCCGCGACGGTCCCAGCCGACCCCCTAGCAGTTCGGCGGAGGGGGCTGCAGGATGGGCCACGCCTGGTCCCCACCTCCATTCCCCCTCCCGAGGCCGTGCGCTGTAAAAGGGGAGGTGGCGCTCCCGGCTCACTCACCGCTGCGGCGGCTGGGCCGGGCTGGGCTTGGCTGCTTCTTCCCGCTGCTGCAGCTGCAGCTGCTGCTCCCGCCCCGAGGGCTGCGTGACTGTGACCGGCCGGATGGCTAAGTAGGGAGTGCGGCGAAAAGAGGCTCCGGCCACAGAGCCCCCTCTCTGTGTCTCCCTCTCACACTCACACACAGACACACAACACACGCCCCCTCCCGGGCCGCGGCGGCACCCGCCCCGCCGGGAATCCTGAAGCCGCAAACCTCTATGGGGGGGAAGGGCAGGTTACACGAGGACGGACCGACCGACCCACCGACTGACCAACGGACTGAGGGACGGCCGGTCTGACAAACTGCTGACTGACTGACTCACGCCGCCGCGGCCGCCGCCGCTCCCTCCCCCCGCTCCCGGCTGCCAGCCGCTCACTTCCGGCGCAGGCCGCCGCACCAATCACGCCGCAGTCTTCCCCCACCCCATACACGCCCAGGGATTTTAGGGTCTCCGGGTCCGTGCTGGCTGAAGGCTAGGGGCAAGTCAGACCCAGCCTCCCACCCTTTGCCTTCGGGCACCTCCCTGTGGGACCGCCCGCCGACCCGCCCCCACCTCCGCCTGCAGTCCAAGTGTCCCTAGGAATCTCCTCCTGGAAAGAATGAATCCTGCCGGGAATGAATGAGTGAAAGAGCGAGTGAAACCCAGACTTGGCCCACCCCTCCCCTTCCCACTTAGCGGTGGCTACACTTTCCTGGGCCTGAGCGGGCATTGGGAAGCTGGGGTTTCCGTGGTCTCTAGACCCTTTTTAGTTTTAAATTGGGGGGTAGGAAGTTTCCCCAGAAAAGATAGATTTTTGTCAACCTATTTATAGGATTGTCGTAGGCAGAAAAGCTAGAAAAGCACCTCAGATATCATTTAGTCCAGAGTTTCTTAGCTTGGAATCCAGTAAACTTTTTTTTTTTAATGCATGATACTATGTATTCAATATAATTGGCTTCCCTGTGTATTTTATCCGTTTAAGAACATTATTCTGAGATGGGGTTCCTAAGCTCCAACAGGCTGCCAAATGGATCTATAAATAATTTCTTAACAAGATTAAGTACCCCTGATCTCCTTAGTTGAACTCCTTTTTAGAGGATAAGGAAACTGAAGCTCAAGGAGCAATGACTTTGAAAGTCAAATCAACCATCATTTGTTGAGTGACTACCTTGGGCCAGACACAGGAAAGACAAAAGACAAAAAGACAGATAGATAGATGATAGGAGTGAATTAATAAATATAAAACAAATGTGAATTGATCCAACCATTCTGGAAGGCAATTTGGAATTATGGCCAAAGGGCTTTAAAAAGGCTGCTTGTCCTTTGATTCAGCCATACCACTCTGGGTTTGTACCCAAAAGAGATAATAAGGAAAACTACTTGTACAAAAATATTTATATCTGTGCTCTTTGTGGTGGCAAAAAACTGGAAAATGAGGAGGTGTCCCTCAGTTGGGGACTGACTGAACAAATCGTGGTATCTGATGGTGATGGAATACTATTGAGCTGAAAGGAAAAATGAATTGGAGGAATCCCATGTGTACTGGAAAGGCCTCCAGGAATCGATGCAGATCTAAATGAGCAGAACCAAGAGACATTGCACACAGAGACTGATACATTATGGCACAATCGAATGTAATAGACTTTTCTACCTGCAATAATGCAATGATCCAGGACAGTCTAGAGGAATTTATGAGAAAGAATGCTATCCACATCCAGAGAAAGAACTATGGGAGTAGAAATGCAGAAGAAAAATATGATTGATCACTTGATTCAATGGGGATATGATTGGGATTTTGGCATTAAAAGATCACTCTATTGCAAATATTAATAATATGAAAATAGGTTTTGAACAATGACACATGCATATCCCTCTAGAATTGCTTGTCAGCTCCAGGAGTGGGGGAGAAATGAAGGGTGGGAAAAATAATGAATTATCTAACCATGGAAAAATGTTCTAAATAAATAAATATATTTTTAAATTTAAAAAAATAACCGAAAAAAAACTTTAAAGAAAATTTTTGACACCAGCTAAGAACCTTAGAGCTGTTACTTAGCTTACACTCAAGGAGCTAACAGTCTAATAGGGAAGACAACATAAAAACTGCTATGTACAAACAAGCTATAAATGTAATCAATTGAAAATGTTTCTAGAAAGTAAAGGTGGGGAGCAGGGTATGTTGAATAGAAATAAAGGCTTTTGTTTGAATTCCTTCTGACAATAACAGTATGACCCTGGACAAGTTACCTAACTTCTCTTAGCTTCAGTTTCCCCATTTGTAAAATGGGGACAAAAATAGTGCTTACCTGTAAGGGCTGTTATGAAGATCAAATGAGACAAAGTGTGTGGGATAATTTGCAAACTTTAAATAATTATTTACATATTGGGTATTATCTACTTAAAGATAGCAGGAATGAACCAAGATAAAATATCAAGTTTATTACCATTAGCCTGAAGAAATCTTTATCAGATTCAAATGAACCAATATGAAATTGAACTACTAGTATTTATTGTCATTGTCATTTATGAGCATTTTTTGGAATTCTCACTTTAACTAACACCTTACTTTTTAGCTCAATGCAATGCAATTTGTGGAGCTTTCAAAAAGCTGTGCATTTTCATGATCTCTAATTGCTCTTTTTTGGGGGAAAGTCAATTGTTTTTTAACTTTTGCCCAAACACATTAAATCGATATACAATATCATGTACTCTCAAATGGCCTCTTTGATTAAAATTGGTCAGTTCTAGCTGGAAGATAAGCCTAATGACATTCATTTATTTTACTTAGCAAATTCTTGAATATTATCCTGATATCTAATGATTTGGGTCCTTACTTTGCAATTTTTACACTGGTCATGATCACCTAAAGATGGACAAGAGAAAAGTAAAATTATCAATCTATTTTACTTTTTACTAGCACCTAGTAGTATTTTTTACTAGCACCTTCACTAGGTGAAAAGTTATTGAGAAGACTGAAACAGCTGATGAAATGGTGGTAAGGAATGCAGTGAATGAATGTTTCTATACCATGTCTTTCCACCTGAGGGGAGTTTAAGTTTGTTTTTCATGAATTTCCATAAATGAACAAATATTGACTATGTATTTCTAAATTCCCAATACTCTTCCAGATTATCCCTCCTCCAAGAACTTGTGTTATTTTCTCATCCTGGGGCCATTTTCTGGTTTGGTTAATTACAATTCTCTCTTCCTGAAACCCTTAAGCATTTTCAATTTTTCAGGCTTTTATACAATACATTCCACACAAGTTCAGAACCATATCTCATTGCTCTTAGTTACATTTTACTCAAAAGATAGCTATACTTTAGATACATAATTGCAATTTTAGATATTAAATTGAATAAACTCTTTAAGATTCTTGAAATGTAATTTTGCTGCCTGTTGTTTAAGAATATGTTGCTATTGAGTAACTCCCATAGCACTTTGTACCCTCCTTACAGCTCTTGTTACATACTACTTTTTAATAGTTATTTGTGTACATGTCTTATCACTCCCACTGAATTGTAAATAAGAAGCAACATCTTACTTATCTTTGTATCCCTCATAGCCTTGAACTTAGACACTTAAATGTTTGTTGAATTGATTAATTTTTGTAAATTTTTTTATCAGACTAGAGATGTGTTTTGTACTGATCAATATCCACCCTATTAATTTATCTTATTTAGCAAATGTATGCATTTGTTAATGGGAGAAGTGTTTGGGAAGAATATAACAATAATATAAATGTAAATTCACTCCCATCATACATCCTGTTAGATAAGAAAGTGAAATAAATTAAGAATTTTATTCTCTATCACATTTAATTAATGGTGCTATATTTTCTAGAACAAAACATGACAGTTAAAATTTCCTTCTCCCTTTTTTAGATTTTGGTGCTTTCATGCATTTGTGATCTCATCAATGTACATTTTCCTTCAGAAACAGGTCTCACCCTTTAAAAAAAAAATTAACTGAGTTTCCCACAATCTTTTTCCAGTTTCTATATTAACCAGCTTCCTCTCATCTAAGCCCTTATATTGGTCAAACAGCAAGCAAAGAGAAACAATCACTAAAAGGATTAAGCAGGTTACCTAGTAAACTCATTTTAATCACTCCAATCCAACAATCTGAAAGAAAAATAATATTTAAATTAATCCACAGAAAGACTTTGTTCCTTAATCTTGGAGTGGAAAAAGAATAGAATCCTTTGCTGATGCAGTGGAAAGACCACTGAATTTGGGAGTCAGGACTTTCTGACTAATTCTTCCAGTAACTTCTTTGGTCTTCAGTTTACATACCACCGTGCTGCTGTCATTTTTAACTTTATAAAATGTAGCTCCTATAACAGTTCATAAAACAGTCAATCTCATGGAGTAAACTCATCCTTTAATCTAAGGAAGTAAACTCACAAGTAATGACCTTTCTTTTCTTTTCTTTTTAAAATCCTTACCTTTTGTCTTAGAATCAATACTAAGCATTAGTTCCAAGGCAGAAGAGAGGTAAGGGCAAATGGGATTAAATAATTTGCCCAGGGTTAAACAGCTAGGAAGTACCTGAGACTAGATTTGAACTCAAAACTTCAAGTCTCTAAACCAGACTCTCCACTGAGCCACTGAGCTGTCCCAAGTAATAAACTTTCAAAAGAGACTTTAAAACTTTAAAAATAAATCAAGTTTGAGAAGGTGATAGTAATCTTAGTAATTACTTAAATAGGGTGACATGATTTTATATATTACTACTCTGACATGATTTTTCAGATAGTTGAAAAAAAGGCTAAACATAGAATTGGAAGAGACTTGGTTTTGAAAGTCAACTCAATACTTAGTTGTAGAATCACAGGCAAATCTTCATTTCTCTAAGCCTTGATTTCCTCATCTATAAAACAGGTATGGCAATTCCTGTACTGCTGGTCTAAAAACATTTTTGTGATAAAAGTGCTGTAATTTAAAACTTTATTGATTGTGCAAAAATCCAAGGAAATAGGATTGTCAATAAAATAGGACATCTGATTACCCTCTCACCTTAGCTAACTCAAATGAATGAAGAACTTGGGCACAAGGAGGAAGGTAATGTAGTATGTTGGAAAGAGCAATGGATTTTTATAAGGAAGATCTTGATTCAAACTCCAAATTTCAACCCTCCTTTCCTGTGTAGTGTATATAATGGAAGGAGAGCAGGACTTAACTGTAGTCAGGAGAAACTATGATATAATCTTGCCTATAACATGTATTTGCCAAACGACTATGGTCAAATGACTTAATTTCCATGAGGCTCAATTTTCTTCATCTGTAAAATAAATATTATAGTATCTACTTTACAGAGTTGGTTTTTTGTTTGGCTTTGTTCAGTTCATTTTACCAAGCTAAGGAACTCCTAGTGAGAAAATTCACTCCATCAATGTAGATCTACAATTTAACAGTCTTAAAAAGTTGCCTGGGATGCTAAGAGTTGCTCCGTGTCAGAGGTATGTTTTGAATCCACATGGTCCTCACTCTGATGCCAGCCTCTACCCACTATGTTATGCTTTCTCTTTTGAGGGTTGTTATGAGATGTATCAGATGAGATAATGTACATGCAGTACTTTTTAGACCTTAAATAATTATAAATATCAGTGATATGCAAAAAAGTAATTTTGGGAAAGCCCTGATGAATATGATGAATCTTCTAATCAACTTGGTAGGATTACAATGTATTAAAGGGCATGGATTTATATCTAAAAAATATCTCCCACGAATGTAGACATGAGACTCTAGCTCTTTATTGACACGATTCTCTAAACACAAGGCATTGCTCTTATTATGATTCTATAGGCCCATGATTAGTCCCCAATCAATGGAATTACCTCCAAGATAATCAGTGCCTGAGAGTCAGATGAGTTTGACTCTTGTTAGAATACTACCTTTTCTGTGGTCAACAGAACAAACTGAAACAATTCAGCTCTTAAAAAAAAATTCTTTGGACTTTCAGAGTTTATTAAGATGTGGAGGAGTTTCTTTTGTTCCTATCCCCCTCCCCCCAACTGAACTGCATGAAATGGTAACTTGCAAACAAAACATGTGGTGAGCCTGATGGAGAGGTGCTTCCTGGATCTCCAGATACTGGTCATCTTCTGCCTTTGTGTTTCTTTTTCTGAGCACAAATGAGAGGCAAGAGTTCCAGAGGGTGGACTTGTCATGTAAATTCAAAAGGTCCCAAGAGATCAAGATTTTTGGAATTTGGGCATTGTTCCTCCTATTTTAAATTTAGACTCTGGTCTCCTAGAGAAAGGAACCAAATTTATGGAGTTTATTATCTAATGGGATTGAGATCAGGCTTATATATACCAATAAATGTGATAAAAAGTAGCATGTGATAAGAGCAAAGGAGAGATATGTAGGATTTGAAGAGAGAGAATGCTTTCAAAAGATGGTGATATTCAGAGATGGCTTCCTGGAGGATGTGAATTTAGATAGAACTCAAGAATAGGTGTGCCATAGGCTTGGAGGAATTAATGTAAGATAAGAAAATATAGAAGATCAGGAAATTACTAGTGATCCAGTTTGGTTGAACTTCAAAGTACATGAAAGGAAAATAATATGAAACAAAACTGAAAAAGAAGATTGAAGTTTGATTTCAGAGGTCCTTAAGTATCAGTCTAAGAATTTGTATTTTATCATCAAGGCGTTGGATAGCTACAGAAGGTTTTGAAAAAAGGAATGATGTGGTCAAACCTGTGCATGAGGAAAATTATATTGGCAGTGATATGAAGCACTCAGAAATGAGAGAGACTATAATCATAGGAATTGATTAAGAAGCTATAACAACAAACCCAGGAAAGAGATGATTAAGGTCTTAACTAGAGTTAGGATAAAAATCCTCATCCAAGGAAGAAGAATCAATAGAATTTTGGTCCCAACTTTAATATTCTCCCTTCCCTCCTAAACTGCAAATCTTGAGTTAACATTTACCTCTTAAACATTTCAAATTGAATGTCCTATAAGCATCTCAAACTCAACACAGTCAAATGGAATTCATTGAAACTCGCTTATCTCCCCAAACCTTGTCCTTTTCTGAACTTGCCTATTATTGTGGGATACACTATCATTTCCCCAGGCATCCAGGTTGAAATCCTATGGGTCATCTTTGACTCCTCATTCTCATTCACCTACCATGTCTAATTTGTTGGCAAATTTTGTCATTCCTACCTTTACAACATCTATATCATATATCCCCTTCCCTCCAGTCACACAGATGCCACACTGTTGCAGCCGTTATTATCTCATCATGACTACACTAACAGATTAGCCTTCTGGTTGGTTTCTGGGCCTCCAGTCTCCTCCTTAGTCCAACACATCCTCCATTCAGTTGGCAAAGTGGTTTTTAAAAAATGCTGGTTTGACCCTGTCACACCCTTAGTAAATAAACTCCGTTGACTCTCTGTTGCCTACAGGATCAAATATAAAATCTTTTGTTTGGTCTTTAAAACATTTTACAACCTAGCCCCATACTACTTCCCAGTCTTACTCATCACTCCAACAATCTTGCATTTGTTCTTCAAAACCCAGCTACACTGTTCTTTTTGGTCTGCCTTATACAACAGTATTCTATTGAAAGGGAACTAGGCCAATGAACCCGGGGCAGATAAGCACCCTTCCTAGGCCAACGTACCCGGTGTAGATAAGCGCCCCCCCTAAACCAATGAACCCTGTGTGATAACCACATTGACCTCTCCACCCTGTGTGATAACCACCTTGACCCCTCCACCCTGTGCAATAACCATATTGACCCCTGGTAAGCTCCATGGGTATATAAGCCTGCCTTAAAATTGCTTCGTGGAGGACCTGCCTTGGGATCCTCCCTACGCGTGTGGAAGTGTGTTACAATAAACTACCTCTCTGTGCTGATTGCAGCGTCTGTTCTGTTCCTTGGCCCCTAAACGGACCCTAACACTATCTCTTGCCTCTATGCCTTTTCATTTACTGTCCTCCATTTCTTTAATGTCCTCTTTCTTTACTTTCTCCTCCTAGCTTCTTTGTTTCCTTTTAAGACTCAAATGAATTGCAAACAAATATAGGAAAGTAAAATTATAAATGCAATTTTTCAGACCATATGCAATAAAAATCATAATCTATAAGGGTTTATGGAAAGACAAATTCAAAATTAATTGGAAACCAAATAATCTAATTCTTCAAAACTGGTGAGTCAAAGAATAAATCAAAGTAACAATTACTGATTTAAGTGAAGAGAATGGCAATGAAGAAATAACATATGAAAATCTATGGGATGCAGCCAAAGAAGTACTCAGGGGAAAATTTATATCCCTGAGTGCATATATCAACAAATCAGAGAGAGAAGAGGTCAATTAACTGGGCATACAACTTAAAAAACTAGAAAGAGAACAAATTAAAAATGTCCAGATAAAAACTAAATTTGAAATTCTAAAAATCAAAGGGGAAATTAATAGAATTGAAAGTAAAAGAACTACTGAACTAATAAAACTAGGAGCTGGCACTTTGAAAAAAACAAATAAAATAGATAAAGTACTAGTTAATCTAATAAAAAAGAAAGAAGAAAATCAAATTAACTGTATCAACAATGAAAAGGGTAACCACACCTCCAATGAAGAGGAAATTAAGATAATTATTAAGAGCTATTTTGCCTAAATATATGTCAATAAATATGTCAATCTAGGTGAAATGGGTGAGTATTTACAAAAATATGAAATGCCTAGATTAACAAAAGAGGAAATAGAATACTTAAATAATCCCATTTTAGCAAAAGAAATTGAACAAGCCATCAAGAAACTCCCTAAGAAAAAATCCCCAGGACCAGATGGATTCAAAAGTGAATTCTATCAAACAATTAAAGAACAACAAATCCCAATAGTATACAAACTATTGGACAAAATAAGCAAAGAAGTTTTGCCACATTCCTTTTATGACACAAATATGGCACTGATTCCGAAGCCAAGCAGACCCAAAACAGAGAAATAAAATGACAGGCCAATATCCTTAATGAACAAAGATACAAAAATCTTAAATATAATACTAGCAAAAAGACTACAGAAAGTTATCACAAGGATTATTCACTGTGACCAGGTGGGATTTATGCAAGGATGGCTTAATATTAGGAAAACCATTTATATAATTTACCATAACAATAACTAAGCCAACAGAAATTACATGATTATCTCAATAGATGCAGAAAAAGCATTTGACAAAATACAGCACTCATTCCTACTGAAAACATTAGAAAGTTCAGGAATAGATAGACCTTTACTAAAAATAATAAATAGTATATATTTAAAACCATCAGCAAGCATCATCTGCAATGGAGACAAGTTAGATGTCTTCCCAATAAGATTAGGAGTGAAGCAAGGATGCCCATTATCACCTCTATTATTTAATATTGTACTAAAAATGCTAGCAGTAGCAATTATAAAGAAATTGAAGGGATTAAAGTAGGCAATGAGGAGGCTAAGCAATTACTGTTTGCAGATGATATGATGGTCTACTTAAAGAAGACTAGAGAATCAACTAAAAAGCTAGTAGAAATAATAAACAACTTTAGCAAAATTGCAAGATACAAAATAAACCCACATAAATCATCGGCATTTCTATATATTTCTAACACAACTCAGCAGCATGAGTTAGAAAGAGAAATTCCATTTAAAATCACCCTAGACAATATAAAACATTTAGGAAATTATTTGTCAAGACAAACACAGGAATTATATGAACACAGCTTCAAAATGCTTTCTACACAATTAAAATTAGGTCTAAATAATTAGAAAAACATTAATTGCTCATGGGTCTGATAAGCTAATTGAATAAAAATGACAATCCTACCCTAATGAATTTACTGATTCAGTGCCATAATTATCAAACTACCAAGAAACTTTTTTTATAGAATTAGAAAAATTATAACAAAGTTCATCTGGAAGAACAAAAGATCAAGAGCCTTGTTCTAAGGCGCCATGCAAAGGATTATGTCACCAGATGTAGTACTGTACATGAGCCACCACATACAGAGATCCTCTAATTGACCACCAATGAAAGAGGCGCCCCTTCCAGAAGTGCAGTGGGGGCTGGATACATGGCCTCAGGGGGCCACATGTGACTCACAGGACATAGCTTGGGGACCCCTGTCTTAAACTGAACTAGAAAGCAGTGATCGTCAAAACAATATGCTATTGGCTGAGAGACAGAAGAGTGGATCAATGGAATAGACTTGAAGTAAATGACCTCAGCAAGATGGTGTATGATGAACCCAAAGATCCTAGGTTGGGGGGCAAGAACCCACTATTTGACAAAAACTCCTGGGAAAATTGGAAAATAGCATGGGAAAGATTAGGATTAGATGAACATCTCACACCCTATACCAAGATAAATTCAGAATAGGTAAATGACTTAAATAAAAAGAAGGAAATTATAAGTAAATTAGGTGAACATAGAATAGTATACCTGTCAGATCTATGGAAAAGGACAGAATTTAAGAACAAGCAAGAGATAGAGAATATTACAAAATATAAAATGAATAATTTTGATTACATTAAATTAAAAGTTTTGTACAAACAAAACCAATGCAAATAGAATTAGAAGGGAAGCAAAAAATTAGGAAAAAAATCTTTATAACAAAAACCTTTGACAAAGGTCTAATTTCTCAAATTTATAAGAAGCTAAATCAATTGTACAAAAAAAAAAATCAAGCCATTCCCCAATTGATAAATGGTCAAGGGACATGAATAGGCAGTTTTCAGATAAAGAAATCAAAACTATCAAATACATGAAAAAGTGTTCCAAATCTCTCATAATTAGAGAAATGAAAATCAAACCAACTCTAAGGTACCACCTCATATGTAAAAGATTGGCCAATATGACAGTAAAGGAAAATAACAAATATTGGAGGGGATGTGGCAAAATCGGGAAACTAATGCATTGCTGATGGAGCTGTGAATTAATACAACCATTCTGAAGGGCAATTTGGAACTATTTCCCAGTGGGCTTTAAAAGAATGCCTGCCCTTTGATCCAGCCATACCACTGCTGGGTTTGTATCCCAAAGAGATAAAGAAAAATATTTGTACAAAAATATTTATAGCTATCTTCTTTATAGTGGCAAAAATAATTGAAAAATGAGGGAATGCCCTTCAATTGAGGAATAGCTGACCAAATTGTGGTATCTGTTGGTGATGGAATACTATTGTGCTCAAAGGAAAAATGAACTGGAAAGACCTCCAGGAATCGATGCAGATCTAAATGAGCAGAACCAGGAAAACATAAACAGAGACTAATACACTGTGGCACTATCTAATGTAATGGACTTCTCTACCAACAGCAATGCAATGACTCAGGACAATCTAGAGGAACTTATGAGAAAGAATGCTATCCACATCCAGAGAATGAACTGTAGGTGTAGAAATGCAGAAGAAAAACAACTGCTTGATCACATGGTTCGATGGAAATATGATTGGTGATTTTGACTGTAAATGATCACTCTCTTGTAAATATTAATAATATGGAAATAGTTTTTGAACAATGATACATGTATAACTCAGTGGAATTGTGTGTCAGCTCTGGGAGGAGGGAGGAAAGAGGGGAGGAAAAGAACATGAATCATGTAACCATGGAAAAATATTCTAAATTAATTAATTTTAAAAAGACAACTAAAATATCATATTCTGCAGAAGGTTTTTCTCTCACTATTGCTAGTACCTTCCCTCTGAGATTATCTTCTATAGAATGATTGATAAAATTCTGGGTATAAGGTCAAGAAAATTCTGAGTTCCAATTTAGTCTCACAGACTTAATAGCTGCATAATGCTGGGTAGCGCACAATCTTTTTGTACCTGATTTTCCTCCTTTGGGTTATTGTGAGAATAAAATGAGATAATTTTTATAAAGTGTTTTGCTGTGATGATGATGATGGTAATGATTTTGTTGTTGTCTCCCAAATTAGAATATGAGCTCCTTGAGGGCAGGGACTTCCCCTTTGCCTTTCTTTGTATCCCTTGCACATATTGCTTGGCACATACTAAGTAAGCACTTCAATGCTTTGTAACTGACAGATGATTAATTAACTTAAGTTTCTATGATGTGCCCAGCACTGTGGTAAGCACTGGGGATATAAAGAGGAAAAAAAAAAGGCAGGCCCTGCTATCAAGGAGCTTACCATCTAATGTTTGAAGACCACACACACACACACACACACACACACACACACACACACACACACACACACAAATGGAGCTATAAAGGGAGGGGAAGGAAAGGAAGCTAAAGAAGAGTGGAAAAGTCCAAAGGAGGGTACCTTCATAGGAAATGAAGAAAGTCTGGGTGCCCTTTTAAAATAGAGATTCTGGGAGGAGCTTCCCATTTTGCCCTCTAATCAGAGGGAATCTAGGGGCAGAAGGTACTGATAAGATGTGAATACCAGGACCAAGTGATCTTGCAGGTTGATGAAGTTCCTAAAGACATAATGGAGATGTCCAAAATAGTGCAACCCTGTGACTCTGAAGAAAGGAAAGAATTAAAGTCTGGGAGGATGTTGGTTTCAGCATAAATAGGAAAGGTAGAAAAATGAAAGATTTTCAGTGGAATAGGATGAGTTCAGTTTTGAACAGATTGAGTCTGAAATAGAGAAGAGTGAATCAAATGGAAGTGACAATGAAGCAACAGAAAATCAAAGGATAAATTAGGGTTATATACTTAGATTTGGGAGTTAATTGCAAATAAAATATAGAGATAATAGAACAGGACCAAAGACAAAATCTTAGTGGTTATCCATGCTTAGGGGACAGAAGAATATTATGAACCACTTAAACTGGAGTGATCATTGTAGAACAACCAGGAAAGAGCTTTGTTGTGAAACCTAAGGGAGGAAAGAGTATGTAGAAGAAGAGTATCAACAGTGTCAACTGAATAAATATCAAGGAGGATGAGTACTGAGAAAGACAATTAATATGTCACTGGTGACCTTTGAGAGAACAGTTTTGGCTGAGTAAGGGGAATAGAAGTCAGATTAAAAGGGATCTAAAGAGTGAGTGAATACTTAGTGTTTTTCTTTCTTGTCTTGACAGGAAGGATTGGTTCCAGAATTCACTTTGCTTCTATGGAAATCCATACCAGATTTTTATTTCCACTTTGACATTCTTCCCTAGTTCTTCAGGACATGGAGAATGCTCTTAAGGATGACAATTCTGACAGCTAATGGATGGAGAGGATCTTCTTAGCCTCGATTCATAGAAACCAGCAGAAATTTGAGCAATTCACATTCTAAATTGTTTGTTTCCAAATGATTTCTTGGGAATGGGGACTTTTTTTTTTTTTAAGGAGAGAAAAGTCAACTCAGCCTCCTTAATATTATTCAATAGACAACTGTACTTTCAAAATATGTACCAATAATTCATTGAGTATTTTAAAAATATGTTATTTTTAAATGTTACAAGAATGGTAAATAGGTACTAAGTTAGCATTAGACTTATTAATGCACTGCTGGCTACCTAGTAGGTACAGATTATGTTTAAGCCTAAACTATTCATTCAACCATTTTGTTGTATATCTATTATTTCCAAAACCCTGGGCAAATCCATGAAGGAAGGTTATGGAATTTAATATATGGAGGAGGAATGTGATGTATAAAAATTTAGTATTATGCAAAAAAATTAAATAATTACAACCTTGTTTTATGAAACCCTCAAGCACTTCTTGATCACCCTTGATAGAATTGGTAGATGTATTCCAGACTGAACAATAAACCCTTAATGTCCATTGATCATTTTATTTGGATTAGCAGATATAATAAAAATCTTAAGTATCATTTTTTGTCTTCTTAGTTTCTCTTATTGTTTCTAGACCTCTCCCAGGGCTACATCCTCTTTCCCTAGCCACTAGGTAAACCAATCAGTAGTTCTCCCTTTCCTATACCTCCCTAAATATATATATAAATCACCGAGTTCTAGAGTTTGGTGAAATTTCCCATTATTGTTGTCTTTCCCGAAGACAGCTATTCCCAGAACCCCAGAGCTTGGCTCTGTCTCTGTGTGGTATTATGATCATTGTCTCCCTTGTCCTGATTAAAGATGTATTCTATTATAACTATGTTGGTAGTTCTGGGTTCTTTTCAAGTTGACAGTATTTTAAGCTATAATTAGACCACCAACAAGCTATATTAATAAATATAGTACAGAATTAAGTATAATGATGACATATGATAATGTGAAGCTCAGTTTGAAGTCAGAAAGGAAGATTATTTCCAAACATGAGTAGGAATGGCTTTCTGGGGGAAAATGACATTTTTGATCTAGGTCTTAAAGGATAAATCAGATTTCAAAAGGAGGAGATAGTGGAATAAGCCATTCTAAGAACAGGGAATACTATTGCATGAGTGAAGGTATCGAAGCAAGAAAATGTTAGATATAGCAAATGGTTCAATTTGAGAGGACAGAGTCACTGAGAAGAAAGGGAATAAGAGCTAGACTCACTTGTGTTATGACTGGTGTGGGATGAGGGAGAGAGAAAGAGAGAGAGAGAGAGAGAGAGAGAGAAAGAGAGAGAGAGAGAGAGAGAGAGAGAGAGAGAGTGAGAGAGAGAGAGAGAGAGAGAGAGAGAGAAGAGAGAGAGAGAGAGAGAGAGTAAAAGAGAGAGAGAGAGAGCAAGCAGGGGTGACTCATGGGTGGGAGGCTGAGCAGCTGAGTTGCACCTGATGAGTTCCCAGGTTTCACACCATATGTGAGTCTGACTAAGGTTTGACCCAAGAGACAAATGAGACCAGAGTAAGGTGATATGGTAAGATTTATTTGGAGCAGCAAGGGAGTCCAACACCAAGAGAATTAGCCTGATGCCAATAGAATTGGTGAGGCAGTCCCCTTGGGAGGGGTGAGGAATGGAGGAAAGGAGTGGCAAGAGGGAGGCATCTGATGCCAGGAGAGATGGCTGCGGGGACCTACCTGAATTGGGAGAGATATAGGGTCTTATCAGTTTGGGGAAGGAAGGGGGTGTAGGGGACAAGGCAACTTAGATTGTCTCTATTGTTTGTCTCTGGAGAAGGTGAGCTACTTGGGTTAACTTCATTGGATATTCCTGAGGGTGGTGGATAGTCCCCGTCTCTGGGGGTAGGGGGCTGGTTCTCTGGGTAGTAGGTCTGATGCTTGCCTGTACAGGACAGACTGAGGAACAAAGTCCTGGTGTTATGCCAGGTGTTGCTAGGGATTTGTAGGTGTTGATGGTGGTCATGGGGGCTTCCTGTTCCTTTAGTCTGTCAGGAGTGAGAGTCAGACCTAGAGATGGGAGGTCCTGGGTTCAAATGTGGTCTCCAACACTCTCTAGCTATGTGACCTTGGGCAAGTCAAATTGATCCCCTTTGCCTAGCCCTTACTACTCACCTGCCTTGGAAACAATACTCAGTATTGATTCTAAAACATAAGGTAAGTTTTTTTTTTTTTAATTTAACTTGGAAAGTAGGATGAATAGGAGTACTATTGACATATAGGATAGTCCAATTGATAATGTTTGAGTGCCTACTCTGCTCAAGACACTATGTTAGATGATGTAGAAGACACACATGCTCTGCTTACATATCTACTTGAAGAAATGCTCTGAGAAAATAATGATTTCAATGGGACAGGTTGCTTCTAAGCAGAGACGTCATGCACGTATTTGGAGGAAATAAGATGGAACATTAAGGCTGGAGATAAAAATGGATATGTATATAAGATTACATTATATAGTATATGTATAGTATTTAAAATATAGTATAATATGTAGTAAAGTATATATAAAGTATGTATTTACATTATACATAGAGTGGTTTCTACCATTTACAAATTTCAAAGTCCTTTAGTTTAAATCAAAAATTTTCTCTCCATTCATTCATTCAAGAAACAGTAATTTGTTGAATTAACTACATATCTATAATAAAACTTTTTTTCTCTTTAAAATATAAGTGACGGTTTCTATTAATAATTGGAAATCGTGCTTATTCCTTTTCCCTGACTTGTGGAATATATTATGAAAATTCATTAAAATACCTATAAAGGCTTGGAAAACATAAGAAAAATTATTTGTACATCTGTGACTGAGAATTAGTACTTTTGTCTAATCCCATTTTCTGAATGGTGGCTATGCCAGGGATAGATGCAAGGAAGACTCATGGCTTCCCCCCCACCCCCCCATAACAGAATAACTACTTAGTAAAAGTGTTTTCCTTTGAGACCAATTTTGCAAGTATGCTGATTGTTTCCAAAAGATCTGTGATTTGTTTTCAAGTATCCTAATGAAGTGCTTAGGGGCTTGATACCCTCTATGTTTGTTGATTATATAATAAAAATAGAATTTTAGCCCTATTTTCAAGTAAGATTTAATGTATTTGAATAAAAAACACAAAACAGAGCAATTTGAATCAGTACCCTTAAACATTTGTCTATTACTTAAATCCTTAAAATTAGGTTTGTAAGAAAGTTGAACATATTTGAATTATATTTATTTGTAGAGTAGAGACTCTTTTATTCTATCTTTTAATGAAATGAGTAGCAGAGGGAATTATTAAGGATTATTCAACAATACCTACAAATACTCAAAGTTACTAAGTCATCAAATCTTGTCAGTTCTTCTTTCCATATCTTTCTGGTCCTTTTCTCCTCCCTACCCACAACATTACTACTATAGTTCAAGTATTGAACAGAAATCTGAATTGGGGGGGGGGCAGTTGCTTCAAAAGTAGAATTATATTCCAGCTACATGAGGCTCACCCTTCTTCAGTTTAAGAAATTACTCATTAGAGAGAAGAGATGACTTTCCTAAACAATACTAGGGGATCTTTCTGCAGTCTTTAGTTTTCCTTACTGAGAACTATTTGGGGTCAAGGAATGGAATGAAAGTATTCTATTCTATTCTTTCATTTTTGAAGTCTCTGCCCCCAGTTTCTTTATATTGGCAGAAAAACCCCCAGTGCTGTTGGGTTTTCCATTGATCAAGGAGACATGATAGTGAAGAACATTTAATGATATCACTGATTGGGTCAGGTAATGTGTGTGAATACCTGGGATGCTTGCAAGTGTGTATGTATGTATGGGAATCTATTGGGATTGAAACAATGAGAAGAATAAACAAGGAAAAATAGGGAAGCAAATTCCCCAGTTTTTGAGGTTCTTGAAACCTGTAGAGACAAACTTATTGCCTGCTAGAGGATTTCCATCCTAGATCTCTTTATCCCCACTGACCTCAGCAGCCCTGTCACAGATCCAACTGATTCATGTACATCAAGAAGTTAATTTTTCATGCCATTTCCATGTTGTAGATACACTGACAAGTCTCACAGCTTTCCCTTTGTCTTTGCTGACATGGCTTCTCAGAGTGTATCTCTGCCTTTTGATGTTGTTAATAAGCCTATACACAGTAAGAATTCTGTTCATGGTCTTGTAGGCACCTTCCACATTCCCTTCCTGTACCTGTACATCACAGTTCTGCAAATGAATTTCAGATGATTTGCTATGATCTTGGGACAAAATTGTTCTTGTAAGGAAAGGAGTATGTGACTAAAGCATCTGAAGGGTGGATGGAAAGAGGGGGAGTGGTGGTGGAGATGACTGACCCCTGAAGAAATGGAAATGAAATATAGTCAGTGTTCATCAGGTTTTTAAGGGGGTCCATATCCTCTGGGACTGAACAACCTCTAGCCTATACATGGATTGGAAACAAAGGAATGACACTTGAATTATTTTAAGAACATTCTAGTTGGTCTCTTTGACTTCAACCTCTCCTATTCCAGTGCAATTAGATTCAATGAACATTTATTAAGTGCCTAATACAAGCAATGTCCTATGTTGGGTGCTAGATATAAAAAGGGAGAAATGATGGAAACTGTTCTGGAGGAGCTTATAACTGAATAGGGAAGAAATAACAATTAAATATCAAATAACTATGATACAAAGGAAAGTTTTACTCATCCTGCCAAGTATTAGACTAATTTTCCTAAAATCATAATATCACCAAGACTATTTTTTGTTACTTATTGTCAAGAGCAATATGTCTAAACTTCCCTGACTGGCTTTCAAGATCCTCTACAATCTACTGCACACTATCTATTTAGTCTTACGTCTCTTCACTCACCAACATTCTACTCTCTCTGATTTGGTCTTCTTACAGTTCCATGCCCAAATCATACTTTCCTCCCACTTTTATGCCTTTATTTATGTTTTCTCTGTCTATAGGACCTTTTGTTCCACCCTCTGTTTTTTTGAAAACTGCCATTCAAAGCTAAGTTTAAGTCCTACATCCTTTTTGAAACCTTTGATTATTTTATTCTACATGGATGTTCTCTATTTCTAGCTTCTAATACTTGTCACTTGTATCAAGCTTTCTATAAATTACATATTTCTTGCATTTTTCTCTAATTGTTTCATTTGTATTAGTTGGTCTTGTCTCTTAGCTTCTTGATTGTAAAGACCATGCCATCTTTTTCTGGTAATGGAGTCTATTGGTTGTCAGTTGATAAATTGAATACATTCCTGCCATATATGCAGGAATATTGAGGCATAGTCTGGTTAAGAATAAAGCACATAATAATTTATTGAGTAACAGAAGCCTATAATAATGGGCTTCTATTTTTCCCTCCGTAAAAGGGCTATGCATTGGCAGAGATCTCAAGATACAAAGGTTTTCACCCTTCTATTGTTTTTTTCCCACATATACTTACATAAAGATAATTAAAGGATTGGGAAGTAAGATCTTTTATGAAGATTTGAAGGAGCTAAGATTATTTAGTCTAGCAAACAAAAGCTGAAAGAGAATTTAACAATGATCTTAAAGTTGATGAAAGCTTAACATAAAGATTACAGTCACCAGCTGTTTTTCAATCCTGAGGGCAGAATAGTAAATAAAGTAAAAACAAGATGAGATTTAGGGTATTCTAGATATAAAGAAAAATTTCCCATAGGAGGGTTTTTAAAAAAACAACAACTTTATTTTCATTTTTTCTGGGTTATACATGTATTATCATGCAATACATATTTCCATATTATTCATTTTTTATAATCCTATAAATTTTATATTTTATATATTTTTATTTATGTATATATATAAATATAGATATTTATATATTTTATACATTTTATAAATCTTATAAAATCAAACCCCAAAACATAAATCCAAGTAAACAATTGAAAAATCATATGCTTTCATTCACATTCTGACTCCAAGAGTTCTTTCTCTGGAGATGGATAGCATTCTTTGTCATAAGTCACTTAGAATTGTCCTAGACATTGTATTGTCAATAATTATGAAGTCTATCACAGTTGATCATTCCACAATATTGTTGTTACTGTGTACAATGTTTTCATGGTTCTACTTATTTCACACTGCATCAATCCATGAACGTTTTTACAGTTCTTTCTGTGATCATCCTATTCATCATTTCTTATGGCACAATAGTATTCCATGACAATTATATATCATAATTTCTTCAGCCATTCCCCAACTGATAGACATCCTTTTACTATCTAATTCTTTGCCATCACAAAAAAGAGCAACTATAAATATTTTTGTATTAGTTGGTTCTTTCCCTTTTTTTTTAAATCTCACTGTGAATCAGACTTAGTAGTGTGGTATTACTGGATCAAAACATATTTATTGTTTTTTAGACCTTTGGCCATAATTCCAAATTGCCCTCCAGAATGGTTGGATTAGTCCAGAGCTCCACCAGCAATGCATTAGTGTGCCTGAGAGAGTTATTGAACATTAAAAGACTACCAAAGAAGTCATTATATTATATTTCTCTTAAAGTCCTTTAAATGATTTAGAAAAAAACATAACAAAGTTCATTTGGAAGAACAAAAGATCAAGGATATCCAGGGAACTAATGAAAAAAAATACAAAGGAAGGGGGTCTTGCAGTCCCAGATCTCAGACTATATTACAAAGCAGCGGTCATCAAAACAATTTGGTACTGGCTAAGAGACAGAAAGGAGGATCAGTGGAATAGACTGGGGGCAAGCAACCTCAGCAAGACAGTATATGACAAACCCAAAGATCCCAGCTTTTGGGACAAAAATCCACTATTTCATAAAAACTGTTGGGAAAATTGGAGGACAGTATGGGAAAGATTAGGCTTAGATCAACACCTCACACCCTACACCAAGATAAATTCAAAATGGATGAATGACTTGAACATAAAGAAGGAAACTATAAGAAAATTAGGCGAACACAGAATAGTATACATGTCAGACCTTTGGGAAGGGAAATACTTCAAAACCAAGCAAGAATTAGAAAGAGTTACAAAATGCAAAATAAATAATCTGGATTACATCAAATTAAAAAGGTTTTGTACAAACAAAACCAATGTAACCAAAATCAGAAGGGTAGCAACAAATTGGGAAACAATCTTCATAAAAACCTCTGACAAAGGTTTAATTACTAAAATTTATAAAGAACTAAATCAATTGTACAAAAAAATCAAGCCATTCTCCAATTGACAAATGGGCAAGGGACATGAACAGGCAATTCTCAGCCAAAGAAATCAAAACTATTAATAAGCACATGAAAAAGTGCTCTACATCTCTTATAATCAGAGAGATGCAAATCAAAACAACTCTGAGGTATCATCTCACACCTAGCAGATTGGCTAACATGACAGCTATGGAAAGTAATGAATGCTGGAGGGGATGTGGCAAAGTGGGGACATTAATTCATTGCTGGTGGAGTTGTGAATTGATCCAACCATTCTGGAGGGCAATTTGGAACTATGTCCAAAGGGCAATAAAAGACTGTCTGCCCTTTGATCCAGCCATAGCACTGCTGGGCTTGTACCCCAAAGAGATAATGGACAAAAAGACTTGTACAAAAATATTCATAGCTGCACTCTTTGTGGTGGCCAAAAATTGGAAAATGAGGGGATGCCCTTCAATTGGGGAATGGCTGAACAAATTGTGGTATATGTTGGTGATGGAATACTATTGTGCTAAAAGGAATAATAAAGTGGAGGAATTCCATGGAGACTGGAACAACCTCCAGGAAGTGATGCAGAGCGAAAGGAGCAGAACCAGGAAAACATTATACACAGAGACTGATACATTGTGGTACAATCGAAGGTGATGGACTTCTCCATTAGTATCAATGCAATTTCCCTGAACAATCTGCAGGGATCTAAAAAAAAATACTACCCACAAGCAGAGGATAAACCGTGGGAGTAAAAACACCGCTGAAAAGCAACTGCTTGACTACAGGGTTGGAGGAGATAAGACTGAGGAAAGACTCTAAATGAACACTATAATGCAAAATCCAACAACAGGGAAATGGGTTCGAGTCAAGAACACATGTGATAACCAGTGGAATCATGCGTCGGCTATGGGAGAGGGAAAGGGGGGGGGGGAAGGGGAGGGGAGGAAAAGAAAACGATCTTTGTTTCCAGTGAATAATGTATGAAAACGACCAAATAAAATAATATTTAAAAAAGCAAAAAAAAAAAGGAAAAAAAAATAAAGTCCTTTAAAATAAGGGTTTTATTCCTCTAAAATTTAAGGGTAACCTTGTTTGAAGGGAAGGAGATAAAAGAGCTGGTCCCTCAAGATTCCTACTGGCCTAGTAATCCTCTTTTAATCTTTATGGACAAAGGAAAAATTCACCAGTATGATGACTTTTCAATACATTTCGTTATCTGTGCAGGCATAGGGAACCTATCTGAGAGGGGCAAGGAAAGCATTTCTCACTCCCCAGGTCTTCTCTGCCCATAATGCATTCATGCTCTTTTAAGAAAGGGAGCCTTTATCTGGATAGTACTTAGTTTATGGAAATATAAAGTACTGAATTGAAGAAAACTCTGAAAACCTTAGTACTTGGTTAAATTGAAGTAGCCATGAAATGATTCTATATGTACATATTGCTAAGAATGTGATATTCAATAATATAATTAATTTTAGCCCAAAGTCAATATTGATCAGTTCTTTTTAATTTAATTTAATTTTAATTAAAATTTTTTTTTTTAGATTTTAAACATTATTTTACTTGGTCAATTTCAAACATTATTCCTTGGATGCAAAAATCATTTTCTTTTCATCCTTCCCCTCCCACCACTCCTCCCATAGGCGATGCACAATTCCACTGGGTATTGCATGTATCCTTGATCAGAACCCATTTCCATGTTGTTGGTATTTGTACTAGGATGTTCATTTAGAGTCTACATCCCTAATCATAGCCCCTCAACCCCTGTAGACAAGCAGTTGCTTTTCTTCGGTGTTTTTACTCCCACAGATTTTCCTCTGCATGTGTGTATGTATATTGTCTTTTTTCTCATAGATCCCTGCAGTTTGTTCAGGGACATTGCATTGCCATTAATGGAGAAGTCCATTACATTCAATTGTACCACAGTGTATCAGTCTCTGTGTACAATGTTCTCTGGTTCTGCTCCTTTTGATAGGCATCACTTCCTGGAGGTGATTCCAGTTCACGTAGAATTGCTCCAGTTTATTATTCCTTTGAGCACAATAGTATTCCATCACCAACATATATCACAATTTGTTCATCCATTCCCCAATTGAAGGGCATCCCCTCATTTTCCAATTTTTTTGTCACCACAAACAGCACAGCTATGAATATTCTTGTACAAGTTTTTTCCCTTATTATCGCTTTGGGGTACAAACCCAGCAGTGCTATGGCTGGGTCAAAAGGTAGGCAGCCTTTTAGCGACCTTTGGGCATAGTTGCAAATTGCCCTCCAGAATGGTTGGATCAATTCACAACTCCAACAGCAATGAATTAATATCCCAACTTCACCATATCCCCTCCAGCATTTATTACTTTCCATAGCTATCATGTTAGCCAATCTTCTAGGTGTGAGGTGATACCTCAGAGTTGTTTTGATTTGCATCTCTCTGGTTATCAGAGATTTAGAACACTTTTTCATGTGCTTATTAATAGTTTTGATTTCTTTAACTGAAAACTGCTTATTCATGTCCCTTGCCCATTTATCAATTGGAGAATGGATTGATTTTTTGTACAATTGATTTAGCTCCTTGTAAATTTCAGTAATTAGACCCTTGTCAGAGGTTTTTGTTATGAAGATTATTTCCCAGTTTGTTGCTCCCCTTCTGATTTTGGTTACATTGTTTTCTTTGTACAGAAATTTTTTAATTTGGTGTAGTCAAAATTATTTATTTTACATTTTGTGACTCTTTTTAAATCTTGCTTGGTTTTAAAATCTTTCCCTTCCCAAAGGTCTGACATGTATACTATTCTGTGTTCACATAATTTACTTATTGTTTCCTTCTTTACGTTCAAGTCATTCACCCATTCTGAGTTTATCTTGGTGTAGGGTGAGAGATGTTGATCCAAACCTAATCTCTCTCACACTATCTTCCAATTTTCCCAGCAGTTTTTATCAAATAATGGATTTTTGTCCCAAAAGCTGGGATCTTTGGGCTTGTCATAGACTGTCTTGGTGAGGTCACTTAACCCAAGTCTATTCCACTGATCCTCCTTTCTGTCTCTTAGCCAGTACCAAATTGTTTTGATGACCACTGCTTTACAATATAGTTTGAGATCTGGTACTGCAAGGCCACCTTCCTTTGTATTTTTTTTCATTATTTCCCAGGATATCCTTGATCTTTTGTTCTTCCAAATGAACTTTGTTATGTTTTTTTCTAATTCAGTAAAAAAGTTTTTTGGAAGTTCAATGGGTATGGCACTAAATAAGTAAATTAATTTTGGTAGGATGGTCATTTTTATTATGTTAGTTTGTCCTACCCATGAGCAGTTAATATTTTTCCAATTGCTCAGATCTAGTTTTAGTTCTGTGGAAAGTGTTTTGTAGTTGGGTTCATATAGTTCCTGTGTTTGTCTTGGCAGATAGATTCCCAAGTATTTTATATTGTCTAAGGTGGTTTTGAATGAAATTTCTCTTTCTAATTCCTGCTTCTGAGATGTGTTGGAGATATATAGAGATGCTGATTACTTATGTGGGTTTATTTTGTATCCTGCAACTTTGCTAAAGTTGTTGATTATTTCCACTAGCTTTTTGGTTGATTCTCTAGGATTCTTTAAGTAGACCATCATATCATCCACAAAGAGTGATAGGTTGGTCTCCTCATTGCCAGTTTTAATACCTTCAATTTCTTTTTCTTCTCTAATTGCTACTGCTAGTGTTTCTAGTACAATGTTTAATAATAGAGGTCATAATGAGCATCATTGTTTCACTCCTGATCTTATTGGGGATGCATCTAGTTTATCCCCATTGCAGATGATGTTGGCTGATGGTTTTAGATAGATACTGTTTATTATTTTTAGGAAAGACCTTTCTATTCCTATGTTTTCTAGTGTTTCCAATAGGAATGGGTGTTGTATTTTGTCAAAGGCTTTTTCTGCGTCTATTGAGATAATCGTGTGATTGTTGTTGGTTCGCTTGTTGATATGGTCAATTATGTGGATGGTTTCCCTAATATTGAACCATCCGTGCATTCCTGGTATCAATCCTACCTGGTCATAGTGAATAACCCTTGTGATGACTTGCTGGAGTCTTTTTGCTAGTATCTTATTTAAGATTTTTGCATCTATGTTAATTATGGAGATTGGTCTGTAGTTTTCTTTTTCCATTTTTGACCTGCCTGGCTTTGGAATCAGTACCATATTTGTGTCATAAAAGGAATTTGATAGAACTCCCTCTTTGCTTATTATGTCAAATAGTTTGTATAGTATTTGGATTAGCTGTTCTTTGAATGTTTGATAGAATTCACTTGTGAATCCATCTGGCCCTGGGGATTTTTTCTTAGGGAGTTCTTTGATGGCCTGTTCAATTTCTTTTTCTGATATGGGATTATTTAAGAATTCTATTTCTTCTTCTGTTAATCTAGGCAATTTATATTTTTGTAAATATTTATCCATATCACTGAGATTGGCATATTCATTGCCATATATTTGGGGAAAAACGTTTTTAATGAGTGCCTTAATTTCCTCTTCATTGGAGGTGAGTTCTCCCTTTCCATCCATGATACTGTTAATTTGGTTTTCTTCTTTCCTCTTTTTAAAATTAGATTTACCAGTACTTTGTCTACTTTGTTTGTTTTTTCAAAGTACCAGCATCTAGTCTTATTTATTAGTTTAATAGTTCTGTCACTTTCGATTTTATTAATTTCTCCCTTAATTTATAGGACCTCTAATTTGGTTTTCTTATGGGGGGGGGTTTAATTTGTTCACTTTCAAGTTTTTTGATTTGCATGTCCAATTCATTGATCTCTGCCCTCCCTAATTTGTTAATATATGAACTCAAGGATATAATCTCCCCCTGACTACTGCTTTGGCTGCATCCTATAAATTTTGAAAGGATGTCTCATCATTGTCATTTTCTTCAATGAAATTATTAATTGTTTCTAGGATTTGTTCTCTAACTAATTGATATTGGAGATTCATATTATTTAATTTCCAATTAATTTTTTACTTACCTCTCCATGTACTCTTACTGATCATTATTTTTATTGCCTTATGATCTGAAAAGGTTGAATTTATTATTTCTGCTTTTGTGCATTTGTATGCCATGTTTTTATGGCCTTGTTGTAACTGTGAAAATGTGGTTTACCAAGACTGTGAATTGCCAAAACTGTAAAGGTTTCAGCCAAACTGTAAAGATAATTTCTAGTGTCTTGATTTAAAATCAATAAGTGATCACCATGGGAAAATTCCCAAATATGAAAATACCCAAGTCAGCTGGGTTTTATGGAGATTTTAATTAATATAAATGAAGGAATTAAGGAAAGTATAGAGAGAGAGAAAGAGAAAATAGTAGAAAGGGCCTAGGCCATTTGGCCCAGGCGTGAGCCTAAGGGTGAGTCAGTATTTATTACTCACCACAAGATCGTCTTCAAGCAAGCTCCAAACCTCCGAACTCCAAATCCAACTAACTTCCAATCCAAAAACTCTGAACTCCAACTACACTCAATTTCAAACTCCCCTTCCTTTTAAAGAAATTTTCTCTTGTGTCACCTCCCCTAAATTTTCACATCTACCAATCACAGTAGATGCTTTTTCCCAGGACTGCCCATTCTTAGTTCACATCTTCCTTTGTTCTCACCTTCTCTGGTTAGATTAAATACACTGAGTACTTAACACCTCTATTGTTAAGCTTGCTTTTTATAAGTTGCTTGACCTCTTAGTGATTAATTTAACCTTTATCGGTACTTAGTACCTTTTTGTATTAGATCTAAAAATACACCTAGCTTAAGGTTCTAACTTTACTGTAAGTATGAGTTGGGGACTTTTCATTGTTCAATCAGGAGTTTGCAACTTCCATCCCATGTCTGAGTAGGGTGGAGTAATTTTAAAAGTTCTCAATACATTCCTGATCAAGTATCTTCATTGTTAAAAATGGGGAATAGCTTCATCAAACCTTCCGAAGTAGAGTCTGAGTAGTTTTAAGATTCACATAGTATATGGTCAATCTTTGTGAATGTACCATGTGCTGTAGAAAAAAAGGTATATTCCTTTTTGTCCTTATTTATTTTTCTCCATATATCTATTAACTAATTTTTCTAAGATTTCATTTGCCTCTTTTACTTCTTTCTTGTTTATTTTTTTATTTGATCTATCTAAATTTGATAGTGGTGGGTTCAGGTCTCCCACTAGTATAGTTTTACTATCTATTTCCTCCTTCAATTTTACTAATTTCTCCATTAGAAATTTGGATGCTATACCATTTGTTGATTACATATTGATTAGTGATATTTCCTCATTATCTATACTTCCTTTTATCATATTATATTTACCTTCCCTATCCCTTTTAATTTGGTCTATTTTTACTTTGGCTTTGTCAGATATCATGATTGCAACTCCTGCCTTCTTTCTATCAGATGAGGCTCAATAAGTCTTACTCCAACCTTTAATTCTGACCTTGTGAGTATCTATCCACCTCAGGTGTGTTTCTTGTAGACAACATATGGTAGGATTATGGATTCTAATCCACTCTCCTATTTGTCTACATTTTATGGATGAGTTCATCCCATTTACATTCAAAGTTATGATTGTCACTTTTGAATTCCCTAGCATTTTGATATCCTCTTCTAGTTCTGTCCTTTCTTCTTTTGCTATATCCTTTTAACCCAGTGGTTTACTTTTAGTCAGTCCCCCTAATCCCCTTCCCTAATATGCTCCCCTTTCTGGCCCTTCCCTTTTTGTTCCCTTCTTGTTTTTTTAGGGTCTGTTAAGTTCCCTCCTCCCCTCTCCTTCCATCCCTTTTTTGAACTCCCTCTCTCTTATTTTTCCATTATTCCTTACCCTGTAGTATATGATAGACTTTAAGATCCCAGGGGTTCTAGATGCTCTTCCCTCTCAGAATTGATTTCACTGAGAGTAATGTTCAAGTATTGCCTATTAGCACTCTCTTCCTCTCCCTTTTATAAGAGTATTCTTCCCCTTCCTTTCCATGTGTATTTTTGTGTGACAAAGATTATTCTATTTATTTTACTTTTTCAAGTATCTCTTGGTACCATCATCAATTTCCCCCACCCTTTTTCTTTTTTTATGCATGTCATTTTATAGCCCTTAATGCCCCAATCTTTTCCTATGAATTATTCTTCTATTTACTATAATGATGAAAACAGTTTTTGAATTACAAATAACATTTCCCCATATATTATTATATGTAATTTGATCTAATTGTAGCTGTTAAAGAAGAGAGTTTGAATTAAAAAAAATTTTTTTTCTCCTTTTCCCTTTCTTTCATATTTACCTTTTCACGTTTCTCTCGATCTTTGTGTTTGGATATCAAACTTTCCACTTAGTTCTGGTCTTTTCTTTACAAATACTTGGAAATCTTCTATCTTGTTGAATGCCCATACTTTCCCCTGGAAGTATATAGTCAGTTTTGATGGATAGGTGATTCTTGGTTGAAGACCCAGTTCTCTTGCTTTTCTGAATATCATGTTCCAGGCTTTGCATTCCTTTAGTGTAGAAGCTGACAGGTCTTATGGGATACTGATTGGTACTTCTTGGTATCTGAATTGTTTCTTTTTTTCTTATTGTAGAATTTTCTCTTTAGCTTGAAAGCTCTGGAATTTGGTAATTACATTTCTGGTAGTTGTTTTTTTTTTTTAGCATACAGGGTGTTCTATGAACTCTTTCAATGTCTATTTTGCCCCCTTGTTCAAGGACTTCAGAGAAGTTTTCTTGGATGGTCTCTTGTAGTATGGTGTCAATGTTTCTGTTTATTTCTGGTTTTTCATGTAGACCAATGATTCTCAAATTGTCTCTCCTTCCTCTGTTTTACTGATCTGTCACCTTGTCAGTGAGATATTTTATGTTTTCTTCTATTTTGTCAGTCTTTTGACTTTGCTGTATTAATTCTTGCTGACTCTCTGGTTCTGGTGGGCACACTGGCTCTGAGCACCTAAGGTCTGTGCTCCCTCACGCAAGCTGGGATTTCCTGTCTAGTTGCTTTCAGGGGTAGGTCCCTGGTGGTCCTTGTCAGCTCCCAAGGACTTAGAGGTGTCCCTTTATCACTCTAGTGGTGCCCCTCACTTGCTCGCTGGTTCTGGTGTGCATTGGCTCTGGCTCCATAGGTGGGGTGGGGAAGGGTATCCATGGCTTGCATTTGGGTGGAAGTTTTTTCACCCTCTTATAGTTTGGAAATGCCCCACTCTCACATACCTTCAATGCTGCATCCTACTGTACAGTTTCTCTATTCTTCTGAAAGTGATTTTAAAGATATTTTGAGTTGGTCTTTGTTGGTGTGTGCTGGGGAGAGGAAGTGTCCTGCGTCTAGACTGAAGCCATGCTTACCCAGAAGTCCTTCTCGGAAGTCCTACCCGGAAGATGTTCTATGTAAATACATGACCGTCTCAAGGAAGCCATCTGAGGAGCTCCTCTAGGCGCGAGTTTCAGGGTCAATTCTGATCAGTTCTTTTTAAAAAAAAAAAATCCTTACCTTTTGTTCTGCCTTGGTTCCAAGGCAGAAGAGTGATAACGACTAGGTGTTAACTAGGAGTTAAGTGACTTGCCCAGGATCATACAGCTAGGAAGTACCTGAAGCTAGATTTCAATCCAGATTCCCCTGTCTCTATGTCTGTCTCTTAATCCACTAAGCAAACTAGTTGTCCCCAGTACTTTTTTTTTAACTACCTAAGAAAATATTGTTACAGAGAAGATTTCTTTCAAAAGAAAGTTAAATGCAAAGCATCATCTTGAGGTCAAATTCTGAAAACTAACTTTTGTCTATTTACTCAATTGCTATGAACCAACATTGGAAAATACAAACTATCAAACCTGGCATAACTAAATTGAAAGGAATAACTCTCAGAGGAGTGAATCATGATCCTTTGAGAACTATAATTTCACAAAATATATTAATTCTCTGCTTGCTTATTATGTAAATATATTCTATGGGTATTTAGTGTGCTTAAAATTAAGCCATATCATGTAACAATATTTTTAAAAAGTTATCTTGTACCTTGAAAATATCACTTTAATACCATTACATGACACCTCCTTGTATACTCTATATTCCTGTCCAGATTTTTATACTTCATCCTAGATACTCTATACTCCCTGAGTTTTCATAATACTATTCTCTCCCTGTGTTCTCTTCTGACTGCTTTGCAAGAACATCATCTGTGTCCTACCCCATTAAGAATTAGTGTCCCCTATGTCTTTGTTTTGCACATATCCTTCTTTCTCCATACTCTTTCTCTTGGTGATTTCATTCCTCTGGGTCGAAGCATCATTTCTATGCAGATGACTTCTAAATTTATATATGTAATCTATATCTCACTCCTGAGGAGAGATTTCCTACTAGATATCTTCAACTGAATATTCCATTGGCATCTCAAACTCAACATAACTCGTAATCTTTTTGCCTAAATCCATCTCTCCTAATTTCCCCACTGTTGTCAAGGGTATCACCATTTTTCCAGTATTCCAAATTTACAATCTTAAAGGCAGCTTTCTCTCCTCTTACCACTTCACCTGTCATGTCCAATCAGTAGCCAAGTCTTGATTATTCTTCCACAACATCTCTGGTATTCTTTCCTTTCTCTCTACTTATAGGGTTGCCATTGTAGAATAGGCCCTCATTGCCTCTTGCCCTCAGTTTGCATGAATCCAGCTTTCAGATGCTCCTCTTTCTAATATATATATATATATATATATACCAGTTAGCAAAGTACTTGAAGTGTAGTTCATACTTGGTGCTATAAGAATTAAAATAGTTGAGGCCATAAACTGTAATGATTAAAATTAGTGGAAGATTTAAATTGTAGTAGATAAAAGAGTGGATGAGTAAATTGTGACCGCAGAAAATATGTTTTCCCTACAGTGTCTTGTTTTATAATCAATATATAAGGTGGTCGCCAGGGAAATATTCCCAATTATTCAATATACCCAAGTCAGCTGGGTTTTATAGAGATTTTAATTAATACAAATGAGGAATTAAAGAAGGAGAGAGAGAATAAAAGAGGAATAAGTATGAAGGGCCTTAGCCAACATGACCTAGACCTGAGTCTTAAGAGAGAGATCAGTCAGTCTTTTATCACTCACCACAAGATCTGTCCAAGCAAGAATATAGACAACAGTTCAGCCAGCCATCCTTCTCCAGAGAGAGATTCTTCTGACTGTCCTCAAGAGATTGTCCTAACAGACTGTCTCCAATAGACTGTCCTGTTCTCAGTTTCCCTTCTCCTTTTAAAAGGAATTTTCCCCTATGTCTCCTCCCCTAAGTTCTCACATCTACCAATCACAGTAGACGTTTTTCAAAGGACAGACCATTCTTAGTTCACACCTGAGTAGACTAATTTTTTTGAGTAATTCACACCTGAGTAGAATAGAATCTCTGAGTAAGTTTTCACCTCTTTGCTCCTTGTAAGTTCACAAGTTGCCTGACCTTTATAGGTACTTAGCACCCCTTTGTATTATATCCTAAAATAGGCATAGCTTAAGAACTTTTGTCCTACTATAAGTATGGGTTTAAGTACTTTCATTGTTCAGCAAAGAATTTACAACTTTATCTTTCCCTAGGGCAGACTTAAGTAGGGGTGGAGTAGAGGTCTCACATTCCTGATCTAAGTACCTTCACTGCCCAAATGGAGAATTGGTCCCAATGGGGAATGGTCCCAATGAGGAATGGTCTTAACCCAACCTTATGAAGTAGGGTCTGGGAATTTTTTAAGGTTTACAATCCTAACCTTATGAAGTAGGGTTTGAGAATTTTTAAGGTTCACAGTGCTTAATAAATGCTTGCTTACTTGACTTGATGAATGTCTTCCACATAACTGCTAGATTTATATTTCTAAAACACAGGTCTAACTCTGTCATTCCTCACTAAAGAAGCTTTCCTCTTGCCTCTAGCATAAAATATACTCTTCTGTTTGTCATTTAAAGCCCCGTAAATTTTAGCTCCTGCCTATCTTTCCAGTTTTAATTTACTAAATGATATCTTATTAATCAAGACAGGCAAATCTTAAGTGTAAGCTGCTATGCTTGGCCCTCTCTCTAATTCTCCATCTTGCCCTACAGCATATTCCATTTCAATTCTAAAAATAGAGATAGGAAATAAGGAAATTTCAGTAGTTGGTTCTTGACCTCTGGGACGTGACTCTCTCTTTAAAAATTTTATTAGATTTTTATAGATGTTGTAATTCAAATAGCTTTGTCTACTATTACAGAAAGAATAATGGGATTGATTTGTAGTAAATTCTCTCACGTGCTTTTATGACTGATTCGTATTAACTGGCTTTTTTCTGGGTGAGTGGGGATAATTTCATAAAACATTAGGTTAATCACAACTGGCTCTTTAAGTAACATATTTGTAGCCTCTGGAATACTGCAGGTTCCATAATTTATTTACTTCATTTTTTCCTAGGAACACAGGAGTTGGCAAACTGATATACAGAAGTTCCCGTTTCTTTTGGTGGTTTCCTCATCTTTGTTTCTTGCCTTAGCTTTGGCAGATGATATCAAAATGCTTAGTAAAGCTGTAATTAGCACATCATAGAGATTTAGGGCATATAATCAATATGAAATATAAAAGTTCTTTTCAGTTATACAAGTAAGGGAAAACCACAAGGTTCTTTTACATACCTTTCTGTTTGAAGGGATATTCATATGGTATTTTTGTCAAAACAACATAGTAGTAATCAAAAGTTGTCTTTTACCTTTTCATCAATGTTCTACTTATGTTACATATATGTTAATACATGTGCATATCAACACTCACATATACATACTATGTACATAATATATAAATAGATACACACATAGATACATATATATAAGTGGCCCCTATAACAATCCAGACAAATGGTTCTTTTCTGTGTTTACATGATACTCTTATCCTCTGTCTCTATGCCTTTGCACTGACTGTTTCCCATGCCTAGAATATATTGACTCCTACCTCATAGAATCCTTCTTTTCTTTCAAGGCACAGCTCAAGCATCCTCTGCTATATCAAACCTTTTCTTTACAGATCCCTTAATTGCTATAGCTCTCTCTATCTTTTATTTACCTACATTGTATTTATTCTCTATATTTATTCTGTAGATACTCATGCATTCCCTTGTTATTTTCCACCTCCTCCATTCTCTAACCTTTAATCTTCTCTTCCTACATCCTTTCCCAGGGAAGATAGAGTAAAAGATCTGAAGGAAGAAGAAAAGCTTGTAGTGTGGAACTAAAGTTTGTGAAGGATGCTGAAAACAGCTAGTATAAATGGGACATGTTCTCTGAATGTGGAAATTGGACTCCTTTATCTGAGTAAAAAACAATACTTTTTGAATTTTCCTCAATCACTCTGCCAGGATTCTGACCAAGACTTCTGGTCTGGAACATACCTAGATTAGTTTTGGGAAAAAGAGACAGACTAAATCAACCCAGTCATAGTTGAGCTTAAAAAGAACATAGTTGATGGTTAACTTTAGAGTTTAGTCATGGTCAGAAAGCATTTGAATTAGTAAAGAGGCTGTTTTAAAGAAAACCTGCTATGAGAGAAAGGACTAGGTTGCAGGCATACACAGGAGGCAGAGGACCCAAGTTTACTGGGCCTGCTAAGATAAAAGAAGTCCAGAACTCTGGATAGCTCCCTGGGAGAACAATTCTAACAAAAATCTCAGCCCTTAAAAAGATATTTTATCCTCAAAGCCCATAGTCTGTACAGTTGGCTATGCAACCTTAGTAAAAGTCTCTGATTATTAATGTAGTCTCATATACATATACATATACATACATACATATATATATACATATATATATGTATATATATATATATATATATATATATAGCTTAGTTCCAAGAGACATCTATCACTCCAAGAGATTTTGGTCTCCAGAATTCATGTCATCTTGCATCCTAGCAAGGTCATTATAGAGGTATTGTCCACTTTGCCACTGGTAGATTTTTCTTCTAAAAGCATTATTTTATTTTTCCTGGCCTAGGATCAGGGTCAATCTGACATGATCACAAGTATTATGTTAGTTTTATCTTTAAAGATAGGCTTTCAGAGGCTGAGTTAAGATGGTGGCGTAGAAGAAGCAAAAGTTCAGACCTCTGAATACCCTTCCTTACCAATTACAAACTAGATGCTCCTAGGGGACTAAAAATCAAACCTAGCAACAAGACAGAGCCAAGAAACCCTCCTGCTGGATTCAATCCAAAAGGTACACCCCCAAAAGCTCAAATTCGAGAACACTTGGGTTTAAAGGGAAGGCAAAAGGAAGGGCCCAGGACCCCTCTCCCCACCCACCTAGAGGGCTGAGCCTGTAGTGGCAGCAGGAACCTCTGGGTAGGCAAAGGCGCTGGTCTGGAGGATGTACCTTGCGGGCAGGGCTGTGCCAGGCTCAGAGCATTGAACACAGGCAGTGGGGAATGAGCTGGAGAGGGAGTCTGGTCCCAGTAGTGGAGATCCTCCATATTTGCTCCAGCCTTTCAGGAGGTTTTGGCCTCAGAGCAAATTCAGGCCAACCCAGCTGAACTTAATACCATCAAAAGTCTTCAGAGGTCAGGGAAGCCCAAGATCCAATACCCCTCCCCCCACAGACTGCTGGACTTTAATCCAATCAAAAGCCTCCAAAGGACAGGGAAGCTCAAACTCCAACTCCCCTCCCCCACAGATTGCAAAGAGAGATCTTCTGTCAAAGCTCCAAGAGGGGAGACTGACAGAAAACCCAAAAACCAAAAAAAATGAGAAGCAGCAAGAGCACAGACAAATATGGGGAGTAAAGAAGTGGGTAAATATGAACAAACAACAGAAAAAGAAGAAAGAAGTTACAATAGACAGCTTCTATACAGGCAACAAACAAAGAACAAATGGAACAGAGAAGGAGGGGTCATCAAACCAAAAATCAGCAATCCCAGTGAATTGGATACAGGCTTTGGAAGAACTCAAAATGAAATTCAAAATACAATTAAGAGAGGCTGAAGAAAATTGGAAAAGAACTTAAAAACTAAGATAAGTCATCTGGAAACAGAAAATAGTGTCTTGAAAGCCAAAATCAACCAGCTTGAAAATGAGGCAAAGGAGATGAAAGATGACCTCCAAAGAAAATCAGACCAGAAGGAAAAGGATGACCATAAAGCCAGGGATGAAATCCAGTCTTTAAGAACCAGAATACAACAACTAGAATTAAGTGACCTCACAAGGCAGCAGGAAACTATAAAACAAAACCAAAAGAATGAAAAAATTGAGGAAAATATGAAGCATCTCATTCACATAACAGAAGATCTAGAAAATCCTCCGAGGAAAGACAATTTATGAATCATTGGTCTATCAGAAGACCATAACAACAGAAAAAGCCTGGATACAATGCTACAGGAAATTATTCAAGGAAACTGCCCCGACATTCTAGAACAAGAGGGAAAAGTGGAGATTGAAAGAATCCACAGATCACCTCCTGTACTTAATCCCCAACTGACAACACCCAGGAATGTTATAGCCAAAATCAAGAACTATCAGACCAAAGAAAAGATATTACAAGCTGCCAAGAAGAAGTCATTCAGATACCATGGAACCACAGTGAGGGTAACACAGATTCTGGGTGCATCTACACTGAAGGACCGAAAGGCATGGAATCTGATATTCCAGAAAGCAAGGGAACTAGGTCTACAACCAAGAATCAACTACCCAGCAAAACTGACTATATTCTTACAGGGGAAAGTCATTCAACATGGTCATTCAACAAAATAGAATTCCAAAGATTTGTAAAGAAAAGACCATACCTGAACAGAAAATTTGATGTCCAAGCACAGAACTCAAGAGAATCATCAAAAGGTAATTAAAAAAGAGGGAAAAAAGAAAATCAAAACAAAACAACAACAACAAAATAACCCAAAAACTTTTTTTAAAGAGACTCAATAAGTTTAAATGATATGTATCCCTATAAGAGAAGAGGTAATTGGCAACTCTTAAAAACTGTTGCTATCACCTGAGCAGCTAGAAGAACTACACTCAGAGGGAACAGTGACAAACTGTATAGGATGAAATAACAAGAAATAAATAGGTATATAGATATATGTATGCATAAATACATATACATGTGTATATATATACATATGTATATATATACAACTAGAGCTAAAAAAGAGAGGTTAATACTAAAAGAAATGGGAAAAGAAACAAAAGGGGATAAATTTATGTCACAAAGAAGCTCATTGCAGGAGGGGGGAGAACATCAATACACTGGAAGGGTAAAGAGGTTGGAGATAGGAAATACTCAACTTTTACATCCATTGAAATTGACCCAAAGAGGGAAGAACAATCCAATCCATTGGGGCGGAGAATAGATTCGTGCCCTATAGGAGAGTAGAAGGGTAACAAATGAACTGGTGGGGAGGGAAGCAGTATAAGGAAGGGAGAGTTTGGGGGGATAGTTTTAAAAATACTGCAAAGAAAATAAGGGGGGGAATAAGAAAAGAGGGGGGGTAGAAAGGGAAGTAAAATAAGGGTGGGAATTAGGGGGCTGATTAAAAACAAACATTGGTGTAGAAGGAAATAGTGAAGGAAGAAAAGGCAGGAGTAGTAGTAGAAATCAAAATGTGGGGAAATACACAGCTGGTAATCATAACTCTGAATGTGAATGGAATGAACTCACCCATAAAACACAAGGGAATAGCAGAGTGGATTAGAATCCAAAACCCTACTATGTACCATCTACAAGAAACACACATGAGGAAGGTAGTGTAAAGGGTGAAATTATGGCTGAGACTGAATGTATGATTAATTTAGGTCACCAAGGATTTTATTTATAAAAATCCTGATGAAAAACCCAAATAATAAAAAACCCAAGTCAGCTGCCAAATTTAATGGTGATTTAATTGCTATAGTAGAGAAGATTTAGAAAGTAAGGGTTTGGAGTATGAAGGAGGAAGGAATCAACCTGAACTCCAAAAGGGGCTCAGCTGAGATGCCTGAACCTGAATCAGGTCAAGGACAAAACTCACCGCCAAAACCCAGACAAATAATTGCCACCATTCCCAAGATGTTGGAACACCTAGCACACTGCCAGCCAGAGTCGCCTCTCTAGGGAAAGAGAGAGAGCAGGAAGTGACATGCCTTATATGGACATTTTTACATCACTTTTCTGCATCTCATCTGTACCAATGAGGACTTCGCTTGACTTATGACAGCCCAGAGGTCTGTCCTTTTTTTGCACATGTCTATTGAAGGCCATTTCCTCAGATAACTAAATCTTGAGTTTGATACAGACCTTCAAAATCTTGTTAAACTGAGTAGAGTGGAGAATGTAGAGTTTCCAAGACCTGAGTCTGTTATTCCAAGTATCTCCATTGTTATTGATCAGAAAATAGCTAAATCACATCTTCTAAAGAATGGTCTGATTAGGGTGGAATAGTTTTAAAATTCACAGTAGATACACATAGGGTGAAAGTAAGAGGATGGAGCCAAATCTATTGGGCATCAACTGATAAAAAGAAGGCAGGAGTCACAATCATGATATCTGACAAAGCCAAAGTAAAAATAAATCTAGTTAAAAGAGATAGGGAAGTTAATTACATCCTGTTAAAGGCAGTATAAACAATGAGGAAATATCAGTACTCAACATGTATGCACCAAATGGCATAGCATCCAAATTTCTAAAGGAGAAACTAGAGGAGTTCAAGGATGAAATAGATAGAAAAACTATATTAGTGAGAGCCATGAACCTTCCTCTATCCGAACTAGATAAAACAAACCAAAAAAAAAAATAAGAAAGAAATAAGATAAGTGAATGAAATCTTAGAAAAACTAGAGTTAGTAGATATGTGGAGAAACATGAACAGGGACAAAAAGGAATACACCTTCTTTTCAGCAGTACATGGTACATTCACAAAAATTGACCATGTATTAGGGCATAAAAACATTGCAAACAAGTGCAAAAGAGCAGAAGTAATAAATGCAACCTCCTCAGATCACAATGCAATGAAAATAATAATTAATAAGGGTACATGGAGAGGTAAATAAAAAATTAAATGGAAATTAAACAACATGATTCTGTAAAATTGGTTAGTCAAAGAACAAATCATAGAAACAATTAATAATTTCATTGAAGAAAATAACAATGATAAGACATCCTTTCAAAACCTATGGGATGCAGCCAAAGCAGTACTCAGGGGCTAATTTATATCCTTGAGTTCATATATTAACAAATTAGGGAGGGCAGAAGTCAATGAATTGGGCATGCAAATTAAAAAACTAGAAAGTGAACAAATTAAAAATCCTCAGATGAAGACTAAATTAGAGATCCTAAAAATTAAAGGAGAAATTAATAAAATCGATAGTCAAAGAACTATTGATTTAATAAATAAGACTAGAAGCTGGTACTTTGAAAAAAAACAAATAAAATAGACAAAGTATGGGTCAGTCTAATTAGAAAAAGGAAAGATGAAAACCAAATTGACAGTATGGGAAATCTTCTCCATTCAAGAGGAAATTAAGGCAATCATTAAAAAGTATTATGCCCAATTATATGGCAACAAATATGGCAATCTCAGTGATATGGATGAATACTTACAAAAATATAAATTGCCTAGACTCCCAGAGGAAGAAATAGATTACCTAAACAACCCCATATCAGAAACAGAAATTGAGCAATCCATCAAAGAACTCCCTAAGAAAAAATCCACAGGTCCAGATGGATTCACAAATGAATTTTATCAAACATTCAAAGAACAACTAATCCCAATATTATACAAACTATTTGACAGAATAAGCAAAGAAGGAGTTCTACCAAATTCATTTTATGACACAAATATGGTACTGATCCCAAAACCAGGCAGGTCAAAAACAGAGAAAGAAAACTATAGGCCAATCTCCCTAATTAATATAGATGCAAAAATCTTAAATAGGATACTAGCAAAAAGACTCCAGCAAGTCAACACAAGGGTTATTCACTATGACCAGGTGGGATTCATACCAGGAATGCAAAGATCTTTCAATATTAGGAAAACCATCCACATAATTGACCATATTAACAAGCAAACCGACAAAAATCGCATGATTATCTCAATAGATGCAGAAAAAGCCTTTGATAAAATACAACGCCCATTCCTATTGAAAACACTAGAAAGTATAGGAATAGAAGGTCTTTCCTAAAAATAATAAACAGTATCTATCTAAAACCATCAGCCAACATCTTCTGCAATGGGGATAAACTAGAAGCCTTCCCAATAAGATCGGGAGCGAAACAATGATGCCCATTATCACCTCTATTATTTGACATTGTACTAGAAACATTAGCAGTAGCAATTAGAGAAGGAAAAGAAATTGAAGGTATTAAAATTGGCAATGAAGAGACCAAGTTACCACTCTTTGCAGATGATGTGATGGTCTGCTTACAGAATCCTAGAGAATCAACCAAAAAGATAGTCAAAATAATCAACAATTTTTGCAAATTTGCAGGATACAAAATAAACCCACATAAATCATCGGCATCTCTATATATCTCCAACCCATTTCAACAGCAGGAATTAGAAAGAGAAATTCCATTTAAAATTACCCTAGACAATATAAAATACTTGGGAATCTATCTGCCAAGACAAACACAGGAACCATATGAACACAACTACAAAACACTTCCCACAGAACTAAAACTAGATCTGAGCAATTGGAAAAACATTAACTGCTCATGGGTAAGACAAGCTAACATAATAAAAATGATGATCCTACCTAAATTAATTTACTTATTTCGTGCCATACCCATTGAACTTCCAAAAAACATTTTTACTGACTTAGAATAAAACATATCAAAGTTCATTTGGAAGAACAAAAGATCAAGGATATACTGGGAAATAATGAAAAAAAAATACAAAGGAAGGTGGCCTTGCAGTACCAGATCTCAAAGTATATTATAAAGCAGTGGGCATCAAAACAATTTGGTACTGGCTAAGAGAGAGAAAGGAGGAGCAGTGGAATAGACTTGGGGTAAGTGACCTCAGCAAGACAGTCTATGACAAGCCCAGAGATCCCAGCTTTTGGGACAAAAATCCACTATTTGATAAAAACTGCTGGGAAAATTGGAGGACAGTGTGGGAAAGATTAGGTTTGGATCAACATCTCACACCCTACCCGAAGATAAACTCAGAATGGGTGAACAACTTGAACGTAAAGAAGGAAATAATAAGTAAATTATGTGAACACAGAATAGTATACATGTCAGACCTTTGGGAAGGGAAAGATTTTAAAACCAAGCAAGATTTAGAAAGAGTCACAAAATGTAAAATAAATAATTTTGACTACATCAAATTAAAAAAAATTTGTACAAAGAAAACCAATGTAACCAAAATCAGAAGGATATCAACAAACTGGGAAACAATCTTCATAACAAAAACCTCTGACAAAGGTCTAATTACTGAAATATACAAAGAGCTAAATCAATTGTACAAAAAATCAAGCCATTCTCCAATGGTAAATGGGCAAGGGACATGAATAGGCAGTTTTCAGTTAAAGAAATCAAAATTATTAATAAGCACATGAAAAAAGTGTTCTAAATCTCTGATAATCAGAGAGATGCAAATCAAAACAACTCTGAGGTATCACCTCACACCTAGCAGACTTGACTATCATGACAGCAAGGGAAAGTAATGAATGCTGGAGGGGATTTGGCAAAGTTGGGACATTAATTCATTGCTGTTGGAGTTGTGAATTGATCCAACCATTCTGGAGGGCAATTTGGAACTATGCCCAAAGGGCGCTAAAAGACTGTCTGCCCTTTGATCCAGCCATAGCACTGCTGGGCTTGTACCCCAAAGTGATAATAAAGAAAAATACATGTACAAGAATATTCATAGCTTCGCTCTTTGTGGTGGCAAAAAATTGGAAAATGAGGGGATGCCCTTCAATTGGGGAACAGCTGAACAAATTGTGGTATTTGTTGGTGATGGAATACTATTGTGCTCAAAGGAATAATAAAGTGGAGGACTTCCCTGGGAACTGGAACAATTTCCAGGAATTGATGCAGAGTGAGAAGAGCAGAACCAGGAAAACATTGTACACAGAGACTGATACACTGTGGTACAATCGAATGTAATGGACTTCTCTATTAGTGGCAATGCAGTGATCCTCAACAACTTGGAGGAATCTAAGAGAAAAACCATTTTCCACATTCAGAGGAAACACTGTGGGAGTAAAAACAACAAAGAAAAACAACTCCTTGAGTACATCAGTCAAAGGGATATGGTTGGGGATGTAGACTCTAAATGAACATCCTAGTGCAAAGAACAGCATGGAAATAGGTTCTGATCAAGGACATATGTAATCCCCAATGAAATTGGACATTGGCTTCGGGAAGAGTGGATGGAGGGGTGGAAGGAAATAAAGTGATTATTGTAACCAAAAAAAATTTTTTTAATTAAAAAAAAGTTAGGCTTTCAAGCAGTCAATATTTTGAGGGACATTTTATTTCCCATAATTTTCATTTTCCAGATGATACTTAAAATTCTCAAATAGCAGGTCAAATCCTTAAATCCACAATGAGAGAAAAAGTCTCTAGTTGAGAAATCACACTCTTTAAAACTTGTTCACACTAAGGTCAGATGGGTCAATTAACAAGAGTAAATAATTGATACTAGATCCTTTTCTCTATCAATATGGGACACAGGAATAGCTTAGAAACAGAAGTACATTTGTCTCCAGAAGGGAGGAGGAGTCACCATGTTGATGAGGAGAATAGTGTAAATAGGAAACACTGAATTTGCTAAAGATAAATTTCTAACATCCAGACTCATACTTTAGTGGAAATACTGCTATTGAGTTATACAATGCATAACAATACTATTTGGTATGATTTATAAAGGTTTTTAGACTTAAATTTGAACAATTTCATTATAAAGGAGATTTTTTCTCAGAGGATTTGTGAATTAATGTACCATTGTAATTACCTGAATCCTAAATGAGGACAATAAGCAGTATAGGTCTTTTTTTATTTTCTCTTTCTCTACTAGCAGTGGAAAAATCGTAATTGGAATAGGAACTCATAGTTCTTTATTTTTTTCAACACAATCAATTTTAGTTTTTTAATGAACTTGTAAACAAAATAACTCATTTTAACATAAAAACAAAATTCCAGGTCATAGAGATGTTTACAGGGATTCTTTTATATAAGCAACTTACATGCAGATTCATAAAATGTTAACAAAATTTGTGACAAATAGTCTATTTTTCTTTTTGAATACCAAGAACATTATAGTTAATGCAGAGTACTCAAATAATCTCGTAGCCGTCACTAAGATTTTCTTAAGTCTTCACTTAGATGATGTTATATCTAGCACATTAAGCAAGCAAAGTCTCTCAGATGTTTAAAAAATGGAATCTTTGGTTATTGCCTTGTCAGCTGCCTTGCACATAGAAACCAACAAATTTAAGAATGTTTAAGTTTACAACAGTCAAACTCAAGGGAAGAAGAAACAAAACAAAACTTTACAAGTATACAATTGTAGCATTTACAATGATCAAAACCATAGTTCTTTAGAAGATTTTAGTTCTTTTTTTAGTCTCTCTGGTTTTCAATTTCCTCATCATCAAAATTCAGGTCTTTGGCTACATCTCTATGGTTTCTTGTAGCTATAAAACAAAAATCCATGTGATAATTTAATATTTAACATATTTAAATTATTAATCATTAAATAAAAGTAATACAATGATGGCATGTGTGAAGAAATGGACAAGTACCATATCAGAAATACCAATCAGAAGAGTTCATTTTATATGACTTAGTACTGGATCCGTTCCAGTCATATTCCTGTCATGCTGCTATGGTGTTACAGTTAAAAGAGTGTTTGCCTTAAACTGTGACCGCAAAAATATGGTTTCAAGATAGTGTCTTGAGTTAAATCAAAAATAAAGTGGTCGCCATGGGGAAAATTCCCAAATATGAAAATACCCAAGTCGGCTGGGTTTTATGGAGATTTTAATTAATACAAATAAAGGAATTTTAGGAAAAGGAGAGAGCGAGAGAGAGAGTAAGAGGAAATAATGGGAAAGGGGCCAGGCCAGCCTAGGCCCAAGCCTTAAGAGAGAGATTAGTCAGTCTTTTATCAACTCACCACAAGATCCTTCCAAGCAAAACTCCAGTGTTCAGAGAGACCCTCCAGTATAGCTCAGGAAGCTCCACTTCAGCTTCCAAGTCTGGATTCCCTTTCAGCCACTGAGACAGAGAGCAGCCTCCAATTCAATTCCATAGCTGAATTCCCTTCAGAGGCCTTCTGACCTCCTTTTAAAGAGAATTTCCTCCTATGTCACCTCCCCTAAGTTTTCACATCTACCAATCACAGTAGAAGTTTTCCAAAGGACTGACCATTCTTAATTCACACCTGAGTAGACTAAACTTTTGAGTAATTCACACCTGAGTAGACTAAAACCTCACACCTCTTGCTAAGTTTGCTTGAACTTTTAGTGGTTAATTTGACCTTCATAGGTACTTAGCACCTTTTTTGTATTAGATCTAAAAATATACCTAGCTTAAGGGGTTTAGCTTTACTTTAAGTATGGGTTAAGTACTTTTCATTGTTCAGTAAGGAGTTTACAACTTTATCTTCCCCTAAAGTATGATTAAGTATGGGTGGAGTAATGTTAGAGTACTCACATTCCTGATCAGGTACTTTCATTGTTTAAAATGGAGAAAGGTCTTAACCAAATGTTCTAAGGTAGAGTCTGAGAATTTTTAACATTCACAAGTCTGAGAAATTTTAAGATTCACAATGTTCTACCCTCTATGGCACCCCTTCTCTGACCTGACATTCTCGTTTACACCTTGAAGCTCTACACTCCTGACTGCTCAGTCTATATCTAATTTTCACACTTGTTGAATTAATAGTAATAGTGGTAGTCTCTCGGTGATCGAGTATGACTATTGTCTTTGTGCAGTTTCATCTACAGTGTACCCTCATGTGGCTTTGAAGTCCAAAGGCTGAGGCGCAGAGTTTGTGGCACATGGGGCATGGGACTCCAGTTGTTACAGGACGTGCGGTTGTGGCCTGGTGTCGGCATATGTCGGCAAAGGACACAGCCTTGTTTCACGCCATTGGAAATGTTGAAGCGATCGGAAGTCTCTCCACCAGATAGGACTTCCCCTGTCATGTCGACATGAAAGAGCTGGATCAGTTTGACGAGCTTGCTGAGGATCACCCACAATGCGTCCCTGTTCACTGTGTCGAACACCTTTGTCAGGTCTATGAAGACAATGTAGAGACTCAGGTTCTGCTCAAGGCATTTTTCCTGCATTTGCCTCACCGTGATGTTGAATTAATAGAACCAGCATAACTGAGAGTTTTTTCCCCCTACTGTGGAAGGTTAGGATTTAATATTTAGAATTAAAATGGCTTATTATTAATACATGAAAGTGAGTCACTAACTGGTTAATTTAAAAATTCCTTCAACTTTCTTTATGTCAGAAACAAGAAAGAAAATATTGCAACTTTATGCTATAGATATTACCATTTCTATATATACTTATAGACATGAAATGAAGAGGAATCTGATGGTCTTTTTCAGTTCTTACCCTTTTTGACCTCTTTGCAACCTCTGACATTGCTGAACACATTCTTCTCTTTGGTATTCATCATCACATTATTTTCTAGTTCTATTGCCTTTCTAGGCTCTCCTCCTACCTGTCTAGAATCTTACATATTGAAAATAGGAAATAATGTTATTTCATCTTATTTATTTTATATTCCTCTCTTTACCTTCTAATACTGTGTACTACCTCTTCTTCTAGAACACTCTTTTCTCCTGTGTTTTTAAGACATTGCTCATCAGATTCACCTTTTCATTCTTGATGTAATAGAGCACTGGGCCTGAAGTCAGGAAGATTTGAGTTCAAATCTGACCTCAGACAGTGTTATATTTAAAATAGTTGGAGACATAAACTGTGGCAGTTAAAAGAGTTGGGGTCTATAAACTGTAATAGTTAAAATGGTTGAGGTTTTAAACTGTAGTGAGTAAAATAGTGGAAGATAGATATTGTGATAGATATAAGAGTGGGTGAGTAAATTTGTGACCACAGAAAATATGTTTCACTACAGTGTCTTGGTTTTAAATCAAATATAAGGTGGTTGCCAGGGAAATATTCACAATTATTCAAATATACCCAAGTCAGCTGGGTTTTATAGAGATTTTAATTAATAATACAATGAGGAATTAAAGAAAAGAGAGAAAGAGAGAAAAAGGAAGTAAGTATGAAGGGCCTTAAGCCAACATGGCCTAGACCTGAGTCTTAAGAGAGAGAGATCAGTCAGTCAGTCTTTTATCACTCACCCCAAGGTCTGTCTAAGCATGGATTCTAGTGACAGAGTCTCTTCAGAGAGAGTTCCAGCCAGAGTCCTCCTCAAAGAGCCTTCCAGCCAGAGACTGTTTCAAAGGGCCTCTCTCAAGAGCCTCCAGAGGGACAGAGTCCCCTCAGAGGAACTCCAGCGAGACCTCCTTAGAGATTGTCCTCCAAGAGCTTCCCTTCTCCAGAGCCTCTCCTCAAGAGCTTCCAAAAGGATTCCCTTTCAAGAGATTCTGCTTTTTCTTATATAGGGGGTTTTCTCCTATGTCACCTCCCCTAAGTTCTTCCATCTACCAATCACAGTAGACGTTTTCCAAAGGACAACCCATTCTAAAAACACTGCTGGGTCAGCTAATCCCTTTAGTAAGTTTGAACCAGAAAAAACTTCTGAATAAGTTTTTACCTCTTTGCTCCTGGCAAGTTTACAAGTTGCCTGACCTTTAATAGGTACTTAGCATCCCTTTCTATTACTTCTAAAAGTAGGCATGGCCTAAAGAATTTTTTGCCTCACTATAAGTATGGACCCAAGTACCCTCATTGTTTAGCAAGGAGTTTTTTCCCCTAAAGCAGTCCTAAGTACAGGTGGAGTAGAGGTCCTTCCATTTCTGAGCCAAGTAGAGTTCTCACATCCAAATGTCAAAATGGGGAATGTTCCCAGTAGGGAATTGTTCCAATGGAGAATTCCCCAATGTGGAAATTTTTAACATTCACAAGTCTGAGAAATTTCAAGATTTACAACAGTTGACTGCTATGTGATCCTGAGAAAGTCACTTGACCATTGTCTGCCTTGGTATCCTCTACTGTAAAATGGTGATCATAAGAGCAGTACTTCATAGGGTTATTGGGAGGGTCAAATGAGATAATATCTGTAAAGTTCTTAGCACAGTGCTTGGTATATATTGGGTTTAATAAATGTTTATTGAATTGAATTGATATTGAGTGTCATGTGTAAGAACCAATAAGTAGTGTACTTGAATTACAGAGTGCAAGTTGTAATGTTCCCTGTGTGAATTTAAGTGGAAATATACAGGCTATAAATATATATCCCCTCCCTCAATCCACACCAATCCCAATCTTACTCTGCCTACCTTGTAGTTCAATATGAGCCAAACCTGTGGATACCTTCACCTCATCTGTAGTCATTTAAATTGGGCTTCACTAAAACACTAATGATATTAGCAGAAAAATGACAAACTGATTCCTTTTCTGGTGTTATCTGTCTCTAGACCATGTCAATGAGGAGGAAGGATGGGCAATGATTATTTCCCCCAACTCTATAATTGCTCCAATGAGCATGTGCACAACTTGGCAAACTGATACCAGGGCCCTTTTCCACTTAGTATTTCCTTTTCTGAGTAGGAGATTGAACATTGTTTTTGAGGCAGACATATCTAGGCTTGGAGTTTGCTGTTGTTGTTGTTCAGTTGATTCAGTTGCATCTGATTATGATCCATTAATGTCATTACTAGTCCTGTATTCAAAAAAGACCAGAAAGGGTAAAAGACCTGTTTGTACAAAAATCTTTATTGCAATTCTTTTTGTGGTAGCAAAGAATTAGAAATTGAAGGGTTGTCCATCAATTGGGAAATGGCTGAACAAATTGTGATATACAATAATGATGAAATACTATCATTATAAGAAATGAGAAACAGGATGATTTCAGAAAAATCTGGAAATACTTACATGAACTGATGCAAAGTGAAATGAATGAGCAGAACCAGAGCATGGTACACAGTGACAGCAATATTTCTTGATGAGCAACTATGAATGACCTAGTTATTCTCAGTAATAAGTGAGATTCAAGACAATCTCAGAGACTTATGAAAAATGCCATCTGTCTTCTGAGAAAGAACTGATAATCTGAATGTAGATTGAAACATACAATATTTCATTTTCTTTCTTCTTTTTTTCATTTGAGATCTTTTTCATAGAATGGCTAAAATAGAAAAATATTTTCATGATTACACATGTAAAATCTATATCATATTGCTTACCATCTCAGAAGAGGGGAGGGCAGGAAGGCAGGGAGAGAATTTGTAATTCAAACTTCAAAAAAATTAATGTTAAAAAATGTTTCATATGTAATAGGGAAAAATAAAATATATTAAAAAAAGAAATGAAAATACCTAATCAGCTATAAACTACTTCATGTCTGATGAGGTCTAAGTATCAGCCTCTTGGCAGATTGTAACAGTAGTTATAAGTAAGCTAATAAATCCTAGTTCAAGTTTTTCTCAATGTACAGTGTGAATTTTTGTGTTTTTTAGAGTTTTCATGTGTAGGAGATAAATACCTGTCCTATACATGACCTACAGTCTACACTGAATACTTTTCTATCTTCTTCTTTTTGGGGAGACCACAGAAATGAGTTTTCTGAGCTATAAATAAATTATCCTTGGGGTTGCTGGGTGGAGGTTTAAGGACCCAAATAGTATGAGAAAAGGGGAACCTACACCTTCTCATTAGAGATTGAATTCCTTCAGGACAGAACCTATTGGATAAGAATCTGGGTCCAGAATACAGGAACCTTTAGTAAAGAATGGAATGGGTTTAGATTTCCAGACTTTTAGCCTGAGCGGTTGTTCTGTATGATAGACTTTTGAGAAGTGGAAGTTGCTGAATGAAAGGGAGACACCCAAGATCAACACATTCAGAAAACCTCCTGGGAATATTTTAATGAATTTTTAAAACTGAGCAACTTTTTGTTTGCTGCTATGATGACTCGGCGCTTTATTTCTAGCTCAATAATAAACAAATGCAGTGCATGCAGGGTCTATTTGGTAGGAATTGCTATTTGGAAATGTTGTTAGGGTGGAAGTTACAGGTACACAAAATGCCCAATGCATTGACCTTATGACTTGACTGCATTTCCCAAATGCACTAAACTAACGTGAAAATCAAATACAACCTTATGTTCCCTGTTTTAAATGTTGGATATCTAGTTCTTGTACATTCCATTCTTTCATCAGTCCAGGCCCAGGGTCCTCACTACTACTGTGCTCCTACTAGCCCTAACATGATAAATAGCTGGTTTTATTTTCTCTTACACCTGCTTTCTGAACTTTGTCCAGTCTCTTTCCACACTAGTCTTAGAATAACCATTTCCCTACTGTTTATTGCTTTCTTTCATCTTCCTCTTAGGATTTTTCCTTAGTAGGATAAGAAAAAGAGACAAATAATCATGGACTTCTAAGGCTCAATTTGTCTGTTTCATATTCACTGAATTCTCCTCTGAAACTGCTGGTTGAAGCTTCCTTAAACCTGCCCCCTTCACAGACAATTGAAGCTAGGCTAGCTTTTAAGCTGAACACCAGAAACTTGACATTTCTCCTTTGAGCCAACTAGCTTATCTCCTATAAGCTCTATGTTGCATCTGAGGGGCTGATTAACTGGATGAAAGAAAATTTTGTCACCATTTATTCATCTATGATGATTTGGAACTCTAAATATATTTTTCAATTTTCTGCCCTAAATAGAAAAGGTACTTTGCATGGAGGAATAAGTACTATTTTCCTATACTATCTAAGTACATATATTCTCTTTTCTAAGAGCTAATAAGTGCTACTGGCTGATAATACTGCCTGAAATATATCAGTGGTAGCTTACGAACAATTGTGCTAGAAATTCAAACCCCTGTAGGATTACCTTGAGAACCTAAGGGTGGTCAACCATTTCTCTAGGACTTTGTCAGTTATAGTGAAAGCTAGTGTAGTAACTTGGGAAGGTGGGGGGTAGGGAGGTGAGGTTTAGAAAAAAATAAATGAAACAAACAAACAAATCATCGGGGAGGTGTTATTTTCTGATGATTGTGTTATGCTACTAAAATAAAAATGGTGGTACAACCTAAAGTAATTTATAGATTTAGTTCAATATCAAACTGTCAAGCCTTAATTTAATAGAGTCTAGATAAAATAAAAAATTCTCCTGGAAGAAAAATGGTCAAGAATTTCAAAGGAAAATAAAGAAAAGGTTAGAGTGAAGTTAGCCTAGTAGTAGTACCAAATTACAAACTATATTAAAAAGCAGTAATAATCCAAATAATATGGTACCAGATTAAATAAATAGAAAAGTTACTAAATGAAGCATACTAGGTAAATAAGATGCAGAAGCAATTAAATGTGGTGTTTGATAAACTCAAGGGTATTTACTACTGAGGTAAGGACAGGTGGTGCAGTCAATACAGTGCCAGGCCTGAAGTCAGGACTCTTTCTGAGTTAAAATCTGATCTCTGACACTTACTAGCTATATTACCCTGGGCAAGTCATTTAACCCTCTCTGTCTCACTTTTCTCAGCTGTAAAATGAGCTGTAGAAGGAAATGGAAAGTCACTCCAATTTCTTTGCCAAGAAAATCCCAAATGGTCATGAAGAGTCAGACATGACTGAAATAATTGAATAACAACAACCATAACCACATGATGGGAACCATCAGGCCACGACACCTTGACAGAGTCACGCATGGTAGCTGGGGAGACCACAGAGTGGTCCTTGGCGAGATGTGATTGCCCACCCAGTCCCCCTTTTACATGACCTCTTTCATCAATGCCCCTTACCTATGAATTGACATGATTATTATTCCTCCTAGTCTCAAAAGAAATAATGAAAGAGCAAAACACTTGTACCCTAATTCTCCAAAACATCATCAAAAGATCAGACCCTTAAACCAAATCCCCAAAAAACTATCATGGGTTAACTTTTACTTAGGTACATAATTCTCAGTAAAACCACAGCTACAGGCCAAGCCCAAAACTTTCTCATGAAGCCAGCACACAAATCAATCATAGAGACTCATACAATAAGTACAAGTACATCAAGCTTCAATATGCCTCAGTGACTCAATTTCACAAACCAGTAACTTGCCAGTGGGAAACTCCCTAGTAAGAACCCTGAGAAATGACCAGTCTAATACTAAATTTGAATTGTGTTCCCAGTACCCCTCAATCTCAATGAAATGATTGTTAAATTGTCTTTTAAGAATTGTTGATTAATTATTCCATTTTATTAAAAGCAATAAGTAATTTTCCTTGATTGTTTGTAAGCTCAAAACTTCTCACAGGGTAATGAGAAAATTAAGTCACCTGTGATAAAATCATTTATCTTGTATTCTGTCTGTTATCACAATACAAAAATATAGAATGTTAATCAAGTGATTTGTTAAAAGTTAATGTATCACTTTTCCAATTATCTCTCTTTGAACATGTGTGTTAGGTAATGCAATCTGCATGCCAAGAAAATAGGTATAAAAATAAAAATCAAGCCTAGAAATGACAGAGCAGCTGTTAGATACAAAGTAGTCCTATGGCTGTAATCATTAAGTTGTCTTCCCTTTGTTATTTATTTTGACTGATCTTTTGCCACCAGTCGGGAACCCTGGAGTTGCGAGTGAGGCAGAATCCTGACCACAGCAACCACAACGTTGATAACTACAACAATTTGGAAAAAACTACTAGGAAAACTGGAAAATAATCTTGTAAAAATTAAATTTAGACCATCATCTTATGACATATGCCACAAAAAATTAATAACTTATTTACAAAAAATCATCTCATAAAAATTTTGAAGACAAAAGGAGGTAACATCTATATCTATGACTAGGGAAATAAGTTGTATCCAAATAAGGGATTGAGATAATTATAAAAGAAATAATGATCACTTTCTATTACTAAAAATTGAAAAGCTTCTTTATAAACAAAATACATGCAATTAGAATCAGAAGTAAAACATATACTTAGGAAAAAATTGTCATAGTAAAATTTTCTGATAAAGATATGATATCAAAATATATAAAAAACTGAAGCAAATTTATGGCTTGGTATAAGAATAAGTTACCAGTAATAGATAAGAGATCAAAGGATTTTGGTAGTTCCAAAATAAAACTCAAATTACCAAGGACCATTTGAAAAAATAATGCTCCAACTTACTACTAATAAGAGAAATGCAAAGGAAAACAACCCCAAATGTTCTACCTAACACTTATGAAATTGACAAAGATAACAAATAAGGAAAATAGCAATTTTTGGACAGGTTGTGAGAGAATAGGCACACTAGTTTATCATACAGTTGTAAACTGAGTTGGTGGTTCAGGAAAATAATTTTCAACTATACTACCCAAAGACACTAAACTATATATACCTTTGATCTGGTGACACTACTATTTTAGGCTTTCCTTCAAGCCAGTTAAGGACATAGGAAATGATCTATATGTAAAATAACATTTATAGCAATATATTTTTATTGCATCAAAGAACTAGAAACAAAATAGGTATTGATCAACCGAGAAATGACTGAATAAATTGTGGAATATGAATGTAATTGCATCATCAGAACTAAAGAATAGGACAGTTTCAGAGAAATATGGATGGACTTTGCAAGACCTGATACAGAGTGAAGTGATTAGAATTAAGCAATGAATGAGATGATCACACCAATAATACAAGGAAAAATAACTCTAAAATACCTCTGAATTCTGACCAAAGCATTAATCAGTCATGACTTCAAAAGACTGATGATGAAATGTACCTTCCATCTTTTGGCAAAGATATGATAGGCTAGAGCAGTGATGCTGAACTGTTAGAGACTAAGTGCCATGCCATGCCATGCTCTCCCAGAGACCAAGTGCTACCTCCTTTCCCCTTACCACAAACAGGAGAGGGAGGAAGTCCTCCCATTGGGCTGCTGGGGCACGTGAAAAAAATGTCATCAGACATATGGAGAAGGGGAGGGGAGCAGCTCAATCTGAGTCCTTTTGCCTTTCTAGTAATAAACTTGGGGGTGGGGTGGGGAGGAAGAGTGGCCTACGTGCCCACAGAGAGCACTCTGTGTGCCATCTTTGGCAACTGTGCCATAGGTTCTCCATCCCTGGGCAAAAGGTATTGAAACAGACATGCATTCTTAGATCTGGCTAATGTGTTGATTTGTTTTTGCTTTACTAAACAAATCTATTATAAAGGAGAACTTCTGGCAGGGTATGTAGGTTGAAGGGTAGTAGTGATATATATGAAATGGCAATATTGCAATGATGATCAATGGTGAAAGACTTAGCAATTAGTATCCTGCAATGATCAAAGGTAGTTTTGAAGGGCTTGATGAAAAATGCTGTCCACCTCCAGAGGGAGAACTGATGAACTCTGAGTGTAAATTGAAGTATAATTTTCTCACTTTTTTCTTTCTTTTTTTTTTTTTGGTGACACAACTAATATGGAAATATGTTTTGCATGATGTCACATGTTTAACTTAGTTTGCTTGCCTTCTCAGTGGGGGGAGGAGCCCAAGGAAGAGAGAGAATTTGGAACTTGAAGTTTAAAAAAAGAATGCAAAAAAGTGATGTGTATATATAAAGAATATTAATAAACCATTTTTAAATGCACAGAGGAAAGAGAGAAGAGATACAGAAGGAAAATGAGTAGTTTATCATTACCTTATTAAATTTATATAGTTTACCCACATATATATATACATGTAAATTTCTTTTTTGTGGGTGTTGATGAAATTTAGTTTCTTGTAGATTATATAATAAATTGTACAACTCTTCCTTGTTCTTTTTCAAGTTTTGAAATATTTGTGTTTCCTTATAATTGTTGAGTTTATAATAAAAAAATAAAGATTTAAAAAATATAAGTTGGAATATCAATTCATTATGGATTTCTGGTAAGTGCATTCATTATACAGTAATGTATAAAAAAGTTTAGAGGCTTATCGAATTAGATGGTCTAGGTTTAAAACATGATGGTTTCTTTCTAGCAAGGGCAATCTACCAGCACATTAACACATTCAAATATACTGTCCTAGGAAAACAATTTTCTTCCTGAAAATGCTATCTTGTCTTTTTTTAATTTTATTTTGAGCCGCAGGAGATTCTATAATGCTTTATTTTAATTCTTTACAATAGCATTAATTATAATGAAAAATGAAATACAGTAGAAATAACAGACATTCAGCCATTGTTCTTTTCTGAGTTAAATTGTATGATTCAAAAGGAAAAATTATCCTGTTGTCCAACTTACAAATGAAATCATCTTCAGGTTCCCAAGTAAGTCCAGGAACTGCAATGATTTGGTGTTGCATCTCCTTGCTAAAGGTAGGAGATATTAAATTACTTCAAAGAAAGGCAATGTGAGGTAGTAAAAGGAGTGATGGACTAGTATAAGCATTGGTGAACCTTTTAGAGAGCACATGCCCAAACTGCATCTTCAAGTTGCCTATGAGCCTCCTGCATTACTCTAGACAGTGGAGGGAGGAAGAGGGACAGGGCATGTGGAAATTGTCCTCAGGAGCAGTGGAGAGGGGGAAATGGAGCAGCCCCCTCCAGCACACTGAAGCACATATGCCATGATTTCACTAACATGGGAATAGGAGATCTTAGTTCAAATGTTGCTTCAGACATTAATTAGTCATGATATTCCAAGCTAATTCTTTAAACTCTCAGAGTCTCAGTTTCCTCATCTGTCAGATCAGGATAATAACACTTGAACTAGGTAGCTCACATGATTGTTGGAAACCTTAAAATGCTCTACAAATGTGAATCGCCATTATTCAAATAGGAAAATTTAGATGCTCTTTCCAGTTACTTTATAGATTCTAAATTTTAGAGTTGAGGATATTGGAGATCACCTAATCCAAGCCCCTAATTTTACAGATGATAAAACATTAGAAACGTATTAATTCATAGTGAGGGGAATTGCATATTTATAATGCTTAGTACCTGAGAGACTTATAACCTGATGTACCATGGGAAGAAAATTGCTTTAAGAAAGTTTTGATTTGTTTATAGAGCATCACAGAATCAATCAATTAATCAATAAGTATTTATTAAATGCCTATCATGTGCCAGGCACTGTGATAGGAGTTAGTTACCATGATCAACTTCACTGATTCCCCCCCTATTCTAATTGATAAAATCTCAAACGTTAAGAAGCAGATAACAGAGACAGAAAATTTTGAGTCCTTAAACAAAATACAAAGAAGATTTTGTATACTTTTCGGGGGCTAGTTCCACAGTATATAGAAAATTTTCTATTTATAAAGAAGTTCTTGATCAGAATTGATCAGATTAGAGAGCAGATAACCAACCATTGGCTGAGACAAAATCAACTATATCTCTGGTGGCTCTTTAAATAGTGATACCCTCTCCCCAGGAGTCAACCATTCATTTCAATTCAATTAACATTCATTAGGTCCCTACTATATAGGTACCTACATTGGCAATACCAATAAGAAAAAGAGACAGTCCCTGCCCTCAAGGATCTTATAGTCTAATGGAGGAAGATGATGCTCAAAAAAAGATGAAAAGAGAAGAGGCACTAGGGTTCACAGTACAGGGGCATGCTATTCCATGGAATTGAAGTCAAGCAGAATTCCTGATGGAAAATAGAGTTACCAAGAAAGTTGTGAAATGACTATAAAGGAAGGCTTTAGGAATAATTTAGTGCTCTACCTTCAAGCCTGACAAAGTAAAGAGGAGAAGCAGCTGAGAGTGAGCTGAGAAGGAATAGAGTATTGGGTAAGCTAGGTGGCACAGGGATTAGAGCATCCAGCTTGGAATCAGGAAGACCAGAGTTCAAATCCAGATTCAGACTCTTTTAGCTGTGTGACCTTGGGCAAGTTACTTAAACCTTATTTGTTTCAATTCCTGAACTGTAAAATGAGGAGAAGGAAATGGTAAACTACTCTAGTAACTTTGCTAAGATCTTTGTTCATGGCGTCATGAAGATGAATGAAGAATCAAATGGCTGAATAAGCGGTCATGAAGATGAAGAATTGTACAGGACTAAGCAACAACCACAAAGAGTATCAAAACTTGAGTTATTCTTTGTGATGCTGAAATTCCAGGTGATCTGAGGAGGAGAGGGTTGGGGCTGCAGGAGGAGTTTGTTCTCTGGAGTTGAAGCCATGCACTGTTGATGGAAAAAAAGAGTAGTTCAATCAGAAACTGGAAGACTGTGACTTGTCATAGCTGTGACAGCTGAGAAGTGACAATTATGGAAGAAGTACCTATCCCTTGAGATAATTTCTTGCCTCTTAGAAGAGAGAAGTTGGGGGTTTCTCATCCACAGTAGCTAAGAGCCTTGCAGCAGAGCTGCAGTAAGAAACTATACCCAGAAGGAAGTTGGCCTTCTAGTTTCAGGCAAGAGTGTGATCTCTGAAGCAAGTTAGCCCTGGCTGTCTGGATTTGAACTGTGGAAAGGAATACCTAGGTTCAGGGAACCCAGATGAGCAACCTGTCAGACAGAGATTCTATACATAAAGGTCACAAGCTGAATTTTGAAGGAAATTAAGGGTTTTAAGAATGTAAGATGAAGGACAGATAGGTGGCTCAGTGGATAGAGAGTCAGGTCTGGAGACGGGGAGGTCCTAGGTTCAAATCTGGCCTCAAATACTTCCTAGCTGTGTGATGCTGGGCAAATCACTTAATCACAATTGCCTAGCTCTTATCACTTTTATGCCTTGGAAATAATACTTAGAATTGATTCCAAGACAGAAAAAAAGAAGTAGAGGTGAGCTAGAAGTGTGAAACAGCCAGTAAGAAAGAACAGAGACTAGAGATAAAATGTCATATAGGACGAACAGTGAAGAAACCACTTTTCTGGTACCACAGTTGTCTGTACATGGTTGTAATGCATCATGAAGCTAAAAAAGAAAAGTTGGAGTCAGGCTGCAGATGACTTTAAATTCCAAACAGAGGAGTTTATTTTTGATCCAAGGAAGCCACCGGAGTTTATTGACAAAGAGAAATGACATGGTTAGACTTTTGCTTTAGGGAAATCTCTTTGGCAGCTTAAAAATCTCTTGTAAAGTTACATCTGACTGTGATAAAGTAGTTATCAGAACTTTGCAAGGTAAGGAAACAAAGGGGCCCTTTACTTACTTCATTATTCTGCCTGGCTTTCACATAGAATCTGTTAGCTTGGGATGAAAGGGTGTGGCACAGTTGACCTTCCTTGAGGTTGTACTCATTTCTTGGAAAGGAAACACAGTCAGGTGACCTGTGAGGCAACTCTCCCTACATTTGATCTTAGCCAAAAGGTTGCTGCAATCCAGAAAAATTCCTGATTTGCCCTTGGTGTCACAAAACAGGGGCTCTTCATTTCCACTTTCATTTTTAAGGGATCCAATGTGCTTCATGGACAGAAAACTGCCCATACCTGAGTTTAAGAAGATTTTCTCTGCTTCCCTCAAAAATCTGTCCAGGGACTCCCTAGAGTATTACATTGAGTCAAAGGAGGGTTTCCCCTCCACCCCCATATTGAGTAAGCTAGCAAAGTATCTTAAAATGTCTCTTGGCCTTTATCTAAAGCAGAATTTAAGAGGCAAAGTCTGAACTTAGAATAAGAGGAACTGGGCTTGAGTCCCAGCTCTGCCACATAAATTGTATGTCCTTGGGCATTTACCAAACTTTTGGGACCTCAATTTTCTCCTCTGTAAAAGAGCTGGGGTGTGGTGTGGCAGATATGAGAGTAGGGAGGCAAAGGTGTTGGATATCATGTCTAGATCAACTTGTCTGTATGAGCTTAGTCAGACATGGAAGACACCAAGGTCATCCACTGCATCCTGGGATATTGTCTGTCATCTTGAATTTTGTTCCACCACTAGACTTTGATGACTTTGGAAGAGAGAGTGAGGCTGTCTACTTTGTACAACTCTGCTTCACTCAAATCTAATTCAAGTGCAAGTCAATACAGCATATTCATGATGTCACTGATGTTCTTTGAAAACAAAAGATGAATGACAACAACAAAATCTATTTTTACTGTTCCTGCCTTTGAGAAGGCAGAATTTATATGTTAAAAGAAGCAAAGTAAGAGAGCTGCAAGAATTAGCTGCCTCAAAGATAAAGAAATAATATCTACCCAGCTAAATATGAAGTGAATTGGTGTATTCTTACATCAACAGCTGAGATTCTCCTCTATTTTTTTTTTTGCCAATGAAAGAAGCACTAATCCATAAACATTATAATTCCTTATCAAATAATGACATAGACATTGAAAAGGCTTCAACCTAGCTATTAAACCCACTTATGGAAGATATATTGTACAAGTCGCTTAATGGGAAATGAGTTGGGTCAAAAATGGAAATGGTAGAAGAAAGCATATTAGACTGTGTTTGAGAAATTGAGCAGCTTCAAATGATACTACTTTCCTGTTTTTACATTAAGCCTATCATTTTTAACACTAATGTCTCCAAATGACACTACATGATTCCAAGTCATTATAGAACATGATCTCAGAAAAAGGAAATGTTGATGGAAGTATTTGAAAGTTATACTTAATTAGTAATATTCCTTCCTCAATTTTGTGTTCCAACCAAACTGGTCTACCAATTGTTCCTGGAGTACATCTATCTTTAGTCTCTGTGCCTTCTTGGAGGATATCTCCCAAGCTGGAATGCTCTATTTCTTGAAGCCCAAAGCTTTCTTTCAACCTCGAAATCTCCTGGGTGCGACTAACCTAATCCCACTCCCCCTTCCTTAGTTGTTTGGACTCTCTTTTTCTTTACAGTATTATATGCTATTTTTCTCCTGTAAGATGTAAACTTCTTGAGAATAAGGACTGTTTCATTTTGAGTTTATGTCCCCAGAATGGAGCCTGTCTCATAGTAGGTATTTAATAAATATTTGTGGGATTGAATGGGCTCAGAAAAAGAACAATATCATTAAATAGAGAACCACTAGTTATAAAGTTATATAAATAAGTTGACAAGCCATGAAACTTGGAACTACTTACAGCAACTAATGTCTTCAAGCCTTCCAAATGAATTAAGTTCAAGCTGGCTCAATATTATTTATTGCTGCATTGATTTGATGTAAAGAAATGAAAGAAAGAGATGGCAACAAAGAAAAAAACAGTAAGACAAAAATGGGAAAATTAATGATCATTCCTATTTTTCCTGTGATGTTTCAGTCATTGACAAGGGATTCAGACTTGGGGACAAGTCCTGCAGAAGTTTTCAAAAGCTTTCCAGTGCTTTGGCTTTGGGTGACTAATTCCTCATGAATGAGAACACCTGGGCATGGCAGCCTAGGCATAGTACTTGGGCTAAGAAAATCATGGATATAACTCTTGATAGTCTCATCTCTGTTTCTGTACCAAAACATAGGCAATTGAAGATAAATTGATTATTCTATTTTTATGTATACTAAGGGAACAAAAATCCTCAATCCCAATTAAGTCCTGTCACTATCTTAACTGTTAAAAGTGCCATTCTCTAAATGTTTGTTTTTTTGCTCCATGTTCTAGCTTATACTCAGCTTCCTTTTAGACAACATGTGTTAATGATATGATTAACACCTCATTGTTAGTCACTTTGAGCTCTAAATACCAAAAGAAGCTTTTAGTTTTTCCTCACCTAAGCTACCCTGACTACTTCTAGAACTCTTAAATCTTTGCTGTGTCTTTCTACTCTTGATCTATCTGAAGTACATGGGGGTTCCTACTTCATTTCCATGCAAAAGGGACAAATAAGGGTGCTTCGAAGTCTTTCTATCAGACAAGAGACAAATTTGGCATGTTCTAAAGCCAGATTTCATCAGTGGCAATTTCTTTTGTAATCTGTCCAGCTCAGACACAGTCTCTCCGACTATGCACAGATGGGTACAGACTAATGAGTCCCCATCTGAGAGATCCCTCTTTTTCAAGGAACACACAAACATGACACACATTCCTGATTCCTGAAAACCCAAATGGGCATGTTTCAAGGAAACCATAGTCATTCAGTCACATGAACATCCTAATGCTGTAGGTGAGAAGCTAGCGAGGTCTCATTGAGGTGTGTCTTAATCATAGAGCACTCCACTGTTATTTCAATAACAGCTTGCTTTGCCAAAGTAGAGACAAGCAGTTAGGCCTGATCACCAGCATAAGAATTTGTCTGTCATTGAAATTTACTGGTATAAATCCTGGCTGCAAAACTATAGTGGCTTTCCACTTCCTGGTGAGTACTTGCATATTTATTTCCACTCTATAGCAATTAAAAAAAATAGTCAGCTCCATTGGATCTTTTGAGGTTTCCCTGAATGAGACATCTTATTTCTGATCTCTCAAATACCTAGAGGCTCTGCCAGGGGGTTGTATATTACTTTAAAAACAGTCAGGATTGTATATTATCATTATTTTCTCTATTTCATTTTTCTCATCTTTTTTGATGGAGGTCATATTGAAATAGTTCATCTTCTGTAGCCTCTCTGAAAGCTTCTTTAGGACAAATACAGCAGTAGACAGAATGAAATCACATGTACTTTAGCTTCTTTCCCCATAATTTTAATTTCTTCCACTAGTTTTCTGTTTTTTAAAAATGTTCCTTTCTATATATTTGGAGATTATGACTCTTTGATGTGGTGCCAGCTAATGAAAATTCTGTTTTAAAAATCTCAAGGGTCATTGTTATATCCAAGGGATTATGGGCAGCAATCTAATGCACGAATTGCAATATTGTTTACATGCTGAATGCTCACGGATATTTTAAAGTTTGTATTTAGAGTATGGGATTTTTTTTGGTTAGTTTATAAGCTACCTGTTGATAACTTCTTAGTATCTGGTAGGTGATAAATTTTTATAGGCTATAATGTTACATTACATAACTTCTACCACTTTCCATAATTTTCCAGTAATTAATATGTGTTCCTTTTCCTTTCCACTCTTCTTCCTCTTCATTTCTTTGAGGGAAATATGAAGGTGCTAGACATGATAGGCTATAAATAACATCACAAAAAAAGAATTAGCATTTTACTAGAAGGAAACAATTTACTACAGTGAAGACATTTCTGAATTAGCTCTAAAAAACTTAGCATGAACCTTAACTAAGCCTGATCAACCTAAGAGTATTTATAGATGAAATTGGCAGGAAGACAACAAATAGAAAAATAGAACATATTTGTCAGCATTCCTATAACTATCTATTTTCATCAGTGATGACAGTGGAACCACCACATTTGGGCATATTCCAAACAATAAAGATTGTGAGGCATTCCCAGAGACTAAATATCTTCAGACACAGGAGAACACCTAAGAGAGAATTAAAAACAACAAAAAAAATGCTCTCCTAAGTCATCATCTTTTTAAAAATAATATTTTACTTTTTTCTTCAATTATATGAAAAAACAATTTAACCTTTATTTTTAAAAAAGTTTGAGTCAAATTCTCCCCTTGCACCTTCCTTCCTTCCTTCCTTCCTTCCTTCCTTCCTTCCTTCCTTCCTTCCTTCCTTCCTTCCTTCCTTCCTTCCTTCCTTCCTTCCTTCCTTCCTTCCTTCCTTCCTTCCTTCCTTCCCCTTCCCTCTCTCTGAGATGGCAAGCAATCTGATAAAAATTTCTACAAGTGGAATAATGTAAAACATCTCTCCATATTAGTAATTTTGTGACAGAGAATTTAAACAAACAAAAGTGAAGAATAAAAGTGAAATATGGTGTGTCTTGTTCTGCATTCAGACTCCATCAGTTCTTTTTCTGGAGACAGATGGCATTTTTCATCATGAATCCTTGAGGATTGTCTTAGATCACTGTATTGCTAAGAATAGCTAGATCATTCATAAATGTTCATCATATAATATAGCTGTGTACAATAGTTTCCTAGTTCTGCTCCCTTGACTTTGCATCTGTTCATGTGGGTCTTTCTAGGTTTTTCTTAAACCATCCGCATCATCGTTTCTTATAGCACAGTAGTATTCCATTACAATCATATATCATAACTTATCAAGGTATTCCCCTGTGATGGACATCCTCTCGATTTCTAATTCTTTGCCACCACAAAAAAGATGTGCTATAAATATTTTGGTATAGACATGTCCTTCCTCATCTTTTTTTTTTAACCCCCTCAGAGTCATTATCAAGGATGCTGGGGCTACATCTTTTCCTGTCAATTAGTGTTGGTAGATATTCTAGTCCTGGCCTTTCTAGGGATTGTGTAACTACAATTCCCAGCATTTAATATTCCTTCTCACATTACGTGCTAACAGAGAAGATATAAAATTTTGGTAGCCCTGCCTCTCTCTCTCTCTCTCTCTCTCTCTTTCTCTCTCTCTCTCTCTCTCTCTCTCTCTCTCTCTCCCTGTGTTTGGTGGAGGTGGTATGAAGTGAGCTGGGAGGAGAACTTATTCACGTGGTCTTGTTTCTGTTAGATAATTAGGTTTTTATACTTCGATTTCCTTTTTATTCCTTCTACTTTCAAGCCGTTATTATTAATAAACTTAAAAAATATAATACTTGGAGTTATTGATATTAATTTAAATCCTACAAGATTGGGTTTGGAAGCCTCCTTGTCTTTCTCTCCAACTTCTCTGGAATATATAGCTATTCTTCCATGACTCATCAAAACAATGCTACAACTTTTCCACAAACACCAATCTGGGCAGAGGGCAGAGTTGTCATTGCTGGACTGGATACTGCACAGAACCATAGCCTCAAACACAAGACCTCTTGCCATTTGGACTTTATTTAGGAATAGAGCTACAGAAATAAGATCAATATTTAATTCCATTCATAGGAAACCTACCAGCTATAACTTATCCATCACAATGTTGGGGTGAGGCAAAGGTATTTGTGCTGAATGTGTTTCCCATATTTAAGGATTAAGTATTCAGGAGGATGGCCTTTAACAGGCATGTGCAGAAACAGCTGATAGACACCTGGGCTTTCCTAAGTCAAGCTAAGCTACCATTGGTACAGATGAGATGCAGGAAAGTGATGTAAAACCATCCATATATTTCTCGTCACTTCCTCTCTTCAGGCTCTTTCCCTGGAGAGGTGCATCTGGCTGGTCACTTCCTGTGAGCAGGCCTGGGCACCAGTTTGATCCAGTTTGATCCTGGAACTTGAGCCTGGAGGAGTTCCCTCAGATAGCTTCCTTGAGACAGTCTTGGTGAGTGATAAGATTGATTCCCTTTTTCCTTGGCTCTCAGGGGAGGCCCCCTTGGCCAAGGCCTTGAACTCCTGTCTGGCTCAGCCTGACCTGGAGCAGTTTAAATTAACTCTTTCCCACTTTCTCTCTCTTTCTTAATTTCTTTCCTCTATATTAATTAAAATCACCATAAATCTCTAGCTGACTTTAGTATTTTATTTGGGATTTTCCCTGGTGACCAAATTAATTTAGATTTTAAGTCACAACTATAAAATTATCCATACAGAGCTAGCACATTCTTATTTTCCTAATATATAATTTGTGATTATTTTACCTTGCAGGTGCACTCTACAAGATAAACAAGATAAAAAGAAAAAATGGTTATTTTCATATTAATTTCATAGTTAGACCAAACTATTTACATCTAAGGTGATATGCTATAAAGATGGGATTAACTCTCCCCTGCCCGTTTTTAGATTTAATCACCAAAATCTAAAAATGGACAGGGGAGAGTTAATCTCATCTTCACAATGCCAAACAATGTTATAACAAGGTTTAGATTTAAAAGTGGCATAGGGCTAGGTTTACTATATTATAATTCAGTATAATGTATTATGTTAATCTGAAGCAACATTGGTTGGAACAACATTATTTGTAATGTGGATGAACTAGAATTAATTGAAAATATGTAGTACTCTATGGGATTTTTTTCTTCCCTCAGGATGAGCAAAACTAAAAGGTAAACTATGGAAAGAGTTCTTTGGTCCTAAACACATATTTTTATAAATCCAGAAAGATAATATTTGTTCAGATTAATGCATTTCTCAGGTGGACTAGAAATATTACATTTCTTTACCTTGCTTCTTCCTGTAGTTCTGAGGTAGACATTAATTATCATTATCACATGAGACACTTTCCCCCTTAATTAGGAGGTTACATATACTATAGTTTTGATTACACAAATAATACAAGATTATGGATTTATTATTTTTTTTTTTGTGGTAAGGAGCGAGTCCAAATAAATTGAGCAACAGTTTGTGCTCAAGAAGCCCAGGACACCACAAAGCATCTGGGAGCTGAAACCATTTGTCTGGGAAAAATTTGAGAGTCTAATTGAACACACAGTACTTGCCTTGGCAATAGGTAGGCCTGTTTTTTAAGTACAAGGAAGGGCAACAGATTTTTTTTTTTAAAGTGGTTTGCTTGTACTCTCTTACCTTGTTAATTTTTTTTGTTTGTTTTCTGCACTATTTCTGTGACAGTTCATTCTTTGTTTTTCCTCAGAAGTTCTGCTCAATAATAGACTGTTATTGGATATTAAAGAGTGCCCTAGTCTATCATGTTATTGTACCTCACTTTTGTTATTTGAGGGTGAGAGATGAATTATCTTGGCTTAAAGAAAACAATTTTTTATAAATTATAAAAGCAAACCAATATAATTTAAAAAAAACACTGAAAAGTAATGCCTTACCTAATGTAAAAAACACTTAAAATTTTTCTAGCTTAATTTCTAGAGTCTGGCATAACTATCCTTAGTAGCTTCACATAAAAATCAAAGAAAAATTTCATGATTGCATGGAAGATAAAAGCTTTATTCTACAATCTAACATAGGAAGCCATCCACTTTCACTGGGCATATGTTTTACAAATCCTCTTGAGTAGAGGAATTCATAAGTAAGCATTATAAATATGAAGGATAGGAGGTGGGGAAGTCAAAGGGAGGAAATATTGGGGAAGCCAGGAGTAACTAGGAATAAAGTTATCTGGGAAGAAAACATTTTGGGGAATGGTACACAGGACAGTTCAAACACATGTGCATCCCCTTCTTTCAGTAGAGGTAAGGGGAAAGGCAGTTGTACTGCCTAGTAGTGTCAGTGTCTGAAGACCTTCTGTGCAGGTCTGTCAGACAGAAGGTAACTGGGTGGGGATGAGGTGACCCTTTAAGCCACAGTCATAATAGGTTAAAACCCTGTTTGGCCCCCAGCTGACCAAAGAGTAATCTTGAGGAAAGGCTGAGTTGATGAAAGCAATTGATTTTGATGTGTGATGAGTAATAAGTTCAAGTGGAGGGAAGAAGATTTGCCATCATAACCTTACTGATAACTGTAAAAATTAAATTAGTATCTAATAATAAAAATATTATATTTTATGAGGTTTATTAAGGATTATTAGAAATCAAGGAATAAAGAAGATATAAAATAATAACTATGTGCCCATGGCTGATTAGCCCATTCAAAAATCCCTGTGTTTAGCTTTCTTACTACATCATTGCAACGGCCAAGCAGAGAGAAGAGAGCATGGGAGGCGTTACTGCCAGTTAAATACTAATTGTGATCTTGCCCAGGTGGAGACTCAGGTGAGATTATAGGGAATTCTGGGAAATACCAAGGACTTCTGGGGATTCTAGGGTTCAAAATCTCCATTTTACATTCCCCCTGAGGCCTGAGGAAGACTAGTCTCTCTGATGGGTCTTGTAATATACCAACTTTGAAATTACAATAATTTGAGGATAAGAGGAAAAGAGAATAAGACCAATAATTGTTAGACACATTGATAAAAAAGCCAGTTAGGGGGCAGTCCCCTTTGGGATGTGGTGATTTAAACTGTGTGGGTTTAAATGAATTTGTTTTGTATGAATACTCTTATGCCAAAGTTCACTCTGGATCTTCTGGCACAGCATATTGTTTGTGGAGGCTTCTTCATGATGTTGTCTCCAAACAGTTCACTTTCTGGATTTGGAGAGGTACATGTTTCTTAACCTAAAATTCTTCTCAAAAGGAATTTAAACTTTGCAATTTAAAATAATAATAATTATACATCCCCCTTCCCCTCCCTGAAGAGGGTGATTGAAAAACACAGGGATCATTTAGGGATGCATGGCTCAGTTATGAGGTATATATATATATATATATATATATATAAACAGGTAAACAGGTTCTTGAATCAGGGCCCAATTAAAATTATATAAGCATTTATGCATTTACCCAATCAGTATCCAGGACTACAGAAAGTTCACACATTATGAAAGACAGAATAGGGACTAGATTTTAGGAGCCAGGTAGGAGCCAAATTTGAGATACTTGGTAGAATGTGGAACAAAGAAGACCTGCCTTTAACACATGTTAAATAGCCACAACCTCGAACCCCAAACAAGTTCAAGTCCTCTTGTCATGGCTCAAAATTTTCATCAACTCCATTGGGATTGGTTGGTCTCTTTGACCTTGTGCTCGATTGGTACTATGCAATTTAGCTTTGTGCTTCTTTGGCACTGTGTAATGGCTCTTTTTGTATTCTCTTGTCCTGGAATCAGACAGAATCATTAAGCAAGTCCCATAATTTTTTTTAAACAATTAGTGGCATCATTTTTATAGTCTCAACCTTTTGGGGGCATGCATTGACATTATAGCAAATATATTTTATATTTTAAACTTATATTACTGCAAAATCAAAAAAATTCAAGAAAATCATAATACTGGTGATGTGCTTCAAATATAAAAAGAAGAGAAGAAATAAAGAGATGAAATAGTATATTGAACATGCAAGAAAAATATAATAAAAGGGTTTTAAAATTAAAAAATATAGCTTATAATCATTGACACATTGTGTCAGCTAAGGAAATGTAGAATACAAGGTTTCTCACCAAAAATGAGATCCATTTCCTCTTCATATCTGGCCATGATCCACTGTGAGTGCAAGCAAATGAATTTCATAAAGTAACAGTTTTTTATAAAGAACAGTAGTACAACATGTAATGCAAATTCAAAAAGTACCTAAATCCCCAAATTCACAATAGCCTAGCTAATTACAATAGCAAACAAACCCATTATCATATTTCACATAAGTTATTGTATGACATAAAAAAAACCTATGGACTGATGGATATTTGTCACGATTTTTACAGACATAGCAAATCTTTCAACGTTGGCAAACACATTTTTAAACTTAGTAAAACTTATTTGGGTCTAGAACATCTTCAAGAAATCTAGATTGTTTCGGTGGAAGTAAAGTGAGCTGAAGAGTTATAAATGAGAGATGCTCCTCTTTTGGGAGCCATCCAGGAGTACAATGCCCTGGGATTAACTTCCCAGCTCCTTTGGTATGAGACTGTGATGTCCCATCCATTAACATTTTTATAAATGTGGGAGGTGGAGATTATAATTGTACTTCATTTCAGCTACTAAAACAGACCTTACCTCCTGTGAGAGGCAAGCAAAATGATCAGAGTTGTTGAAAAAAATCTAAAAAATCATGTACCCCTTAAAATCAATTTGAGACATTTACCTCATCAAATTTTCCAAAGATTGTTATACAATTGTAACCAGTTTTGATGAAGTCCATCCATTCTCTATGTGACAATTTACAAAGCCAAAATAGAAAAGGCTGTTTTTATATATGGGCTTATTTCAATAATGTTTGTTCAGTATATTTATAGGGGAAAAGCAACAAAACATAACAGTAGTTAAAACCCAGTACATTAAAATGATTCAGTGTAACAGAATAGTATTGAATACATTAATATATGAACTTAAACCAACAAAATTAAATCTTAAACAAAACAATCAGCAAAATGCAATAAAATACAGAGATGTTTATAAAACATTGGAGTCTGAAAAGCTTTAAAAATATAACCACCAGTCTCTTTAAAGTTTGTTTTTGTTTTGTGTTTTATCCGTTGAGATGCTTTTTGTCAGTACTGTGGTGGGATTCTCCATAGTAAGGAAGAACATGGATTTTAGAAATCTCAAATTGGGCAGGTCCAAATGGCAAAAAGTTGCAGGGAGATGAATTTCTCCCCTGAATCTCAGGTAAATTAAGTAAAAGGATCAGTGTACTCAAAAACCATCCTTTTAAATAGGCAAAGCATTGTTCTCTCATAGAATATGCCATACTTCCTGTTTGGGAAAGTCTCTTCCTTTTCCTCCTTTCATCCCCCTGAGGTCCCCTGCCACGGTGGAGGCTAATTGTTGCCTAAGGAAAGAACACCCCAGTTTTTACCAGTTGGTTTGTGATTCCAAAGACACAGTGGCAGCTACCAGCAGCCTGGGTCCTGGGGCTGGCCTGGGGCAATCTGGCTTGGAGGCTGGAGATCAGCTGGGGAAGGGGTAGGGTTGGGACTGGGGCAGGAGAGCAATCTGGGTCAAGCAGGTTGAGTGGATGGCTGGAGGCAATCACGAATAACAAGAGGCGAGAGCAGGCAGCAGGAGCCAGCTGAATCAAGAGAAGCTTGTGAGGGCAGATGGGTGGTGCGAAAAGCTTTGGCAAGAGAAATGTGGCTTTAAAAAAATTATCTAGGCTATCTTTTTTTTTTTTAAACCCTTACCTTCCGTCTTGGAGTCAATACTGTGTATTGGCTCCAAGGCAGAAGAGTGGTAAGGGCTAGGCAATGGGGGTCAAGTGACTTGCCCAGGGTCACACAATTGGGAAGTGTCTGAGGCCAGATTTGAACCTAGGACCTCCCGTCTCTAGGCCTAGCTCTCAACACACTGTGCTACCCAGTTGCCCCCTTATCTAGGCTATCTTAAAAAAAATTGAGATGTTCTTGTCCGACTTATGGTTGCCATTAACTGTAAAAATTAAATTACTATCTAGTAATAAAAATATTATATTTGTATGAGGTTTATTAAGGATTATTAGAAATCAAGGAATAAAGAAGATACAAAATAATAACCACGTGCCCATGGAAGATTAGCCCATTCAAAAATCCCTGCGCTTAGCTTACTTACTACATCATTGTAATGGCTGAGTGGAGAGAAGAGAGTGTAGGAAGCATTACTGCCAGTTAAATTCTAATTGTGATCTTGCCCAGGTGGAGACTCAGGTGAAATTATAGGGAATTCTGGAAAATACCAAGGACTTCTGGGGATTGAAGTCTAGGGTTCAAAATCTCCATTTTACATAACTCAAATGAATATCCTTTTGATGGACTGTGCAAAAAGAATGCCTTGGAACAGGGGGTCTTTTTGACACTTCTTTGTCTAATCCAGACAGCTAATCCTCTTTCCTGAAACTCTTCTTCTAGGAAATAAAATATATGAAAGCATTTTTATTTAGCAATTAATTAGATGTCAAGTATCGACTTCCTCTCCCAATCTTGGGACCTCTTTCTTATTTTCTCAAGAGTCTAGTTAACTCTTCTGTTTTGTTCTTCCCCCTAAACCGCCCCCCCCCCCCCCCATGATGGCTACAACATAGTGATATTGAGAGATGGATATTTCCTGGTTCAGTGGCCAATATTTGGCCCACTCCTCCCTCCCCACCATCTACCATGTCACACACAGTAATGATGAGGGTTAACAAGGAGCCTCTGTTTTATCTATTTATCAAGATATCAGGACATAGGCTCACCTCCACTTGTGTTCCATGGGATACCTCTCTACAATCTGGTTCCAACCTACTTTTTCAGCCTTTGGCTAAACACACATGCATAGGCTGTTTTCCAGGACTGGAATGTTCTCTTTCCTCATTTCCTTTTGAAATCCTTTTATTCCTTCTATGCCCAATTCAGATACCACCTTTTATAAGAAGCTTTCCCTGATATCTCATGTTGAGAATGTTCTCTACTTCTTCAAATATCCCTAGATCAATTTGTTTGTGTTTCTTTTTCACTTTCATCACTTACTATCTTATATTATTCTTATCTGAATATGTGTGTATTTAAGTAGAATTTAAGATCTTTGATGGCAGGAAATGTTTCTTTCTTTGTTTCTTCTTCTCTCTCTCCCTTCTTTTGTAAACCTCAAAATTCCTTAGACTTATAAATGTTGAAAATTTCACCATTGGGATATTTCATACTTGGAAAATTTCTTACTGATAGTCTATTGGAATGGGAACTCCATTGGCATGGGAGGTTCCTTCTCTTCCCTTCTTAAGATTACTTTAGGACAGAAACCTTTTGCTGAACAATGGAAAGGACTTTGACCTATGCTTAAGCATAGAACAGGAATTTCTTTGAGTCTTGATTGATTTTAGAATTGATACAATGGAGATACTTGGAATAAATCTCCACCCTATTCAGTCCTAATAGGATTGAGTAAGGGCTGCAGCCTAGATCAAAATTTAATTATTCCAATCTCTACCATACTCAAGTTAACAGGATTTAGAAAGGGCTGTAACAAAGGAGTATAGATTTAATCATTGGAAAATATGACCTTCAACAGACATGTGCAAAAAGCCAGAAACCTCTGGGCGGTCCTGGGTTAAGCGAGAGCCTCCATTGACAGGGAAATTGATGAAGAGTGATTGGTAGATGTGAGGACTGAGGGGAGGCAACTTGGATGGTTTCCTTAAAGATAGGAGGGTCTGGAGACTCGAGAGGTGGTTGTTGAGTTTTTGGGTCGGTGTGGTTGCTGGGCTCTGAGGAAGCTTGCTCTGAAGGAAGCTGAAGGTGGGGGCCTCTGAGACTGTTTCTCCATTTTGGACACGTGAGTAATAGGGACTGATCTCTTTTCTTTGCCCCAGCTATCTAAGGGCTTGGGCCTTTTGGCCCAGCCTAAACAGAAGGGGTATTTAAGCCCTATTCCCTTCTCTCCCCTTGCTCTCTCTATATATATCTCTAATTCCTTTCTTGCTCCTATTGTAATTAAACTCCAAAAAAGGCTGACGGCTGACTTGAGTTTTTCATTTAGGAATTACATAGCTGATTCCTTGGCGACCTTAAATTAATATATATCAGTCTTTAAAGTGATTCCCTTGTAACACTTTCCTTTCTTCTTTTTCTTCCTCCCTTCCCTTCTTTCTGTACTTTTCCCACAATATTTTCAAAATGATGTTGAACTGAATCCATTTGGTTTTACACAAATCCATAACAATAGATAATCTTTATTTTGATCTTGATTCAGGACTTAAAAAAGAATTTAATCATAGTAATAACATCTTCTGTAACAATTTTGTCTGACATGCTCTTTTTTTTTTCCCCTTTGGGTGCAATCAGTTGCTATTAACAACAACAACAACAACAACACTATTTTACATTTAGAATGTTATCTTATATTTTTAGCTTTCCAAAATATTTTTGCTTCAGTGATTTAATTTTATTTTCATAGTAACCCAGTGAGATGAGTAGGGCACGTAATATTATCTCTCTTAAAAAAAAAAAAGAGAAACTTAGTTGTGAAAGGTTCAAGTAATATATGTTCTGTGAACTAATATGAAAAGAGAGGAAAGCTATTCCTGCCTTAGTTATTCATGCCTCTCCCCTTTGTAGGGGAATGTGAGCAGGAAAATTGTTGCTATGTTCTTGCTGGTTGCATCCTGGCATTACTTTGCACCACCTGGATATCTCCATTTAGGAGGTAGATAGACACATTCAATTTAACAAGAGATTGTGTGTGTCCATCCATGAATTACACACCTCCTGTTTCCTGGTAGTAGATAGAAGATGCACAATTACCCATTTGGCATATAGATGCTTAACAAGAAAGGTAAGGTCAAATATTTCATTTTATTCTCACAATTTGCCTTTGGAGCAAGTATAACTATAATATCTTCAGTGTCAAATTCAGAGTAAGCATATCAATTTAGTTCAATATATATGCACCTACTAAGATGCCATTAATATTCTTCCCCATTAGAACAAAGCTTCTTGATGACAAGGATGTTGCTTTTGTCTCTCTTTTTATCCACAGCACTCTGCGCAGTGTTTAGCACACAGTAAGTGCTTAGTAAATGCTAGACTCATTGACATTAACTTAGATTTAAGTTTGTATTACTATATCTTACTTTTACCTCACTTCATTTCTGAATAGATTTCTCTCTTTTCCTCAACCTAATGATTCTTTCCTTGTAACAAAGATGAAGGAGGGAAAAAGAAAAGAAACAGAGACTCAGCAAAATTAACAAATCAACCAGATCAGACAGAATATGCCTTATTTCACACCCCTGATCCTCTACCTCTACAAATGAGCAATAGAGATATGCTTTTTCAACTCTTCTTTATGGTTGGTCTTATGCTTTCAGTGTTTTGTTTCATTTTAAAAAAATTCTTTCAATTTCCATTTTTGTAGTCATTTGTGTACATTGCTTTCCAATCAACACACATTTATTACACAACAATGCATGATGCATTTTGTGCTGTGTGCTAGGGATACAAATGAAAGATAAAAATTGGCACACTCCTGATCTATGAGGCACTTAGAGGTAAGTCCATAATAGGGGCTAAGAGGAGTGAGTATGATTTTAATTTTATTTTTAACTCCACATTCTCTCCCTCCATATACCCCCCCCACACATTTTTTGGATGTGATTAATGTAGAAATTTGCTTTATTTGACTATGCATATTTGTTATGAGGTTTTTATTTTAATTTTATTTAATTGTGAAGGGAGAAGAAAAGGAGAGAAAATAAATGACTGTTAATTGAATTAATCAAAGTAATTCCATTTTATTTAATTTAGAAAAGCAAGTGGGGGCAGCTGGGTAGCTCAGTGGATTGAAAACCAGGCCTAGAGACGGGAGGTCCTAGGTTCAAATCTGGCCTCAGACACTTCCTAGCTGTGTGACCCTGGGCAAGTCACTTGACCCCCATTGCCTAGCCCTTACCACTCTTCTGCCTTGGAGCCAATACACAGTATTGGCTCCAAGACAGAAGGTAAGGGTTTAAAAAAAAACTTAGAAAAGCAAGTGTAATCAAACTCTTTGCTTTTCCAAAATACTTGAAGCAGGGGGCAGTTGGGCCCAAAGAGAGGAAGTCTTGGAGTAGAATCTGAAATCAGACACTTCCCAGCTGTGTGACCCCTGGGCACATCACTTAACCCCATTGCCTAAACCTTACCACTCTTCTGCCTTGGAACCAATATATATATATATATATATATAGTATTGATTCCAAAATGGAAGGTAAGGGTTTTAAAAAAGTGATTGGAGCATACAGTTAGGGGTCCCAACCAACTGGGTGAATTGTCCTATTTCATTTTACCCTTAACTGGATTGAAAACCAAGACAGAGATACTATAGCACTTATCACAAGTGCAACATAACATGTAAATATAAATAAGAAATGTAAGAAACAAATAGTTCTAGTTTGAAATTTTGAACAAGAAATATTTAATCTGTAAGGAATTTTTAACCTGGAGCCCATGAATTTGTTAAAAAAATTTTTTTTGATAACTATAATTTAATAACCAGTCTTTTTATACCTTACTCAACAACCTCTATGTACTCTTTGATCCAGTGACATTAGCCTCCTTGCTCCTTAGACAATATATTCTATCTCCCTAATCCATACAGTTTCACTGGCTGTTGCCCATGTCTGGAATTCTCTTCTTTCTCATCTCTACCTCTTGGCTTCTCTGACTTCTTTCAAGTCTCAGTTAAAATCCCATATTCTACAAGAAGCTTTGTTTGCCTGATTCCCCTCAATGTTAGTGCCTTCCCACTATTGATTATCTTCAATTTATCCTGCACATTGTTTGTTTGTACATAGTTGTTTCAAGTTGTCTCCCCAGTAAGTCTGTGGGCTCCTTGAAAACAGACTACTTTTTGTCCTTTTCTGTGTCTCCCAGTGCTACATAATAAGTGCTAAGAAATGCTTCTTGATTGATTTAAATGTTTCTGAAGGCTGTCCCTCCTTTTGACATTAACTTTCATGACAATTCTCTTTCTTTTGTTTCTTCTTCATCTTTTTTTGAATCATGATCCATCTTCTCTTACCAAAGCATGGGTTACGTATCCTCTGAAGTTTTCTACTTTCTCTATTTTTTCCTTTGGTGATCTTATATGGTCCTATGGATTCAGATACTTGACTCTAATACTTTGTTTTCATATCTCTCCTGAACTCTAGTTCTGAGTTATCAGCTGGGTGTTGAACATAACAACATGAACATCAAACTCAATATGATTAAAATGCAATTAATTTTCTTTGGCACCTTAATGTGTCCCTCAGTAAATTACCCTTTTTCTTTTGAGAGCTCTGCCATACTTACTTTGCTCTAGTTCATAGCTTTGGAGACATCTTTAAATTTTCTCTCTTCTCCATACCACAAATTCATTTAGTTTACTATTTTATTGGTTTGATTCTACCACTATAACATTTCTCATATCCATCTCATTCTCTTCACTCACACTATTAGTACCCACAATGCCACTACTTATTATGTTTTGACTTTTGTAATTCTTCACCCAGATTATATCAAGAGGCTATTATTAGTCTCCTTGCTTTTACTCTCTTCCTTCCTCAATCCCTTTGAATCATCACAGAATTGAAGTAGACTTCCACAGCCATCTAATCCAAGCTGTATTTCCCACCTCAAAACAAACAACACCCTCCCAGCCCAAAGCAAATCCTTTAACCTACTAATCAAATCATCAATTGACTTCACTTTAAGACTTCTCAATAGCTTTCATTGTTAAACTTTCTTTCTTATATCCAGCCTAGTTCTTTCAGTTTTTTCCTGGATATAACTTCTACCCCTTGTTCCTAATTCTGCCTTCTGGAAGAATCCCCTTTCCACACAACAATTATTCAAATACTGGTAGGGTAGCTCTTTCCAAGTCTTTTTGTTTCTATTCTAAAAGCATCTCCAGTTCCTTCAGCTAGACTTGAGGCTCTTCACCATAATTTACATAGTTGTCTAAAATTAATCTTCCTAAGACACAGACTTGGACATGATGTCACTCTCTTCATTCATAATTTTCAGTGGATCCTGATTAACCTGGGATGTACGGAGGGTTTAGGGAGGATTAGCACCTCTGACTTGAGGACTTGCAGAACACTTTTCAAGGCTGCTCATCCTCCTTTGGTTGGCCTCTCAGCCAACTCTTACCTATGGCTCCAAAGAGCTGTAGCATGCCTGGTGGCCATACTCAAGTTAACCATCTTGGCAGGCAGCCAGCCTAAGCCAGATTTTTGAGACTGACAGGCCTTAAACCTCTTGATGGGTTAGGAGGATATCTACTCCAAGCATGAGAAGACTTCCCCTAGTGGAAAGGGCAAATGAGAACAATTTGTTTCAACAGTCATGAAGGCAGCTGATATAGGCACTATACAGTGCCTAGAGCTTGGCCAGACATTGAAGATGCTAAGGTCATCCTCTGTATCCTGGTCCATTGCCAATTGCTCTCACTTTTGTACTTGTCACTGGACTTTGATGACTCTGGAAAAGAGAGTGAGGCTACAGACTTGGTGCAACTCTTTGTTGTTATTGTTTTTGAGGTGTTTCAGTCATGTCTGACTCTTTGTGACTCCAACTGGGATTTTCTTAGCAAAGACACTAGAGTGGTTTACCATTTCCTTTCCCAGGTCATTTTACAGATGAAGAAACTGAGGCAAGATTAAGTCACTTGCCCATGGTTACATAGGTATTAAGTGCCTGAGACTGATTTGAACTCAGGTCTTCCTGACTCCAGGCCCAGCACTCTATCCACTTTGCCATTTAACTTCCCTGTACATACATAGAAGGGGCTTAATGAATGTTAGTTGAATAGAAATGAATCACTCTGACAAATTGAAATTCCAAGAGGGATACAAACCAGACCCTTGTCTGTTTAGGCATAATTTTAATGAGTCCCTAGTACAATGCCAGACATCTAGAGGGTGCTGAATAAATAGAAGCTGCTGCTGCTGCTGATGCCTGGTGGTGTTATCAATAGATTTGATAATACAAGAATTTCTTGGCAAGAAATAATGTTCCGATGGCTGGTTACTTCAGAAGATAATAGGATTCACGGGCTTGTGACTTGCTGGTCATTTTTAGCTCTTTTTCATGATAATTTATCTAATATATGCCTCATGCTTGCTTCTGAGATAGCATGTGGAAATTATGAAATAAAAATGATTGGCAGCTGAAAGGATGCCACAGATAATGGAGGAGATTGGTGGCTCATTGGTAGCAGAATCATCATTTAGAACCAAACTTTTGGCAAGTAAAGGTCCCTTTTTGAGATTTTTTTTTTTGCTGATCAACAAACAATATATTTTAATAATAATATCTATTAATTAAAATGGAAATAATTACAGAAATCTTCCATGAATTGAATAACACATGAAATTTTATTTACTATGATGGTATCTATAGATATTAGAAAAATTATAATACATGTATATGTTAAGAAATAGTTTATTCATGTAATCATAGGATCATGGATCCCATGGTTCATGGAAGGAACCTGAGGGGATTATCCAGTTCACTGACCTAATTTTATTGGTGAAAAAATTGAGGCTAAGTGATTTGCCCAAAGTTATATATGTAATCTTGGCAAACTTGAGATTTCTTTTTGAAGTTGTATTGATATGTTTAAAAATATTTACAGATCATACTTCATGAGAAATTTCTTATGACATACATATTAAAATATCATGGGGTTATGAAGAGTTGGACATGATTCAAACAACTGAACAATAATAAGTCACTTGCTGTGATTCTTTTATACTTAATATTCCCTTTCCTGAGTGGAAATTCAGTGTTCTATACTGGTTTTATATTTTTTAGTGCATACTGTTTTAAACTCCCCTAACTTGTGGGTAGGTCCCAGACTTGAGCCAAAGGTAGTAACTTACTATATTTAGCTATTTTCTTCTGGGGTGGAGGTGCCAAGCCAATGAATGTGAAAATTCAGGAGTCTAACTTTCCCTACTGAGAAGTCAGGCTTCCCACAGAACCAAGCCCTTAGCAAACTGAAATGGAAGGTAAATGACAGGAATTGGAGTAGGTCATCATTCCCTGGACCTTTAGCTGTGTTCTGCCTAGCTAGCCCCTACTGTTAGATACATTATACATATATTTTATATGCTTGTATGAATATATCTATTATGTTGTACATATCTAAAGTTAAATATTGTCATTGTTTGTAGCCAAAGATTACATCATTGACATTTTCTTAAAAGGTATGAATGCGTAGACTTCAAGGACTTTGGCAACCAAAATTTATAGGGTCTAAAAAATGATACAGTGAAAAATGTTCTCAATTCTGAGTCTTAAATCATGGGTAAAATCCTAGCTATGCCACTTGTATTACCTGTGTGAATTGAAACAAGTCATTTAATCTTTCCACCTCATTTTCTTTATCTGTAAAATGAAGGAGTAAACTCAGATGACTTTTCACATGTCTTCCACCTTTAAATGGTCCTTTGATTTATAGCTCTCATTCTTTTCATCTGATGGTCTATATTTTTGTATTGTTTAGAGCATTCTTGATTGACTTGGTGAATTAAACTGAAAGGGTTAACAAGGCAGGGTATTTGTTGGTGTGTGTGTTTTGACTTATTTTAAAATAAGCTAGTATTCAACATGAAATTGGTATTATACATTAAATGTAACACACGGGCATACATTTTAGCTGGAAAAGCTGCTCTCAGCAACACAAGCTCTTGTGTGAATAGTCTATTTTTAGCTCTATAAAATTATCAATCTGAAAAAGCCCTGGCCGAGAGGCAGAGGAGATTTATTCATCTTTCCTATAAGGTTATAATCTTTTAAGTGCTTCCAGGGCTTAGAATAGTTCTTGGCACATAGTAGGCACTTGATTGATGTTGATTGATTTAAGTAAGAAGATACATTTATGATACATTCAAATTTCCTTAAATCCAAGTCTATAGCAGAAAGCAGGTTAGTGCAAGCTTTTGCTCTGTTCTCCCAGCCCCAGTAAACTGACTATCTGCTGTTTTCCTATTGGTTGCTTCAAAACTCTGCATCTGGCATTGGTATGCAAGTCAGGAAATCAGACAGCTTGACCCCGTTTTACCTTTCCTTAGGATGCTTATTCTATTATCACTGTTGGGTAGCCCCTTTTCTTCCTCTGGTTAGCTTCCTTCCTCCCAGATCTCCATTCAAAAAGAACAATAATACCAAGCCTCAGACTTGAAAATTAGGTTGTACGTTTAGTTAACTCCCCATGGAATCAAACCAAGAGTTGGTTATGGGTTCTTAAAAAAAAAAAAGGCGACTACATTGGCTTTGAGATGCTGAGTCACTCTCCGAGTTATGGGTTTAGAGCGTATCAAGGCAGCAATGTTTTGGGCTCCAGCTTTTCTGCAATACAGGAGTCTAGCAAGTATGTGTAGGAGTAATAACAAGCCGGGCAAATTATAGGGGGCCTGAAGAGGGAATTCCACTACTGAGATGGCAAGTAGTAAAGAGAATAGCTTTTCTGTTAGATGTGAGTTTGGTTAGCCACATACTTCATTCAGTGTGCTGCCCAAATAGACTACACAGCTCCTTTCATGTGGAACCAGGGATGGAAAATGTGGGACCCAGACACAAAAAATCAGGGCAGGCAGGAAATTCCTCCTGTTATGGTTCTAATTAGAATGTTTCTTTTGTAGTTTCCCTCAGATTACTATAATAAAGGGTGAGGTCTGGCTGAGATTGGAGGATAATTTTAGCTCAGTATTGTTGACATTTACATGACAAAGAACAATTGGATATGTGAATGAGATATGACAGTATATATTTACTTTTTTTTTTTTAATAATTATGTCCCATAACTCAAAGAGGCTCAAAAGACACTGGATTCCCATGGACTAAATCCTGGGGAGCCTGTCCCTGGCAGGGTAGGGTAAGGTCAGATTTCTCTCTATCTCTGCTTCCACTCTAGAATAACTGCAAATATTACTAAAATATCAAATCCAGCAGGGCTCATATTTGGGTCTCCCTAAATATGAGTAAAAGGATCTCCCCTAGAAAATCCAATGTATGCTATTATTATAAGTTATGAAATTTTTATTTATTTCTTCCACCACCGAATTATCAGAAGATGCAAGATTCACAGGAAATGCAGAAAACATGATATCTCAAATAGTCTATTATAGATATATCCTTCATCTGGAAAGTAAAGATTTGCATTGTCCCAGCAGCTCAAAAGGTCCAAGTATTATGGTCAACTGAGACATGATAACTATCTTTAGCATTTCAGCTATTGGGATGATGTTTGATATTGGCAATGGTCACCTTCTTCTAGAAGCTTGCTGTTCAGAAAATTCTTCTTCTATTTAATTGCTACCTTAATCCTAATCCCAGGAATTCTTAACACATAAGGCCATAGCCTCAGTTAGATAAGTCATTTTTAAAAAATCACTAGCCATTGAATTATGCTCAAAAAAGGAAAGAAATGGAAGAAGGCAGTCATGGACTTGAATAATCTGAGGTTCATCTAGGTAGGCATATGTTTCTTTTGACTTGCTCAACATCACATAGCTAATAGTGCCTAAACTTGGATTTACTGGCAGTTTTTTCATTCTACTTCATTGCCTCTTTATGCTATAAAGCACTCTTTTAGTACAGGAAAAGAATGTTTGTGTTAATAGAAAGTCTGTGAAAATGAACCAAACAGTAGAATCTAGGTCAATTTATTATCTTTTGATGATGCTAACCGAACCCTTCTCACACAATCTACTAAAGAACATAACTATGGAAATATCTATCCTTCTTGGAGTTGTAAGTTTTCCTTTTAGTCACATGGATCAATAACTGAGAATAAACTATAATCTACCTGGAATTTACTGGAGAGAAGATGCCTCAGGTTGGTCATTAAAAGAATTAGAGGAAAGTAGAATCATAAGATGATATATTGAGAGATAGCACCTCTCTAGGGCAGCCTCCCCACTGTAGGACTCACCCGTTAACATATTGAGTCACTGGGCAGATGACTTCACAGGTTCCAGTGGTACCCTGTGGATCCACATTCCTAAAACTATAGTTGTGAAAGTTTTATTTAGCAGACAATTAGCTCAAAGCAATGGCTTTTACTAAGATAGAATGGTAAGAGCATTTCCCCCCATAAACCTAGGGTAAACTCTCCCCCAAACACACATAGCATCAATGGGGAGATGGTGTTCAATCTTAGAGCACAGTGGTCACACACATGAGGCCAAGACCACGTGGCCAAGGCAACTTGTGCCTCCAGCACTTCAAGTTCTTGATGGTCTTTCTTTTCTCATAGTGCTCTCACATTGTATCCAGGAGAACACTCCCAACTGGGATCCCTGAACCTATTCCATTCCAGCCTCAGCCCTCAACTATCAGGGCTAATCTTTCCTGGACTTCACAGTTGTTTGTGTTCTTTGCTACCAGGGCTTATGCTCCTTGAAGCACTTTCCTGATTCCTACTCTTTATATCTTTGTATATATTTACTTCTCCCTGATTACAGTGTTCCCTACTGGTTGTGGGGCAGAGGGTAAGGGTGTGTCTGTGTAGGGGGAATGCCAAAGGAAACAAGAATTTATTAAGTATCTACTATATACCAGATACTGTGTGAAGCACTTTATAAATATTATCTCATTTGATCTCCACAACTACCCCGGGGAAGAAGGTGCTATTATTATCTCTAGTAGTCTTTTGTAAGATTCCTTAACCAAAAGGAGGAAGGAGAGAAACTTCCTCTAACCCTAATGCATGGTAGAGGGATAGGGGTCAAATTCCACATATTCTATAACCCTGCTTGATCACTGCCTTAAATCTTTCTAGAATGGGCAGGCTTAGCTTTTTTTTAAAGTCACTAGGGACAATGAATCCTACTTAGCCTTTTTAAATGCCAGCCATCTTTCTAATGCCATCAGGTCAACTTCTTCAGGACACCATTTTTTTTTCTAAAAATTTTTTTTGACATTTTAATATCTGTTATCTATCTTAAAAAAACCCAACCCTTCCCTTCTATGTTAATATTAATTCTAAGTACAAGAGCAGAAAAGGCTAAGCAATAAGGGTTAAGTGACTTGTTTAGGGACACACAGGAAGTATCTGAGGCCAAATTTGAACTCCCAACTCCAGGCTTGGTTCTCTATCTACTATCCTACCTAGCTGCCCCATGTCCTTTATATTCTATGGTTGCATCAGTTGAACTAAGGATGATGATAGGGAAACAACCCTCCTTCCTATAAAATTAAAAAGTTTATGATGGTAGAGTTGTGACACACTGTGGGCATAAGTAGATAGAAGTGTGAAGCCTAATAGTCAATAAGAACCAGGTTCAAGCCCATCTATATGAATATGAACATGAACAAATCATTTAACCTCTGAGTGGTAATCTCTAGCTACCAAGATTATAAATTCCAGACAAAATGTTGATTTGATGGAAGGCATTTTTATACTAGAAGTTCCCCATAGCATTTTGGTGGAATTGAGAAACAGCATGTTAGAGTGGATAAAAGTGCCTAGCTTTGGAGTAAGGAAAATCTAGGTTTAGTACTAGTTATATGAATATAAATAAGCCACTTAGCCACTATGTAGCCCAAATGATTGGGGTTATGAGTGTTCAAGGAGTACTAGCACCTCTGGTGTGAAGGCTTGATGAACCCTTTTCAGGGCTGCTCATCTACCTTTGGTGTCTACCTGGCACTCAACTCTCACCTGTGGCTCCAAGAAGCTCTAGCATGTGCAGTGGCCACAACCTGGTAAAACCATGTTGGCAGATAGACTAACCCAGACTGAGGGTAACCCAGAGGCTTCACACTTTGGGTAGTGATTTAGGGAGTGTCTACCACAAGGATGTGAAAATTTCCCTAGTAGAAGGGTGGATCAGAACATTTTGTTTCAAGAGCCACGAAAGAGGCTGAAGTAGGTGCTACGGAGCACTTAGGGCTTGGTCAGACATTGAATATGCCAAGGTCATGCACCGCATTCTGAACCATCACAAGCCATTATGACTTTTGTTTTGCCACTGGACTTTGATGATTCTGGAAGAGAGACTGAGACGGACAATTTTGTGCAGCTCTGCCTTACTTAAATCCAGTCCATTACCCTGTAATGGCATTGGTCATCTTTGAAAACAAAGGACAAACAGCAGACTAAATGACTAAGGATATAAGTTGCAGAAAAATTACTAGTTTCATGAAGAGATATTCCATAAGACAAGGTAACGTCTACCAATGAAATCACAGAGCTGGAGCTTCATCTTTCTCTTTCTCACAAAAGAGTTCATGGTGGTAATTTTAGTTGCTGGCTTCCTTTAATTCTTTAGATTGTGATTTCTACCTCCTGCCTCCTATACTGTCCTCTGGATTCAAATGTCTTTTCTTTAATAAGGTCATGTAGTCTTAGCTGTGGAACAGTAATGCACTAACACAGTTATCCACCCACCATTTCAACCAGTAGAGAATAGGAAGTACTAGCATCAAAATTGTTTATAATTGTGTAGAACTTTACTCTAGGTACTTTTCAAAACATTGTTACCAGTATTATTTTATTTGATCCTTACAACAACTTTTTGTTGTAAGCAAATACGGTTTATTTTTGGCTTACATATGGGAAAACTAAGATAGAAAAGTAGGATGATGTGACCAAGTTAGTTGTAAAACTATGATACTTGTCTGTCTTTACAACTAGTCCCATATTCTTTTGAGCATTCTGGTCTATCTTGCTTTAAAAAATCATAGTCTGGGACAGCTAAGTGATTTGGATAGAGAGCCAGGTCTAGAGATGGGAGCTTCTGGTTTCAAATCTGGCCCCAGACAAGCTGTGTGATCTTGGGCAAATTACTTAGCCCCATTGCCTAGCCCTTAACGCTGTTCTGCCTTGGAATCAATACTCTGTATTAATTTTGGAATGAAAGGAAAAGGTTAAAAAAGAAAGTCGTCGTCAGCTAGCTGTGTGACCCTGGGAAAGTTACTTAATTCTTAATTTAATACTTAATTCTGTTTGCCTAGCTCTTTTCTTTCTGTCTTAGCATTGTAACTAAGACAAAATGTAGGGTTTAAAAAAATAAAAAAGCATATTTGGACACCACCTATTCATCTTTCTGGGACTTAATTTCCTCAACTACATGATGAAAGATTTGTAGTAGATAATTTCCTCAATCCCTTCCAGCTTTGACATTTTTGTCATAGGTACTCTACTTTCTATCCAAGGTGAAAAAGTTGTACAATAGATATGGAGCTAAGTATCATTTCCATCTTCTCTTTTCTATCATCGCTTTTAGGTGATTATATTTAGAATGATTAGGGAAATAGATAATTGAACTTATTAAATAATATATAACAAATAGATAATCCAAGGATTATCTGTAAGTCTTAATTAATTTTTTTTTACATGATTTAAAACTCTACCTTTTCTTTTTCCTTCTACTCCCATTTTATAGATGAGGAAACTCTTGGAAATGTGAAGTCACTTGCAGAAGGTCACAGAGGCAGTGCATAGAACCATTAGGAATCAGACATAAGTTGTCTGACTCCTAATCTAGTGCTCATTCCATTATACCATGATGCTTTGAAATGCAAGCTTTCCTAGGAACATAGATAGAGTTAGAAGGCTATAGTTCAACAACCTTATTTTTCAGATGAGAAAACTGAAATCTGGAGAAGTTAGATGACTTGCCTGAAGTCACTCAGGTGGTAAGTAGTAGAGCCAGGATTTGAACCCAGGTCCTCAGGCTCTAGATCCCTCATTCTTTCCTTTTTACCATGTGGCTTTCAGAAATTAGAATATTCCTCAGAATCTGTAAGCCAACATTAGTACACCATGTATGAATGAACAGATAAATGAAACACTACTTAGACATCTGTCAAATATCTAACACATCAAAATAAATATTTTCTTTTCAGAGGCACCAGTAATTGTAGAGCTGTTACCAGTAATTTTGGCATCCTGGGAAAATTTTGCAAAATGTGCCAGGTACAAGCAGCATGAAATTTACACTCAAATTAATTTTTAAATAAAAATTTAGTGCATGGCAAAAAAAGTCCCTGGGACACAAGGTTCTACAAGCAGAGATCCCATGATCTGGGCAAAGGAATAAGGTCCTAGATAGCTTCCTGTTTTAACTATCTTTTCTTATTAATTAATTAGCTACTAAGGTCATTCATTTGTGTTCTACAGAAGTACTATCAATACTCTCTTAATGTTGGTGCCCTGAAGAAAAACTAGGCTTTCCCCATCCTTGCTGTAGATATGAGTGACATATTGAGACAATGTGAGTGGGAAAGAGAACCATGAATTTGGTTTATCATGAAAGAATTTTTAGAGAAAATTCTTAAGTAGTGGGAAGAAGGGGTTGATTAGCTGCAAGAGAAAACATATATGTCTTTAGCAATGGGACATAAAAAGGATATGATGACTAAGCCAAGAATAAGGAAGTATAAATGGTCTGGTGAAGGGTTTCAAAGTGTATGAAGAGAAGACAGGATTCTATAGTCCAGACATGAGATTACCTCCTAGAAATTCTAGTCACATTCCAGGTTTGGCAAGGACCAGGTGAAGTCAACTCAGTATGTGTCATGGGTGGGGTCCAGCCTCACTCACAACTCCAGGGTTTCCAGATAGGGGGCAAATGATCAGTCAAAATAAATAACAAAGGGAAGACAGCTTAGTCATTATGGCAATGAGACTGCTTTGCATCTGATAGCTGCTCCACCATTCCCAGGCTTGGCTTTTATTTTTATCCCCATTTTCTTGGCACTCAGATACATTACCTAACAGACATGTTTAAATGGAGATAATTGGAAAAGTGATACGTTAACTTTTAACAAATCACTTGATTAACATTCTATATTCTTATATTGTGATTACAGACAGTATACAAGATAAATGATTTTATCACAGGTGGCTTAATTTTCTCATTACCCTGTGAGAAGTTTTGAGCTTACAAACAATCAAGGAGAGATACTTATTGCTTTTAATAAAATGGAATAATCAATCAACAATTCTTAAAAGACAATTCAACAATCATATCATTGAAATTGAGGGGTACAGGGAACACAATACAAATTTAGTATTAGATTGGTCATTTCTCAGGGTTCTTACTAGGGAGTTTCCCACTGGCGAGTTACTGGTTTGTGAAATGGAGTCACTGAGGCATATTGAAGCTTGATATACTTTTACATATTGTATGGGCCTCTATGATTGATTTGTGTGCTGGCTTAATGAGAATAGGTTTTTGTGAGTGGGAAAGTTTTGGCTTTGGCTTGTAACTGCGGTTTTGCTGGGAATTATGTACTTAAGTAAAAGTTAACCCATGATGGTCTTTTTGGGATTGGGTTTAAGAGTCTGATCTTTTGGTGATGTTTTGGGGAATTAAGGTACAGGTGTTTTGCTCTTGCATTATTCCTTTTGAGACTAGGGAGAATAGTAGTTATGTCAATTCATAGGTAAGGGGCATTGATGAAAGAGGTCATGTAAAGGGGATATAGTGGGCAATCACATCTCACCAAGGACCACTCTGTGGTCTCCTCAGCTACCATGCATGACTCTGTCAAGGCATTGTGGTCTGATGGCTCCCAGCAAGTATGGAGTTCTAGGGAAATTCTGGGAGGAGAGAGTGCTGGGAATTTTACTTATTTGAATATAGGAAAGCCATTCAGGGACCATTTGTAATGGGGTAATGGATTTCTTTTAAAACTTTATATTTCTTTACCTCTGGAGAGATAGGGTTCTTCTATTAGAATGGAAGCTCCTTAAAGGTAGAAGATATTTCATTTTTGTCTCCCTACTACTAATCAGACATTGGTCTGATGCATAGTAGTTGTTTAACAACTGTTTATTGAATTTAATTGAATCAAATAAGACTTCTTTAAGCATTTTTAAAATTTAGAATATTTTTCCATGGTTACCTGATTCATGATTTTCCCCACCCCTCTTTGTACCCCCCTCCTGAAGCTGACAAGCAGTTCCACTGGGTTATACATGTATCATTGTTCAAATCCCATTTCCATGTTATTCATATTTACAGTAGAGCTATCCTTTAACATCAAACCCCAAATCACATCCATATTGAGCTATGTGATTGGTTCTATGTTTTTCTTCTGCATTTCTGCTCCCACAGTTCTTTCTCTGGATATGGATAGCTTTCTTTCTCATAAGTTCCTCTGGATTGTCCTGGATCATTGCATTGCTGCTAGTAGAAAAATCTATCACTCAATTGTACCATAATATGTCTTGAATAAGACTTCTAAGTCTATCAGGAATAGCTACCATAAATAAACTGACTGAAGGAGCCTCTTTAGTATTCAATCTGTACCAATGCATCCCACCCTCAAAAAAAATCCCCCAAAGATCTCACTTCATAAAAATTCTAACAATAGGCAATGAAGAAGAATGTCCAGTTGGAAATCATCAGAAACTTAGACTATGAAATGGGTTTTTAGTCAAGTTACATGAAAACCTTCTTTTCCATATTTCAGGGTAGTTTTAAATGTTGATGAAATGCTAGAGTGTCATGTTTCACCATTGACTGAGTTAGGACTAAAGAGGGAACGGACACTTTTTGGATCATCAACCTTATTTCCTGTGGAATTAGATTTTCTTTTCCCTCTTCTGCCTCCTGTTTAGGTACCATCCAAAGTGAAATGAGGGGTGACGAGTTCATTACTCAGAACAGGATAAGTGAAGGTCATCAAAACACTGAGCCATGTTCAGCAAAAACTTGAGTGTTCTCCGGAAAACAAGCCCTCCAGGACAGTACACAGGCGGAGGAAGGAAAGCAGTTAGTTCTTAGAAGAGACCAGAAATAGCCTAACTGGGAGAGAGACACTGGGGAAGTTGTCCATGTGGGAAGAAAGTACAATAATGACAAACCACAGATGTGTACCATGTGGGCTGACAAAAAATGTGATTGTGCTGAGTAGGATGACATTTTTGAATCCGTGCCATAGGTCCTATGTGCAACTGCTCTGGATTTAGGGATTTTTCCTGGTAGAGTTGGGGAAGTATTTAGATGAATAGCCTTGATAGGGTAGAGACTCTCTAGTTAAGCCTATACTTGGCCACGGAAGCAAACTGGAATTATGAATTTCAATTGGCAGTTATTTGAGCCAGTCTGCACAGGCCTAAGATTGGCATGAATCAGCACACTTGCAATTAGTTCTATGATCTGTAATGAACCAGAAATACCAGTTTGTACAATCTGGGAACTGATGTGTTTAAATGGCTTCAAACCAGAACTCGTAATCATAGGATCATAGATTTAAAGCTGGAAGGGACCTTAGGGGTTGCCTGGCCTGACCCTTCTCCCTCTCCCTTTTCCCTCTCTTCATTTAGCAGATTAGGAATATAAAGGCCAGGGAGGTTAAATTAAATTAGTTGCTCAAGGTTACACAGGTAGTAACTGGAAGAAATGGAATCTGAACTCTTGTCAGTCTTCTAACTCCAATTCCAACATTCTTTCCTTCATACCTGCTGAGTGGTTTGGTGACCCCATGGAAAGTCAGTCCTGGAAGAGAAAAGAGTAATATTGGCAGCCTTGATTCTGCATGTAACAGGAGCTGATGATCCTACAGTATTTTAGAGCCATTATCTCAACTGATCTTTACAACAATACTTCAAGGAGAGATTACCAAACATAGTTAATCCTGCTTTATGGATGGGTAAACTGAGCCCCAGAGAGATTAAATGCCTTACGGTAGGTTACAGCATGTAGCAAAAAACTGGGACCTGAACTGAGCTCTCTTCCTTTCAAAACTCTACACAGCAGCTGTCTCCCTGTTAGCCTTGTGTTTAAAGTTGGGGAATCATTACTTTGATTTATGGTTATTGAAAGACACAAAGAGTAATTCTATGAAATCACTGTTTTCTGTCAATATAATGAACTATATAAAATGCTAGATCTCTTTCATGAACATCATTTTTTAGAAAGCTTATTTATTCAGGAGATAACTAACAAATGAAATAATGAATAGATCATAGGATCTCAGATTAAAAGCTGGAAAAATACAGAGGTCAGCTAGTATAACTTCTTAATTTACAGATGAGAAAACTGAGGCTGAGAGGGATCAAGTGAATTGCCCAAGAACACCAAGATTACAGTAAGTTAGAAAAAATATATTAGAAAATTTTAACAGCATAGAAATGAGAACCTAACAATGTAAGTCAAAGAGGATTTAAATGGTAATTGATGCAATCACTAATTTTATTTTTAACTATATAGTTAACATTGATTTTCCAACGATTTCATCTTTTTTTTTAATTCAGAGTGAAACCAAGCTTTGTTTCCTTTGAATGATCCAAGATTTGTTGCTGAGTTATCTTCTTTCATTTCAGATGAAGTTGAAATTCATTTATTTTTTATTTAAATTTTTTCTTTTCTTTTTTCTTTTTTATTGTCATGCAAAACACGCTTCCATATTGGTCATTGTTGTAAGAATAAATTTATATATAACTGAAACCGCAAAATAAAACCATAAATACACTGATGTGAAAGATGACTCCAACAGTTCTTTTTCTGGATCATTTTTATATAATCACAAGCATGCCTAATTTTAAACACTCACACACACACACATATATATATATTTTCGATATTAAGGGGGGCTTGCATTCTGAATCCTATAACTATGACTAGATGGCTAGATCTGGGCAATGAAATCTATGCTGTTTTATTTTCCAGATGGATATTTTAGGAGCAGCAGCACCAATGTCAACTGCCCCCAGAATACCCTGGTCTGTAAGCTTCTAAGCACAAAAGCTGATCTGTGGGGAGAAGGAACAATTTTCTGGGGCCACATGCAGCTGCTACTAGTTCGTGCCAGAATTTTAGCCATCTTGACGGTAGTCCAAACCTAGGCTATCAGTCATTCATTTGGGGCAAAGCGAAGCAGGTGTTCCTGAAGGACCTTTTCATTCTTACTTGCCCTCCCCCTGCACTGAGAATAGTCCATGGTGGGAATGCTCTGAGGTACAGTTTGAGTCAGATGACAGTTTCCACCATAGCACAGCAATCTTCCTCCTGGTTCCTTGAAGGTGGGATGTTGCACATTCTATAAGGCAGCCACATAGCTACTTTAGAAGGACTATATGACTTTCAATATTAATTTGGGTGCTTATTTAGGAGTGCAGCTCTTACATTGTAGGAAGATAGACATTCAAATATTTGGTTTTTCAGTTTGAAGACTCTAGGCACAATTCATGGGTTCAAATCTATTCGGACTGCATATTCCCTATACTTGAAAATAAAATATTGCTTTCTTCTTCCCACAATATTAAATACATCGAATGGATTCCTTTTAAGGGGAAATGATCATAGCAGAATTAGAATTTAAAAAATAGTCAAACTGAAAAAAGGAGAATTTGTCCCTTGTTTCTCTTTCCTTAGGAAACTAAAGCTGTCATATTTTGATGGATCTGTGATTTCATGGGTGGTACTGCTGGTGAGAATCTAAACCCTTCCATGACTTCTTGTTCTGTTGAATTCTTTTCCATTCTTGCCAATAAAGATTAAAAGATACATTTTGTTTTTTACCACTATAGATACTTTGTCCTAGATACCAAACAAATCCCATTACAAAGTCTATTTGCAGGGCATGGGAAGAATGGTGGAAAGAAGAGCAAACAGAAAAAAAATCCTCCAGTTAGTTTAATGATTGTTAACAGAAAAGAGGAATATATCCTTTAACTTTGACAGTGTGATACTAATATTATCTGTTGTTGTATTTGTTGTTTTTCCATGTTGACTTTATTAAATTATTTTGGTCACTATGGATATAAATTATTTTGACTGCTTTATTTACTCTGCGTCATATCATTCAAGTCTTTGCATGTTTTTATGAATTCCTTATATTTGTTATTCCTTGTGGGGCATTCCATTTAATTAATATAATATAATTCATTCAGCTATTTTCTAATCATCAGGTTCATATTTTGTTTGTTTCCAGACAATTGCTAATACAAAAAATGCTAATACAAATATTTTTGTACAAATGCAATACAAATATTTTGTACATTTTGTCTCTTTTCTTGCTGTCACTGACCTCCAGAAGTGAATTCTTTAGGTCAAAGGGTATGAACAATTTAGTAACTTTTCTTGTGTAATAACAAATTGTTTTTCAGAACACTTGAACAAATTCACAATTCCACTAATAGTGGATTAGTGTGGCAGTCTTTCCATAGTCCTTCCAATGACACTCTCCTGCCTTCCCCTGCACCCCCCATCTTTTAGATTCCTTGCTATCTTAGTTGATGTGACATCATGCCTTGGTATTGTTTTAATTCAAGAGTTGTTGCAGCCAAAAAGCTGATCACCATCTGGCTAATTTGATGATGAGCCCTGGAAATTTAGGTAGGCTCCTAATTTTTTTCAAGTAGATATTAATAGGTTTTATTTATTCTTTTGAAAACTTCATATCTTTTGATCATTGTATATTTTATGTCAGGGAATGGCTCAATTTTATGTATATGTGCTGATTCCTTATAGATTTTATATTAGGTCTTTTTTAATGTATACACTTTCCCCAAATTAATACCTTTTATTCTGTTCTCATGAATAGTTCTCAATTGATTTTATTTATACTTTTGAATTGTATGTATTGGAGATTGCTTATTTTGTGACTTTAAAATGATCTCTTCTATCACTAGTCTATTTTGATTTTTTTTCATCTTCTATATAATCATGGTGGATAAAACCTTTTATTCATCTCCAGTTTTTTTATGAAGCAACTTTATGTTTAGATTGTTCACTTGAAATTTGTGCAAGAAATTTGGTTTAAGAAAGATGGTGATATAAATTATTCATTTTGCCTTTGCAGCTTCAGGACCTAGAAAAATGATTGCATATGCTAATGTAATGAATTCTTGTTGAATTGAACTGGTATGTTCCTGTTTGTTAATGTCATTCTTAAAATGTTTCATCTACATCCCCAAACAAAAACCCAGCTTGGTCTGGCCAGAGTGGAGTATGGGGTATTAAAGTTTCCTTTTTTTCTGGATATTATGCTTCTATTAATATTCCTGAGATCACATTGCTCCTCCTCTGATTCTATAGAGGTAACCTTGAAAATTATACTAAGTTCAAACTTTGGTAGTTCTTTCCAAACTAAAAAAGATTCAAGGGTGTAGATCCAGTGATATGGTGTCTGAGGATGAACCTAGTTGAGTTTCCAGGACTCATCACCAAATGCTAGCCAAAGGGAAATGATTTTTTTGGCCACAGAAATAGATGTAGTATGCATTGTGGTGAGAAAATCCTCACACGTGCAATCTCAGATCCTTGAACTTGGGAATTACATCAGCTTTTTTGGCCATTGTTTCACACTATTGATACATATTGAATTTGATGATCTTTTTCCATTAATCTATTTAGCCACATTTCTTATTCTCTATGTGTGCATCTGACTTCATCATGCTCTTGGAAACTTAGTGTTGGGATAACCTCGTCATCCTGTAAAATCTCATCAGCTGTAGGATGTGACTTCATTACTCCCGTCTTCCCACTCTGATTGGAGGAGTGGGGCCATGAACTCTAAAACTTCCATTTAAGAAGAGTTCAGCTCAGATACCTTTTCATTTCTCACCAGGCTGTATTGCTTTGGGGTTTCTCTGACATTTCCACCCTCTGCCCCACCTTGGATACTTATTCCATTCCTCCCCGCCTCCACTCTCAGCTTCTTTTTGTGTCTTGTCTTTGTGATATTCAGTTTTGGCTTGATCACATTATGTAGTAATCTATTCAGTTCTGGCCACTTTTACTTTCTTCAACAATCATTTAAAAAAATGCTGAGTACCAAATTTTCTCCCTGACTCCTATCTCTCCTTTATCTATTGATAAAGCAAGCAATATATCAATTATACACATGAAGTCATGTAAAACATATTTTCATATGAAACATGAAGTAAAAAAACAAACAAACAAGTATGCATCAATCTGCACTCAGAGTTTACCAGTTCTCTCACTGGAAGTGAATCACATTTTTCACCTTGGGTCCTGTGGAATTGTTTTGGATAATTGTCTTGATCAGAGTAGCTAAATCTTTCACAGTTGATCATCCTTATGATATTGCTGTTACTGTATACAATTTTCTCTTGGATTTGCTCACTTCACTTTGATCAGTTCCCATAAGTCTTACCTGGTTTTTCTGAAATGACCCTACTCATCATTTTGTATAGCATGATAATATTCCATTACAATCATATACCACAACTTGTTCAGTCATTCATCAGTTGATGGGTGTCCCCTCAATTTCCAATTTTTTTGCCACCACAAAAAGAGCTGCTATTAACCTTTTTGTACAGTTAGATCATTTTTCCTTTTCTTTTATCTCTTGGGATACAAAGCTAGTAGTGACATTGCTGGGTCAAAGGATATTATGGACAGTTTTATAGCCTTTGGGCTAAAAAACATTCTCCAGAGTGGTTGGAAGAGTTTACAACTCCATCAAGAGTGCATTAGTGTCTCAAATTTTTCATAGCCCCACCAACATTTGCCATTTTCCTTTTCTGTCATATTAACCAATTTGATAGGCATGTTGTGTTGAGTCAGAGTTGTTTTAATTTGCATTTCTTTAATCAATAGTGACTTAGTATATTTTTCATGTAGCTGTAGGTAGCTTTTATTTTTTCTTCTGAAAACTGCCTGTACATATTCTTTAACTATTTATTAATTGGGAAATGGTTTATATTTTTATAAATTTGATTTGGTTTCCTATATATTTGAGAAATGTGGCCTTTGTCAGAGAAACTTTCTAAAGTTTTCCCCACTTTTCTGCTTTCCCTCTAATTTTGGCTACATTGATTTTGTTTGTGTAAAATCTTTAAAATTTTATGTAATCAGAATTATACATTTTACTTCTTGTGACTCCCTCTGTCTCTTCTTTGTTCATAAATTCTTTTCCTATTAACAAAGATGCTACATAAATATTTTCATGCTTCTCTATTTCCACAGTCCTGCTATCATCCTTTATATTTAAACCATTTGCCCATTTTGACCTTATTTTGGTATATAGTGTAGGATGTTGATCTATGTCTAGTTTCCAGTCTCCCTAGCAAATTTTTGTCAGATGGTGAGTCCTTGGACACAGACTTTGGATCTTTGAGTTAATTAAACAGTAGATTATTATGGTCACTTAAAAATCTGTATTGGGATCTAATCTGTTCCATTGAACCGTCATTCTGTTTCTTAGGCTTAGGAAGTAACCAATCATTTTGATGATTAACACCTTGTAATATAGTGTGAAATCTGGTATTGCTAGACTGCCTTCCTTTATATTTTTTTCCTGTTCATTCCCTTGATATCATCCTTGACCTTTTGTTTTTTCAGATGAATTTTTCTGTTCTTTTTTTCTAGCTCTATAAAATAATTCCTTGGTACTTTGATTGGCATGGCAATGAATAAGTAAATTAATTTAGGTAAAGTTGTATTTTATGATACTTTCCAAGAAAGTCAACTAAACTAGTGAAAGGCTTCAAGGTCATGCCATATGGGAACTCATTCAATACCTTGGTGGGCTTGTAAGCTGTCTTTAAGTATTTAAAGGTTGTCATGTGGAAAAGGGACTTGACTTCTTTTGTTTGGACCTGGAGATCAGAAATATAAATAATAGGTGATTTATCAAAGAAATAAATTTAGAGCTGATATACATAAAAGCTTCCAAGATAGTTTTTTTCCAACAAGGAAAACCCTCAGGAAGTAGCAGGTTTCCTCTTATTTGATATCTTCAAAAGAAGGTTGGATGATTATTTATAATTGCATCTTATACTACTCTCTATAAATAGTTAAATTTCTTGTAGAAATCTAGAGCTACTCTATCTACCTTCCCCTGATCTATATGCTAGTAACCATGTTAAAAAGAAAATGTTAATTTGGTATGATCTTGATGAATCCATGCTGACAGTGAATACTGATTTCCTTTCAAAGTGCTGACAAACTATCCCTTTAATAATATGTCCTAAGGTTTTTCTAGAATCAAAGCTAATCTTGACAATCAGTGGTTTGATGACATGACTTTCTTCCCCCTTTTGAAAACTAAAACATCAGTATACCTTTTCTGCTGCATCATCTCTCTGTTTCTCAATAGTACAGTGGCTCAGTAATCATATTCAGTTTATTTTAGTATGCTGGGATATTGTACATCTTGGCTAAGTCTTTTTAATTTATTGAAGATAACTGAATTCTTTGATATCTCTTAATTTATCTTGAATTTCTTTATCTCTGTAAATCATTTTTGTTCTATATTTCCCAGTCTGTAGATAATTTTCTTTGTAAAATAAAAGACATTAAGGAAAAATTGTGTGACTCTACCATTTATCATCATCATTGATCTTATTGCCATCTCCCTTTTCCTTGATCTTCTTTTTGTCCTCAATTTATCAAAAAAGAAGAAGAAAAAGAAAAAGAAAAGCACCTTTCCTGTTTTTGTCCTTCATAGAAAGTTCTTCAACTTCTCATGGACATTGTCGTTCTTGACATTTTTAAAAGATCATACCAAATTGCTTTTTCCTGTCATCCTCTTCTGTACTTAGTGTAAAATTCTGGGTTTGTCATTATCTTACTTGTACATACATACTGATATATTAAGATTGCTCCCCTTTTGCTTCCTGTCTGCAATCATTTTTGTTTGCATCAACAGAATTTTATTAATGGAATGCTCTTTTCCGCTTAAGATTCTTGTCATTTCTACTTTGGCAATCAGTTCCTTCTCCCTTTCCCTTACCCCTTCCTTATTAGTCAAAATCAGTTCCAGAACAGTATTTCTCCATATCATTTCCTTTACCTTTTAAACAATACAATGATTATCAAGGCAAGTCAAGAATTTATCAGTTGGTCTGTTTTTTTGTTTTTGTTTTTAGCAGAGAGAGGGCTCCAGCAGAGGTTCTGATAGCTGAAGTCTTATCATGACTTTTTACTATCTTTCTGATTTGCTTCGGAAAGCTCATGATACATATTCTGTTCCAGGCCAGAGTTCTGCAGTCTATTCGTCACTATAGTATCATTTCTTTCTCTCTTTGTTCATTGAGCATAACACATATGATCTCCACCTTGCTTTTGCTTGGTTTGTGAATTTCCTCACAAAAATGTCTTCTTCCATACATAATAGCACTCTACCAGTTCTTTATCTAGTCTGTTCTTTTTGAAAAAGATATATTCTTTCATTATCATCAATTGAGATACCATATGAAGAGCACTTTGCAAAACTTAAAGTGCTATATAAATGTTAGTGTAACCTAGGCTTCAGCTCTGATTTCCATAACATTTTTCTCAATGGTGTGGAAAATGACTACTTAATGAATCATGCCTCTGTAAAGGGTAGAGTTGGCAAGATTCAGGGAAGATAGAATTATTTTTTTACCTTCTGCCTTTTGTACAGAACACATGAGTTCCTAACTCTCTTTGGGGAGAGGCCCTTAGAGAGAGAGAAAAACTTTGGGAAGAAGCAGATATATAAAAGAGATGTTGCCTCAACATATTTCCAATTTCCAGCTTTCCTCACTAGAAACTTTCAGGAATTTTTCCTCTTATGAGATCAGGAACTCTTTTTGTTGAGCTAAGATTTTTCAGCCCCCCTAGTGGAAGAGTTCTTTCACTAGTATATTGTCTGGTATAGTCTAATTTATAAAACTTCTTTGATTTCCTGGTTGTGGTGGTCTTTATGTAACTAGCACTTGGGGAATCAAGCCTTTGGATAGAGCCTGGAGTACTTCTTCCCCATTAAGGGATAATGGCCAGAAAAGCTGAAAATCATTTGCCTTAGGCAAGCAATATTTAATTATATTTTTATTCTAGTCTGATAGCCACTTTCTGAGGAGAATGGAGTTGTCCTGCCTTTGACTTTCTATCTCCTGCCCCATTCTAGGGAGGAATCAAAATTTCCCGTGAAAGAAGTAGAGAGGAAATTCTAAAGGTCTCTCTGTAAGCCACAGTTAGACAAATTGTGTGTGGATATACACACAATTTACCTGGGCAACTTCCATACCCTACATGTGGAAAGTATTACACATATTCATCCTAAGTGGTTGTAGTCAGATGAACACATCTGGGGCAACAATGATATCTTTGTAGTTGCAGATAACATATTTACTATACTTCTCAGCTTCTATTTTCTTTGCTCTTGTTTGAGGATCCCTTGTTTGAAGAAGGGTGGAATTATTTTGCTAGTGACATCTTTTCCCTGAACTAAAGAAATGGTAAAAATAACCAGAAATATTTGACTGGTAATTTTCCACCTTTCTCTAGCCTTAAAGAGAGAGAATTATTCTAAAGTAAATGGCCATGAAAACTATTTGCTTTGGATGGGTTTGTCCTACAAGCAGTGTAGAGAGCCCTCATATTCTATTTTCTTGCCAGTGTGGAATATTTTCCCTTCTTATTTGCCAGGGCCTTCCTATTCCCAGCAAAGAAGCTCTTTTAGTGGAATAGGTTTGGCCAGAAGAAAGTGTGGCAAGGAACAAGGAAAAGATTAGTTTGAAAACATACTGTAACTGTAACTTCAACTGGTAATTTGTGCCAACCACTTAGATGCTGCACGTTATAATCTTCTCTAATTTATTGTTTCCTTACTCCGTCCTCCTGTGTCCTTCAAGGCAGAGAGTCATGCTTGAGGATACTTCATGCATCTTTAAGTCCCTTTTCTTATCTTTGCATATCCTTATACCCATCATACTTGGAAGTGAGGGAAGTGTTCTGTGTAGTTTGGCATTGAACTGGACATACTAGATCCACGAGTTATAAAAGAGGGCATGACTCAGGATACAATGTGCATATAGCTGGGTGGGGCTGAAGGAAACCAACTGGCAGAAATTCTTGCTTCTATTCACTATACTCCTGGATTTCCCTGCAGAGAGCGAAGGAGGAGACAATTTTTTTCTTTCCTTTTTTGGGAATCTACTTATGTTGTTTGGATGCAAAAACTGTTCTTTTTCTTTAGGCTTATGGCTGGAGAAGAAAAAAATTAGTTCCACCTTTATGAGGGCCAGAAAGGAGTGAGAATGTGTGAGAGAGAGTAGTCTTCCTCCCTTGAGTGTATAGGTCTGTGAACAAAAGGAGAATAAAATTTATTGTGTTCAGTTATGCAAAGATTATGCAGGGAAATTATAGTGACTTCTGCCAGAGTGTCATGGTTTCTGACACAAATACCAACAAAAGGATAGAGAAGGACTTCAAAGGTAAGTTTTTATTGGGTGAAAATCACTTTGGTTGTTTTCCTTTTCACCCTTTTTAGTTTTGTTGGGTTTGGGGAAGTGGAAGAAAGGAAAATTGTTGGAGACTCAAAAAGAAATGGAAGGTGCAGAACTATTCTAACTTTTTTGTTTTAAGGAATCTGACTAAAGAAGATTTTATGCATTTTTTTTTGTTCTAGTTTGAAGACTCATTCATGATATTCAATGGGGAATTACTATAGAACATCTTTTGCCCTTGTTATATTTTCTCCTACAATCAAATTCCTTCCATAACATTAAAAAAATTCCTTACTTCCATCTTAGAATCACTACTTTGTATTGGTTCTAAGGTAGAAGAGCAGTAAGGGCCATGCAGTGGGGGTTAAATGGCTTGTCCAAGGCTATAAAGCTAGCAAGTGTCTGAGGGCAGATTTGAACCCAGGACTCCCATCTCCAAGCCTAGTTTTCAATCCACCGAGCCACCTAACTGCCACCTAACTGCCCCCCCCCCCAAACCTTCTATCAAAATACTACTCTGGGGTGTGATGGAACCTCCAAGAACCATTTTTTTTAGTGTAAGGATTTACATTTCAGAAATTGGCAAATGCTATAAATCATATAAATCAATAAATAAAAAATTGATTTGCTGCTTTGTCAATTGTTTAGGCTTAAGAAAGTTATGGAGAAAATGGAAATAATGTAAATTAAAGTTAAATGTGGATCTAACATGCATTTCTTGCTGTGGGGTAGGAGGGGGGAACTGGTTGTTAAACATTTACCAGAATTCCCCTAACACTATCCTTGGACCTCTTCATATAGAGTTCTAAATCTTACTGATCTCTAAACCTTGGCTCCAAGTGTATAGTGGAGCATCTTCTTATTTGCTGAATAAAAATTCTCCCTAAATTCAGAGATTCACTAATTACTAATTACTTGTCCTCCCTTTTCTCCTATTGACTCTGTCTCTGGTTTCCTTGGCTCCAGAATCTATACCCTTTTCTCTTCTCATTCTATCCACCACAGTTGTGCTACGGTAGAGTATATTCATAAGGAAAAAAACTAAATTAGATTTGGAAATAATATACAATGGTAAGGGCAATTAGAACTATATGTAAAGGATCAGCCCAGCATACAATGAAAGGCTATCAGGTTTATTAATCTATTATAATTAGCTTTTAAAAGTATCCAGGCTTGATCTTTAGTTTCAAAGCCTCAAATTCCAGTATCCTGTTCCATTCTGGCCCATAGTGAGGAGAAACAAATGCAATAATATTTTTAAAGGACTCATCATAGTACCTGGAACATAGTAAGTGTTTAATAATATTTTTTTCTTTTCCTTCTTTTTTAGAACACAGTGATAACATATTTTGGGTTTAATTGATCCAGAGCTCATTTATCCTAAAATCTGAAATCTACTTTTAGACAATCAGGAAGCCTCCTGGACTCTGTCAGAATTTTGGGTAGCTCTCTCCCACATTCTTTACTTTTAACTTTAGGAAACTACATCCTTCCTACACCCTGGGTGAGGGGAGAGCAGGGGAGAAGGGGGGGGAAGGGAGAAAGATCTCATATCTTGATCTTATAAATACTTTTAAGAGAAAATCCTCAGCCTAGGAAACCCGTAAAGCAATCACAAAATGTTAATGAAGTATTAAATTAACTGTAAAAAATTAGTTCCACCTTTTTGAGGGCCAGAAAGTCTCTCTGATTGAGACAGAAGGGATCAACAGGATTAGCTAAACTAAGTAGTCATACATAGCTAAACCCTGAAGAGTTTGGGGGAAATGTACTATCAAGGAGCAGGGCACTTTGTTAAAGAGGACCCTGCATGGAAGCAGAAGGGGATTTCTATCTCCTTTTACCCCACTCCATTGCTTTTGGGGTTTAGCAAAAAAGAAGAGTCAGAGCTGCCTCATCTAGAAATTCAAGAGTTTATTAATTGAAACACATTTAGGGAGTACAGAGACACATATTCCATAAAGACATTGCTACAGAAAAAAAGAAACTTTGAGCACTAACATTTCTGGCAGCAGAGAAAAGAGCAGTCTATGGAATGAAGCAGACCTTGGGAACACAAGTGAACATTACCCACCCAGTAGAGATGGCTCACCCAAAGTGTGCTGGGTGAAGACTGAAGAGAGAAAGGATTTCCACAGTACCTGATTCCACATGTGTACCCAACTTGTACACCTCACTGATATTGTTCTGAACAAAGGGATATTGGGAAGCTCAAATGAAATAACAGATGTAAAACACTTTGCAAAACTTAAAGCACTCTATAAATGCCAGTTAATATCATCATCATTATTATTGTTAACGGGGAGTTACCAAGCTTTCAGGCTGGTGATGACTTCATTCCATGAGCCTTCTACTGCATGTTTGCTGAACTCAAGCAATGTTTATAGAGCAATACAGGGGTGTGTTGGTAAATGTTTAACAGCTGGGCTTTCCAAAAAGAAAAAAAAAGTATCTATAAACTCTTAAGTTTAATATGCATTTTTTTGCCTTCTGTAATATTTTTTCTCACATACATATAAACAATTTTTGTCATTGTTTTTCTAATATTCTGAGTTCCCCATTCTCTCCATTCCTCCCTTTCTGCCCCCCTCTCTGAGACAGCAAGCAATTTGCTATTGGTTATACATGTACTATCATACAAAACATATCTCCATTTAATATACATTATTAATACTTTCTTATGTCTAGACAATTAACAAAACAATAAATCAAGCTTTGATTTGTAGCCAGGTGTCAATTTTTGTGGTACAAATGCTCACACTAAAAATTTAACAATGGCTCTAGAACACTAGTTAGGGTTTACTTCATCACACCCCTATTCACCACTATGGCTCCTGTGTGTATTTGTGAAGTAGTATGTAACAGGTTTATGAGCATAATGTTTCATAGGCACTGTGTTTTCAGTACCTTGGTATTCAGTACCTTCAGTATCTTGGTAAATGCCTTTTCTAATAGCTAGTTGTGTCCATAAGCTGATTATTACTGGTAACTAAACTAGTGGGACCTCATGAGCTACAGTGTTAGGTGAAGACCTACAGGATTACCTGTGAAAGGAGGCACCACAATTCAAAAAATTAGTGAGTTTAAGTGCAAATTGGGTTAGTGGCTCAGAAGGGGTGCTACATATTTTTTTCCTGCTGATCAGAAAGAGAATGATTCAACAAAATACCTAGTTCATTGCTAATGTATTTTTAAATTTAATTTTTAAAATGCTGACTCCTTCACTTGACATATAAGACCTTTAATATGGTTCTCATTTACCTTTCCAACTTTTTCTGACATTATTTCCCTTTACTTACTATACACTTTAGCCAAAATGGACCCTCAACCATTTCCCATGATAGACTATCTCTTCCGTTCTGTCCATTTGCACAAGCCAATCTTCTTGCCTACTATGTAACTCCTTTCTTCTTTCAGCTTTTCAAAATCCTCAGTTTACTTCAAGTCTCAGTTTAGGCACTACCTCCTCAAGGAAGTTCTCTCTGATTTCTTCAATTGTGAATGTTTTCTCCCTATACAAATTACTTGATAAATTTTTATCTTTGTGCAAGTTATATTTCCCTAGTACAATGTAAGATCCTGTGACAAGAGCAATTTTCTTTTTTATCTTCATATTCCTAGCACCAGCCCAGTGTCTTTCTAACAAAGTAAGTGCTTTATAAGTATTAGGAGAAACATTAAAGATACTCATTTAAATGTTTTTGTATACTTTCCTTCCTTCCTTCTTTCCTTTCTTTCTTCTTCCTTCCTCCCTTCCTTCCATCTACTTGCCTCTCATTATTTCCCCCTAAATTCAGATACTTATATGTTAGACTTCTCTTTTATAGTCCTAGGAACTTGTGTGTGTATATGTTTGGGTACATGCATGCACAAGCATGTGCATATATGCTTGTGTATCTTTCAAATGAAGTGACATTCACACCATGACCTTAAAGTTCATTTATCTGTCTGCCATTTTGCAATTTTCAAGAAATCTCTTATAAATATGTTATTTAAATGGTGTTGAGTATCCTAGGCCATCCTACAAAATCTGTTGATTATGGGAAAAATACTGTATATTTGAAATAAAAAAGAAGACAAAATGATTACAATTTATAGTAATAAGAAAAATAAAATTGCATATTAAATAGTTTTAAGAATTTATTTTGGATATTGGTATTTATGAAGCAGTACTAATTAGAGCAAGTTGAGGTAAATGGAGATTTTGAATGTGACTGCTAAGCCCACAGAGCCGATAAAAATGGATTGTATTTCTTTATTTTGTTTCATTTCACTTCAAAACTGATGACTTTCCTTTCTCTTTCAAAAATTACATGTTGGGAATGGGACACTGGGTTTCTAAGACACCAACTTGTAGTGAAGGGTTTGATCTGTACCATTAAAGGGATTTTCCTCATTTGGAAGTTCATTGGTTCATTTTCTGTCTTGCAACTAGCACTATTACCCTTATCAGATTATGATTTTTACCCTTTACCTAATAAATAGAATTGAGAGAAAGAAGGTGGGGTGGGAAGAAGAGAGAGAGAGGAAGAGGGAGAAAGAGAATGATGATTTTCCTTTGAAACTTGGGCAAAAGTTGGGGATAGAAGGGAGAAAGGAATGGGTTTAGAGGATGAGTATTTAAGGGTGAGGAGAGGTAGAAATCATTGAACTCTAAATAACAGGAAGAATTGGAGAAGAAAGAAAAGAGTGAGAAAAAGATGTTGGTTTAAAATGGTTTCTTTCACTAGCTACTACATGACCCCATTGACTCTGAATAGCTTAGTTGTTTGTCTTGTGTCCTCAGAGTGGGTGGCATTGTGGTGGGGGTAAGTTTCTACTGCTTCTTGGAACACATGAAATATTCTCAAGTTAAGTGCCTATAATTTTGGGAGTACCTCTATTTGGCACAAAGAAATAAAATATACATTTATTTCTTATATTTGTACTAAACACTCTTTTAACCCAATTCTAGTCTTGCCTATTGCCCAACACATCTGAATTGTTCTGATCAAGTCATACTATTATGATTTTGATTTGACTTAGTTCCTCTTGATTTTTTTTCATTCTTTTGGTATTTGTGTTCATTATAAAACTAAACAAGCCATGGATTTTCCCCTCTGAATTTCCCCTTTATCCCTATTTATATTTGTTCAACATTTCCCCAAAACCTCATAATGTTTAAATCATCAATAAGACCCATAGAAATGCTCTTCCTATTTTGCAAAGCTGGTGTTGGACCCATGTTTGTGTTGCATTTTATCTTTACTACAAATACCAACTCTTATATGAAACTTTGATTCAGAAAAATATAAGCATTTCTATAAAATGAATGCACTTCAATTCACTTCAAAGTTCTAATGCTGATGAGAGTCTCATGAAAATGAAAACTGAAATGGAATAGAAAGGGGAGATATAATAGAGCCCATTTCTTTTGAGTCCATTATCTGATTTTATCTAGGCTTATTGTTGCTGCTTGATTTACACTTGGGCACCTGCTGATTTCTTTTAGGATCTATGCACATGAGAGAGAGTTTTATTTTTGTTTTGGATAGGGCACTTAGGTATAATTGAAAATTTAATTGTAAATGAGAAAACCCATTTCTCATTCATTAAATTATTTTTACTATGTGCTACTACTTCCATGAATGTACATTTATTTTCTTGACAGAGAGGATTTGCAAGTATAATCCTTTTGTATGGATATAATAAAATATCTGCTGGTTTTGGGGGGCCTGAGTGCTATCTCCCACTAAGGAATAACAGTTCTGGATTTACATAGACTAAGTTTAATTGTGGAGGAGCTTGGATTGAAAGAGAGGAATGACTCTCTTTTACTTGTCTCTGATTCTTTACAATCTGTAACTCTGAGGAAAACCACTTAAGCCTTGGATTATCCCATTTCTAGGGTCTCCCCAAGGAGGATAACAAGGTCTCAGAAAAGTACTCAATATAGAACAGATATAGGACAGCAATTTTTTTTCTTCACCAAGAAAAATTCTTAAACACACAAGACTCATAAGCAAACAATGACTAAAACTTAATACATTAAATAATAACCCATAATACTTATGGTATTCTCCTGGAAGTTGATACTTAAAACATTAAAAATGATTATGAAACATAATGGGACTGTAATAATTTTACCCTTATTTTGGTTCTTTGCTATATGCTCAACCATCTTAAGGTTCCTATCTTCTGACAAGATATAGTAAGGCTTGGGCTCATCCTCCTTTCTTCCTATGAGAAACATTACAGGCAAACTTCAGAGATATTATGGATTTGGTTCTAAATCACTACAAATAATGCAAATATTGAAATAAAGTGAATCACATGAATTTTGGGGTTTCTTCAGTGTACAAAAATTATATTTATACTATATTGTAGTCTAATAAGTGTGAAAGAGTATGACATCTAAAAAACCCAATGTACATTCCTTCATTAAAAAATACTTTATTGCTAAAAAATGCTGACCACCATCTAAGGGACTTGCCTCAGTGTTGATGGTTGCTGAATGATCAGGTGGTGGTTGCTGAAGGCTGGGGTTGCTGTGACAGTTTCTTAAAATAAGACAACAATGAAGTTTGCCTCATTGATTGATTCTTCCTTTCTGAGAGATTTCTCTGTAGCATACAATGCTTTTTGATAGCATTTTATTCACAATAGAAATTCTTTAAAAATTGGCATCACTTCTCTTAAATTCTATAGCTGCTTTATAAGCTAAGTTTATTTAATATTTTTCAATATTGCCATGTCTCATGGAATATGAAGACCCTGGGAGAGGGAGAGATATAGGGGATGGCCATTGGTGGAGTAGTTAGAACTCACACAATATTTAGCAATTAACTTCATTGTCTTATATGGACCTGGTTCCTGGTACCCCCAAACAATTACAATAATGACATCAAAGATCACTGATCACATATCACAATAACCAATATAATGATAATGAAAAAATTTGAAAAATTGTGAAAATAACCAAAATATGATATAGAGACATAGTTAGCACATGCTTTTGGAAAAGTGGCATGAATCAACCATAAACCTGCAATTTGAAGAAAGAGAGAAAGAAAGAAAGAAAGAAAGAAAGAAAGAAAGAAAGAAAGAAAGAAAGAAAGAAAGAAAGAAAGACCTGCAAAGTACAATAAAATGAGGTATACCTGTAGGGTGGTTGTAGGAAGCACCTTCCAGAATATAGCCAATACCAACCCAAGGCTCAGGTTCCTCCTTATCTCTTGAAGGCAATGAAGCTGTCACCAAGACTGGAAATGTGTAATTCAGGACTGCTGTTTAGTCATTTGTGTTCTAGGAAAGAAATTAAAAGCAAAAGTCAGCTAATGTTTTGAAATTCTGTTTCAGGCTCATCTAGATGAACATACGCTCTCTGTGTGCAAGCAGTCTCCATAGCTTCCAGATTCCTTCCTCTCTTTTAGGAAATCTAAAATCTAAGAGCTCTGGATATGCTGGGCTCTAGTCAGAGCTCCAGAAGTCAGAGCCCTCATTTTATTATTTATTTTTAATCTTGAAAAAAATTTTCTCTCCCTCCCTTTACCTCTCTCCACTGAGAAGGCAAGCAATAGGATTTCATTATTCATGTGAAATTATGCAAATAAGATTTTCATTTTAACCATATCATGGAAAAGCAAGAAAAATTAACTGAGAAAATATATTTCAATTTGCACTCAGAATTAATTGATTTTCTCTTTGGAGTTGGATAACATTCTTTATCATGAATCCTTTGTAATCAACTTAGATCACTGCATTGATTAAAGTTGCTAAATCTTTTATAACTGACCTTATTAAAATAGTGCTGTTACTGTGTACAATGATTACAACAATCTGGGTCTGCTCACTTCACTTTGCATCAGTTCCTAAGTCTTACCAGGATTTTTCTGAAATCCTCCCCCTCTCCCACTTCTTTTAGCACCATAGGACTCTTTCATAACCATATGCCACAACTTATTCAGCCATTAGAGTCTCCCATCTTTAAGTCTATTAAGAAGTTAGCTCTTGTTGAGAAGTAGCAAGGTGAGAGGAGGAACCAGTCAGAAGCCTCTGTTTGCACATACCTTTTGTCAAGGGGCCCATTGGAAAGGACCAGAAAAAATGTATTTCTGGTTGGGATCCAGCTCCAGTAATGATCCATGGGGTGGGTTCTAGCTAGGGCATATTGGGTGTGATCTTCCCTGGTTACACCTATTACATATGACTTCATAATTTTCGAAGTCCTTTAATAGACACTGAGTCATTTAACTCTCACCAGAGAATGCCTCCTTTATGTAAATAAAAACTTCCTAATAGAGCTATCCAAAAGTTGAATGACCAGCCACAGGATGTAATGAATGTCTTTTCTCTGGAGTATTCCAATCAGAGTCTGTTGGGTAAGTTGTAAGGAATTTTTTGTTTCTGTATATATCCAAATAGATGACCTCTAAGGTCACTTCTGAGGCTTTCAAATGCTACATGTGGATAATTCATGAGACTTTATTAGGGGAAGCAGAGAGATATTTGAGTGGAAATTCTGGAAGGGCATTTTGTGAACTTCTAAGAGTTAAAGGCATTGACAGTCCTTTAAAAAAAAACACAAAACTAATTTCATCTGAAACTGATGGCTTTCCTTTTCCTTTATATAGGCATATTGTTAGCTCTAATTCCATGTTTGTCATCCAAACTCTTAACTTCATAAGTGGAAACAATTTTATCACCCTTTCTAGATTATGATATCTCAGGCTTTAAAGTCAGAACATCTAGGTTCAAATTCTGCCACTCTATTTCTACCTATGTGACATTGGACAAATCAATTAACCCTGCTATGCTTTGTTATTATGGTCAAGTTGCTTCAGTTGTGACCATTTGGTGTTTTCTTGGCAAAGATACCGGAGTGGTTTGCCAATGGTTCTCCAGTTCCTTTTACAGGTAAAGAAACTGAGGCAAGCAAGGTTAAGTGACTTGCCCAAGTGTCACACAGTTAATGCTTAAGGCTGGATTTGAATTTAGGTTTTCCTACATTTCCAACATTCTTTCCACTAGCTGCACTTCACTTTAGTTCTCTCATCTCTAAAAAATTAGGGATTGGATTAGGTTATTTTTGAGGTCCTTTTTAAAAGTTTTACAACCATGGACATTTGGAGAAGTCCAATTTCCAGGCCAGGATTTACACTAAACTCCAATATTCTTTCTCTCTCCCTCTCTTTCACTCTCCCTATAGATGGATATATGTGAGCATATATGTGTGTATACATATATATGTATTTATGCAAATATATATGACCTTCCTTCATCTCTATTTGCATATATAAATATAAATATGTATTTGTAATACACATATATATTTATATATACCCATGACAAGAGGAGATGAAGGAAGGTCATAGCAACCAATCAAGAATTCCTTTCTCACATGTGGCTATAGTATTTATGCTTCACATTAACTCTGTGTCTTTGACGCAAAGGATGCAGCCAGGCCACGAGAGGCCAAATCTGATGGTTATTTACTGTCTAGGAAGTAATTTTTTCTATTAACTTTGATTAAAATTTTTTCATGTAAACATTGAAATTAATTATATCTACCTCCCAAGCTTATAGTGAGGATCAAATGAGTGAATATTTGTAAAGTATTTTGCAACCTTTAAAACTATAAATATAAAACTTGTGATTAATCTTAAAAGGGGGAATTAAATTCAACAAAAATTGAAAATCTTTTATTGAACTATTATTACCAAAAAACATCATCACCAACTCAAATTTCTTTTTTCCTTTTTTCTTTCTTTTTTTAAACTAGACTTACAATTTCATCAGTTTAGGAACTCCTAGTGAGGAAAAGTTTCCCAATATTGACGGTGGCCTCAGACACTTCCTAGCTGTATGATTCTGGAAAAGTCACTTAACTCCTATTGACTAGCCCTTACCACTCTTCTACCCTGGAACCAATACATGGTATTGAATTTAAGATGGAAGGTAAGGGTTTTTAAAAAAAGTTGTCTGGGGCAGAGGTGTCTAACATGCTGCCACATGAGGCTCACAGCACTCTTGAGCGCTAGCCAAACCAGATTAAATATAGTTGGATCTATTTAACAAAATTAATAAAAACATAATAAAATATAGATAATATGATTATGTGGTTTTCTCACTCAATATGCAGCCTGCAGGGATCCTATGTATGGGGGCATCCATTTCTATCTGACTATGACACCACTAGTCTGGGGAACTGAGAGGTCTGTCAACTTGTCCAGTCAATATTCATTAGAGGTGAGACTTCACCCAAGTCCTGACTCCAAGACCAACTCTCAACTCTAATAAGTGGACCTACTACTAAAAATCAAAGACCTTGGGTTCTAAAGTTACTTATGCAAAAGCAATGATTTACAATTCTCTCTGTAAAAGTTTTTCAGTAGGTGTAACAATTTGAAAAAAGAAAAAAAAGAAAAACCGAACTCTTTCCCTTCCTTTAATTGTCCTCAGTTACAATATTACAACATAAATGAGAAATCAAAATAGGGTGTGGATTTAACAATACCTGCTGGCAGTCCATTTTCTCAAGCATTTCAACTTTGACTCTCTTGGCAAAGTGAACGTTAATTAATACGATTGCCTTTTGTGAACTTTGGAAGTGAACTATATATTTTTGGGTTGAATTATTTCTGATTTTTGAAGCGATAGGAGCAATGGATTTAGCTCTTATATTTCCTTGTCTTTCCAGTCTGATAGAAGAAGGAAGTTGATAGTGATTAGGTAGGAATGTGGGTGGAACTTTCAGAAATCTACAAGTGACAGGACTTCCTGATTGGGTGAGAGTGACAAAACAAATGAGAGATTAAGCTGTAGTCAGGGAGCCCTATAGGATGGATCCCAGATTGCTATAGAATTATTCTAGTGAGAAGACATTCTTTTTATGGTGGACATGAGTGAGCAGTACATTTTCTTTTCTTATTTTTCCCCCAAGTTTTGGAAATTTTTATTTAATTAATTAATTTAGAATATTTTTCCATGGTTAAATGATTCATGTTCCTTCCCTCCCCTCCACCAATCCCCCTCCCATAGCTGACATGCAATTCCACTGGTTTTTACATGTGTCATTGATCAAGACCTATTTCCATATTATTGATATAGCAATACATTTTTGCATAGACTCCTTGCCTTTAGAAGTTCATGAAGACTGTTCTAGATCTGGGGAACTTTAGTTAAAAATTAGATTAGAAAGCTTAGATTCCAATTGGTGTGGAAATGAGGAGCTTTCCATCATGGACCACTAATGAGTTCACCCTAGTGCATTATTTATCAATGTATGTCTTCTCTTTTCCTTGGTAAATAAAACCTAGAAAATGCAAGTCTGCAGTCTGTGGTACACATAGGAATTATAAGGAAAATTGGACATGTAGTTATTTATGGCTGTAATGTCTGAAGGCTGATGAGTGTTCAGATTTCAAGTAGACGCAGAGGCATGGAAGAATAAGATGCTGGAGTTCCGGCTTGAAGATCAAGCAAGGTTTAGAAACCAATAAAGGAGGAATCACTAGGGTCAAGGTGCTTTGGATCAAAACTAAGAAGCTGAGAGAAGTCCCAAGAAGTTGACAATAGTTCAGAAGAGTACAGATTGAATAAGATATGATTCCTTCCCTCCATGGAGCTTATAGTCTTTCAGAAGTATACATCATTTACATAAAAGCTATAGTAGAAAGTAGAACATGCTAAATGTATACAGGTACAAGATCTAAGGAAGGAAATTAAGTTCATCCACCTCTGAACTTGGCTTTTTCCTCAAAATTTCTTGGAGGTGCTTTTAAGGGTCACAGAGGTGCTCAACCCTTAACACAAACCATAGTCTTCTCTGACCCTCTTTAAGTTGGGTGGCCAAAAACGTGGCAGAAGTGACAAAAAAGTCCTTATGTTTTTAGTCTTATGGTCATCAGAATTCTTATTGTATCCAAAGAACTCCTGGTGCCAGGAAAGTTGGTGTTTTTTATTTATTATTTTTATTTTATTTTACATCTTAGAATTAATACTGTGTATTTAGAAGAGTGGCAAAGGGCTAGGTAATGCGGGTTAAGTGGCTTGCACAGGATTACATAAGTATCTGAGGCTAGATTTGAACTCAACACTTCCCATCTCTAGGTCTGGCTCTCAATCCACTGAGCCACTAGGCTACCTCTGGAGTTGCTTTCCAATAGAACTTTTGGCAAAGCTTGAAAGGGAATTTAGAGTTCAACCAGTGCAAATCCTTATTTTATAGATCAGGAAACAGAAGCCTAAAGAAGTGATAACTTAATTTAAGGTTGTATGGCAAGATAATATCAGAGTCAGGGTATGAACCCAGATCCTCTAATATCCAGTCTGTTACTCTGTTGGGTATAGTGTCTAATCACTCATTCCATGATTCACTTTGTTGCACTGAAGATGTATTTATTTATTTAGATGAAACTCTTACCTTTCATCTTGGTATCAATACTATGTGTTGGTTCCAAGGTAGAAGAGTGGTAAGGGCTAGGCAATGGGTATTAAGTGGCTTGCCCAGGGTCACAAAATTGGGAAGTATCTAATGCTAGATTTGAACCCAGGACCTCCCATCTCTAGGCCTGGCTCTCAATCTACTGAGGTTCTCAGATGCCCCTGAAGATGTATTTTAAATGAAAAAACTCTATCAATTAGGTTAAATGCTTGAAACTGAGAAAAATGTTTTTGAAATTTAGAAATCCATAAACTGAAGTGCTTGTAAATACCTCTATTGCCCTAAAACTCTGGGCAAGGTGCTTTGGATCTGGGTGACCAATTTCTAGTAAGATTAAATCAAAATTTCCTCTCTACAGTAATGTTCCTTTCAAGCTCCTGGAACAAGAGACATTTATCCTTTGGTGGTGCATATGTTGTTTTTCAGCATTTTTATTCTTTACTGAACATTTTGCATCCTGTCATCCTATCAAATACTACTAAAGAAACTTCTTCTTCAGTCATAAAGGTCAATTTAAAGCAGAGGCTGAATAATAGAACAGACTGACGTACTTTGACAATGTACCTAAAGCAAAAAGTTTAAATGTGACAAGGATGGCCGATTTGGGACAGATGTGAACTTCTGTGATCAGTTTATAAAAATCACCTACCTTAACGTAGGATGAGTGGAGACTTGACTTGGAAACAGTCCACTTAAAAAAGACATGGCAAGTGCAGTTGGCTGTACATTGATTATGAGCCAACAGTGTGACAAGGCTACTAAAAGAATAATAACTCACATTTATTTGGAGAAAAATGATTCGTTATGGGTAGGAAATACTTAATTTACATTATGTTGTATTCTCTTCGGCAGTAGCAGAAGTATAATGGACAGACTATTGGATTTGGAATCAGAAGTAGAATTCCAATTCTGCTATTTATCCCTAATGCACTGGGCAATGTAATTTCTTTGGGCCTCAGTTTTAAAATGGTTGAACTAGGTTATCCCTTTACCTCTAACTTTCATGATTCCCATGAAGCAAATAAAAGCTTAGGTAGAATAAAGAGGAATTTATTAGCTCACATTTATATGGCAATTAAAAATTTATAAAGTGCTTTTCTCCTAACCATTCTGTGACCTGGGTGCCTTTTTACAGATGGGGAAGTTGAGGATGAGAGAAGTGATAGTTGTCTCTAAGTATTTTATGGACTGCTAATGAAGAGGGAGTAGATACTCTCTTTTGCTACAGACAGCAGAACTGGACAAGTCGAGACAAGTTATAGAAAGGCAAATTTGAGTTTAAGGCAAGGGCGCTTAGTCTGCTTTATGTATCATAGACCCCCTTTGGCAGGCTGGTTAAGCTTATGTTTTTAAGCACTATTGAATAGCTACCAAAATATTTTTTAAGTTATATAATTGATTAATTAAGATAATTTTTCCATGGTTACATGATTCATGTTCTTTCCCTTCTCTCCTCCCACCCATGGCCCATAGCCAACATGCAATTCCACTGGGTTTTACATGTGTCATTGATCAAGATCTGTTTCCATATTATTGAAAATAACCACCAAATTTTATGCATTTTTAATTATATAAAATATATAGGCTTATCAGTGAAAAAATTATATTGAAACATAGTTAGCAAGATATTTTAAAACTTTTATAGATTTCAGCTTAATACTCTTGACTTACAGTAAGAAAGAAGTTTCTCATATTGCTACCCAACAATGAAACAGGATATATATGTTTTAAACCCTTACCTTCCACCTTAGAATCAATACTTCTAAGACAGAAGAGTAGTAAGGGCTAGGCAATGGGGGTTAAGTGACTTTCCCAGGGCCACACAACTCGGAAGTGCCTGAGGCAACAGTATACTCTGAAGAGTAGTGAGCTTTCCTTTCCATAAGAGGTGTTTGAAAAGAGCCATCAGGGCTACAGTAGAAGAGATTCCTGTATTGAGCGGGAAATCAAACTAGGAGGGCCAGTAAAACCCTCTCTAACACTAAATTTCATAGTTCTTTATGACAGTTGTATTTTCACATAACAAAATGGGATTATGGATAAAAAAAATGCATCACTATGTGGAGTAACCCTTCACTTTTCCTTTGATTTGGTTCTCTAGATTAGAGCATCCTCTTAAAACAAATTGCATTTGAAAATTTAGACTGAGCCTGGGATGGAGGAGGAGGAATGACTCATTTATATTTTCTTTTCTGTTTTCATTTATATTTATCAGTTTAACATCAATAAGCCTTTGTTGACGTCTCTCAAATTCTACTTCAATAATTTTTCTTATCTCTAACATATTAACAATATTACAAGAATAATATTGCTGGAATGATGATAAATAGAGCCCCAAGGCTGAACTGTCTGGTATGAGGGTTAAAGTCAAGTCATCTTAGAGACATAAAGAGCATGGTATTTGTGTACCCTCAAGTATCTTTATTTTTGATGTGGATCTAAAGCTTGTGACACAGTCTGAGCTGGTAACTATGGAAACTGCTAGGATTTATTTACCATTGAGGAGGTTCAGCTCAGACAGGATCACAGCAGGTTTCTTAATGTTATCAGAGTGACTACACATCTTTCATTTCTGGGATATTTGGGGAACATTAAGTTGGAAAAAGAAATAAGGGAACAAAAGGTCGATTAAGGTAATGGGGATGAATTTTAGGACTTGATCTAGGAGGATAAGGGAATATAAAGAAGAGGGAAAAGAAGGATAGAAATGGAGGTAATGATGCTCATTTCTACCCTTTCTATCACTTTTGCTCATGTTATTTTTCCCACCTAGAATTCCTCTTCTCCATATCTACTGTCATGTCCTACCATACCTTCATATTTTCCTTCCACCTAGACTCTACTTCTCTACTTTGACTTATTGATTCATTGAGGTTCACACTCTGTGGGAGGTCTTGGGGAAGTTACTTGCTATCCATAGGCTTCAGTTCCCTCATCTATAAAATGAAGGATCCATAGCCCTAACCTTGTTTGCAGTTTGAAATTTTGCTATCCTTCTCTGAAGAATTTTTTTAAATAACATTGTTTTATTTGGTCATTTCCAAGCATTATTCATTGGAGACAAAGATCATTTTCTCTCCTCCCCATCCCCATCCTATAGCCGATGCGCGATTCCACTGGGTATCACATGTATTCTTGATTTGAACCCATTTCCATGATGTTGGTATTTGCATTAGAGTGTTCATTTAGAGTCTCTCCTCAGTCATATCCCCTTAACCCCTGTAGTCAAGCAGTTGCTTTTCCTCCGTGTTTTTACTCCCACAGTTTGTCCTCTGCTTGTAGATAGTGTTTTTTCTCCTAGATCCCTGCAGATTGTTCAGGGACATTGCATTGCCACTAATGGAGAAGTCCATTACGTTCGATTGTACCACAGTGTGTCAGTCTCTGTGTACAATGTTTTCCAGGTTCTGCTCCTCTCGCTCTGCATCACTTCCTGGAGGTTGTTCCAGTCTCCATGGAACTCCACTTTATTATTCCTTTTAGCACAATAGTATTCCATCACCAACATATACCACAATTTGTTCAGCCATTCTCCAATTGAAGGGCATCCCCTCATTTTTCCAATTTTTGGCCACTACAAAGAGCGCAGCTATGAATATTCTTGTACAAGTCTTTTTCCTTATTATCTCTTTGGAGTACAAACCTAGCAGTGCTATGGATGGATCAAAGGGCAGACAGTCTTTTATCACCCTATGGGCATAGTTCCAAATTGCCCTCCAGAATGGTTGGATCAGTTCACAACCCCACCAGCAGTGAATTAGTGTCCCTACTTTGCCACATCCCCTCCAGCATTCATTACTTTCCTTTGCTGTCATGTTAGCCAATCTGCTAGGTGTGAGATGATACCTCAGAGTTGATTTGATTTGATAATCTCTCTGATTATAAGAGATTTAGAGCACTTTCTCATGTGCCTATTCATAGTTTTGATTTCTTTAACTGAAAACTGCCTATTCATGTCCCTTGCCCATTTATCAATTGGAGAATGGCTTGATTTTTTGTACAATTGATTTAGCTCTTTGTAAATTTGAGTAATTAAACCTTTGTCTGAGGTTTTTATGAGGATTGTTTCCCAATTTGTTGCTTCCCTTCTGATTTTGGTTACATCGGTTTTGTTTGTACAAAAGCTTTTTAATTTGATGTAATCAAAATTATTTATTTTGTATTTTATGACTCTTTCTAAGTCTTGTTTGGTTTTAAAATCTTTCCCTTCCCAAAGGTCTGACATGTATACTTTCTCTGAAGAATTTAATCTGTCCCTAAATGAGAAAATTAGGTACTAAGGAGTAGTGGGGTGGAAAAGAACAGAATTAGAATCCCCTCTGTTAATGGGACAGAATATAGAAAAATCCCCTATTTCCATGGCTACAGAAATAACTGATCAGAGGGTTAGTTGATTGTATTTATACCTTCCATGGAATATTTAAAGTGAGCCAGATAATGAGAAAGGTGTTGATATATTTTGGATGGAATTGGTGATGAGAGTGAATGCTGAGAGTCTGCAATGAGTGTAAAATCAGAGGAAATTGGGAGGTTACACCCAGCTAAATGGTGTGAGATCTTTGGATCTGTGTCTTCATCTCTTATACCATCATTACTATACATATGATGGTATTCATGAGTAGTTTGTGTTAGTACAGAATTCTAGTTTGTGTTTGCATATGACCCACGTACTAGAATTGGAAAAATAATGATGGAAGATACTGTCAGAACCAACTTAACATTCTTTGTCTAAACTGTGTCAGTTGAACTTATTCTGAAATGCTTGTCATCTGGGAAGGATACCTAGGAGTGGATATATATGAGATAGACAATATTGATTTCTCCCTTGACTTATCTTGTCTTCCCCTTGGCAAAATGATTTTATTCTTTTTTATTGGAAAAAATACTGGAGTAGTTTGCCATTTTCTCCTTTAGCTTATTTTTACAGATGAAGAAACTGAGGCAAATGGGGTGAGTGACTTGCCCAGGGTCACACAGCTAGTAAGTCTTTGAGGCCAGATCTGAATTCTTGAAGATGAGTCTTCCTGAGTCTAAACCTGCACTCTATCCACTGAGCCAGGTAAGCTGCCTGAGTACTTAGGTAGAGGCATGAAAAAAAGAGAGAGGGAAGAGAGGGAACACAGGGAACTAAGTAGGCAGAAAATACAGATAAAGAATTCATTTTCTCCATTTCCTTAAATGCATCCTAAGAGCTCATTTCCATTTCCATTTAAGGTGGAACTCTTTAGCTGGCACCCTTCAGGTGTCACTGACATATGCTGAAGTCAAGGATTTCTGGTAGACCAGAGAACAAAGAGTTCTGCCATTTCACTGGGCTGGTGATGACAAAATTGTTAGACAGACATTGTCTACTACATCAGGCCACAGAGACATTTGTGGAGTAGCAAGACAGCACTGGGGGAATGCTGCTTAAACCTCTGGGGCTAAATTCTTTCTTACTCTGGAGTAAATACTCCTCATCTATCTATCTTCAGAGTTTCCTGATCTAGTCCCACCACAAACATCTCACACTTCTGTTTTTAAACTATGGTTAGGAAAACCAGATAGAAATCTGTCTCATGATGTAATCTTTCTTCTGAAAACCAGACCTTTTTATTAAACCTCAAACTGGTTCATGTCAATATGATCTCCCTATTTAAAAAAACCCCCACCACCCAACCCCTTTCCTTCCATCTTCAAATCAATCCTGGGTATTGGTTCCAAGGCAGAAAAGAGGCAAGTGGGTAGGCAATGGGGGAGGGGGGTTAAGTGAGTTGCCCAGAGTCACATAGTCAGGAGTTGTCTGAGGATTTGAATCCAGGACCTTCCGTCTTTGGGCTTGGCTCTCAATCCACTAAGTTAGTTAAGCTACTTCTGAGCTCCCTATTTTTAATTTTTTCTTTTTGTAACACTCACTACAAGTCTATAACTATAACTTTAAAAAGGAAAATATCAAATACTTGGGTTTTCCATTCTAAACAAATTCCTCTCCTCTAATCCCCACAAATTCCCTAATGTCCCCTAAATCCCACAAAACCACATCAACTCATCACTCTTGCAGAAGCTAACCTATAGGGGCCAGTTAAGTAGCCCAGTGGCTAGAGTACCAGGTCTGGAGTAGAAAGAACCTAACCTGGGTTCAAATTTGGCCTCAAACCCATCCTAGTTTTGTGACCTTAGGCAAGTCACTTAATCCTGATGCCAAATTCTTTGCTGCCCTTTTGTCTTAGAATTGATACTAAGTCAGAAGGTAGGGTTTAAAAAAGAGAGAGAGAAGCTAACTGATACTCAGTGTAGCATGACAAAAGAATAAATAGAACCAAATATTCAAAATGAAAAGAAAGAAAATGAAAAAGTCCATCAAAACTATGAAAATAGAATATTCACTTTTTTTTAAAGGCAGTGAAGAAAATAGAAATAATTTATTACAGGCAAGTATCATCACTAGGGCTGGGATGAGGAGAGGAAGAAAAAACGTGTTGGTGATGGAATTTTTCCAAGGAATAATTGAATCTACTCCCTCTTTGACATGAGCATAGACTTCATTAGCTAATGCCTTTCACATCTAGATGGAGGGAGTTAAAAAAAATAAAGCACAATATGGTGCAATACTGACACACTGGGTTTTACTAAATAGCTGAGAAAGTCTTCTATGAAATCTTAGTTCTCATTCTACATAAGAGGTCATTTGAACTCTCTCTGTGTTTAAATCTTCCCTGATTTTAGTACGCAATGAAAAGGAAGATCTCTGGAAGTAAGATCTGTAAAACCATTGAATGCCAACCCACCATCATCAAACCAAGAACCTTCTTATGTGGTATCAGATGACAAAATGGTATTTTCCATTTACTCTGTAGACTTCCTCTTTATAAAACCAAGTATGTATCCTCATTCCCCTGTGTGAATTGTAGATAGGGTTCCTGATGTGATTTTCCCTAGGATGTCAGTGGAGAAGGGAATAAGGCATTTACTAAGTGAATAAGAAGCACTTACTAAGTGCTAGGCACCATGCTAAGTGCTTACATGAATATTACCTCCTGAGATTTGATTGGGAAAGTAGGAGATGAAGATGGAGGAGCTCCTATAGCCCAGTTCACTCAATGACACAGTGGAAAGGAACACTAGACTTGGAATCAGGAAAACCAGCTTCAGGCATTTATTAGCTGTGTGACACTAAGCAAGTTCCTAACCTCTTTTACTTCAATTTATTCATCTATAAAATGGGGACAACAACAGCACCTACCTCCCAGGGTTGTTGTTGGGATAAAATTAGATAATATTTATGATGTACTTTGCAAACCTTAACGTTCTGGGTTCTTTAGTTTTGGAGTTCTTGGGCTTACATGCTCTGCCTCTCTTTGATTCATTCCTTCCTACTTCTGAGTCAACAAAGGACCATATATTTTGGTTTAGTGTAAAGCAAAGTGAAATTGAAGTCAGAAGATTTGGGTTTTAATCTTGGCCTCTGCTGCCACCATCTTGGACAAGCCACTTAATCTCTTAGAGTCTCACTTTGCTCATTTGTAAAGTGAAGGGATTGACTCAGGTCCTGTCCAGCTCTAGATGCTGAGCTCCTGTGATGCTAATTACCCAATTTGCTTTTCCTATCTGTCCTAGGGAGATGCAAATGGGAATGCAACCAAAGAGAAGAAAAATAACTCCAGTATCAATTGAGCTCTAGTTCCACTTATTCTTTATCTTTCCTTTCCCAGGTGATTTTATAATTATTTAGTAATTAAATAAGACTCTGAATTAGTCCCAGAAATGTGTACCTTATATTCCAAAGAGTCTTGGATCCTAATTCAATCCAAAGTGACATAGGAAAGTTGGATTCAGCTCTGAGGTGCAAGATGAAATGTGGTTAATAGGACTGATCCTCACATTAACCCTGTGAAGCAGGTGCTGATTTAAGATAGATTTAAGGATCCAGGTCAGAGTGGCACAGAACTCCGAAACCTATGCTAGAACTAAACTGATCCCTGAAGAATTTCCTGGCCTAGAGCAGAGCCAAGTCTAAGTCAGATCTCCCTCAGCTCTGAATGCCCCCTGGTCTGAGTTTACATACTAAGGTTGAATTAAGTTAGGTTAGACTGGTTTCCTGGACTATAATGACAAGGGAAGAGTTTCTTGCCACCCAGTTAGTCACTATATGGTAGCACAGTGGAGACATTGATGACCAGGAGTTAGGAAGACTTGAGTTCAAATGTAGCCTCAGATAGTTGATAGCTGTGTGACTCTGGACAAGTCACTTATCCTATATTTACCTCAGTTTCCTCATCTGTGAAATGGAAATGACAACAGCACCTGCTTCACAGGGTTATTGTGAGGTTCAGATGAGATAGTATTTGTAAAAGTGCTTGGCATAGTGCCTTGCAATAATTGGTGCTATGTAAATGTTTATTCCTTTCCCCTCCCTGCTAGTTACTATGACACTTGAAGTACATCTACTAAGGCATGGATTGGCTACAATTTGTGTGAGGGAAAGGAGCTGAAATTAAGAATCTTTCAAGATGTCAAAGAAAGAAGCAAGATATCAATAAGCAAATAGAAAGAATAAGTTTTGAGGGGATAAGGGGAATAGAGAGATCTTATTATTTACCCTGAAATCATGCCACCTAATCCAAGCCTGACTCAGCTAAATACTAAACTTTTGAGGCACTCTTTGCTAGCCCTGAAGTACTTCAGGACTGACTACTTTAATTTGAGTCAATTAAGCAAATGCTTATTAAATGCCTACTAGGAACAAGGTCAGAGCTTGGGTACTGATAAGAGATATAAAAATGAAATGAAACAATTGTTTCCTTCAAGAAGCTTATAGTTTAATAAAAATAACTAACATCTATGTAACATTTATTATTTCATTTGCTCTTTATCGCAACCCTGGGAGGTAGGTTCTTTTAATATTTCCACTTTTACAGTTGAGGAAACTGAGGCAGACAGACTTGCCCAGAGTCACATAGCTAGTATCTGAAGCTAAATTTGAGCTCAGGTTTTCTTGACTCCAGACCAATATTCTATGTTACTATATGTAAATTTCCCTCCTCTCTTATTTCCCATTCTCCTTCACATCATAAACATGAAATGTTGGTGGGTAGAGAGAAATAGGAGAGGTTATATGATACAGTGAAACACTCATTGGCTTCAGAGTAAGAAGATCTCTGTTCAAATCTTCCCCCTGATATTTCCTGTGTGACCTTGGGTAAGTAAGCTCTCAATATTTTATCCCATGAACTCTCTGATATGTTTTCTCAATGCAATTACTTCTTGGCTTTTGAAACATTGACTATAATTTGCTGGTGATTCTAAGCCCTTCCACACATCTCTTTCACTCTCACAGCCAAGGATCCAAGATCCTTTTCTTTGTTTTGAGAGTGGATAACTGGGGGCGATTGAATCAGCAGTGGGAGGTGGCTTTCAGAAAGTGGATGCTCTCAATTCCCCAGCTCTTAGCATGTGGGCATTCTATTTTAAATGCATTTTCAAGGAACATCAAGGTCAAGGGATTGTCTTTGTTTGTTCTCTCCTGAATAGCTAAACCAGGATGAAGTTGAAAGAGCTTATATTCCCAGGGCTTTCCTGGACTCTAGTCCTTTCCTCTTTGGGCCCATTCCCTCATGTTGGTTATTCTTCAGATTCAATAATTATGGCAGCTTGAAACTAGGAAGAGTCTAAGAGTCTGAAACTAGGAAGAGTATCTTGGTTACAAGATAAAACAAAGAAGGAAAATTCTGAATATATTTTTCCTTTATTGAGTTTTCCTTTTTTGAGTTTTGTTAAAGGTAGCAAGGATGGTTCAAGAATCTTTTAAGCCATCATTTCTGGGATTTTGGATAAGATTCTCAGAAAGGAAACACTTTTTTGCTCAGTCACAGAACCTGTAGCAGATCTGTGCCAGTAGAGGAGATGTTAGAAGGGAGGCCAAGCTAATTTTGGAGGAATCTGATGTGTTTGGGGAAAGAATGCAATCAAACAAATCTGTCATATCACATCTTGAATGTGGTCCCAGGCTCTCTGCCAGGTTGTAAGTGAACTTCTTTTTTTGATGAATTTAATTTTTTTCCATTAGGAAAATTACAGTCCTTCTGAATTAATCAGGGCAATACTTGCTATTTCAGGAGGCAGAGCTATACATTGCTTTCATTCAATGCACATTCAGTAGGGAGAGCAAAGCCATGGTTTGTAAAACGAGTCTATAAATAATAAATGGTCATGAGAACAGCCTATGGCTTAATATCCCACATTAAGTGACCTTGACTTAATTATTCATGCCTTTAATGTTTATTTCAATATAAGGCCCCCCTTTTTCTTTCCCAGTATTTCTATCACCCATTCACTCTGTTTTGACCACAAACTTCTTGCCATTATCAGTCACTCCTCTGCTCTGAAATGAAAGAGATATTATAAAAGGAAACAGTTCCCACACATTTATGAAATGATTTCCAGCTGGTCTTGGAAGTGCCTCTGACTCCCTCTGGGTGTAAGAGTATATCTTCTAATGCTGAACATCAGGGACTTCCCTCCCCACCACCCTCCCTATCCCTGCTTAATTTCATAAATGAGAACCTGCCAAGAGAGCCAGGACATTAACATTTAGGAAATGCATTTCTTCTTCTGCACAAAACAAACATTTCTGAATGCATAAGTGGAAAATTTTGAGATACTGTTCTCAAAGATGAATTTTTTTCTTTTGGGGAGGTTGTGAGGAAAGTCTTTTGTAGATAAACAATGTGGCAAAATGGAAATGGCTCTGGACTCAGGGTTCAAATCTTGCTTTCCATTCTCAACTACCTGTATGACCTTGGCCAAATCACAACATCTCTGGACCTCATTTTCGTCAGCTATAAAATGAAGGGGTTGGATGAGATGATTGCTGAGATCCTTTCCAAACCCTAGAACTCTGATCCAATTATAAATATGAGCTATTATTACAAAATACATGTACATATTTATAAAAATACCTTCAGTCCAAAAGGGAAAGTGAATTTCCTTGTGTTGGGGAACAAAAGGCCAGGATCTATAATGAACTGGGGCAAATGCATTTGTTGTTTATGGAAGACAAGATTCCAGTACTGGCAATGTTTGATTAAGCTCCAAATGATTGAGCAGGACTTCAGTATGACTGTGCGGAATCCCTGTGGGCAGTTGTTTCTCTGGAATAGGGAGGCGTGGAATTCCCCTCTTCTGTCTAAGACTGGGAGTGCCAAGCAATTTCATCAATTCAACAAATATTTATTGTGTGGAGCACAGAGCTAGGTGTTGAAGACCTTCCAAGATCTGATATTTTAACACAGGTCTGATCATGTCACCTCCTCTCTACCCCCACCACCTCCACTCAATAAACTTCAGTGGCTTCCTATAGCCCCCAAGAGCAAATACAATATTTTCTCATTCAACACCCTTTAGAACCTAGTTTCCTTCTAGCTTTCCAGTCTTCTTACATCTAACTCCCATGTTTACACCTAACTCCCATGTTTGCCCTTTGCTCCAGAGACACTAGCCTCCTGGCTCTTTCCCCCACATGACACTTCTCTCTATTCTGGGCTTTTTTCTGTGGCTGTCTCTCATGTCTGGAATGCCCTCCATTCCCTGCTCCATCCACTGACTTCCTTGGCATCATTTACAAAAATCCCACCTTCTATAGGAAGCCTTTCCCAATTCTTCTTAATGCCAGTGCCTTCCCTCTGTTAAATATTTCTTATTTATTCTGTGCATAGTTTGCTTTGTATTTATTTGTTTGCATGTGATTCCCTCTTTAGATGGAAGGCTCCTTGAGGGTAGGGATTGTCTTTTGATTCCTTTTGTAACTCCAATGTTTTGCAGAGTGCCTGGAACATAGGAGGAACTTCATAAATATTTATCATACTGAAACAAAGTGACAAAAGAGAGGTACAAAACATTGTTGGAGTTCAGAATAGTCAATGGATTTGTGATTTCAAAGATAAGAGAGAACTCCCAGGTGAGCAAACTGAAGCATTTTTTTTCTGCAGTTAATAGACAAAGGTAGAGGTCTAGAACATTGTCCAGAATCACAGTCATGTGTGTTAGAATCAAGACTTGATCCTATGTCTTCTTGGCTCTTGGGTCAGTTTTCTAGCCATCATGCTTGTATTGGGGTTGAGATGAGGGAAAGGGAAGTCATTGCCTTTTGGGGGGACTACAGAAAGTTTCATAAAAAAGTAGAAAGTGAGCTAGGCATTGAAGAATGGGTAGGATATAAACAAGGCTGTGGGGTAGGAGGAGGTAAAAAAGGGCAAGTGATGGGCTTAGTGGATAGAAAACTAGACCTAGAGACAGGAGGTCCTGGGTTCAGATGACCTCAAAGATTAGGTGTATGACTTTGGGCAAGCCACTCAACCCTCACTGCCCAGACCTTACCACCATTCTGCTTTGGAACCAATACTTAGTATTGATTCTAAGACAGAAGGTAAAGGTTAAAAAAAAAGACAAGGGAAAGAAAACAATATGATTAAAGATAGAAAGACAGGAAAATGGGGGATAATAAGGAGCCCAGCTTCTAGAAGTATAAAGAAGAGAGTCATTAATTTGAGATAAGGATGAAAAAGTTCCTCAAGGCCATATTTTGGAGGACTTTGACTACAAGACTGAGAAGTTAGGATTTTTATTGACTAGGAAATGAGGAGCCAGTGGAGTACTTTGAATCTGGGAGTGAACAAATGGTCAAAGCAGTTCTCTAGGAAGATGAACCTGGCAGTAGTTTATAGGCTGAAATAGAAGGCAGAAAGATGAGAGGTGGGGAGACCAATTAGGATGTTATTGCAATAGACCTGGTATGTATGGGGTTATGATGGCTTGGACAAGGCTGGTAATAGTAATAGTAAAAAGAAGACAAATGTGAAAGATTTAGGAAGGAAGCGTGTTGTAATAGGAAAAGCTGTCATGATGAGTCAAGAGGCTTGGGGTTCTAGTCCCAACATTTCTATTAATTCCCCCTTATCTCTGAGCCATAGTTCCTTCTTCTGCAAAAATAGGGGAGGGGAATTTGAACTACATAAGCCTTAGGATCTCTGAGTTCTAAAGCATTGCTAAAAGCTGTGATCTAGGGAGAATCAACAAGATTATCCTTGCATTAAAATAATATTTAATATTCCACATTTATATTCACAAGATTATAGAAGGGATATAGGGGATATGTTTGTGGCTCGTAGAACTAGTATTGGAGACTATGACAGAGTTTCCCTTTAGGGAAATCCTTGCTTTAGGAATTAGCTAGTACCCTGTTACATAGTAACATTAGGTTTTTCTAAATTGTTATAGATTCATTGGTTAGGGAATTATCACTTAGGGCAATTCTGCAAAAAAAAATATATTATTTACCTTTGAATTTTAATTATTAGAGGATTCCTCAAAATTTCCCCATTTTGTACTCACTCTTCCTTTCTTTTGAGTTATATTGGACTGGTTGGGGAAGCTGTTTAGGATGAATGAGCAGTTTCAGGGGTCAAAGATAATCTCTGTGTTCCCTTTCTATTTTAGGCTATGGTGAACACTTCTGTTTTATTCAAATTAGAAAAGGGTTGTTTGGCCTCTTAATGGGTAATTATTATCAGGGATTATAGGATAGATGAGGTATGTAGACAAGAAGACAGAGCAAGGCAGTTTAGGTTTTCATTTTCTTAAGCTTTCCTCTGATTTATTCTGTGCTGTTAGACAAGGACCTGAGATACTGACCGCTAATGAAAAGTAGAGGATTCTTTAAAAATTAATCAGGTTTTTGCAGAGGTGGGTGGCACAAAGATGGTAAAAAGAGTAGCTTAATTAAGACTTGGACTATGAGAAATGCCAAATTTCCCATAATATTTTGTGCGTGCTGCTCTTTGGTTTCCCAATTTCTGGTTTCCCACATCTATTGTGACACACTTGATAACTTTGATAGGCCTGGGATTTGCTTCATATCACTGTCAATATTTTCCAATATATAAGGGAACTGTCTAGTAGTATAGGTTGGAAAGTACCCCTTAAGAATATTGATTTCTTTGCCTTCAGAATCACTCCTGAAATCAACTGCTCAATTGGGTAGGTTGCAAAATATGGTTCCTTTCTTGCAAGTCTCTACTTTTTGAAAGAAAAACATAAAGGTAGGGGCAGGTATAATAACTATAACTTATAACCAGGGCACTTTGGGTGGCTCAATGAATAGAATGCCAGACCTGAAGATGGAAGGACCTGGATTCAATTTTGACCTCAGATGCTTCTTAGCTGTTTGACATTGGGCAAATCACTTAACCCCAATTACCTAGCCCTTACCACTTTTCTGGCTAGGAACAGATACTTTGTATTTATTCTAAGATAGAAGGTAAGGATTAAAAAACAACCAACCAACCAATTTAGGCAAAGTGTAGGTTTGAGGGTGAAGAGTGAGATTATGGGCATCTCTACTACTCCCTCAGATGAGAGCTACCCATTGTAATCTAACTACTTGAGCCCACTTCCCAGGTTTCCTCCAAAGAGAAACACAATCCAATGGATGCTTTTCCAAGAGGTCCATTTTCAGTTGGGAACATATTTACAAAATGGCTCCCTGAATTCAGCCAATAAAATGTGGTGTCCCAAACTAGGGAGAGGGAGAAACTTCCCTGATCACACAAGTCTATGAACCTTCTCATCTTGGAGACTAATAAGGTCAGTTCTTTCTAATCTCAAATAATGTCTTGGGCATAAAAGACTCTTAATAAATGTTCATTGACCATTACAAAGATCATACAGGTGGGATTTATACCAAGAATTCAGGGCTAGTTCAATATTAGGAAAACTATAAGCACAATTTGTCATATCAATAATAAAACAACCAAAAGTGAGATTATTATAGCAATCAATGCAGAATAAGCTTTTGACAAAATATAATATCCAATTCAAAACACTAGAAAGCATAGCAATAAATAAAGCTTTTCTTAAAATGATAAGTAGCATCTATCTAAAACCAAAGGGCAAGTGTTATCTCTAGTGGAGATAAACTAGGAATGTTCCTAATAAGATCCAGGGTGAAGAAAGGATGTCTATTATTACTTCTACCATTCAATATTGCAGTAGAAATGCTAGCTATAGCCATTATACAAGAAAAAGAAATTGAAGGAATAAGAATTGGCATTGAGGATCACTCTTTGCAGACAGTATGATGGAATAGATATAGAATCCCAGTTGAAATGTTGAACAAATTTAGCAAAGTTGCAGAATATAAAATAAATACACATCAATCATTAGCATTTCTATATAGTACTCACAAAGAGTGAGTACTAGTATAGACTAGGAAGAGATAGAAAGAGAAACTCCATTTAAAATTACTTCAAGCAATACCAAATACTTGGGGGCATACCTGCCAAGACAAACCCAAGAATGACAGGGATATCATCATAAAATACTTTTCACACAAATAAAGAGAAATTTAAACAATTAAAAAATAATAATTGCTTCTGGGTAGGCCAAATATTAAAATAAAAATGACAATTTAACCTAAATTGATTTACTTATTCAGTGCCACAGCAAACAAACTTTCAAATAATTATTTTATAGTACTGGAAAAAAAATAATAAAATTCATCTGGAAGAACAAAAGGTCAAGCATATTAAGGGAATACATTTTAAAAAAGGGGAAGGAAGGCAGTCTAACAGTACCAGATTTCAAACTATATTATAAAGTGGTAATCAACAACACGATCTGGTATAGGCTAAGAAAGAGAAGTGAATTAATGTAATTGACTAGGTATAAAATATTAGTAGTAAATGATCATAATAATTTGTGTTCTTTTGGTTATTTCAGTTGGGTCTGTGACTCCCATTTTGTGTTTTCTTGGCAAAGATACTGGGGTGGTATGCCATTTCCTTCTCCAGATCATTTTACAGAGGAAACTGAAGCAAACAGGGTGAAGTGATTTGTTCAACCTTACTGAGACAGCTAATGAGTTTTTGAGGCTGAATTTGAACTCAGGAAGATGAGCCTATCTGATTCCAAGTCCTGTGCTCTCTCCACTATGCCCCCTAGTGTTTGTAAAACCCAAAGATACAAGCTTTGTGATTAAAAACTTAATGTCTGACAAAAATTGGTGGAAAAACTGAAAAGCAGTTTGGCAGAAACTAAGTATAGACCAACACCTCATACTGTATACCAAAGTAATCAAAATGAGTAAATGATTTAGACTTAAAGGGTGATATTATTAAGTAAATTAGGGGAGCACTGAAAGTTTAGTTTGTCAGATCTATGGATATGGAAAGGGTTTAAGATTAAAGAAAAGGTAGAAAGGATTATAGGAAGTAAAACGAATAAGTTGATTGTATGAAAACTTTAAAAAATTGACATAAACAAAACAAATACAGCCAAAATTAGATGGGAGACAGTAAATTGGGGAAAATGTTTACAGTACCTTTCTTTGATAAAGGTCTCATTTATTAAATAGACAACAAACTGAGTCAAATTTATAAGAATAAGAGCCATTCCCCAACTGATAAATGATCAAAGGATTTAAAAAGGTAGGTTTTAGAAGAAATAAAAGATATCTATCATCATTTTAAATAGATATCAAAATCACAACTTTTCCAAATTAAAACAACTAAGGTTCTACCTCACCCCGATTAGAGTGATTAATATGACAGAAAAAGAAAATGGCAAATTTTAAGAGATTTCCAAAGGGAAAAAAACTCATTTAAATATTAAATGACTGAATAAAAACTTGTTCAGAATTACTAACAGAGAATTGTAAGTGAAAACAATAGTTTTTTTCTTTACATTTTGCTATTTATAAACCCCAAATGGTAATAGGTAATGTTGGGGGAAGCCTTTGGAAAGATAGTCACATCAGTAAACTGTCTGGGGAGTTATGAATTAGTCTAATCTCTTAATATTAATTTGGAATCATGAAATAAAAAATTTTGAACTTTCCCAAATCCCTATAAGTTAGAAATAAATGAAATTTAAAAAAGAAAGTTCATAAGTATATATAAAATGTATGTAAATGTATGTATTATATGTATATATAATATGTGTATATGTATATGTACTGGTTTATTAGAAAACAATTTGGAATTATATTCCCAAAGTCAATAAACTGTATATTTTCCCCCCATGGGGGAAAAATAAATGTACATAGAATTAAACTAAATTGAGAAATATATTAACTGTCAGTCCCTTAATGAAGCAGGGAAGCCAAGTTCCTTTAGAATTAACATTTATTTAGCTAGTCTATAGGATTTTGTTAAGTGTCCTAAGTAGATCAATTAAGGTAGATACAACTGGGGTTAAGCTCCTTATGGTATCTTTTTTTGTTAATTGGTGATGTCAGGCCACTAGGTGGGGTTAAAAGGCATGAATGGCAGGAGTCTTTGCTTCTTAATCTCTTTTTTTTTTTTTAACTTTAATCTCTTTCTTCCTGTTCCACCCTGTTCTAAGGTTAAAAAAATCTTGGTCATTATGAGAAGTGTGAGGCTCCTAACTGTTTTAGCTATAATTTCTAATTACAGCCCTAAATCCTGACCTTTTAGGTTATGATATTTCTAGGCTGTCTATTTACCTCCATCTAACTCCTCTATTTGTCCCATCTGAGGTGAAACCTTTTTAGAGTATACTTAAAAAAACAAACAAAAAACCAACCCAAATATGTCTTTTCTTTGTTTTCTAGTAGTATTTTAGAGAGGCAAACAAGACTCTATTGTGGCAGTGAAGAGCAACAGGCTTGGAGTCAGGAAGACCTGGGTTCAAAGTTACCCTCAGACACTTCCTAGCTATATGACCTTGGGCAAGTCACTTAACCCTCACAGCCCAGCCCTTGACACTCTTCAGTCTTAGAATGGATATTAATGCAGAAGGTAAGGGTTTTAAATTTTTTTTTTAAAGACTGTACATGTCAGAGAAGGTGAAAATCAGCATTTGGGTAGAGAATCTTCTTAGCTGGAGGTCCCCATATCAATGAAATTACCAGTACTAATCCCCATGCCAATTAAAATACACAGATGATCTGACCTCTCACTCCTTCCCCACCACCTGTTTTAGAGGATTCTGTCTCCTAACCTAGATCAAACTCAACATTAGATGGAGAGTTTCTCTATAGTAAAGACTATCTTTTGCCTCCTTTTGTATTCTCAGTGCTAGCAAAGTGCTTGACACTTAGTAGGCACTTCATAAATGTTCATTGATTCATTGATTGATTGCTTACTCTGTTCAGGGTACTATGATAAAGAAACCCTGGGGCTACACAGATGAAAAGAAATAAAATACTGTCCTTCTACATTCTAATAGTGGGGGATATGAGCACAGAAATAAGCAAACTTAAAAGTTATAAATTGATAGGGGCAAAGAAAGGAGAGATAACAACAATAATAACACTTTTATTTAGCATTGCAAGGTTTTCATGACAGCTCATTCTCACAATCAAATGGTCCTGTAAGTGCTATTATTATCCTTATTTTAAAGATAAGGAAACTGAGTCTAAGTGGTTAAGTAACTTATCTGGGATCACACAGCTAATAATTGGATTGTATTTGAACTCAGGACTTCCCCACCCTTAGTGCAATCTTCTATCCAATAAATGTTCAAGGAAACATTTGGGGAGAGACCATTTGCAGTTTGGGGAAAGTCTTTCCAGAAGAGGTGGCTCTTCCATTTGAACTATGCCTTGAAGGGAAAGAGAAGAGAATACAGGTGGAGGAAATATCTTCCAGGCATAGTACATGGTCTTCTTGAATCCTTGGAGATGGCAGGTTGAATTTGAGATAGCTAATAATCAAGGTTGCGCTGTATGAGGAGCCCACAAAAAGGAGTAACTTGAAATAAAGCTGGGAAGGTAGATTGCTGTCAGTCTGTGGTGGCTATTAAAAATGAGAAATTTGTATTTTATCCTTTAGGCAAATTGGGAGTAAATGGAGGCTTTAGAATACAGCGTTTCATAGAGCTGTGTCTTGTATTATAAATGGGAGGTTAATTTATATTAGAGGGAGTTAAGACTTTCAGTATAGAGAGGGGGGAAAGAGAGGAGAACCTCCCTTCTCAAAGTGTGGTTCAGGGGAGACAGTTGATGTTTAGGGTTGGCTCAGAGAGAGGAGATGGGGTTTGAAGATTTTCCCCCTTCTGCCTTCCCTCCTTAGCTAAAGATGCTCTTCCAGATTTGCTCTTGTCCCTCTTGTCCCCCCTCCACTACTTGAGAACAAAAGGTCTCCCCTTGATCTGTTCACTCTCACTTGTTCACAGCTTGGGGAACAGATAACTATTTTAATGTCCACTCAATCAGGATAATACAAAGGAATAAGTGGCAGTAAAGGATGGGAAAAGGAAAGTGGGGAAAGGGGGTCCCTGTCTCTATCTAAACCCTTTCCCCTCTCTCCCCAAGTTTGGGGGGAACTCAGGCCTTGGCAGCCTGAGCCCCCTGAGAGAAAGTCAGGTTGACTCACCCATGGGCAACAGGAGCTGCGATAAAGTCTTCCCAGTTTTCTCTTCAGAAAGTCCCTTCAATTGGGAAGTGTTGGGGGGAAGTATTTCCAGTCACCAGCAGGAAAAGTGGGTAACCCTCAGAAGAAAGGCTTTTTTTCACCTTCTGTCTTTGGCTTCAAGAGACCAACTCTTCTCCCAGTCAGAGTCTTCTTCACCAGATTCCCCTCTCCTGGGGCCCCTCCCCCATTGAGATGATCAGTTTCACACACTCTTCAGCATGGCAATTTTCTTATGTGCCAGCCTCTGTCACAGTCTTAGGAAGATTTTTGGCAGCTGGATAGTCTATATAGCTCAGAGAGGGGAGAGACTTCCAATTAAATTGCTATTATAATAATTTAAGTGAAAGCAGGTGAAGGAAGGTAGGCACTGGTGGGACAGGGGGCTGGAAAATATGTCCTTGGGTGCTGGAAAGAGGGGAATGGAGCAGCTCCCCCATACTTAGGGTGGCACATGTGCCAATACTTCACCAACCTGGGCTAGAGAATTGGGGTCAAGTATCTTTCCCAGGGTGACACAGCTGGGAAATATCTAAGAACAGATTTGAACCCAGGTCCTCTTCTAGACCTGCCTTTCTAGCCACTGTGCTATCTAGCTACCCATACCTTGATATTAAGCCCTTACCTTCTGCCTTGGAATCAATACTGTGTATTGATTCCAAGGCAGAAGAGTGGTAAGGGCTAGGCAATGGGAGTTAAGTGACTTGCCTAGGGTCACACAGCTAGGAAGTATCTGAGGCCAGATTTGAACCTAGGACCTCCCATCTCTAGGCCTGGTTCTCAATCCACTGAGCTACCCAGCTGCCCCCCTCCTTGATATATTTTTAATAAAGTCTTTTAAATTTTCTTTGTCCCAAGTTTTACTCTGTTAATTAGGATAGAAGTCCAAAAAGAAATACTTTGATGTATTTCTAATAAACTCATTTAAATTTCCTTTGTTCTGAGTTTCACCTTGTTAATTAGGGTAAAAGCCCCAAATTTTTTCCAAAAGGAAATAATTTTTCTTTTGACAGGAACAAGTTTAAAGGAAGATTGTTGCTAAGTCATTTCAGTCATGTCTGACTCTTCAAAACCCCATTTGATATTTTCTTGATTTTGGAGTGGTTTGTCATTTCTTTCTCCAGCTCATTTAACAGATGAAAAAATTGAGGTAAACAGGGTTAAGTGACTTGCTTAGATCACACAAGTAGTAAGAGTCTGACACCAGAATTTAATTCAGGAAGGTAAGTCTTCTTAATTCTAGGCCCAGCACTGAATCCTCTGAGCCAGCTAGCTACCCTTTAAAGATGGATACTGAACTTGGTTTTGGACATGTTTTTAAGGTGCTGTCAAGACTTCCAAGTGAGATGTTTAGAAGGTAGTAGAAGACACAGAGACTGGAGTGAAAGGAAGAGATTAAAACAAGAAACATACATGTGGGAATCATCTGAATACATATGATCACTGAATCCGTGGAAGCTGATGAAATTAGGAAGGCAAAGATTATATAGAGAGAAGAGGTCCAAGACCAGTTTTAGGAAACACTCATATTTAAGGGGTTAGAGAAAGGGTGATAAACCCACAAAGGAAATTGAGAAGATTTGCTATCTTGGATCTTCCATGTCATTCTGCTTTCTTCTTTCTTCTTGTTTAATGGACCTTCATCATGTTTGTACTCTTCTCCTTACAGTTTAAACTACAAAAACTTCCATTTCTTTGTATCAGAGACCATTATAAGTAGGGATGACTATCCCTACAATGTTTGAGCACAGACTACTCCATTCCACTCTCTGAGCGTTCCTCCTAAATTTGCAATCTCTTAATGGAGAGATGATGTATTCCTTAACTATTCAAAGACTTATCCTGAGGCTCTTGGGGCTCTTAATTCTCCTGAATCTAAGTTATGGGTCTAACTGGTCAGAAGAAAGTTGCCATTAATCTGATTTCTTGTTTTATGTTTTCTCAACTAATACCATTTTGTTCTTTTTTTTTTATCTCACTTTATACCCTGTTCTTTCATGTTAGACTTCTATTTTTTGGTTCATTTGGTCTTACCTCTTTCAAATTAATCCCTTTTAAGTCATACTTTCCTCTAATCCATCTAAGTATTTAATTTTTGGTTTTAGCACATAGAACAAGATTCCTGAATATAAATCACACAGGAGGTGACATCTACAGGATATCCAGGAAAGGCATATACAATGGGGGCATTTCTTTACAGTAGTCTCATAGGAACCAGCAAAATACCCAACCAAATTTCCTTCCTCATTCCATATATAGTACTTTGTATACTTTCCATTTTGTTATTATAGTTATTTTTGTATTGGTCCATTCCTTACTCCCTGCCCCTCTCCAAGATCATATAAGTCCTTTGAAGTCAGAGACCATGTATTATTTACCTCTGAATTCACCAGTGACATAGCAATAACTCACATTTATAAAGTCAGTATTTTTAGGCACTGAACAAATTCTTGGTAAACTGAATCAAAATGAACCTCTGACTTCAACAGGTGGGTTCTCATTGATCACCCATAAGGGAGAAACAAAGTGGAGCCATTGTGCTCAAAATGGCTAGGCAGCTAGGGGCAAAGTTACTCTTAAAATTTCATTTCTGTTCCTGTCAGTATTTACTAAGAGACTAAAAGGACACTAAACGAGACATCTAGGTGACCCAGTGGATAGATTACTGGGCTTGAAGTCCAGAAGACTCATTTTCTGACCTTATACACTTACTAGATGTGTGACCCTGAGCAAGTCATTTAACCCTGTTTGCCTTAGTTTTCTCATCTGTAAAATGATCTGGGGAAGGAAATGGGAAACCACTCTAATATCTTTGCCAAGAAAACTTCAAATAAGGTCATGAAAAATTGAACCAGAGTGAAATGACTAAACAACAAGGTTTACTAAGAAATGCCAAAACAGTCTGTGCCCGCAGGGAGCTTACCTTCTACTGGTAATATTAGCCCAGTGTTACTACCTCTCTGTTACATTCTTAGATCCTACTCAAGAAGTTCAAGAGATGGGTCTCTCAGTTATAAAAACACAGGGTAATTCTCTTCTTTAATACTTCTTCTTCCCTACAACAGTAGAAATCTCTTCCAACTTTTGTCTGTATGTTGATGGTAATGGAAAAATAATATACATTTCCAGTAATGGTATTCTCCTATAAAATAACCCTTTTAAAAAGATCCAACTATGCTATGCCCTGAATGTAATTTAGCTATAACACAATTTTCATATTATTTTTATTAGAATTAAGTCAGAGTGAGTCTCAATTTAGAATACTATTTACAGTTAATGAGCTCATATGCTGTCATTTTTCATATATGACATTTTTGAATGAGTTATTTCCTTTCTTTCTTGTTCCTTCACTGAATAGCTAACCATGCATGGAGTGGCTACACCCTTGTACATGGTAGAAAGAAGGAAGAAATAGATCAATCCTCTCAGGTGCCACTCTGTTTTTTCAAATGAAGTCCCTTTTAATCTTTTACTTGCAGCTTATAGATGATTATAGGAGGTTATATAAAGGGAGGAAAACTGGTCCAGGGCTCTTGTTCCATGTCTGCTGTTAAAGAACAACATGATGTTGGGCAATTCACATCATTTTTTGACTTTTAGTAATTTTGTGCGCAAAATGAAAGGTTTATTGAATAATATGAGATGTCAAATACCCTATCCATTTTCAGAATTCTGATTCATATTTAAAAATAAGAATGTGATCATTGTAAAGGAGTTACTTAAGACCCATGCTTTAAATAGAGTAATAGTCTTAGATATAAATAAGTCAAGATGAGTTCTATTTCAATCCCCCTATTTTACAGGTGAGGAAAGTAAGGTCCTGATAGATTGGCAACCAATGAATCAATCTGTCAACAAGCAGATCCTTCCTTCTTTTCTTAGACCCAATATCCCACCACTTATTCTGAGATCCAGTGACATTGACTCCTTGTTATTCCTTGAGCATGACATTCCATTTCTCAATTCATTTTCATTGATTGTTTCCCATATCTGGGATACCTCCCTTCTCCTCTCTGTCTCCTGGCTTCCCCTATCTTCCTTCAAGTTTTAGCTAAAGTCCTCTTTTCTTTATCCTGTTCTCTTTATCAGTCCGTCTGAGGCTATTCCCCAATGTATCCTGTCTGTATCTTGTTTGTTCTTGGCAGGAACTGTTTTTGCTTTTCTTTGTAAGGACTGCTTAGTACTGTACCACTACCTGACACATAATAGGTGCTTAACGTTTTTTGTCTATCCTTTCTTTTCAAGGAGGACCACTGACATAAGAGAGTGATTGCTTGACTTGCTCAGGAATTGGATTTCAGTGGGGCAGAGTTGAACAAAGTTGTCAGCCTCACTCAGTCTTCCAGAGTCATTGAAGTCCAGTAGCAGGACAAAAGTCAAGATGGATGGTGACAGCTCTGGAGGCAGTGAATGACTTTGGTGGCTTCAATGTTTGAGCAAGCTCTAAGTACTCTACAATTCCTGCTGTTGGAACAAAGTATTCTTATCTGCCCATTCTGCCTGGGGGTGGGATTTTGGGGGTTTGGGGGAAGAATGGTGCTTCAGGGAGAATCTTCACATGCTTGGGGTAGACATCCATCTAACTCACCACTGGGTTTGAGACATGCCAGTTACCCTTAAGCAGGTTTAGACTTCTGGAGTGTGACTGCTGGACATAAAACAGCTTCTTGGAGCCTCAGGAGGTATTTAATAAGTGTTTGTTGTCTAACTGACTCCCTCATATACTTACTAGCTGTGTGACTACAGGCAAGTCACTTATGTTCTATGAGCCTCAGTTTCCTTATTGGTAAGAAGGGGACAATAATAGCTCCTTCCTTCCAGGATTGTTGTGAAGATGAAATAAGATAACATACACAAAGCCCTTTGTAAGTCTTAAAGCACCACATGAGTGTTAGCTATTATTATTTTTTGTATGAGTCTCAATGCTTACTACTCCACAGAGAAGAATGCACGGTTTATGGTATAGTCCTGCTTAGCCAAGATGCATCAAACAAATGTATTTTATTAGCCCACAACATTATCTAGATTACTATATGAATGATACTCCAGAAATCCATTACTTGAAAATGCATAAACCAAAAGCTATTAAATAAAGGATAATAAAATGGAAAGGTAATAAACACTTAGCTTTCACTAGCTGCTCTCAGTTGCTAGCCTGGCCATGTGCCTGACCCTCTCTTTTCCCCTCTCTATCTCTCAACTCTTTTGTTTAATCTTGGCTCCAGGCTCAGAGTTTATCTGTTTTATGCTCTGGAGGCACCCAAAGAACCATTTCTAACTCCTCAGATTTTATCACTGGGTTTATCTCTGAATACAGCACCAGTGGCATTCAGATGTTATCTGCTTTGTCATCCTCAAACCTGATACCCAGAAGTGGGTGATGGTGTCTTTTCCCCTCTATTTTATTGACTTCTTGATGTCTGAAATGGACCTTATACCAGTGTCACGCTGCCATGAATCTGCTCAAAATTCATTTAAAATGTTGAGAAATTTTGTGAAAATGTTGTTTTTATGAGGTTAAGTTCTTGTAGGAATAGAAATTCTTTTAGAAAATAGATGTGGGGAACTTGTGTGAAAGAAATGTGTCCAAAAGAATTTTTCAAGTTGTAGGTTGCTAGTGTCAATAACAACTATTGAGAAAAGGGCCAGCACCTATGGCTGCTTCTATCTTTTACTGGTGCCTGGATCTCATAGGGACCAAAATGACTTCTATTCTGATCTCTCGTTTTACAAGTGAGGAAAGTGAAGGCTTGAGAGATTCAGGACTTACCTAAGATCACATAACTAAGTAACAGGACTGAGATTTAAAACCATGGCACCCAACTCCAGTGTTCTTTCAGTCCCTAGCACAGTGGATATAGACTAGACTTGGAATCAGGAAAGCTGAGTTCAAATCCCCTCTTAAGTGCTGACTAGCTGTGTGACCCTGAGCAAGTCTACTCCTCTGTAGCTCAGTTTTCTCATTTATAAAATGGAGCTGATAATAATAGCATCTATCTTACAGGGTTATTGTGGGGATCAAATAAGATTTTATATAACATATAGGTAAATGTATATATATATATATATATATAATATAAATATTTTGCACATCTTAAAATGCTATGTAAATGCTAGCTATTATTATGCCAAGCTTTTTTCTGTGGCAGTAGCCCTAGTCTCTGATCTATATTTTCATCCTTAGCATTGTCTTCATGCATTTAAAGGGACTAGTCCTCTTCTTTAGCCCAGAACCTTCATCTTTAATAATTACAATGGGCATTTTGTAAAGTTTTCTTCATACTTGGTGCTATCTGAACTCAAAACAACACTGTGAAGAAAATACCACAAAGTAGTAATTCAACAGGTGAAGTTCTAATCCAAAGTCTTATCCACTGGGCTTCATTGACCTCAGTTTTTTCTTATGAAATAGGAAAAGACCATACTTATGTACTTACGTAATGTGTATCCAAAGGCCACATTAGCATTATGTACAGCTTTTTCTGGATGGTAGTCCAAGAAGAAGAAAAGGAAAAGAAGAACATTGGAGTAAACCATGAAACCCTTCCTTCTTGGTCCCACCAAAGAAAATAAAGGGGATGACTAGGGTGTGATCTCAGAACTAAGAAGTCTTAATCTGAGGAAATAAGAAGGACGGACTGTTGGAGCAGAACATTTTCATGATTCAAAGCATGGGCAAGAAACCTCTCTTATTCTACAAAAGTGTTTGAAAATATATGTTCTCTCACTTTCCAGCTATCAGAGGGTGAAAGAGAAAATTAATGATATGAAAAACACTTATTATGGTTATGACCATATTGTTTTTGTTGGAAGAAGACACATTAAAAGAGAAGAAAGGAAAGAAAGAGTAGGAGGAAAAGGAGGAGAAAAAGGCTATAAAATTAAGGAAAAAGATTTTCCAAGGATACTTTTAATTCTAATAGGAGGAGGAGGAGAAGAGGAAAAAAGAGAAAAAGATGATATGGAGGAGTTTCTGGAAGAGGAACTGGGATATATAAAAATTCCAGGGAAGACATTTTTTGATTATTCCCTAATTTCCTGAAATGGAACCTGGGATTAACAGAAGTAGAGATATTTGTATACTATGGGGAACATGTTTTTCTGTTATCCCATGAATGCTTGGGGTCTGTTTTGATAACTGACATTTTTTTAAAAACCTTAGGCAAGAAAGAAATATTTGTCCTACTGAAAGAAGCAGGACTGGAACTTGACAAGGACTCTGGGAATGTGAGGCTACAAAGATAATCAAGACTTGGGAAATGTTGTGAGCAAGAGTTCAGAAAGAGTTTATGTTGACTTCACAACTGGGTGTAGCAAATGGTGCTGGCACCCTTGTATTTTATCAACAATTTACACAAGGGAATTTTAATTCCAGCTAAACATTTTAATTCAAGTTAGATGTCTGGTTTGCACTGCTTAATTGAACAAATAGGAAGTAGCAAAAAACGACATCAGATTTTTTTTCTCCACCTCATTTAAAAAATGTTTGGAATGTTAAAATGGCTTAATTCTTGAAACATTGGCATTTGCAGAAGATCATTCACTTAAATAGAAGATAGCCAGATGGCTAATTACATGCTTCTGAAATCTCCCAAGACTAAATTTGCTCTTTTATTCCTTTCCATGATAGATAAGTGGAATGTCTTGTCTCCTTGAATTCAATAGGAGATTTTTTGGTAAAACCTTCATTCAACAAATTCCTCTCCCATGTCATGGTAGTCAGTAGAAATCAGGCACTTAGAATGTCAGTTGTACTGAAGAAAATTTCAGGGCCTAATGCCACAGGTTTTCTTTAGAATGTTAGTATCCTGATTAGAAAAAAAGTAAGTTTGATCTTATAACACATGCTGAAGCTCAGTGCTGCTGAGACTAGGATTTTGGACCCTAGCTTTCAACATAAATCTGGAAGTAAGTTATCACACTTAGGTATCTCCCTTTCAATCTTAAATGATGTCTACAGCTAAGATGGTCATTGAACAAATGTTCATGCTTAGAGACACTCAGTGGAGCTAAGTCTAGTCTCAAGGTAGTAAAACAGGGTCAGTTGAGTGGGTTCTCTCTCTCTCTCTCTCTCTCTCTCTCTCTCTCTCTCTCTCTCTCTCTCTCTCTCTCTCTCTCTCTCTCTCTTTTGTAAACCCTTACCTTCCATCTTAGAATCAATACTGTGTATTTGGTCCAAGGAAGAAGAGTAGTAAGAGCCATTAAGAGCTTTGTGAAGCTGGGGTAGAGATACAAATCTAAATATTGCAATAGGGGTGATAAGGGCCTGGGTGAGAATGGTGGCAGTAAGATTAGAAAAGGTTTGTATACAATCAACACTCTGAAGGGATTTTCCTAATGTTAAACCAGTCTTGCATTCCTGGCATAAATCCCACCTGGTCCTAGTGAATAATCCTTGTGATGACTTGCTGTAGTCTCTTTGCTAGTATTTTACTTAAGATTTTTGCATCAATGTTCGTTAATGAGATTGTTCTGTAGTTTTCTTTCTCTGTTTTTGGTCTTCCTGGTTTGGGAATCAATACCATAGTTGTGTCAAAAAATGAATTTGGTAATACTTCTTTGCTTATTTTGTCAAGTAGTTGTATAGTATTAGAATCTGTCTGGCTCTGTCTGGGATTTTTTCTTGGGGAATTCCTTGATGGCTTGTTCAATTTCTTTTTCTGAGATGGGATAACACTCTGAAGGGAGAATTGATAGTTCTTGGTAACCAAATGATTCATTTCCTGGCTCTCACCTGGAAAAAAATCATATGTATGGAATCAAAAGTAGGGATAGGACTGGGTATAGGATCAGATGGCATTTTTCTCTTTGTAACTTTATCTTGGAATGGTCTTATCTCTAAGATGTTTAAAACACTTCTCTACTCTCAGGATTCAGTTCATAACATTCACGTGACAAAAAGAAGGAAGAAATGAAGCACAAATAGACTAAAGAAATTACCCACAGATGCTCACTGATTATAGCAGAGGATGGCAATTCATAATACAACCTGCAAGGCCAGTATTTCCATTCTCAAACTGCATTTTTAACTTTACGTTTATTGCAGTATTCTCTTTGTACTACCATCTAAATCTATATTTTTCTTCACAATTATTTTCCAAAACAGTTCGTGTTTACCTAAGCAAATTAACAAAAAGGTATCTTAATGTACCTCAAGCCACCCAAGCAGCTGGAGAGTGTATTCATGTGGCATTCCATTAGTAAATCATGCTAATTAGTGTACTTCACTGTGTTATTCATTCTGTGGTTTCAGAATATATTTGTAACTTTTGGTCAGAGACACCTTTCTGATCTGAAAGATCTGGCTACTCTTTGGGAGGTATCTCATTTATCTGGTTTGTTGTTATTATACAGATAGTTCTTTAGAACTTTGGTATTGTATAAATGGAGATTTGAACCTTTGACTTCATTTCCCAAAAGTCCTTGGTATTTCCCAGAATTCCCTATAATTTCCCCTATGTCTCCAAGTTAGTGAGATCATGTTATTAGTATTTAATTGGCAGTAACACCTCCCATGTCCTATTATTATTATTTTTTTTTTGCATGATGTAGCATCAGCAGTGATGGTGATAAGGTGGGGAAAATTTGAAAATGACTAACCAGTCATGGGAACATGATTTTTATTTTGTATCCTCTTCATTCCTTAATTTCTAATGATCCTTAATAAACTTCATAAAATATAATATTTTTATTATTAGAGATATGAATTTCATTTTTACAGTATCTAGAATTCTCCTGAAGGTGTCCATTAGCTGTCTCCCTCCCCAAACCTTATAAAGAAGAACTGTAAGGACTAGGCAATCGGGGTTAAGTGGCATGCCCAGGGTAACACATTTGGGAAGTATCTGAGGTCAGATTTGAACCCAGGACATTCAGTCTCTAGGACTGGTTCTCAATCCACTGAGTCACCTAACTGCCCCCTCCAATAGATCATCTTATAAGCACTGAGGCTCAGTTATTTTGTTTTAAACATAGTAATGGTCACATAATGGACTTGTACTCAAGCCTAAGAGAGTTCAGAGATTACATACTTCCTGTGGGTCATCCATCTCTCAGAGACCTGGATTTTCTCTGTGGCTTAAGTTCTATTCTGAGTGAGGCCCCCCATCATAAGCAAAAGACTTGGGATTCACTCCTTAGTGTTAGTGCTCCAGCTTTGTGTTATTCCTTTATTGACAATACCCCTTGAATGTTATGCTCCTCAGTTGATCCTAGGATGTCTTCTCTTCCACTCTGGTTTTTTGTGTTTTTGTGTTTTTGTTTTTATCAGGGTTCTCCTTGGATCACTACTTATTTGCAGGTGATAGTAAAGACCTTCAGAGTCTAGCTTTTTCAGTGGTGGGATGTTTTTATGGAGCTTCAGTTGCTAGTGGTTTTTTTTTTTTTGCCCTCCTCCTCCACACCATATTTTTGGGTTCAGAAATTCATCCAGGTTAGTTATAACTTCTTATTTTTAATATGTGAGTCTTTTGGCCCCACCTTCTATAGAAAAGTTTTCCTTAGACATCTATTGAAAATACTTTTGCTTAGATTGTGCCAACAAGGCTCTATTTTCCATTCTTACTTCCTTTTTTTTGGTGGTCAAATAAAAAAAAACAACCTTTTTTTTTCTTTCCTAGTTTTTTCTAGTGGCATTATATTTTTGGGGAAGGAAACCAATCCTTCAGACTAATTCACTTCAATAACTGAATATGGCAGTCTAAAGATGTGTGATTAATGTACTTCTTATCCTGAAGGGATATTTTGCCATTATTATTACTGCTTGGTCATTTTTCAGTTGTGTCTGACTCTTAGTTTCTTCTGAGGCTATTCCATTTCCTTCCTCCCTCCTCTAGTGCCCCCAAAGCATGGCCCCAACTTGATCAACATCTACAAATCAATCTTTTTGTAATTAAAAAAGAAATTCTGTTCTCCTCTCTCTCTCTCTCTCTCTCTCTCTCTCTCTCTCTCTCTCTCTCTCTCTCTCTCTCTCTCTCTCTCTCTCTCTCTCTCTCTCGTAAAAACAAAACAAAACGACGCCCCCCCCACCAAAAACAAAACCCTTTACCTTCTGTCTTAGATACAACACTAAGTATCAGTTCCAAGATGGGCTAGGCAATTAGGGTTAAGTGACTTGTCCAAGGTCATATAGCTAGGAAGTGTCTGAGGCCATTTTTGAACCAAGGACCTCTCTGTCTCAGGTTTGGCTCCTATTTACTGAGCCACCTAGGTGTCTCCCCCACCACAATTCTCTTTATATTTGTTTTCCTCTTACTCACTTTCTGGGACAGCTGATTTGGGTTATGTACAATTACTCTGGGCCACCTCTTACAGATCTACAAAAGGGAAAATGGAGCCAGTTCTTCTCAGGTTATGGATGAGGTATTAGAAATGTTGACTCTAGAGTTCACTTTATGAAAATAATCAAATATGCTTCTTATATCCTTGAGAGTCTATCAGAAATAGCAATGTCCATGGCAAGCAAACAAAGAAAAACCAAAATTTTTACCATTCTTTTCTTAAAGTATCTGTGAAAGGTTCAGCAAAAAATGCCTATTAAATATACAAGCCATTCTTGGGAGAACAGGCTCCTTTCTTGGACAAAAAGATTCTTGTCAAATGTTGACTAAAGCATTTGCTCATTACCTATAAATTAAAAGCCTAATTCAGAGTAAAACTAGAAGGTGGTCTAATTAGATCATTTAAAAAATTAAGGTAATTCTACATAGGTTGTGAATAACAATTTTTACCTCTTAATGGCAGCTGCAGTAGATAAAGAGAATATTTAACTGAGAAAAGGATTTTTAAAAAAATTTAATTTTTTTTGTTATTTAGTCAGTTTAGAGCATTATTCCTTGGTTATAAGAATCATATTCTTTCCCTCCTTTCCTTTCCCCAACCTTCCCGTAGCCAACATGCAATTTCACTGGGCATTACATGTTTGACCAGAATCTATTTCCATGTTGTTGATGTTTGCACTAGGATGTTCATTTAGGGTCTACATCCCCAGCCATATCCCCTCGACCCATCTAATCAAGCAGTTGTTTTTCTTCTGTGTTTCTACTCCCACAGTTTTTCCTGTGAATGTTGAGTGTTCTTTCTTGTAGATCCCTCCGGGTTGTTCAGGATCACTGCATTGCCACTAATGGAGAAGTCCATTGCATTTGATTGTATCACTTTGTGTCAGTTTCTGTGTACTATGTTCTCCTCGTTCTGCTCCTTTTGCTCTGCATTGCTTCCTGGAGGTTGTTCCAGTTCCCTTGGAATCCCTCCAGTTCATTATTCCTTTGGGCATAATAGTATTCCATCACCAACATATATCACAATTTGTTCAGCCATTCCCCAATTGAAGGGCATCCCCTCATTTTCAAATTTTTGCCACCACAAAGAGCACAGCTATGAATATTTTTATACATGTCTTTTTCCTTATTATCTGTTTGGGGTACAAACTCAGCAGTGCTATGACTGGATCAAAGGGCAGACAGTCTTTTAGAGTCCTTTGTGCATAGTTCCAAATTGCCCTCCAGAATGTTTGGATCAATTCACAACTCCACCAGCAATGCATCAATGTTCCAACTTTGCCACATCCCCTCCAACATTCATTACCCTCTGTTGCTGTCATGTTAGTCAATCTGCTAGGTATGAGGTGATACCTCAGAGTTGTTTTGATTTGCATCTCTTTGATTAAAGGAGATTTAGAACACTGTTTCATGTACTTATTAATAGTTTTGATTTCTTTAATGGAAAATTGCCTATTCATATCCTTGCCCATCTACCAATTGGAGAATGGCTTGATTTTTTGCATGATTGATTTAGCTCTTATAAATTTTAGTAATTAGACCTTTGTCAGAGGTTTTTGTTAGGAAGATTGTTTCCCTATTTGTTGCTTCCCCTATAATTTTGGTTGCATTGATCCTGTTTGTACAAAACCTTTTTAATTTGATGAAATAGATAGAAAAACTATAATAGTGTGAGACCTGAACCTTCCTCTATCTGAATTATATAAATCAAACCAAAAAATAAATAAGAAAGAGGTAAGAGAAATGAATATGGCAATCTAGGTGACATGGATGAATATTTACAAAAATATAAATTGCCTGGACTAATAGAGGAAGAAATAGAATACCTAAACAACCCCATATCTGAAAGAGAAGTTGAACAGGCTATCGAGGAACTTCCTGGGAAAGGATCCTCAGGACCAGATGGGTTCACAACTGAATTCTATCAAACATTTAATATTATACAAACTATTTGACAGAATAAGTGGGGAAGGAGTTACAACACAAGTATGGTGCTGGTTCCAAAGCCAGGCAGGTCAAAAACAGATCTCAAGCTATACTATGGGTCAACGATCATCAAAATAATGTGGTACTGGCTAGGAGATGGAGGGGAGGATCACTGAAATGGACTTGGGGTAGGTGACCTCAGCAAGACAGTCTATGATGGGCCCAAAGATCCCAGATCCCAGATCCTAGGTCTGGTCTTTTCTTTACAAATGCTTGGAATTCTTCTATTTTATTAAATGACCATACTTTCCCCCGTAAGAATATAGTCAGTTTTGCTGGGTAATTGATTCTTGGTTGTAGACCTAATTCCCTTGCTTTCTGGAATATCATATTCCATGCCTTTCAGTCCTTCAGTGTAGATGCAGCCAGATCCTGTGTTATCCTTGCTGTAGTTCCATGGTATCTGAATGACTTCTTCTTAGCAGCTTGTAATATTTTTTCCTTGGTCTGGTAGTTCTTGAATTTGGCTATAACATTCCTGGGTGTTGTCAGTTGGGGATTAAATACAGGAATCTGTACTGCTTTCAGAAGTCTGTGGATTCTTTCAATCTCCACTTTCCCCTCTTGTTCTAGAATGTCCGGGCAGTTTTCTTGGATAATTTCCTGTAGGATGATGTCTAGGATTTTTTTTTTTCATGGTCTTCTGTTAGACCAATGTTTCTTAAGTTGTCTCTCCTGGAACAATTTTCTAAATTTTCTGTTTTGTGAATGAGATGTTGCATATTTTCTTCAAATTTTTCATTCTTTTGGTTTTGTTTTATAGTTTCCTGTTTTCTTGTGAAGGTGCTTGCTTCTAATTGTTATATTCTGGTTTTTAAAGACTGAATTTCATCCCTGGCTTTTTGGTCATCCTCTTTCTTGTCTGATTTTCTTTGGAGGTCATCTTTCATCTCCTTTGCCTCATTTTCAAGCTGATTAATTTTAGCTTTCAAGACACTATTTTCTCATTTCAGTTCAAGTGCCTCTATTTCCAGATGACATCTCTTGCTTTTTAAGTTCCTTTCCCAGTTGTCTTCAGCCTCTCTTAATTGTGTTTTGAATTGTATTTTGAGTTCTTCCAAAACCTGTGTCCAGTTCGCTGGAGTTTCTGTGTTTTTGCTTGATATTCCTTGACCCCTCTCTGTTACATTTGCTCTTTGTTCATTGCCTGGATAGAAGCTGTTGATTGTAATTTCTTTTTTTCTTTTTCTGTTGTTTGCTCATATTTGCCTCTTCTTTTCCCCCTGTAGTTGCCTGTACTCTTTCTCCTCTCATTGTATCCTGGATCTGTGGGTTTGGGCTTTTCTGTTAGCCTTTACCCTTGGAGCTTAGCAAGGCAATCAGAGTAGTTTGTGGGGGAGGGATGTTGGAGCTTGAGATTCCCTGCCCTAAGAAGGTTTGATGAGATTAAGCCCAGCTGAGTTGAATTTGCAGAGCTGGATGTGCCCTGAGGCCAAAACCTTGGGAAGGGGGGGGAGGGGGCAATATGGAATGTCTCTGCTGCTGCGACTAGGCTGTACCCTCTGTGCTTCTACTTGAGCTGCCTCCCAGTCGCCCATATTTGGAGCCCTGAGCCTGGCACAGCTTTGCCCACAAGGTACTCCCTTCAGACTAGCTCCCTTGCCTAACCAGAGATTCCAAACACTGCTGGAGGCTCAGTACTGTGGTGGGGGTAGGGGTTTTGGGATCTTCCTTCTTCCTTCCTCTTAAATCCCAGTGTTCTCGAATTCAGGCTTTTTTGGGGGTGTACCTTTTAAATTGAGTCCAGCAGGATGGTTCCTTAGTTCTGTCCTGTTGTTAGATTTGGTTTTCAGTCACCTGGGAGCATTTGATTTTAACGTGGTGAGGAAGGGTTTTCAGAAGTCTGAACTTTCACTGACTCTACACTGCCATCTTGACTCCACCCCCTCCAGAAAAGGCCTTTTAGAAAGCCCTGGGGTTATGTGAATTTATTCTACCAAACAATGAACCTGTGTTTTAGAGATTTAAAGAAAAACAAGAATATACATTTGTTGTAGACTTTAATAATTTTAAAAAATCTGAAGCATATTATAATATTATGAAAGATATTACAAGGGATAATATGATATTTGTGATATGGTGGTTGCAGCAAACTTTGTCTAATGTTCAAGCTCATTAGAATTTATTATGATTAACTATATCAGAGTCTAGTTTGCTTACTAATGTTTTAACCTTTGTAAGGACACAGCAAGCATTCTATTGCATCAGCATATCAATCTATTGATGAACTTTTATATCTAAGCTTTGGATAGACAGAGATTAAAGTGAGGGTTTATTTTTTGCAAGGAAGTGAATTGTGAAGGCCAAATAGTATGTCTGTAGGATTTTTGGGGGGGACTATGAATGAATATATTTATTATAGAAGGTAAATATTTAAGTTATGATGATGATTTTTCTGGTTGTTGACATCCTAAACATTTCCTAATATTTAACAACTTGTCAAGTTACCTATAAACTCATGGAAATAACTCATTTGAAATAAAAAGATCAAATAATTCTGACAAAGTTGGGAACATTGTTAGTTGGAGACAGTGTGTAGTAATAACAAAGCAGATTTTTATTTTGTAATATAGAAGTTCAACTAATCCTTAGGGAAAAGCTTAGGAATGTCTCAGTTACTCTTCTTAAATGTATCAGGGAATGCAGAATTATTATTGATCGAGAACTAAGAATTCTATTTGTGCTTAGAAGCTTTAAAAATTGATTCAAAGAATCAGATTTTTAAAAGTCAACCTCCTCCAAATCTATATATCATATTGAATTTCACTTTACATTATTATTGCATTTTTTAAAACCTTTGGCCCCCAAATAGTTTTTACCCTAAGCTTTTATTACTTTAACTAATAAAAGAGCTTTCATGCAAATAACTTTATTCCTTTTTTGTGTTGTTCTATGTATTTAAAAATATTAATTAATTTTTTACATTAAAATTCCCAGGTAACTCCTTCTCTCTCCTTCCTGAACCAGAGAAGGCATCATTTGACAAAAAGTTATAGGTATATGTAAACTATGTGTTACTTGTTTCATTTATCACTTCTTTTTCTGGAGGTAGATATACACCATTCATTCTTCAAATAATATTTCTGTTGCTTTATGTAATAATACTATTTAGGTTCTACTCATTTGACTCTTTATAAATTTCTGTAGGGTTTCCCCAATTAATGGGCACCCAAACTCTCAATTTCCAGTTCTTTACCACCACAAAGAGAGCAGCCATAAATATTTTAGAAGATTTATGTTCTTTTCCTTTTTTCCTGATCACCTTAGGAAATAAACCTAATAGTGGCATTGTTGGGTAAAAGGTATACACATTTTTGTAACTCTTTGGCAATAGTTTTTTCAGATTCCAATTTTTATAAAATTATATTACTGGCAAAAGTAGTAAGATACTCTATGACAAATTGATAACTTTAATTCTGAAACCTCTACATTGATCTTTGTCCCTGACAACCTGCCTTCAAGGAAATCCCAGACTGACCCCTTCTCTCAGATTGAATAATAAACTCTCAGCATCTTTTCAGTCACCTAAACCAGAACTCAGTCAAAATCAACTGTGGGAACAACATAAGAAGGTTAGGGGCTTGCATTCCATCAAGGCTGTAGAATGCCCAATGCACCCATTTGCAAGATTTCTGGGAAACCAAAGCTTAGAAATTGCAAAGCATGTATTCTGCTCCCCAGCATGAGAAAAGCAAACTTTTCCCCTTCCCCAAATACTAGATGGCCTGCCAAGAAAAAAAAAAAATTTAACAGTGCAGCAGAACCTCATCATTTGTGCTTCTCTCTTCCATCTTTCTTTTTTTTTTAATTTTTTATTTTATTTGGTCAATTTAAAACATTATTCCTTGGTTACAAAAATCATATTCTTTTCCTCTCTCCCCTCCCTCACCCTTCCCATAGCCCATGCGCAATTCCACATGTGTCCTTGATCAGAACCTATTTCCATGCTGTAGAGTTTGCACAAGGATGTTCCTTTAAGGTCTATATCCTGATCATATCCCCCTCAACCCATGTAATCAAGTAGTTGTTTTTCTTTTGTTTTTCTACTCCCACAGTTTTTCCTCTGAATGTGAATAGTGTTCTTTCTCATAGATCCTTCATTGCATTGTTACTAATGGAGAAGTCCATTACATTTGATTGTGCCACAGTGTATCAGCCTCTGTGTACAATGTTCTCCTGGTTCTGCTCCTTTCACTCTGCATCAATTCCTGGAGGTTGTTCCAGTCTCCATGGAATTCCTCCACTTTATTATTCCTTTGAGCACAATAGTATTCCATCACCAACATATACCACAATTTGTTCAGCCATTCCCCAATTGAAGGGCTTCCCCTCATTTTCCAATTTTTTGCCACCACAAAGAGCTCAGCTATGAATATTCTTGTACATGTCTTTTTCCTTATTATCTCTTTGGGGTACAAACCCAGCAGTGCTATGGCTGGATCAAAGGGCCTGCCAAGAAAATTATTGATGCAGGGGTTCTGTGAAAAGAACATACAGTGTCCTATTTAAAACTGGGTCATATATTGATATGTTGATGTGTTGAACCATCTGTGATTTATTATCCTATAGAAATCAATGCTTAGAGCCACTAAGGTAATCTACATCCATTGTAAATCATTACTAACCCTTGTCTCTGCAAACTGTTTACCTAATCCCTTAGCCTATGTCATTTTTTGTACAAAGTATGTACTTCAAATCATTAAACTTTGTTACCACCCATCAAGAAGATGTCTGTGTGTCTGGTCTTTTAGTCTGGTGGTTCTTCCCTCCTATAATCCCCAAACTCATTTTTCTCATCCTGGTTTGTTGACCCACAAATAATTCAATGAGCAGAACTTGACAGTCAATTAGAACCTTAATTACTTGTCTAATCACCCTGACATCTGGGTATTGCATTGAGGCTGCTCCTTGCCATCTCAAACTGTGGCTAGTACTTTGCTCCCAAGTTGATGGCAGGGCCAATGCCCTTCCCCTTCTCCAAAAATCTATATAAATACCTTATGTTCTGCAGTTCATTGGCAATTCCAAGAGTGAGCTTCTCTGCACCTTCCCAAATTAATCTATCTTTTTTCGATTAAAGACCCTCATTATAACTACTTTGGCCACTGTGTTTTTTCAGGTTGACACAATTTAAAAAATTCAAATAAGAGATAGTTTCTATTTTGAGAAACTTAATAAAGGAAATGAATGTGATTATAAAGATTCATTCAGATTTGGTACTTTATGTTTATGAAATACATTTCCCAACAGCAAATTCATAAAGCAGATAGCCACTGATTATTATTAGTTTTGTTTTATAGATGAGGAAATTGAGTTTGAGTTACTCTTCTAAATATTTCAGAGACTGAAGAGAGGTTGTAATTGTCTCATAGTTGCAAAGATAATAGTATCTAGGAGGGAGAATGACATGGATACAGTAACTGCATTATGTAAAGTAAGTGTGGAAATACTATGTACCTTTCTTATGTACTGATCACTTAAAAAGAACACTGTACTTCGAATCAGAACCACTGGGTTCAAAGGCTGGCCCTAGGTTTTCACATGGACTAGCTAGCTGGGTGACTTTGGGCAAAGTCCCCCCATTTGCATCATGGACATAATAACACTTGCAATATCCACCTGAAAAGCTATTGAGAAGAAAGCGCTTTGTGAGTCTAAAGTGCCAGGCAACTATGGACTAGTATTCTTTACATGGTGTGTAGGACTCCAGGTGGAGCAGGTCAAAGCTTCCATATGCCCAACAGCAGGGGGATCAAGTCCATGAGTGGTCACTGCCCTTCAAGACTGGGAGAGATGGGGTGGGGGGTGGGGTGGAACCCAATCTTGAAAACAAACCAGCAAGCAAACTAACAAAAATGTAAACAAGTTAGGTAGACATAGATAGGCAGGCTGATGTTTGAGCTTGGTCATGATTAGACAGTGCTCTTCCTTTAACAAGTTTGATATGTTATATATTCAAGGTATGGGAGGTTGTCTTTCTATCATTCCCAGGGTTTATCAGTCCTTTACTATGTACAGTTTTCATCTCTATTTTAAGAAGGGTAGAGAAACGGAGAAGATTCCCGAAAGAACAACACAAATAACAGAGGCATGGAAAATGGAGCCTCTGAGGCAAAGAAAAAAGACTTGTGCTTGTTTAGCTTGGATAGGAGAAGAGTAACAATTATTTGAATAGTCATTATCAGAAGGCCACTGATCAGTAGTTTCCTATCTCCACAAAAGACAAAGCAAGAGGAAATGGACTTTAATTGCACTAAGAGAAGGCCTGAAGAGAGATAAGGAAGAACTTCTTGGCTTATAAGGGTAATTAACTGCTGGAACTGACTACCAAGGGAGATTGTGAAACCTTGGTTCTGATGAGCTTTTAAAAACAGTATTGACATCTGGCCAACTAAGATTGCGTCTACACACCCCAGTCAATGGAAAAAGAAAAAGGAATCAGCCCAACACCTGTTTGTTCTGAAAGCATGTGAGCAACATCCAGTTACTTAATCATTCACTGGAATCAATTCACCTAGAAATTTGCAAAATGTCTGGTTGACTACCTGGACTCAACCATAAAAGAAAAAAAAAAGTCTGGTTTGTGAGTATAGGCAGAGCCAGAAGCAGATGCATATCTGTGTGAGATATGATCCTAGAAATGTGTTAGTGGAGAGTACACAATACTGAGAGTTAGAATACTTCAATCTGTCCTCCAGCTGTGTGGCATTGGGTAGATCATTTGGTCTGAGTTTCCTTATCTGTATAATGGGATAGTTGAATTAGAGAATCTCTAGGGTCCCTTCCAGGATCTATGATGCCTTAATTTTTCCCATTATTTGATCTGACAAAAATATACTTAATACTTTTAAAACACAATCATTACTTCCTTAATTTGCCTGGATATAGTTCTTTCATGTGCCTTTTTTAGTCAGTTGCCAGCTGAAATGCTTTCTGGAGATATGTATGCTTACCATATCTCAGAGGAAATGCTATTCAGCTGTGGTTTTCGGAAAGTGCATAATCTATAAATCCAATGCTGATGGCTTGTGTCCTTGCCCAGCATGACTACACTCATCTTCTGTCCCTGTAGGGAGGGGTTCCTTTCCTTTAGTTTTTTCTCCCCACCCCTGGAGTATTCTGAGAAAAGATTGCTATCCAGGATGTGGCTGTGGCAGTCAGAGGCACAGGGAAGAGAGAGCACAATAGGCTATTTTCCCCTCTTACCTTGTCCATGCTCTTCTAGCTTTAGAGGGTGACCTGTGATAGCTCATGGAAAGTAAACACTAGACCTTGGATCTGGACTCACACACCACTGACACTAGTTAGTGTCAGTGTGACTCCTTGTTTTGTCTGCATGATGAAAAACAATGTTTCTAAAATTTGGGGGGGAGATTGGTGAGGGGAAATTGCATTAGTCTTGGTATGATTGTGTGTTCTCTTTTCCTATAGAAAAAGTAAAGTATAGAGCAAAATATAGAGCAAAGTAAGACCACTAGTCTAGAATCAGGAAGACCCAGGTTTGAATTCGTCCCCTTCATATTTTATAGCCAGCTGGAGATTTTTGAGCCCATTTCTTCATTTGTAAACTGGAGATAATAGCATCTACCTTCCAGGGTTACTGTGAGACCTGTATGAGATGATTATATAATATCATTTCCAAATATTAGTTTTCATCATCATTGTCGTCATCATTGTTGTCGTTGTTGTTGTATTAGCCATACCCCATAGGTAAGGAAGAGTCAGTGGCACAAAGAAGGTGACCCTAAGTATTCATTTGGGAATAAGGAAGCTAGGTGGCTTAGAGAGCTTTCTTTGGAATAAAAAAGATCAAATCCTGCCTCTGATGCTTATTGAATATGGGATCTTGGGTAAATCACAATTTCCCTGGGTTTCCAGTTCATTGAATAGGTTCCATAAAATGAGAGAGTTGGGGGTGGAGTGGGGTTGAATTAGTCCTTCAAACTCCCTTTGAATTCTAAATCTATGACTTAAAAATATGTGGAGAACTAAAGCCTAAACAAATGATAGCAATCATTTCCAAATGGCTAAGTTATGGTACAGATTTTTAAATGGTTCAATAGGCTAAAGCCTAGGGAATGGAAATAGAGTAGAATAAGGACAGCTTAGAGTATGTTAAGAAGAATTCCTGGGCAGTGACTATGTGGGAAGAATGTTGGTGGGCCAGGCCAGAGTCTTGATTAGGACATTGTCAACTCCAAGGAAAAACAGGCATATGAATGTACTTTTGGAGGAGCTATGAATCAGTCCAGCTGCTATGGAAAGCAATTTGGAAATATTCCCTTAAAGTTACTAAATTTTAATTGCTCTTTGACTCAGCTGTACCACTCAACTATACCCTAAACTATTTAAAGAATAAGGAAAATGACATGTAATATTTATTGCAGCTCTTTTATAGTGACTAAGAACTAGAAACTAAAGAGTTACTCACTAATTAGAAAATGGCTGAACAAATAATTTTAGATGAATATAATGTAAAATCCTCTGTTTTTTAAAGGTCCTTCATAACTTAGTTCTTTCCCACTTTTCCAGTCTTATACCTTATCCTATCCACATATTCAATGATCCAGTGACACATACTTCCTTACTGTTGCTTCATTCCATCTCCCGATTGAGCATTTTCACTGACTATCCTCCATGTCTGGAACCATCTCCCTCCTCATTACTATCTCCTGGGTTGTTCAGCTAAAGTCCCATTTTCTGCAAGATCTTAGTGCCTTCCTTCTGAGACTATCCTCAAGTTATCCTATAAATTTCTTGTTTGTATGTAATTATTAACATATTGTCTTCCCCATTGGACTGTCAACTCCCTGAGAGAGGGACTTTAAACTTTTTTTACCTTTCTTTGTATCCCAAGCATTTAGCATAGTGCTTGACATATAATAATTGTTTAATAAATGCTAGTTGTCTTGATTAATGGAATACTATTTATTTTCAAGAAATGATGAAAGTAACAGTTTCAAAAAAACCTGGGAACATATCGAGAACCAGGAGAAGAACTTATATGATAACAAAAACTTTGTAAAAGCAAACAACTGAAAGACTTATGAACTCTGATAAGTGCAATGACCAATCCTGATTTCAGGGAATCATTGATGAAGCATATTCTTTACCTCTTGGAAGAAAAGCAGTGGATTCAGGGTGCAAAATGAGACATATTTTTTTGGACATGGCCAATATGGGAATTTATTTTGCTTAACTATACATATTTATTATGAAGGTTTCTTCTTGTTCTTGTTCTCTTCTTTCAATGGAGGTGGGGAGGCAGGAGGGAAAGAAAATAGATTTTTGTTAATAGAAAAAATCAAATAAAAATTTAAAAAGCACACTTCCAATTTCTATGAAATTAAGAATCTGGTAATGTGCTTTTTAAGTTTTTATTTGAATTTTGAAATAATTTTATTTGAAATTTATTTGAATTATGAAATTAAGGGACCTAACATTCTGTTGCTGTTATTTTATTTTATTTTTTTGAGTGGTGGGATACTACGATATGTGTGTTTAGCTAGAGGCTTGTAGCACATTACCTTTAGAAGAAGAAGCATAGAAGAGACTGTCAAGGACATCTATGGTTGCCAAGGATGTGGGCTAATCATGCAGTGAGTGTAGGAACAAAAAAAGTTTTCTATTGATAATTTCAGAATATGAAAAGATCCAGAGAATAGCCTCTAGCTTTATTGAATAAATTCTCTTTGATGGATTTATAGAAGGACACGGACATTCTGTATAGTGAGAAGGCATGACTAGGCTGGGAACTGTAAGAGGGGAAAAGCACTCACTTTCCTGGATCATCTTACTCTTTAGACATCACCCCTTACCAACAATCTTCCCTCTACCCCCAAGGTCAAATCTTTGTGACCTTCTCTCCTAATTAGTGAGTAGTCTTTATCCTTCAATATCACTTCATGGGTGAGGTACCAGTCATACTCCCTTCATTCATGCCTTTTCTCACTCTTGTTTTTTCTTCTTTTGTGACATCATCCTTGCCACTTCCCCCACCCCCATAGGTACCTTTCTCTTCTGCACCTTTCTGTCTCCTCATTAGAATTTGATTTCTTGTAAGGGTAGAAACCATCTTTTTTGTTTGTGTTTCTAGCACAGTGCTCCACACATATTAAATGCTTAATAAATTATCTATCTACTTATCTGCCTATCATTTATAAATCTACCAATTAATCAATCTATCCATCAATCCACCTATCATAATGAGACCTGGGATTTGATTATATACTGGAGTATAAATATTTAGGGGGAGGCTAATATTAATTTATATATAGTTATGCTTTGATTTTTATAAAGTTGTTACTCTGTGAAACTCCATGAAGCCATTAGGACAAGTAATGTTTCCATTATACAGATGAGCAAACTGAAAAGTTGAGTTTCTTGACTATGATAATATACATTATAAGTTTGTGAAGATGGATTTGAACTCTGGTCACCTAAGTTTAAGTTTAGTTCTCTTTCTTCTGTACCACAATACCCAGTTAATTGTATTAGACAGATTAATTTTATCTTAGTGCTTTAAGTATATGTCATATGCCCATATGTTTTGGTATGTTGTTACTTTATTCATCTTGCCTTTTAAGAGGTAATGTGGCACACTGGAAATTATACAGTTGGGAATCAGGAGACTTGTATTTAAATCCTGATTCTAGCCTTAACCTCTCTGAGTCCTGGTATCCTCTTCTCTAAAATGGGGATTACAACAATATTTATGCTATCTTGTGAGTTTTGGTGATGAAAATGCTGTGTATACCTTAAAGTAGCAAATGAGTATGAGCTATTATTATTGCGAATAAAGCCATTTAAAGCTTGGGTGTCCTTGAGAGCACGTAGGAGGGTGAAAGAGCAGAGGAGTAGTGGTCAGGATCTGGCTATCTCGAAATGTCTGTGGCAATTTCAGAGTATATGGTTAGTCATAGAATAAGTAGATCCTTGGGCTTTGGACTAATCAGGATGTAGAATAGATTATTCAGAGAGGGCATTAGTCCTTTGTGTAGTCATATGGCTTTAGGACAGGATGCCTTCACTTCTCCCTTTGGATCAGGTTTAGATAAGATTCAAATGATCAGAAGCTAAAGGTTTTATCAGGGTTTGGGCTTGTGTCAGTGTTTTTTGGACACCATTTCCTTAAAAGATTCTTAAGGAGGATTTCAGAAAGAACTAACTTAGCTTCATCTACTTTATTTATTCCATCTCTAATTCTTTCTTATTACCTTTTTTTATAGCTGAAGGCAAATTCAGGTTAGTTCACTTTTGAATTTCACTATATTCCTTGAGATAATTTGAGAAACTTTCTGGTGCCATGAAAAAAAATCACTTCCCTAAGTGATTAATGATCCATTCCACTTCTTTGTGAGGGCTGTTGAAGAATGAATTTTTGTCCAGATATGAATGGAAATAGATGATCTGAGATTCTAATTCTTCCCATCTGCCATATCCTAACAGTTGACTGGCCACTTCGATTTCTTTTTAGACAAATAAACAAAAATAAGTGCCATACAACTTTTTTTTTTTAAACCAAAGTCATTGTTCTGAAAGAAACAGAAATCTGACCAAGAACTTTGCTCAGGTTAATACTGAGGGCCTGCTATGTAGCCGTTAAGCCTGAAAATACCCATTAACATTTTATTTTCATAAAAAAGGTAAACTCAACTCCTTAAAGCCTTAGGAACCTATTCTGTAATCTGGCCCTGCAGAAACTTGAAAAACACAGTTTTGTAGTAAATAGGTCCTCCTTTTAGTGTCATAAATGTTCTCTTTCCTTGAATCTTATAGATTGTATGTCCCTTTATTTGAGACCAAAAGGCCCTAAAATTCTAAGCAAAGGAAAAAAGAAGGTTGCACAATTAACTAATGGATTTCAGACTGACTGGGCAGTTAGTTCAGAGAAATTCAAGGAAAAATCTATTTTTCTCTGGAATCATCTGGATTGCATAAACTTTTATATAGTTTTGGTTATACTAACCTGATCAAAGCAAATACTTCTTCAAAAATTCCTGAAATTTGCTCTATTCTTTTATTTTCTCAGTACTTTTGTCTCCTTTAAAAAGTTGGTATTCTTTCCCATTTCCCCTCTTTCCTTTACTCATTCTTTCCCTCTGTTACTCTTTAGTCACATAAATACTCATTAGATCTTGGTCCTTGATGTCAAATTAACTTGACAGACTTGGGGGAATTGACAGTTATGAGATTACAGTCCTAGAATATATTAACTTAAAAAATAAAATCTTTAAAACATCTACCTAAAATTGTTAGCTCAGTTACTGAACTGCAGAATTAGGACCAGAGCATAGACAGAACCAGAGAAGGACAGACAAATTTTGTTAGGAAATACTTGTGTTTTAGAAATTTCTCTTATGATGACCGTGTTAGAACTTAGAGTTTGATTAGGAAGGTTTTTGTTTTGGGGCAGTGAATAATAAAGCCATAGAATAATAAAAGTAGAAGAGGTTTTAGAGATTGTTTAGTTCAAATTAATGATTTTATAGATCAGTAAACTGAATCTCATACAGAAGTGATTTGACCAATTATATAACTACTAAGTGATAGAGTTAGTCAAATTAACTTTTGATTCCAAGTCTGATGATAAAATTTTTAAAAAATATTCTGAACTTCAACATCAAATGTGAGCATTTCCATATACCTATAAAACAGAAAAATTGCTTGTTGGACATAAAATGATAACGTCTATTGGTAACACATTGCTTTCCCTTTAAATATAATAAATTCAACATGAAGCTTTACCCCCTCCTTGTAACTTTCAGAGTTGTCCTATTTATACTTTTTCCCCGTGACTGTTCTCTTCTTTTCAGTACATTTAAAAGTGTTTCAGTATTTCTTCTTTTTTTTGGTGGCTATTTCATCTCTACTTGTCCTCCTTTTTTTATAGCACTCCCACTGGAAAAATAAAGTCTTGTAACAAATATGCATAGTCAAGCAAAAGAAATTTCTACATTGCCATATATATATGTATGTGTGTGTATCTATCTATCTATCTATCTATCTATCTATCTATCTATCTATCTATCTATCTATCTATCTATCTATCTATCTATCATGTCTCAGTTTGTACCTTGAATCCATTATCCCTCTGTCAGGAGGAAGATAACATTTTTCATTATTGGTTCCCTAGAATCATGATTGGTCATTGCATTGATCTGAGTTCTTTAAGTCTTTCCAAGCTGTTTATCTTTATAATGCTGTTACTGTATAAATTATTCTCCTGATTCTGCTCAGTTTGTATTGCATCAATTTGTAGAAGTCTTCTTTAGTTCCTCCAAAACTGTCCTTTCCATCATTTCTTATGATACAATGTAATTCCACTATATTGACATATAATAATTTGTCTAACCATTCCTTAATTGAGAGGCACTCCTTTTGTTTCCAATTCTTTACCACTACAAAAACAAAACAAAACAAAACAAAATGCTGCTATAAGTGTAAAAAAATACATAAGAATAACTTTCTTCTAATTTTGATCTCTTTGAAGTGTAGGACTAGTGGTGATTCTTCTAGATCAAAGGGTATCCAGAGTTTAGTGATTTTTGCTTCCTATCTACTGATTTCAAACTCCTCCAACAGTGCATTAATGCACTTGTTTTTTTCTGCTGCTCTTTCTTTCTTTCTTTCTTTCTTTCTTTCTTTCTTTCTTTCTTTCTTTCTTTCTTTCTTTCTCTCTTTCTCTCTTTCTTTCTCTCTTTCTCTCTTTCTCTCTTTCTCTCTTTCTTTCTTTCTTTCTTTCTTTCTTTCTTTCTTTCTTTCTTTCTTTCTTTCTTTCTTTCTTTCTTTCTTTCTTTCAACCCTTACCTTCTGTCTTGGAGCCAATAATATGTGTAGGCAATGGGGGTTAAGTGACTTGCCCAGGGTCACACAGCTGGGAAGTGTCTGAGGCCAGATTTGAACCTAGGACCTCCCATCTCTAGACCTGACTCTCAATCCACTGAGCCACCCAGCTGCCCCCTCTGTTGCTCTTTCAACAATTGTTATGTCTCCTTTTTTGCCATCCTTGTTTTACAGTTTTCTAATGACTGTTGTTTTGAAGCATTTTTCGTATTTCTTTCGATTGTTTAGATTTCTTCCCTGAAGAATTGCTTGCTCATATCCTTTGCTTCTTTATCAATTAGGGAATGACTCTTATTCTTATAAATTTCAATCAATTATTTATATGTCTAAAAGTGAGATATTTGCTGGAAAAACTTGCAAATATTTTTTTTTCACAGTCAACTATTTCCCTTCTAAGCTTAGTTGTATGATTTTGTTTATTAAAAAACTTTAAAATTTTAGGTAATCAAAATTGTTTATCTTCTGTGATTGTCTCTATCCCTTGTTTGTGATGAAGTCTTCTATCCATAGATTTGAAAGGCTTTTTTTCTTTCCTTTTTACTTTAATCATGATTTTATATCTAAGACATATATTCATTTGGAGCTCATTTTCATTTAGGCTGTGAGGTGTTGATCTAAACCCAATTTTTACTAGAATGCTTTCTAGTTTTCTCAGAAGTTTTTGTCAGATAATGATTTCCTACCTGGGTAATGAGAGTCTGAGTTTATTAAACACTAGGTTCCCAAGTTTGTTTGCTTCTTTATATTATTCACCAGATCTGTTCTACTGATTAGTCTCTCTATTTTAAAAAAAGTATATTAAATTATTTTGATATTTATTGATTTGTAGAATAGTTTGAAATCTGGTACTCTAAAAGGGGCTTTTCTTTCCTACTTTTAAAATTATTTATATTGACTTTTTATTCTTCCAGATAAATTTTGTTATTATTTTTTCTAACTCAGTAAAGTAATCTTTTGTTATTGTGATTTGTATGGCATCAAATAAGTGAGCTGGACTTCAGTAGTATTATAATTTTTATTATAATGGCTTGGCCTATCCATGGACAATTACTATTTCTTCAATTTCTAATTATTTAGCTCAGTCTTTTTTTTTTTAGTTTTGTCTTTGTTTCTGAAAATAGTGTCTTGTACTAGTTTCATATAGTCCCCAAGAGTGTTTTTGCAGATAGATTGCCAAGTATTTTATACATTCTGTATATATTTTAAATGGAATTTCTTTTTTTATATCTTCCTGCTAGGTTTTGTTGGTAACATAGATATACTGATGATTTGTGGTTTTATTTTAAATTCAACAACTAGACTAAAGTTGTAAATTATTCCATCTTTAAAAATTGACTGTGTACTTGAAATGACTTCAGATTTGTACTTTAGCATCTACTGCTTCTTGTCCTTTAAGGACTTGTACTCTGCTATGTAATGAAGACCTTCTATTTTAAGTTTATGAGAGATATCAATGAAAAGTATATCATATAACAATGTGACATGGATTTATGATGGTGAATAAGAATTAATCTCTATAATAAATAATCCAATTTTTTCAGAATATAAAAAAATTGACTGTGTAAGGTTCTTGAAACCATCATAGCATTGGCAAAAGTGGTAATTTTGCATGACAAATTATTTTTAGAAAAACAAAATCCCATGAAAAATATTAAAATACGAAGCAAGGAGAAAAAAGGAAGAAAAAGGAGGCAGAACATAGGAAATGGGATTTGAACTTGAAGTAGAAAGAGTGGGTGCAATCTTTACTGGAAACACCCAGAATTCAGAGTGTTAAGAGATAAGGATATATTATATTTTCAATATGTTCTTCCAATATTCACTCAGATTGATCTAGTGATTAGCACCCATGTCATTCAACCAATTAAAATTGATTAGCTTTTATAAGTGAACCTTTATTGAAAAGATTTATCAAAAATAGGAGTGATAACATGCCTCCTCAGAACTTTGGTGGCACTCTCTCCTATACTCACTCATTAGGGAGAGTGGGGTTAACCTTGAAAGAACTAAAAAAAAAAAAAGAATTTTCCCCACAAGTTCACTTCTGAATGTAAGACAAGATATTTACTAAATTCTTCCTATGTGCCAGGCACCATTCTCAGCCCTAGGAATATAGATACAAGAAAGAAGAATGCTTTTAAGGAGCTTATATTCTAATGGAGGAAGACAATTTAGAAAAGGGAGCCAAAATGCCTTAGCTTTTGGGGAAGATATTCTGGCAGAGGCATAGAGGTGAAGTGTGGAGACTCAGAAATAGAGCTGGGAGGGGAATGAAGCATGGCTGGCCTGAGCTCTTCCCCAAAATGGAGGCCCTGGGAGGAACTCACTGCTGGGAGAAGGAGAATGGAATGGAATAAACTGGGCTTTTATTTTATAATCCCACACTGGCCAGAGTTTTGAAAGCTCATTTCTAGACTACCTTTCCCTTTGACAGTGTGACTACTGTTTGTGCTAGAGTGCTGAAACCTAGAATGGGAATGTGGTTTAGGGAATGTTGGCTAAAGAATAGAGTTGGGTTACTTATAGCACAGCTGAGGAAATTTTCTTATCCATCAGCTAAACTGGGACCAGCCCCTTAGAAGTTTCTATTTCTCCTTGTTGTGACCCACAATAACAAGTATGCTAGACCTGCCCAAGCAGTCTCTTGACCATTTTATCTAGATGGAAAAATTAAAAAGAAAACATATTCATTCCAATATTTTTAAGTATTCATCCTCTTAAAGTTACATTGAAAGAAGAAAGATAGATGACCTTGCAGCCTACTGGAAAAGATAAGAAGCATATATATATATATGAAACAAGGTGGGAACACCAGCAGATTCAAAATGATGTGATTTATTGTCATATGTCATGTCAGAATTTCCTAAATATATGGTGGCCAAAGCTTCTGTTACCTCTCTAATCTTCTAAGAAGATTTTCAGTTTTTCTCTTTCAGTTATTACTGAGGAATACCAGCTACAAGAGAATAGTTTTTGGTATTACTTCCTCCCATCTCTATCCCCTTTACCTTTCATAATCTCTGGCCCTAAACAGTAGATTTATTTTGTAAAATTAGAATGACAGTTGAAGAGTGTTATTTTTGGGTCCAGGACTTGACTCATTGGTACCCTCTACTGCTTTCCAATGGTCTCTTCTCTTTACCTGGGGCTACTTTTCCCTTACCCTGATCAAAGTCCTTTGTTCTCTGGTTTTGAACCCTTGAAGGAGATCTGACTTCTCTTATTACTCCTTTTCTTCTCTGGATCCTCAAGATTGTTTTCATTATGCATCAAGACTCAAGAATAATTCTAGTCTTAGATTCTTTCTCTCATTTGGGGCCTCTCCTTTAGACACTAGTTATAGTATCATCTATAACAGCTAATCCTACCCTTATTCCTTGTGCCGTCTTCTCTTCCCCATGGTCACAGACTGACATCTTAATCTTCTTGCTAGAGGTCATATGAATCCAGTGATCACCTCTCTTGGTTCTTGAGTCCTCATATACTCAAAGAATAGGATCTTCTAGACTTCTCTTTCCTGTTCAAACTTTTCACCTCTAAGGATCCTCTCACCAAATTCTTATTTCTAAGCTTATTTTGATAGGACAAAGGTAGTCGATATAGTCTGTGTCCAGTAAGTAATTTCTTACCCTTCTTTCTTGTTCCATTTACCTCTCTTGGATTCTGTATCATATTTAAGACCTTTCTCTTAGGGTGTTGCTTCCTAGACCACAACAGAGTTCATACCAAAGGGGGGTAGGGAGATCTTAGCATAAATTATCAAATGTACTTCAATAATTAAATGGATCTGTGATCTCATTGATGTGAATATTCTCTCTTCTGGTATAGATTACAAACCTTCTTCTTCTTTTTTTAAACCCTTACCTTCTGTCTTGGAATCAATACTGTATATTGGTTCCAAGGCAGAAGAGTGGTAAGGGATAGGCAATTTGGGCCAAGTGACTTGCCCAGGGTCACACAGTTGGGAAGTGTCTGAGGCCAGATTTGAAACCAGGACCTCCCATCTCTAGACCTGGCTCTCAATCCATTGAGCTACCCAGCTGTCCCCTACAAACCATCTTCTTATCTAATGCAGTTTTTAATTATATTCTCTTTTGGATCTTCAGAGAAAATGTATTCAACATGTCAGAGACCTTCCTCTAGTTTTCTTTTTTTTCACATTTTCATGCCTACCAGTGCAGCATTTGGATTCCACCTGTTATTCCTTGACCTTGATACATGACTACATAAGCAGCCCACATCCTTTTCTGAGTTTGCATTTCGCCAGGAAATGCAAGATCAGAATGTAGTTTACTGACTGTGTAACTCTGAGTAAGTCACTTAATCTCAGTACCCAAGGCAACTATCTAATATTTCTTGTATAACTTTGGCAGATTACTTAACTGCTTGGTGCCCAAAGTAACTTTCTGAGACTGTAATCTACAGAATATTTCAGCTGAGTTGGACTCATAATTTCTCTTCTTTCTCCTTGGAGTACTTATTATTTTTATTTTAAATTTATGTTAAAAACCTGACATTTTTCATTCCATTAACCACTCTAAGACAAAAAGGCAAGGCTAGGCAATGGGGTTAACAGACTTGCCCAAGGTCACATAGCTAGGAAGTATCTGAGGTCAGATTTGAACCCAGGTCTTTTGGACTCCAGTCTTGGTGCTCTATCTACTATACTACTGACTGACTATCCCTGCAGTTTTTTTTTAAAGAAAATACATTTTATTATTTAGATAACAATATTTGCAGATAAATTCTACCTTCCCTCCCCCAGCAAATGAACACTTTGTAGCAAAGACCAACAGATAGAGTAATTCCTAAAAATCATTATTTAATAAAATTGACTTTTGTCAGTCCATAATAGGCAATCCATGTACTCTTCCAAGGAAGCTTGATTCTTCCCCTTATCACCTAAAAACATCATTAGAAAAAAAAAACAAAGAAGATCAAAAGAATGAAAAAGGATTTGAGGAGAGTATCCTGACACTGATATCTGATTTGTTTTTGCTGAATTGTGTCTGACTCTTCATGACCCCACAGACCATAGACACCAGGTACTTCTATCTTCCACTATCTCCTGAAGTCTCTCTAATCTCATGGTTATTGTTTCCATCACTCTCATTGTGTGCCATCTCCTCCTTTTACTTTCAATCTTTTTTTTTTTTTTTACCATCATGGCCTTTTCCAGTGAGTCTACTTGTCTTTTCATTTGGCCAAAGTATTTAAACTTCGGATTCAGTATTGACCTTCCAATGAATAGTATGAATTAATTTCTCTAAGTACTGGCTGATTTGATTTTCTTGCTGTCCAAAAGATTCTCAAAAGTCTTTTCAAGCACCACAATTCAAAAGCATCGATTCTATGCTGCTCTTTCTTTCTTTATAGTACAACTCTCATAGTCACATATTGCTATTGGAAAAAATAAATTTTGACTATACAAACCTTTTTTTGGCAAAGTGATATCTTTGCTTTTTAATATGCTGTCAAGATTTTCCATAGGTTTCTTCTTAAGGAACAAATGTCCCTTAATTTCATTGCTAGAGTTACTGTCTGCAGTAACCTTTGAAACCTAGAATATAAAATCTGGCAACTCCCTCTGTTTGCTAAGAAGTGATGTGACTAGTTGCCATTGTCTTAGTTTTTCTGATATTAAGCTTCAAGCCAGCTTTTACCCTCTCATCTTTTATCCTCATTAAGAGGCTTCTTAATTCTTCACTTTCTACCATCAGAATGCTATCATCTGTATATCTGAGATTCTTGATATTTCTCCTGGCAACCTTAATTCCAGCTTTTGATTCATCCAGCCTGCCATTTTGCATGATATCCTGTGTATAAATTAAATAAGTGAAGTGACAATTTATATCCTTGTCATACTCCTTTTCCTATCTTAATCTAATCACTTGCTCATTGGTTCTTTTGCTTCTTAGTCCTCATACAGTTTCCTAGGATGAGGAAGATGACTTGGTACTCCCATTTCTTTGAGGACTTGCCACATTTTGTTGTGATCCACATAGTCAAAGGCTTTAGTGTAGTCGGTGAAGCAGAAGTAGACATTTTTCTGGAACTCCTTTGCTTTCTTGATGATCCAGTAAATGTTGAATGCCAAAATTTTGACCAATCTGCAATAAAAATATCTGAGGCAGAGCTCTAAGACACAAACCACTTATTAAAGGGACCTAACTTCCTGCAATGAATAGGATCCCAGAACTTTTCTCATGATTTATGATCCCTCTTCTTCTAGAGCACTGGTTTTTATAGTGCTTATTTCTCAGATGATACAGAAGATGCAGTTAGATACAAAAAAATTTCATTGGTTGACAAACCTATACCCTGACTTTTCAGAAGGAAAATCTTGGAGATGATTGTATCAATATGGATGGTCCCAGTGTGGTAGAGGCATGGAAAGAGAGGACTTGTAAGCCAAGATGCAAGAAACAAGCTGGGGACCTAATCTGCCTGTCAATCAAGAGCAAGGTTCCAAACGGAATGTTCCCAGGAGTGGCAGTTGGGGGTTTCTAGCCACAGAGAGAGGAGAAGAAGCAGAAACTTGGCTTTTGAGTTGGTTATCTCTTTGAGAGTTGAGCTGGCCAGGAGAAACTGAGAGACTTTGGACTTTGTTTTCTCTCTGGGGTTGAAGCTGAGAATCCCCCCTTTTATTAGATAAAGAATGCAACTTGCATTTTTCAATGATACTTACCTTATAATACTCTCATCTATCTATGTTTTTAACTCTTTGCTATCTGAAATATACTCTAACCCCCCCCCCCCCATAACAAAATCCTAAACTCATCTTAGCTATTCTATCTACATAAATGCTAAGCTAAGAATGGGTTATAGGAAAATGGTTTAGGTAGGGGAAATACATGAACATAGTTTTCCATAACAAAACAAGTAACAATTTCCAAATCATCTCAACAATTTCTCTAACATATTGAACATGCAAACATTCCTAATGTCTATATAGTCACTAAGAAAAATTTCCTAACACTAACAAATGCTAACCTACTATTATAATACAATCTAACTTTTATACTTCAGAACTTCTATGTCTCGACTTCCTAAGCCCTGGCCAAATTCACTAGGCTATCACTATTGTTAGTAGTTAGATTGTTAATAAACTTACTCTAAAAGTTAGCTTGTTAGTTAATTTAGTAATTACATGTGTACCTAGGATCTATTCAAATTTACGTATGTACATCCTTGTAGATTTCTGTGCAAACTCATGCAGAAAAGAAAATATTTGTCTGTTTGAATTTTCCACAGAAATTTTTATCAGCATGTCTCCTTGTTATGCAACTATGCATGGTGTATACTTACCCAATCCATGGTATCTTACTTAAAATGTATTACTATGTAGAATGTACATGCATATATGTGGTGCTTACATATATGATGCATTCTTACACATCTTCATGGTCAAAAATTCCAAGATTTCATAGTTCCAAAGTCCTTCCATGTCCTTTCATGTTGCTTGTAGAAATTCTTCCTTCCTCTCTGGTCCTTCATCTGGTCTGCATGCCAGTGGCCATCGTCCAGTCCTAATTGAAGTTCTTCCAATCAGGATCCACTGAAACAATCAGGAAGGAACCTGGAACACACAAGCAATGCATGTGTGTGAGATTTACATGTGTGTGTGCAAGTAAGAGTGAAAAGTTACTTTTTTTTTTAAACCTCTTACCTTCCGTCTTGGAGTCAATACTGTGTATTGGTTCCAAGGCAGAAGAATGGTAAGGGCTAGGCAATGGGGGTTAAGTGACTTGCCCAGGGTCACACAGCTGGGAAGTGTCTGAGGCCAAATTTGAACCTAGGACCTCCTGTCTCTAGGCCTGACTCTCAATCCACTAAGCTACCCAGCTGCCCCCTGAAAAGTTACTTTTGCATGGAAGTGAGATGGAATCTTCTTGAATGCCAGAATTTATCAAACTTATGTGTGTGCAAGTGAGATTACATGTGATTTTCTTCATACATGGGGGTAAGCTTTTTGCATTTGTACATCTTCATGCTTTCAAGTTAGCTCAACATGTCTTTTTCTTTATGCATGGGGGTAAGTGTTATGCATAGATTTTCAAGACTTTAGTAAGAATAATGATTTTAATTTTTTTCTTCATCAAGGAGGTTTATCATGTGGTTACTGCTATTGTTTCATGAATGATTACTGTATGTAGTTCTTGGAGATAGTTCTTTTCATTTTGTTACTGTTTCAGGCAGAGATTATTTTATAGTTAAATTGAGGTTTTGTTTCTTTGTGGCTGCTACTCTTTCAAACGCAAGGTTTTCCTTTCATTTTACTATGTTACTGGCTATATATCTTCAGGGGTGCTACCCTTTTATCATTGCAACATGTGCAGGGCTCTCTCTACAGTATTCTGGTGGCAAGTATTCTCCAGTGCTTTCAGTAGGCTTTCATTCACAAGACTTATTGAATTTTTCTTCCTGGGCTATTCATGTTGCTCTTCATGATTAGGACTTTTTTTCTCTTATGTCATCTATGAAATTACTGAAACTCTGAAGTTTACAAGTCCTCTCTCTCTCTCTCTCTCTCTCTCTCTCTCTCTCTCTCTCTCTCTCTCTCTCTCTCTCTCTCTGTCTCTCTGTCTCTCTCTCTGTGTGTCTCTCTGTCTCTGTCTCTGTCTCTGTCTCTGTCTCTGTCTCTCTCTCTCTGTCTCTCTCTTTCTCTCCATGCCTCTACCACACCAGGATGGAAAAAGTAAGAGTCATCCCTGCTGACTAAGTGGTCATAGGACAGATGTCTCCCATGTTGGGGAGCAGAAGGTGAGTGGGCAAAAATTTGAAAGATTGTGATGTTGAACAGTTTGCCTTGAATTTGAACAGATATCATTCTGCCATTTTGGAGATTATATCTCAGAACTGCTTATTTCACCCTTTTGTTGGTTCAGGGCTCCTCCATTTCTTCTAAGTGATTCTTGCCCAAAGGAGTATAAATATAAGGATCACCTGAATTAAATTCATCCATTTTCATTCATTTAAGTTCACTGACACCTAAGATGTCAGTGTTTAAACTTTTCATTTCCTGTTTGACCACATCCAGCATACCTTGGTTCATTGATCTTACATTCCAGGTTCCTATGCAATATTAATCTTTACAGCATTGAACTTTCCTTTTATCACCAGACATGTTCGGAGCTGAGCTTCCTTTTAGCTTTGACCTAGCTGCTTCATTCTTTATAGAGCTACTTGTAATTGTTCTCTACTCTTCTTTAGTAGTGTATTGAACACCTTACAATCTGAGGGCTTATTTTCTGGTGTTATATCTTTTATTTTTTTTTCTTTCTTAAAAAAATACTTTTACTTTCTGTCTTATAATCTCTATTAAATGTCAGTTCCAAATTGTAAGAGATTAAAGACTTTTTCAGGGGTGGGTAAGTGACTTGCCCAGGGTCACACAGCTAGGAAATACCTGGGCCATATTTGAATTCAGGATCTCCTGTCTCCAGACCTAGCTCTATCCACTGAGCCATTTAGCTGCCCCTTCTTTTATTGTTTTAGTATTGTCCAGGGGATTTTCTTGGCAAAGATAGGAGAGCAGTTTGCCATTTCCTTCTCACCTTTTGTCAGAATTATATATTATGTTTGTTTGGGGTAATCCTGCACAGTGTAGCTCATAGTTTCATTGAACTATGCAAGCCCTTCTACTACAACAATGCAGTGATCCAGGTGGAATATTTTAAATAAAACAGAAGCAATGTTGTCTTTGGTGTCTGCTATATACTACCTGGATGGAAAGAAGAAAGATCATGAGTCTGGCAGGGAAATATAATAAACTGTATTATCTATTTCTCGTACCTGGAAGCAGGTAGATGCTTTCTGAAAGCAGGTAGGCTAAAAGTTTCTTTGATTTCACAAGTGGTTATTTTATTCTCCAAAAGGTAGAGGAATTAGAATGAAGAAATTCTCTCCTGGATCTGATTCCCACTAACAAGAAAGAAATGATTGTTAGGATCAAAATGATGGAAACCTTAGGGTGAAGTGACTATATCACTTTAGAACTTTTGATAAGTGAATAGAAATCTGAAAATATGATATACATTTTAATTTTTGGAAAACAGCTCTAAAAGTGTGAGGGAAGGGACAGATAATATTCTATATATTAAAATTATATAGAAGTTAGACTGAGAGGAATGTGAAAGAGAATACTTTGCTCTATTGTCTATCTTGAATTAACACTAAGGTAAGTACCCCTATTTAGTACTTCACTAGACTGAAGAAAGGATTAACTCGCCTTTGTCTACTTTTGAATTGAATCAGCAAAAGATTAAACTCCCTACTTAGTACTAGGTGAGAAGCTAGCAAGGTACTTAGAGAATTCAAACCCTTAGAAATTCAATCAAATCAGGAAACTGTGAACCTTTTTGATTCAATCAACTGGAATCTGTGAATCTTTTTGAGGAGAACTTAACCTTCAGAAGGTGAAAAGTTGATCCCACAGACACTGTCTCCTGGTTAGTGCTAGACAATTTGGAAGCTGTGATTGGCCTCTGTAAAGGGAGGAAGGGACAAGAAGTCACCATAAAAAGCAATCCCCGAACCCTTCAGGGAAGATTGTCTTTGAGAAAATAGTCTGAAGAGATTATCTTCTGGAGATAGTCTTAGAGGGAGCTTCGGTGTAGTCTACAACTTGGATCATGAGCTTAGAGCTCAACTTCTACTTGGACTCTGACTTTTAGATTACTTTGTTGGGTGAGTAAAAGGCTGACCCCTTTCCTAGCTTCTGGATAGACTAGCTTCCATCTTGGAGGAGGTTGCGTGGTTACTTACTATCAGCCTTCCTGTTTGAGAGGTAATTAATCTCTGCCTGGATTAAACAGACCTAGAGAAAAACATTTAGGTTGATATGATAGATAACTTCTCTATCCCCCTCACACTTCTCTTCTTTATTGTTTTCTCTCTATTTTTAATTATTTGTAAATAAATGTCTGACTCAAGATATAACAAATACTGGCAACCTCATAATTTCATATAATCATTGTCCAACTATTAATTTTAACCTTTACAAATGGAAAGCTTTAAGAATGAAACTCTGAATGTAATTTCTGATAGGTAGGAGTCCAATGAGGAGAAATAGGAAATGTTGTCTAAAGAAACTGATGTAGCTACCTGAGGAACTTACCAATTGAGATTTTTTCTTTTTTAAAGAAATGCATAAAAGATAGAATCAAGGACAGGCAATGGAGGATGAACACAAAAGCATTGCAGAAAAGTAATAATAGCTAAGTTATATAACATATATTATAATATAACAGCTGGATGGCTCAGTAGGTAGAGGGCTGAGCATGAGTCAGAAAACTAATCTTTCTGAGTTCAAATCTGTCATCAAGCACTTACTACCTGTGTGACCCTGGGCAAGTCAATTAACCCTGGTTACCTTGGTTTCTTCTTTGCAAAATGAGCCAAAAAAAGAAAATGGCAAATCATTCCAGTGTCTTTCCCAAGAAAATCCCAAATAGAAATTATAAAGATTTATATATAACTGAAAAATAACTGAACAAAATCAACATATAAAATTTTAAAATTTGCCAAGTACTTTTCATATGATCTCATTTGATCCTTATAGCAACTCTGAGAGATAGGGGCTATTATTATCCTCATTTTGTGGCTGAGGAAACAGGCAAAAAGAAGCTAAATGATTTGCCTAATGTCATAATTAATAAGTATCAGAAACAAGATTCAAACTCCTGACCCTGAATCTGACTATCTGCTATGCCCTCTAGTATAGAAACCATATAGGACTAGAGAAGGGAAAGTGATGTGTTCATTTTACAAAAAAAAGTGGGGGGTAGAAGGTGGGGTCTGAGAACTCTAGGTCATTGAATTGACCTCAAATCTTGGAAAAATTATAGAATGTATTATTAAAATGATGGTTAGTTATCACATTAAAAGGGAAACGATTATAGAGCCAAGAATAGATCATGCAACACTAATCATTTACTTTTTTGACAGTTACTAGAATGATAAATCAATGCAATGGTGTAGATATAATTTACCTAGATTTTAACAAAGCATTTGACAATCTTTCATGTTATTCTTGGGGAAAAGAGAGAGAGATGTGGGCTAGACAATAGTATAGTTAGACAGATTTAGAATTGGTTGACTGGATGAACTCAAAGAGTAGTCAGTAATAGTTAATGTCAATTTGTAGTGAGGTCTCTAGTGGAAAGTCTAAGTCATACTTGGTTTATAAACATATTAAAACAATTTTATCAGTCATTTAGTTTAAGACTCAAATAGCATATATTTAATTTTCAGATGACACAAGTTAGAGAGGAGATAGTTAACACACTGGACATCAGTAATAACAACAATAATAGTGTTTATATAGCACCTACTATGTGCCAGGCATCCTGCTAAATATTTTACAACTATTATCTCATTTGATTCCTACAAAAGACCTAGGAGGTAGGTGCCATTATTATCCCTACTACATAGATGAAGACACTGAGACAGAGATTACAAGGTAATAGAGCTAGTGTCTATGTCATTGATAGGTCTTCCTAACTTTAGTCCCAGTGCTCTATCCATTTAGCCACCTACAGGGTCAGTTGGTCAGTCAGTAAACAATCATTGTTAAATCCTTAGGATGTGCCAATGTGAAATGCAGCTACAGGATTGTGTTGGAGTCAGATGAAGATTGGCTTTTAAGAGACAACTGCTAAATTTTCAGTTTGAGCCTTTATTCACTAAATTTTACTTCAGAAATTGGCAAATACTATAAAACAGGGCTTGCTTTATTATTTTGTAGATTGTCTACACTTAAGAAAGTGATGGGAAAATATTAATAATACAGATTCAACTGAAAAGTGTGTCATGGGCACTCCCCATACCACCCTCGAGCCAATTATTAATAAAATATTTCAGCACATCATTCACAAAAGTGAAATAGCTTTTCCCTTCAAAAAGTTTATGTTCTATTGGATCTGAAAAGATTCTGGCAGGCTTGAATGTTAGGGCATATCTAATCAGGTGAAATTTAATACATATAAAAGTTAAGTCTCATTCTAAGGCTCAACAATTCAACATTGCAAGCACAAGATGGCAGAGGCATTGTTGGGAAAATTGAATTGTTTTTTGGAAAAGATATTAGGATTTTAGAGGGCAGCCAGCTCAGTATGTCACAAAAAATGTGATCTTAGATTGCATCAAGAGTTCAAAATAAGGAAATGTTTCTGTAATACTCTTCCCTGGTCAAACCATGTTTGATGCCTTGACCTGAGCTATTCTTAGGAAGCATAATAAATTTCAGAGTACCTACGGAAATTTTACTATAATACTGAAGAACAAAATTATTCCATATTCTTTCAGTTGAAAGAAATGAAGATGTTTGTCCAGGAAAGAGTAGACTTCAGCGGATAGGAACATGATAACTATCTTTAAGTAACCAAAGGGGTGCTACACGGATGAGGGATTCAAAGTGTTCAACTTTTACTCCAGAACTAGAATGTAAAAGTTTTAGAGAAACAGTGTTTTGGCTTGATGTAAGGAAAAACTTCTTTAAAGTTAAGAGATATCCCAAAGTAGCATGGGTTACCTTGGGAATTAATGGATTCCACTCTTCATTGTCTTCAAGTGAGGGATGAATGATATTTGTTGGAGATACCACAGGAAATTCTCAATCAGGAAAAGATTGGATTCTTAGGTCTTTTCCAACTTTAGGATACCGTGAAAAGGAACTTTTTTTAACATAATAAAAAGTCAGAAACTTTTACTGTTCAATACCTAGTATTAAAAATATTGGGCTGGCAAGAATCTGCTGTATTTTTTTGTAAGAGAGCGATATTACTTTCTGCATTTGCAAGTTATACAATTGCTCCCAAGAGACTGCCTTGGTTTCATTGTGTAACCCGAGTTCATTATGAAAGTTTGACTTGTTATCTACCTCCAAGAACTGTGAGATAATTCAGGTCTATTCTTGATACCTAATTTGCTTATATTTTTCTATGTCTTACAGGGAGGGGAAGGTCAAGGGGGATTTAAGAAGAAGAATTTTTATCTACAACCTGTTCCCTTACATATCTGTGTTAGGATGCTGCCAAGCAGGTGTTGGACTTTATACTATGATTCCAACCCTGTGGGAGGGGACTTCAGGGTGGGCATTAGAGTTCATCAAATGAGGGCCAGCAAGCCTGTCTTCAACATTAGAACCCAATAAAAGAGGAGATGAGTAGCAAGTGGGAGCTTGACACTGTTTTACACGTTTGCTTTCCAATTGTGGCTCTAGGTAAGATTTGGATGTTTTCTTTTCAACTCCTCAATGAAAAGGACTCCCAGCCCGACCAGTTATATATAACTGGTCGGGCTGGGAGTCCTTTTTGTTACTCTTAGAATCTCTCTAAGCTCTTCTGTGAGTCTTTTTGTCATTCCTTGAAGTCCGTACTGAACAGAGGATAATAAATTCCAACCAATAAATCCAGTAAGCCTGGTTGACCAGAAAATATGGGTGAAGTTTCTTGTCAATTACTGACATCCTAGATGATAACCCAGGGGATCCGTCCCAGGGAAAGATGGTTATGTTTTCTTTCCTTTTACATTAATTTCAGGATTTGGCATTTCTTTTTCCTTAAACAAAGTCATGGTCTCAGACCTAAGGTGGGCGTTAGAGTTTTAATTGAATTTAATTTAAATGCTACATTTTGCTCAGGGTCCTCAGTGGCATAGTTTAATTTCATTTAGATGTTTACACACACACATACAGTATTGCCAGAGCCAAATTATTTGTCTTATCCTACAGAAAGAAAGTTTGATCCTCTAAGCAGTTTCTGGATGGGTTAAACTTTGGATAGAGTGGAAATATGTAGGTAATATTTCTCTGGGATGGGACTTAAAATGGCTTACTCTATCTTTTTTTGTGGCACTTACCTTTTTGATGTCAGCTACTAATTTGCACTGGGCATGTAATTATGTTTGGGATACATCAAATACAACTCTGATATTTTGCAACTGGAATCCTGAGAAGAGTTCTGTTTGCCAGACCTCAAGAAAGGTGTATAGCAGAACTGGCACTGGTCTAGCAGAAAGTCACTTAAATGGTATGCTTCAGGAGAGACTACTTGGCATCACTATGCCAAGAGAACTGAATTGGGAATTACAGTGAAACCTTTGTGTCTTTGGGCAAATTACTTTGCAGAAACTCAGTTTCCTCAACTGTAAAATGAAGGAGTTGAACAAGATGATTTTTAAGAGTCCCTTCTTGTGTTAATATTTCATGATTCTATAATCTAAGGAGTGGTGGTATTGCTGTTCAAAAGTAGCCTAAAAATAAGGACTATTTAATTTGGGAAAACAGAAATTTGAAATTTAAGTCTGAAGAAAGTCACAAAGGATATGCATGAAGCAAATCCCAAAGGCAAATTGGGACCAAACTGTGGAAAGCCATAAATGTCAGGTTAAGAAGTATTTATTTTAGTTCTATAGGCAAAAGGCTGCCAATGAAGATTATTGAGTGAGGGTGTGATATGGTTATACTTGCATATTAGGAAGATTCTTTTGTGAGCTGTTAATGGTGGGTTCAAGTAGGAAGAATCTGGAGGCATGAAAGTTAAGAAGCAAATATAATAGATAATGAGTCTGCCCCCAAGCTAGGTTAGTGGCAGCATGAGTGCCAAAGAAATGAGAGACCAGAGCTATACCATGGAATTCTGGCACTCAGGACAAACTTAAAAGAGTGGAGGGACCTTGGGACAGAGATCCTGGAACACCACCATAAGGTAGGGTGAGGAGAGAGAGAGAAACTCCCAGGCCTTCTCTTGATTACAGAGATTACAATGTCATAGACTTTTCCTATGAAAGATATTATAGGGATCCCCAGGACAGTCTATCACAGTCAAGTGTTGAAGGTTTGACTTGTCTCTCAGACATTATGATTTGCATGCTTGATGATCTCCCAAACTTTCCCAACATTCTAGTCCCTTGCCAAAAGGTGGAAAAGGAAAGTGACATATGGGGAATGTGTGGTAATGCAGAGGAAGATACTATGGTACCCAAAAGATGAGGAAAGGAATGGGAGGGAGGTAGGGGTAATTGTGCCAAATGGCTCTGGGTCAGTTGAAGTCCATAAGGTATGGGGGTACTAGAGCACCTCTGGCAAAGAAGCATGCTTCACCTGAGATGTTGGTGCCTTAGGACAAATATCTAGTGACCCTGCCCTAGTTATAAATCTACATGAGCTATTATAGAAGCAGAATCAATAAGACCAATTTAGCAAACATTTATTCAGTACCTGCTGTGTGCAAGGTATTGTGTTAGGCAAATGTTTGGATATGGAGGGTGAAGAATAGGGAAGTCTCTAGATGACTCAGGTTTTGAACTTGAAAAATTGGGAGGATTAAAATGCCTTTTGTATTAAAAAGTTTCTCTCATCCAGACTTAGAGGAGGGGTAGGCTTTTTTTTGGGAGGGGTGATGAAATTCAATTTGGGGCATGTTGAGTTTGAGATGTTAGCAAGACAGGAGGGGTGGAGATATGTAGAAGGCAACTGAAAGCACACAATTGGAACTCAGTAGAGAGATCACAGCTGGATTTATAGATTTAGGAGTTATTTGTACAGATGAACATATGCGCTTACCAAAGGGGAATGTGTAGAAAGAAAAGAGAAGAATGTTTAGGATAGAGTAGGGAACCTCTACATGCAGGAGGTGGAAAGAGGAAGATGAATCAGCAAGAGATCAAGACAGAGTGGTCATATGGGTAAAAAAAGTACATAATGAGAACAGTACAAGAAATAGAGAAATTGGGCTTGACCTCAGAGACCTAATTTAGCTTTATATGATCTCTCATATAAATTTCACCAGGCTTCTATTTAAGTTTTGCTTTTCTTGAAAACAAAACAAAACAAAACCAAACCAAACCACAAACCTCAATAAATAAGAAAACAAATAAAAACAAAACAAAAAACAAATATTAAACCTAAGTTATGAAACAGCCAAAATTAAAATAAAGGAATTTACAATGATCAGGCTTTCTAATCCAATATATATATATTTTTAATTCAAGAGACAACAAAGAGACTCAAGAGACAACAAAGACAACAGAGAGACTCATCCTTGAAGCTCTCTTTGCAGATGACTGTGCTCTCATGGCCCACCAAGAAAATCATCTTCAAACCATTGTGGACAGGTTCTCCACCTCAACAAAACTGTTTGACCTGACTATCAGCCTCAGCAAAACAGAGGTGCTGTTCCAACCTGCACCAGGGAGGCCAACAAACCAGCCACGCATTACAATCAACGTGAACACTTTCAAGTACCTGGGCAGCACCATCGCCAACGACGGGTCCCTAGACCATGAGATCAATGCCAGGATTCAAAAGGCCAGCCAGGCACTCGGGCAGCTGCGCTCCAAAGTCTTCCAACATAGAGGTGTAAGCACTGCGACTAAGCTCAAAGTGTACAACGCAGTGGTCCTCAGCTCGCACCTATATGGTTTTGAGACATGGACACTGTACTGGAAGCACATGAAACAGCTGGAGCAATTCCACCAACGCTCTCTCCGGTCAATTATGAGGATCCGATGGCAGGACCGAATCACCAACCAGGAAGTCCTCGACAGAGCCAACTCCACCAGCATCGAAGTAATGGTCCTCAAAACCCAGCTATGATGGTCTGGACACGTCATCCGCATGGACCCACAGCGAATACCAAGACAGGTATTCTATGGTGAACTGTCAGCTGGACTCAGGAAACAAGGTCAACCAAACAAAAGATTCAAGGATCAGCTAAAGTCAAACTTGAAGTGGGCTGGCATTACACCAAAGCAACTAGAACTCGCTGCCTCTGACAGAAGCAGCTGGCGAGCCCACATTCACCATGCCGCCACCACCTTTGAAGATGAACAACGTCGACGTCTTGCTGCTGCGCGTGAACACTGACACCAGGACACAACTGCACCTCTCATAACAACATGCCCCATGTGCCACAAACTCTGCGCCTTAGTCTTTGGACTCCAAAGCCACACGAGGGTACATCAATAGATGATAATGCACAAAGACAATTGTCATTCTCGGTCACCGAGAGACTACCGCTATAATTCAAGAGAAGAAACTGAGAAAAGCATTTGGCTAGCAACAGTTTGTCAAGGAAGACAGTGAATTTCAGAGTTAGTTTGGGATGCATATTCATACCATTCAAAATAACTATTTCTTTAGCACTTGTTCTTAATTTAACTGTTGGAAAATACTCTGTGTACTGCTACACATTGCTTTGGGAATAATCAGAATAACTTGCATTTTTTATAGCACTTTCTCATACATTACCTCATTTGATCCTCACAACACACCTGTTAAGAGCCACATCTTCCTACCTTCAGAACATCATGATGAAGTACTTATGATGTCTCAATCAAGACTAATTTGGTTTATGCTCTGAACTGAGTCTGGGATTCAAATTGGATCATTGATGGGAAATCCTGAGTGATAGTAACCAACTCCATGCTCTTGCTGAGTCCACTTCCAGAAGCTGTGGACAGTAGGGCTTATCAAAGACATCACTCTCCATAATATACACATATACACAAGACATTCTTTATATTTCTAATTTCACAGAGAGAAACTCCGGGAACCATAAAATTCACACAGAAAGTTCACATGTTGGGGAACTCACAGCATTGGAGGTGCCAATATGGTCCCTGGTAGCAGGTATCATGTTTTGCTATTACCAAGCACTAACAACAGTCTCCACAGAATGGCTGCAACTTGGTCTACAAATCATGAGTTCTAATAACCACAAACCAATTTATCTTATTCTCCAGTCATACATTTCTTGGATGACGTCCCACATACCATTTTTCCTGCATCACTTTGTTGGTAATGTTTTGCAGAGTGCCTGTACTTATTATTTGATTCTCCATTGATCTTAGATTGATCCTTAACTTTGGTTCTTCAGAAACAATACTGTTATATTACTTCTGGACATACAACACCTTTGTAAGAATATTGGTGTTAAGAAGACAATCCTTTGTTTTGTGGAGATGTTTGGGGGCATTAACTGAACTTTGATAACTTTTCAAATGCATTCCAGTCCACTCTTCTTTTTTTTCTGCATTTCTGTGAGGCAACAAAGTTGTCCATATATAGTGTTTACCCAAGATGCACAAACATACACACACACACACAAATTCATAGCTGATGGAAAAGCTCCTGAATTGTCCATTCAACTTTATGTTAATGTCTAGACAATAAGCATCCTTCATCCATTGTGTTTTCACTTGTTAATAGTCCAAACTCTTTTGAGTGATTATGGTTCTTATTTGGAGGGCTCTGTAACATTCTAAGGCAATATAATCAATACAATGACACCTGAAAATACAAGCATTTGGAGGACTTCACCAATTCTAGGAAATTCCTCTTTGACTTGTACTCTGAGCTGGATCCTTGCCATGAGAGTGCTAAACACTTTTGTTGAACTTTTGTACTTGTTTTAGACTTTGTTTGATTTACTAATCAAAACACTCTCTTTTAACAATGAAAAACAATTCATTCAAACTAACTTGTACCAATGATCAGTGTACCAACATCAGCAATACAAAATGATTTGCTCATAGTATCCCACTCAACATTCACAGGAAAAGATGTTTTTCATCATCAGTCCTTCAGAACCAAGATTGGTCATTACATTTTATCTGATTTTTGATGACTTTTAATGTTGTTTTCATTTATTCTAGTATTATATATTTATAGAAATATATTTATTATTCCTCTTCTGCTTTTTTTTTTCATTCTGTATATAGTTTGTGCAAATGTGCACATCTTCCCGCATTTCTCTGAATTCATCACCAGGGTTGTTTTGTACTGCCCAGTAATATCACAATACATTTTTATACCACAATTTATCCAAATATTTCTCAATAGATAAAATTCATTTTATTTTTATTTTTTGCTATTAATATTTAGGTAAACATTTATTTTTTGGGCATATGCTTTGTAGCAAGATTGTTGGTTTAAAAGCTATGAATTATGTGACTTTTCTTGCAAAATTTCCTGTTATCCCCAGAACAGTTGGACTAATTTACAGATCCACCAAGAGTGTATCAGTATTGTTGTATTTTTACAGTTCACTTCCCTCTTTAATCATCTTTGGGTGTGAGATGAAATCTACATTGTTTTAATTGGCATTATTTAATTATTAGTGATTTGGAGTATATTTCATGTGGTTATTGAAAATTGACATTTCTAAATTTTGGAAATTTTTTGTATCCTTTGACTGATTTCAGGAAATGAGAAGTGGCTCTTATAAGGCACTATATATTTTTGACAATTCCCTACATAGCTTAGATATCAGACATTCAATGGATATACTTGTTATAAAGACTTTTTCCCACTTGTTGGTCAAAAGGAGAAACCTCTTTCTTTTTGAACCATATATAATTTCCAAAACACATTAAGAAAGTCTCTAAAACTTTAGTTTCTTGTCCTCAAAATAAAGAACATATGACAGTTTGAGTTTATAATGAAAACTTTGAAGTATAAAATAGAAGAAAAACATATAAAGCAAATACTCCTCTCTCCAAATTCTATTGCTTAATTAGTTTAACAAGCTTTGAACATTTCAAAGATAAAATAGCACGTAAGAAAGCAGGATATATTAATCATTAATGTCATTGCTGTGAGTAGACATTGTTTTACCTGGAAATGATTTCTGGGATATTTAGAATTTCTAATAAAAATTCTAGGAAGCCTTGTAACCATTGTGGTGAAGTGGCAAAAGTGTCGCGGTCTAGAGTTAGAGGACCAGGTCTTGAATTCTAACCTTCTTTTTTATGTTACTATCATATGATTCATTTTGGCCTGTAGTTTTCTCATATGTAGAAGAGGGGCTTTGGAATAGATCGAGGGCTATTAACTTTTTTGTGTGTCCTTTGGCAGTCTGGTGAAACCAATGGACCATTTCTGAGAATAATGTTTTAAAATGCATCAAATAAAACACATCAATTTACAAAAGAAAATAATTAAATTAAATACTATTATCAAAATATTTTAAAAAAATAAATCCACAGACCCTAGGCAGAGAATTCCTGTACTAAGATGATCTTTAAATATCTTTCAATTCTAAATTCTTTGAAGAGAAGAGAAACTCTTGAATCCTCAAGAAATGAAATCATCTTAATGATCTGTCAAAAAGTAAATCTGACTGCCTTCCTACCTTTCCAATCTATCTATCAGTACTTTGAATATATTTTTAAGTAAAGGAGGTTCCTCTCCAGTTTCCCTTAGGGTTCTTATACAGAGTTTCTGATTCCATTTCAACTCCCTCCACTTTTTTTATCCAATGGTTCTTTGTATCTCTCTCTCTCTCTCTCTCTCTCTCTCTCTCTCTCTCTCTCTCTCTCTCTCTCTCTCTCTCTCTCTCTCTCTCTCTCTGTGTGTGTGTGTGGCCAAGCTTTTTCACATGTGAGGAAGTAAAATATGAATTGAAATTTCTGCTTTATCTTGTAGTAAAATAGAGTTCCTTATATTTCAAATCATGGGGCATGACCAGAAGTGTATATACCCCACTTACACTTGAGTGGGAGTGGTCTGTGACCCATGTGTACAATAGTGGGCCAAATAAGAATTGACTGACTGTCCCCTGGGCAGTCCTAAGCAAATCTTTAGCTATAATTGGTACACATAAAATGGAAGGAAGTCCAAGTCACAGGAAGTAACAAAAAGAAATGGTCTTTAAAAATGCCACAAACTTCCTGTGAAGGGGTCTTTCACCTTCAACTTGATCTTCAAGGAGCTCCAGCTTGAGACTTCAGACTGCTCTTGAACTTTTCCTTTAGAACTACCATGTGTGGTGAGTAAAAAAGACTGACTTCTTTCTTGGATTTTCTGAAGGGACTAGCCTCAGGAGAGGCCTACCCTCTTGGAAGGATTCATGCATCCCCAGGTCCTCTGCTCAAGACTGAGGCCCATCCAGCTAAGGAATAATTAGCTCTGCCAGGGTTGAGCCAGGGTCAGAGCAAAATACTTAGTGTGTAGGTTAGATATCTTACCCTATCTTTTCTCTGATTTTCTTATTTACATTCTTTCTACATTTTATAAATAAATTGCTAAAAAAATAAATTTAGAATTGATTAAATTCCTATTGACCCTACTCTTGTAATCTAGTCCAACCATTTATATTAACCCCTTACATTTTGGTCCTTACACTCCCAACTGAATATCGAGGTTATTCTCTCTTTGAATCAATTCTGATGAGAGCAAGGTTTAAACATTACTGGTCATCACCCTCATTGTCTCTTCCACCTTAATAGCATTTTTGTACTTCTTCAGGTAAAATGATTTACCCCACTATATGTCTCGCTTTCTGTTGTGGGATGGTCCAACCTCCCACAGGGAATGGGGTCTTAGAGGTGGGATGGTGTTGGTGGAATGATTGATGGGACACAGCTTTCTATTCAACCCACAAAATAGGTTTCTCAGGATAAACTGCTCCCCGTTTGGCTGAGGGTTGGCTTTATTTTATACCGTCATGATCACATACTTACTTGGAACATAATTTCATTCTCAACATGCATGTTTTCATAGAACATAACAACAGACATGAAGCCTAAGGAGATAGTCAACAAAACATTGTTGCTAAATGCAGGGTCAGAGGGTAGAATCAACATGACACTTTGCCAGAAGTTTTTATGACTAGAAAAGAGGATCCTATTTAAGTGGGCATATAAGAATACTTAGGTTTAATTTTGTAAGTGCGATCTCCTGGAAATATTCTGGGGGAACAGAGTGGGACATCTGTATTAACCCTGAAAGCATGTTGCTCTCATATATATTTCCTGGGGAATCATAACAATTCCAATAATAAGGGGATGTTAATAAGGAAAATTACTTGGGGGGAGGGTTTCAATGGATGTTTTCATCCTTCCTGAGTGCTGCTTTGCAGTCCCCAGTTTCCACGTGTGACTGTGTCAAACAGTGTGGTCTTTGATGGCTCCTGGCACCTTCCCTCTTCTCTCAGTGCAATCCTCTCTTTTACCCTATTCTTTTGGATATCATGTCATCATAGTCAACTTATTCCCACATGTTCTGTATCTAAGTATACTAATAATGACACAATTCTTAAGAGTTAATGAGTATCATCTTCCCATATAGTATAATAGCAAGGGGGAACTTAAAAAAGGGAAGGACCAGTGAATAGCTGTTTGAGGACTGAGTTCTGTGTGGCACTTCCTCTTTCTTCCACTAAGTTGAGCAGCTTTAATGGAGTCAGTTAGTAAGACTAGACTCTAGTCACTAGAGGGTAAGTCTACTCCCCACAGCTTCCTTCTAAATTGATGAATTGAAACTCCCCTCCTACTACATAGACTTTGAATCAATTTCTGTTATAACTCAAAGTATCTAATTTATTCTGGTATTTAAGGAATGAGGAAATGAAAGGAAGGGAAAGGAAAGAAAGGACAGAGGGAAAAAGGGAGGTCCCTACTATTTCTTTTCTACTACAACTTTTGAAGGTTTGACCAAAGAAATCTCTCTAGGGAATATGCTCTGAATTTCCTAAGGGAAAAATAGAATCTCTATTCCAAATGTTGTTTTCAGTTGGGCATTGAGATCTTCATTCAGTTCAAGGAGAAAGGATTTGGACATGCGTACTTTCTTTCATCCAGCTCCCCACAGAGTCCCAGATAAGAAGAACAAGTCTTTCTGCTCTTGAGTCTTCATGGAACTCTCGCATCCCCTGCAGGTTCTGACAGTTCCATTTGCTATTCTTTTGAGGCATCCCTTCAAATTTCAGATTTTCTTTTTGCTCCCCCATTTCTGTGTCCATACAAAATCAGCCAGACTTTGCACATTATGGTTCTTTACTTACCTGAATGATTTACTAATGTCTTCTAACTATCTATTATATGAAAAATACTATTCTAAATATTCCACCCCTCCAAAATAACAAATCTTAATCTATCTTCACTATCCTAATGCTTTCTAAATCTCAAACTAAGATTTTGGGTTTATAGGAAAGTGGAAAAGGTAGGGAAAAGTCAAATTCAAATATAGAAGTATTTTTTTTAACACCAACAACAGATTCAACAATTGTAACATTTTTGTAACAAACTTAATCATCCTATCACAATGAAACATAACACTTGTATTATGAACTCTTATAAACTCTATTAACTCCTAAGATATATGTCTTTTAAACTTATTGTAAGATATAGTATCATTCTGTCCCTAATCTGTCTCAAGTTCCAAACTTTCCTGAGGTAATCTTTCCCTGTTTGTTAATCGCTAGTCCATTAGTATCCTAAAACTTTATTAGTAAATTAATCCATTAGTATCCTACAAATGTACATTGTTCTTTCTGTACAAACTTTACATATGTACAACTATGATACATTTTTACATGAGTTCTGACCAGAAGTCATTCAGATAAGAATCTTTGTAACTTCTTGGTCCTGCAGAAGCTCAAATCGGTTGATATTAATTCAATGTAATCCAAAATCAGTATGAAATAATTGTATGTGCTAATTATGAATTGTTACATACTTACTCCATCCATGAGTCCTCTTCATGTTATGCTTTTTGATGTAAATGTATGCATTGACCTATATGTGAGATTAACATGTATGACAAAAAATCTTATGTGACCCATTATCCTCAGTCTTTGATTTTAAAGTTCTTTTGGTGTCCTTGGTGTTGATTGAATGCAAATCAGGTTCTGTATATTCCTCAGTACAGCTTTCATATTTGTCTGTTGTCTCATCTTGATTGAAGTCCTGTATTCTCTGATGATTTTAAAATACAGAATCATGCATGTGTGTAAGATTATTATATGTATGCATATAAGATTGATTTTCTTCATGTGTGCATGTGCATGTAAGTCTGAAATCTTCATGTGTGCATGTCAGTCTTCTATGTTGTGAATATTCATGTATGGGTGTATGCAACATATTTTTCTAATTTTTTTATAAGTGTATCCTATGATTTTGAGATTTGATATGAATTTTTGTCATTTGATATCTGGTTATCTGGAGATTTGGTTCTGTGGAGACTTGGATTTTGGGAGATTTGGGTATATGGAGATAGAAATTTTCTTTTACTCTTGATTTAATCTTGACTGTTATGTGTCTTTCTGCTAGCAGGAGTTTGTTTTACTGTCAGTAGAGATCCGATTGTTATCTGGAGCTATTTTCTTGATACCTAGGATTATCTCATATTTTTATGTAGTGCCTTTATTCTGTTTTTTCTTCTTTTACTCTCATTTTAGTAATTTCCATTTATAGGGACAATTTAAGTTGTTGCTAGGGCATTTGGCAGTACTTCAGATTCTGATATTTCTTATGCATTTTCTTCAGGTTGTTTCTCTAAATCTTCTATATTGCTTTCAATATTGTGGCTATAATGTTGTTTCTTGTGATATGCCTGAAACTATTAGGTAATATCTTCATGGTATATCCTCCCTCTCTTTCTCCCCCTGTAGATATTGATTTTTAGGTGGAGGATGAGAGATATGGGTAACCTTTTTCAGTTCTCATCTGTAAGTTGGTTTTAAATGCCTTTGATAACAGATTCATGGTTTCATCCTGTGTAGGTAGGGTGCTTCAATAGCATCTTAGATGTTTCCCATCTTCAATTACTGGGGTCTTTGGACTTGTCATAGTTATGTATCTATGAATTTATCGATATGAGCTTAGGGGTTTTCCTGTTTTAGTTAAATTTTCTTTGTGGTTCTTATGTCAGATCTTAGATCTAATGAGCAAAAAGAACAAAGCCTTTATGGATTGGAAAAATAACCCAAACTCTGCTCCTAAAAAGGACAGATTCAAGTCTCTCCAAGCCAGGGCGCAGTGTGTGATCAGGAAGATGCAAGACCAATGGTGGGGAAAAAAGGCAGAAGAAATCCAGTGCTTTGCTGATACAAAAAACTACAAACAATTTTTCAGTGCCCTCAAGACTGTCTATGGGCCATTAAAACCCACAACTGAGGGACTTCCAGTCAAGATGGCGGCTTAGAGAAAGCTAAAGTTCAGATCTCCGGAAACCCTTCCCTACCGAACTCAAACTATTTGCTCCTAGGGCACCGAAATTCAAAACGAACAACAGCATAGACCCCGGGAATCCTCCTCTTGGACCTGGATCAAAAGGTAATGTCCCCCCCCTCCCCCCAAGCCAGAATCTGAGAACACTCGGACCTAAGGGATAGGCAGAAGGAAGGTCCCAGGACCCATCCCCCCCAACCCAGAGCACTGAGTCCAAGGCAGCAGAGGGAACTTCAGAGCCTCAGGGCCGGCTATTCTGAAGGCCGCTTCCTGAAAACAACCTGACTCAGATGAGGGGCCACCCAACACAGACAGCAGGGAAACAGAGAGAGATGGGGGGAACTTGTAACCCCCTGGCTGGATCCTTCCATCCGAGTCTCACGGAAGGTCCCTGCCTCAGGGCATACTCAGTTCAACCCAGGGAAAGCTAATCCTATCAGGAGCCCTCGGAGCTCCGGGAAGCCATGGCCTCTCCCCCCCTCAGAGTGCTGGCTCTTCTGGCCGTCTAAGGCATAGAAACAAACACCCCGCAGAAAGGGCCAAGCCAGGCTCAGAGCATGGAAGTAAGGCAAAGTAGAAGCATCGGGAGGGAACTGAGGAGGGCAGTAACACGGAAACACCAGCAATTTCTGGCTTCCCCGGGAAGACAGAACAACAACAGCATAGAACGGACAATCTACCTAGGGCTAAAACCTCTGAACACCAGACAGAGATAAGAAAAGCCAGTCCTCCCCATTCAGATAGAGATAGCAAACTCCACAGAAGCACAAAATTCCCCAAATTCCAAGAAATACAAGAAGTAGGGGGCGACTTTGGACACATTTTATGGAGCAAAAATACAAAATACAGAGGAGATAGAAATGGAAACACAAGCAAATGCTCAGAAACCTTCCAAAGGAAAAGGAAACTCTCCACAAACCCATGAAGAATTTGATTTGGAAAGGATCAAAAAGATGGAAGCCTTCTGGGAGGAAAAGTGGGAAATAATGCAAAAGGAATTCACGCATCTACAAAATCAGTTTGACCAAAGTGAAAAGGAAAACCGGGCTTTAAAGGTCAGAATTAGGCAACTCGATGACAACGAGCAAGAACTAATAAAGCAAAGCCAAAAGACCAAGAAATTAGAAGAGAACATAAAATATCTCACTGACAAGGTGACAGACTTGGAAAATAGAGGGAGAAGAGACAATTTAAGAATAATTGGACTACCAGAAAAGCCAGAAATGAACAGCAAACTCGACATCATAATACAAGATATAATCAAAGAAAATTGCCCAGATATCCTAGAACAAGAGGGCAATAATACAGGCATTGAAAGAGTTCACAGAACACCCTCTACACTAAATCCCCAAAAGACATCTCCCAGGAATGTAATTGCCAAATTCCAAAGCTTTCAAGCAAAAGAAAAAATCTTACAAGAAGTGAGAAAAAGATAATTTAGATATAAAGGAATGCCAATCAGGGTCACACAAGACCTTGCAAGTTCTACTCTGAATGACCGTAAGGCATGGAACATGATTTTCAGAAAGGCAAGAGAGCTGGGCCTTCACCAAGAATCAGCTATCCATCAAAACTGACTATATACTTCCAAGGGAAAGTATGGGCATTCAACAAAATAGAAGATTTCCAAGTTTTTGCAAAGAAAAGACCAAAGCTCTGTGGAAAGTTTGATATTGAAAAACAAAGAGCATGGAATACCTGGTAAATATGAAGGAAAGGGAAAAGGAGAATAATGTTATCTTTTTCTTTTACTCAAACTCTCTTCTAAAAGGACTACATTTATATCAATCTATGTATACTAACATGTGGGGAAAATGTAATGTGTAAATAGGGGGAAAAGAAAGACCAAATAGAATAATATTTCTCACACAAAGATGCACACAGGAAGGGGAGGGGAAGAAAACTCCTATAAGAAGGAGAGGAAGAGAGTTTTTACTTAAACCTTACTCTCAGGAAAATCAACTCTGAGAGGGAAGAACATCCAGATCCATTGGGATCTTGAATTCTATCTTACCCAACAAGGGTAGGGAGAAGGGAAAACCAAGGGGGGGTAGTGGGGAAGGGAACACAAAAAAGGGAGGGAAGAAGAGGGGGAAGGGGGAGGGAGCAAAAAGGGAGGGACTAGAAGGGGAAACATATCAAGGGAGGGGACAAGGGAGACTGATTTAAAGTAAATCACTGGACTAAAAGGTAGGGCTGAAGAAGAAAGGTTAGAATTAGGGAAGGATATCAAAATGCCAGGGAGTCCACAAGTGACAGTCATAACTTTGAACATGAATGGGATGAACTCACCCATAAAACGTAGATGAATAGCAGAATGGATTAGAATCCAAAACCCTACCATATGTTGTCTTCAAGAAACACACATGAGGTGGGTAGACACCCACAAGGTCAGAATTAAAGGATGGAGTAAGACCTTCTGGGCCTCAACTGACAGAAAGAAGGCAGGAGTGGCAATCATGATATCTGATAAAGCCAAAGCAAAAATAGACCTGATCAAAAGGGATAGGGAAGGTAATTATATTTTGTTAAAAGGGACTTTAGATAATGAGGAAATATCACTGATCAACATGTATGCACCAAATAATACAGCACCCAAATTTCTAATGGAGAAACTAGGAGAATTGAAGGAAGAAATAGACAGTTAAACCATATTAGTGGGAGACTTAAACCAACCATTATCAAATTTAGATAAATCAAATCAAAAAATAAATAAGAAAGAGGTAAAAGAAGTGAATGAAATCTTAGAAAAATTAGAATTAATAGACATATGGAGAAAAATAAATAGGGATAAAAAGGAATACACCTTCTTCTCAGCACCACATGGCACATTCACAAAGATTGACCATACACTAGGTCACAGAAACATGGCACACAAATGCAGAAAAGCAGAAATAATAAATACAGCCTTTTCAGATCACAAGGCAATAAAAATAATGATCAGTAATGGTACATGGAAAAATAAATAAAAAACTAATTGGAAATTAAACAATATGATACTCCAAAATTGTTTAGTTAGAGAAGAAATCATAGAAACAATTAATAATTTCATCGAGGAAAATGACAATGGCGAGACATCCTTTCAAACCTTTTGGGATGTAGCCAAAGCTGTAATCAGAGGTAAATTCATATCCCTGAGTGCATATATTAACAAACTAGGGAGAGCAGAGATCAATCAATTGGAAATGCAAATAAAAAATCTTGAAAGCGATCAAATTAAAACCCCCCAGCAGAAAACCAAATTAGAAATCCTAAAAATTAAGGGAGAAATTAATAAAATCGAAAGTGATAGAACTATTGATTTAATAAATAAGACAAGAAGCTGGTACTTTGAAAAAACAAACAAAATAGACAAAGTACTGGTCAATCTAATTAAAAAAAGGAAGGAATAAAAGCAAATTAACAGCATCAAAGAGGAAAAGGGGGACATCACCTCCAATGAAGAGGAAATTAAGGCAATCATTAAAAATTACTTTGCCCAATTATATAGCAATAAATACACCAATTTAGGTGATATGGATGAATATATACAAAAAATACAAACTGCCTAGTCTAACAGAAGAAGAAATAGAATTCTTAAATAATCCCATATGAGAAATTGAAATCCAACAAGCCATCAAAGAACTCCCTAAGAAAAAATCCCCAGGGCCTGATGGATTCACCAGTGAATTCTATCAAACATTCAGAGAACAGTTAATCCAAATACTATACAAACTATTTGACATAATAAGCAAAGAGGAAGTTCTACCAAACTCCTTTTATGACACAAACATGGTACTGATTCCAAAACCAGGCAGGTCAAAAACAGAGAAAGAAAACTATAGACCAATCACCCTAATGAATATAGATGCAAACATCTTGAATAGGATACTAGCAAAAAGACTCCAGCAGGTGATCAGAAGGGTCATCCACCATGATCAAGTAGGATTTATACTGGGGATGCAGGGCTGGTTCAATATTAGGAAAACCATTCACATAATTGACCACATCAACAAGCAAACCAACAAGAACCACATGATTATCTTAATAGACACAGAAAAAGCCTTTGATAAAATACAACACCCATTCCTATTAAATTCCTATTAAAATCCTATTAAATTCCTATTAAAAACACTAGAATGCATAGGAATAGAAGGGTCATTCCTAAAAATAATAAACAGTATATATCTAAAACCATCAGCTAATATCATCTGCAATGGGGATAAACTAGATGCATTCCCAATAAGATTGGGAGTGAAACAAGGATGCCCATTATCAACTCTATTATTTGACATTGTACTAGAAACACTAGCAGTAGCAATTAGAGAAGAAAAAGAAATTGAAGGCATCAAAATAGGCAAGGAGGAGACCAAGTTATCACTCTTTGCAGATGACATGATGGTCTACTTAAAGAATCCTAGAGATACAACCAAAACTAATTGAAATAATCAAGAACTTTAGCAAAGTTGCAGGATAGAAAATAAACCCACATAAGTTATCAGCATTTCTATATATTTCCAACACAGCTCAGCAGCAAAAACTAGAAAGAGAAATCCCATTCAAAATCACCTTAGACAAAATAAAATACCTAGGAATCTATTTCCTGAGACAAACACAGGAACTATATGAACACAACTATAAAACACTCTCCACAGAACTAAAACTAGACTTGAGCAATTGGAAAAATATTAACTGCTCATGGGTAGAATGAGCCAATATAATAAAAATAACCATCCTACCCAAGCTTATTTATCTATTTAGTGCCATACCCATTGAACTCCCCAAAAATTTCTTTACTGATTTAGAAAAAATCATAACAAAGTTCATTTGGAATAACAAAAGATCAAGCATATCCAGGAAAATAATGAAAAAAAAAAACCAAAACAAATGATGAGGGCCTTGCAGTCCCAGACCTTAAACTATATTACAAAGCAGCAGTCATCAAAACAATTTGGTACTTTCTAAGAGACAGAAAGGAGGATCAGTGGAATAGATTGGGGGCAAGAGACCTCAGCAAGACAGTATAGGATAAACCCAAAGATCCCAGGTTTTGGGACAAAAATCCACTATTTGATAAAAACTGCTGGGAAAATTGGAAGACAGTATGGGAGAGATTAGGAATAGATCAACACCTCACACCCTACACCAAGATAAATTCAAAATGGGTGAATGACTTAAACATAAAGAAGGAAACCATAAGTTAATTGGGTAAACACAGAATAGTATACATGTCAGATCTTTGGGAGGGGAAAGACTTTAAAACCAAGCAAGACATAGAAAGAATCACAAAATGTAAAATAAATAATTTTGACTACATCAAATTAAAAAGCTTTTGTACAAACAAAACCAATGTAACTAAAATCAGAAGGGAAACAAGAAATTGGGAAAAAATCTTCATAGAAACCTCTGACAAAGGTTTAACTACTCAAATTTATAAAGAGCTAAATCAATTGTACAAAAACCCAAGCCATTCTCCAATAGATAAATGGGCAAGGGACCTGGATAGGCAGTTTTCAGATAATGAAATCAAAACCATTAATAAGCACATGAAAAAGTGCTCTACATCTCTTATAATCAGAGAAATGCAAATCAAAACAACTCTGAGGTATCACCTCACTCATAACAGATTGGCTAACATGATAGCAAAGGAAAGTAATGAATGCTGGAGGGGATGTGGCAAAGTAGGGACACTAATTCATTGCTGGTGGAGTTGTGAACTGATCCAACCATTCTGGAGGGCAATTTGGAACTATGCCCAAAGGGCGACAAAAGAATGTCTACCCTTTGATCCAGCCATAGCACTGCTGGATCTGTACCCCAAAGAGATAATGGAGAAAAAGACTTGTACAAGAATATTCATAGTTGCGCTCTTTGTGGTGGCCCAAAATTGGAAAACGAGGGGATGCCCATCAATTGGGGAATGGCTAAACAAATTGTGGTATATGTTGGTGATGGAATACTATTGTGCAAAAAGGAATAATAAAGTGGAGGAATTACATGGAGACTGGAACAACCTCTAGGAAGTGATGCAGAGCGAGAGGATCAGAACCAGGAGAACATTGTACACAGAGACTAATACATTGTGGTATAATCGAACGTAATGGACTTCTCCATTAGCGTCAATGCAATGTCCCTGAACAATCTGCAGTGATCTATGATAAAAAACACTATTCAGAAGCAGAGGATAAACTGTGGGAGTAGAAACACCGAGGAAAAATAACTGCCTGACTACAGAGGTTGAGGGGACATGACAGAGGAGAGACTCTAAATGAACACTCGAATGCAAATATTAACAACATTGCAATGGGTTCAAATCAAGAACACATGTGATAACCAGTGGAATACCTTGAACAGAACCTGAGTCTCTACATTTTCTTCATAGACCTGACAAAGGCGTTCGACACAGTGAACAGGAATGCATTGTGGGTGATCCTCAGCAAGCTCGGTTGCCCAGCAAAATTCGTCAAACTGATCTAGCTCTTTCATGTCGACATGACAGGGGAAGTCCTATCTGGTGGAGAGACTTCTGATTGCTTCAACATCTCCAATGGCATGAAACAAGGCTGTGTCCTCGCTTCGGTACTATTCAACCTATTTTTCACCCAAGTATTACGACATGCTGTGATGGATCTAAATCTGGGCATCTACATCAAATACCAACTGGATGGCTCACTATTCGACCTTCGCCACCTGATTGCACAAACAAAGACAACAGAGAGACTCATCCTGGAAGCTCTCTTCGCAGATGACTGTGCTCTCATGGCCCACCTAGAAAATCATCTTCAAACCATTGTGGACAGGTTCTCTACTGCAACAAAACTGTTTGGCCTGACTATCAGCCTCAGCAAAACAGAGGTGCTATTCCAACTTGCACCAGGGAGGCCAATGAACCAGCCGTGCATTACAATCAACGGCACGCAGCTTTCTAACGTCAACACTTTCAAATACCTGGGCAGCACCATCGCCAATGACGGGTCCCTAGACCACGAGATTAATGCCAGGATCCAAAAGGCCAGCCAGGCACTTGGGAGGCTGCGCTGCAAAGTCCTCCAACACAGAGGTGTAAGCACTGCGACGAAGCTCAAAGTGTATAACTCAGCGGTCCTCAGCTCGCTCCTGTATGGTTTTGAGACATGGACACTGTACCGGAAGCACATGAAACAGCTGGAGCAATTCCACCAACGCTCCCTCTGGTCAATCATGAGGATCCGATGGCAGGACCGAATCACCAACCAGGAAGTCCTCGACAGAGCCAACTCCACCAGCATCGAAGTCATGGTCCTCAAAGCCCAGCTACAATGGTCTGGACACGTCATCCGCATGGACCCACAGCGAATACCAAGACAGGTATTCTATGGTGAACTGTCAGCTGGACTCAGGAAACAAGGTCAACCAAACAAAAGATTCAAGGATCAGCTAAAGTCAAACTTGAAGTGGGCTGGCATGACACCAAAGCAACTAGAACTCGCTGCCTCTGACAGAAGCAGCTGGCGAACCCACAATAACCATGCCGCCACCACCTTTGAAGATGAGCGATGTCGACGTCTTGCCGCTGCGCATGAATGCCGACACCAGGCCACAACCGCATGTCCTGTAACAACTGGAGTCCCATGCCCCATGTGCCACAAACTTTGTGCCTCAGTCTTTGGACTTCAAAGCCATATGAGGGTACACCGTAGATGAACACACACAAAGACAATTGTCATTCTTGGTCACCGAGAGACTACTACTATACTTAGTACTAATCTTTGTTCTCATAAGGTTTAGTATTGTATGTTACCTTATGGAATTTAAACTAGTCCTGGTCTCAACTCTTCTCAACAGATGGTATTTGTTAATGATATGATGTTGAAGGTGAGAGAAAGTAGATATGATAATATTGATCTCTTCTTTAGTTTATTCTCTAGTATATTTCTTCTAATTCATTATCACTGTCCCTCCAAAGTAAAATTTCTTTACAAATTCTTCATAATTATTGACTCCAGCAATAGCAAATATTTCCTCTACTGACAAAGAGTTTCCTGTGTTTATAATTGCTTTATCATCAGAATCATATTCAGAAAAACTTGTTTCTTCTGAATCTAGGTATTCACTATGACAATTTCCATCCCACACATCCCAATCTTTGTAAACTTTATCACAGAACTTTATGTATTCATAGGCTTCTCATTCTTCATCACTGTTTTGATCCACTATTATTGTGCCATTTGGTATTGTATCATCTGGGTCTAAGTCTGACTCTTCGTCACTGATTTATATAATCTTCAGGTTTTTCATTGGATTTTGTTCAATGACATGTAATCTTGTGTCAGGTGTTGTTAACTCAGATTTTATGTCTTGGTATTTTTTCATTGATTTCTATATTTCCCAGTTGTTTTTCTAGTTGTTTCCCAATAATAAACTCCAAATCTGTGTTATGTGGTGACAAATTTGATACTTAAGGATTTACTGTGTCTTGAAGATATGCTATGCTGTTACTAAAGTGCATAGGTACTACCATGTCTTTTGTCTCAACTTTTTGTTCATGTGCCCCCTCTTTTGAATCTGTTGAGGTAGAAACCCTTTCCTTTATGTTGGTATCTTCAGGGAATGACTTTACTACAGATGCACTTTCCCCTGTATCACTGAGATCTGTGTATACTGTTTTCCTCACTTCATTCCATACATATGGTTCAGGTGTTTGAATTGTTAAAGAACCAGTTGTCATGTTGTTGATTTGCATTGCCCCTACATCAGCTGTTGACTGTATGGTTGGAATAATGAAAAATTCTTGGTTTAATTCATTTCCTCACTGATCTTCATTAACACTCTGTTCTGTAAGTTGTTTCACTGACTGAGAACATGAATCAAAACCATGGATAGCTGCCTGCTGTCTTTCATTCAGATTGTCAGATAGTCCCCCTGCATTTAGAACTTTGACTTCATGGATGCTGTTTCCTGCATTCCATTGATATTTTCAAATTTTACAGTTGTATATTCTGGTAATGATGTCAACCTATCAATACCCCATTTCTAGAAGTATAATCATTTAAATTTGAATTTTCCTTGTTATACTCTAATGGATAAAAAAATCTCAGCTTCAGGGTTCAAACTAGTTCTTTTTTCCACACAAGTATTCATTAAGCAGCAGTTTGTTCTTTCAATTAGTCCAAATGGGAATTTGTTCATTTCTGTGAGAGTATTTACTTTATATTCAGGTTTTACATTTATAGGTGTCTTAGTAGCAGTTATCTCTGCTCTTACCTTACTGAGCTGGTTTAGAGAATTGTGATTTTGTTTCCTTTTTGCTGATATCAACCTATGGTGTTGATGCAAGTTTTTATAACTTTTTATTCTCTGATCAATCCCTAAACTAAATCTACATCCAAAGAAATTTTCCAGGTATGTTTTGATTTGTTCTTTGGTTTTCTCTTGTCCAGTTACTATACTCCTTGTTTCTGAACTTTCTACATCTTGTTTCATCTCTGCAATTATATTTCTGATCTCTGTTTCCATCTCCATAACTTCTCTCTGCTTTTTACTAATGTTTTGTTTCAACCCTTCATGGGAAACTCTCACAGAACCTATAAATTCACTCGCAGGTACCACCTTTGTAACCTCATCTCCCTTTTTGTATTTTAATTTCAATCCCTTTTGTTCCTTGTTTTTGACACTAGTCCAATCATTTTCCCCATACACAATCTCTTGCTTTAATAAATTAGGGTCCTGGCTTCATGCTGTATATCTCCCTTTTGCCACAATATCAGAGTAGTGTGGTTTTGCACCTTTTTTTAATAGCTTCCTGAATTGATTTTAAATCCGGTGTTTGTGAATCTTTTAATGAGCAGTGCAAGCAGCAAGTACTCCTGTAATAAGTTTTGCTCTGGTTATTTGCCTGGTTTCTTGTGTTTCTGTTATTACCCTGTTCATATTTTTCTTTAAATAGCAATCTCTGAATATGTGAATGAGCCTGTTGCATAAAAAGCATTTCCTTGTTTCTCTCTGACCCCTTTGATTTTGGTAAGAAGGTCTAGAGTATGTTTTGATTGTGTTTAGGCTTTTCACTTCTTCAATTTCCTTTTGTCTCAATGTGTCTTTGGTACTTTGCAATTTTTGTTTGAGATCATCTTTCTCCCTTTCCTGCTCTTTCTGATTTTCATAAAGGTAAATTGTTATGTCCCTTAGTTCTGAAATAGAGATGGTATCATATTTAGGGAAGAAATTCCTGAAAAAAATTCTTAATTCCATGTTGCATCCCTTCAAAAACTGCCTTCTGATATGGGCCACTGATTCTTGTGAGTTCTGACTAATTCCCATAATTGACTCTATGTTTTCTGTCAATCTGTTAATGTAAGTGGCAGGGTGCTCATTCTTTTCCTGCACCATCTTGTCAAATTTGGTCCAAGCATTTTGTTTAGAGCAAAATGACTTTATTGCTTGCAGAAGGTCTTCTCTGCATCTCTTTAAGTATGTGAAGTTAGTTGCTCTAGAGAAATTGAAATCCTCATGTTTGTGCACCCTAGGCCAGTCTGTCAAGCTCTCATCTTGCCTGATCTTTTCTAAAAATTGCTTTTGTTCATGGGGGCTATATAACTCTCCCATAATCAAATCAAGATCGTCAAAATTGGGCTCAAAAAATTTGAAGGCATGTTTCAGCTCTTTGAAACATTTATAGGATTCATTTATGAATTTGGGGAATCATTTTTTCAGTGAGTCCAAGTCTTGGGTCATGAAAGACTTGTGTACTTTTGAATGTAACCCACCACCTCCATCAGTGATTTTTGTCATGTAACAAAGAGGCAGGATTTTATGTGCCCCTGTGACCTCATTTGATGTGTTCTCCTGTCTGGTACTGTCCTTTGCATTGTCAGAAACCTTGTCCTTTGCCATGGTGTCATTTGTCTTGTTTGTATCAATTTCTAAATCAACTTTGTCCCCAATCATATCTTTAGGTGTTTCAGCCCCTTCCTAGCATTTTCCCTTTCCCTTCTTGTCAAATATTCATCGCACATTTTCTGGACCAAGTCTTCTAATTTACTGCCTAATATAAATCAGTGCAGCCTTCCTAGGTGTTAGCATCCTTAGAACAGATATTAAGTAAGAGAGGATCTGTATGGTGGCCATGAGGATCATGTAGACTTGGGTCACAACCTGCCAAATGGTATCATGGTGATGAATGATGTGGTGTTAGTTATTAGTTCTACTGTGTCCATCATGACATTAGTCACAGTATTGTATATTATACAATACTCCCAATAAATCACTAATGCCATAAGCACAGATGCCCAAAAAATCTATTGCAGCATCATGCTTTCTTTTCAATACTCCTCTGTCCTAGCCCTTCAAAACATGGATACCCTTGTTTTGGAGTTCCAACTGACAACCCTCCTTTCAGTTGCCTGGGATGGATTCTGGATTTTTTCTAGGGTGCCAAGTTGTAATACGAAGGAGGACTTTAAAAAGGGAAGGACCAGTGAATAGCTGTTTGAGGACTGAGTTCTGTGTGGCACTTCCTCTTTCTTCCACTAAGTTGAGCAGCTTTAATGGAGTCAGTTAGTAAGACTAGACTCTAGTCACTAGAGGGTAAGTCTACTCCCCACAGCTTTCTTCTAAATTGATGAATTGAAACTCCCCTCCTACTACATAGACTTTGAATCAATTTCTGTTATAACTCAAAGTATCTAATTTATTCTGGTATTTAAGGAATGAGGAAATGAAAGGAAGGGAAAGGAAAGAAAGGACAGAGGGAAAAAGGGAGGTCCCTACTATTTCTTTTCTACTACAACTTTTGAAGGTTTGACCAAAGAAATCTCTCTAGGGAATATGCTCTGAATTTCCTAAGGGAAAAATAGAATCTCTATTCCAAATGTTGTTTTCAGTTGGGCATTGAGATCTTCATTCAGTTCAAGGAGAAAGGATTTGGACATGCGTACTTTCTTCCATCCAGCTCCCCACAGAGTCCCAGATAAGAAGAACAAGCCTTTCTGGCTCCAACTGCTCTTGAGTCTTCATGGAACTCTTGCATCCCCTGCAGGTTCTGACAGTTCCATTTGCCGTTCTTTTGAGGCATCCCTTCAAACTTCAGATTTTCTTTTTGCTCTTGGTCATCCCCTTATTCACAATAGCAAGGTGAACAGTTTGACCTTATTGAAGTCTTTAAGCTTTCTCTCTCCTGTTTATCTTTTTTTGCTTCTATTGAATCCTGCACTTCAATTTCAAATTTTCTCTTCAGGTCTGGTCTTTTTTTTCATCAGGAATGCTTGGAATTCCTCCATTTCTTTAAATGACTATCTCCCCCCCCCCCCCCCAAAAGGGATATACTCAGTTTTGCTGGGTGGGTGATTCATGATTCTAAACCTAGCTCCTTTGCCTTCTGGACTATCATATTTCAAACAATATATCTTTTAATGAAGAAGCTGCTAAGCCCTATGTATTCCTGACTGACTCCATGATATTCGAATTGTTTCCTTCTAGCTGCTTTTAGTGTTTTCTACTTGACTTTGGAGCTCTGGAACTTGGCTATAATATTCCTAGGACTTTTCCTTTGCAGACCTCTTTCAGAAGGTGATTGGTGGATTCTTTCAGTTTCTATTTTGCCCTCTGATTCTAGAATATCAAGGACATTTTTTTAAAATAATTTTTTTTTATTATATGATGTCTAGGTTTATTTTTTTAATTGTGGCTTTCAGGTGGTCCAATAATTCTTAAATTATCTCTTCCAGATCTATCTTCCAGGGTCAATTATTTTTTCAGTGAGAGATTTCATATTTTTTTTTTCATTTTTAAAAATTTGTTTTATTGTTTCTTGATGTCTTATGAAGTCATTAGCTTTCACTTGCCTAATTCTAATTTTTAAGGAATTATTTTCTTCAGTGAACTTCTAAATTTTCTTTTCCATTTGACTCATTCTACTTAAAAAAATTTATTCTTTCTCAACTACAAAATTCCCCCAATTTTAACTCCTTTTAAAAAACGTTTAAGCCAAATTTTCACTCTTCCTTTCTCTCTCCCTGAGATGCCCAGCAATTTGATAAAGATTCTACATGTGTAATAGTATAAAACACTTTCCCATGTTTGTCATTTTGTGAAAGAGAACTTGAACAAACCAAAGTGAGGAAATAAAAGTGAAATATGGCACATCTTGGTGTGTCAGTTCTTCCTTTGGAGGTGAAAGGCATTTTTTTGTCATGAGTCCTTGAGGATCTTCATCTATTTACTAAGTACAATGTTTTCCTTGTTGTATTCATTTCACTTGGTATCAGTCCATTTAGATCTTTGTAGGTTTATTTCAAATCATTCTTCTCATTATTTTTTTGTTGTATAGTAGTATTCCATTATAATCATGTACTACAACTTGTTCTGACATTCCCCAGTTGATGTATATCACCTCAGTTTCCAATTCTTTGTCACAACAAAAAGAACTGCTATGAATATTTTTATACAAAAGGCCATATTCCCTTTTAAAAATCTCTTTGGTAAAGAGATAATAAGGAAAGAGACTTGTACAAGAATATTCATAGCTGTGCTCTTTGTGGTGGCCAAAAATTAGAAAATGAGGGAATGCCCTTCAATTGGAAAATGGCTGAACAAATTGTGGTATATGTTGGTGATGGAATACTATTGTGCTAAAAGGAATAATAAAGTGGAGGAATTCCATGGAGACTGGAACAACCTCCAGGAAGTGATGCAGAGTGAGAGGAGCAGAACCAGGAGAACATTGTACACAGAGACTGACACACTGTGGTACAAGAGAATGTAATGGACTTCTCCATTAGTGTCAATGCAATGTCCCTGAACAATCTGCAGGGATCTACGAGAAAAAAAAAACAACTATCCTCAAGCAGAGGACAAAATGAGGGAGTAAAAACACCAAGGAAAAGCAACTGCTTGACTACAGAGGTTGAGGGGACATGATTGAGGAGAGACACTAAATGAGCATCCTAATGCAAATACCAACAACAAGGAAATGGGTTCAGAGCAAGGACACATGTGATACCCAGATGAATCGCGCATTGGCTAGGGGAGGGGTGGTGGGGGGGAGAGGAAAAGAAAGCGATCAGTTTCCAATGAATAATGTATGAAAATGACCAGATAAAATAATGTTTTAAAAACTAAAAAAAAAAAATAAAAAAATCTCTTTGGTATATAGAGTTGTATTGCTAGATCAAAGGCTATGCACATTTTAAAAGCCCCTTTGGGCAGTTACAGATTTTTCTCCACAATGGTTGGATCAGATCCCAATTCTAGCAGCAGTGCATTAGTACCCCAGTTTTCCCACACCTCCTCCAGCATTTTATTATCCAATTCTACTTTTTAATAAGTACTTTTTTTTCCATTGGATTTTTGTTCCTCTTTTCCTGTTTGGACAATTCTGCTTTTTAAGATGTTATTTTCTTCTTGTATCACTTTTATTTCTTATCCCCATTTTTCCTTTGTATTATTTAATTTTTGAACTCCTTTTTGAATTTTTCAGAGTTTGAGACCAATTCTCATTTTTCTTTTAAGTTTTGCATGTAGCTGCTTGGCCTTATTGTCCTATTCTGAGTTTGTAACTTGCTCTTCCTTATCTACTTGATAATTTCCTATGGTAAGGTTTTTAATGGACATTTGCTCATTTCCCCAGCATTTTTCTTGAGTTTTATTTTTATCTTAGAAGTGGCTCTATTTCTAGGGTAGAGGGGGCACTTCTTTAAAATATAGCATTTTTTTTGTTCCTGCCTCTAGATCTAGTTCTGGGTGTCTAAATGTTTCAGTTCTTCTAAGGAGGTATGATGGTCTCACCATAGGCTTACACTGGCCAGATACAGTGTGCTGGTGGTGCTCAGGGCCTCACCAAGTATCCTACCATAGACTTGTATTAGCCAGGCATCCTGGGAAGTTGTACAGGGGCTCATAACTTCAAGGGGTGGGCATGGAAATACTTTACTGTTGGCTTAGACAGAGTCTCAGTCTTGCTGTTGACCTGGGCCTTAAGCAGTGGAGGAAGGGGGGGCCTAGCTCTTGGTCTGCACTATTGGCAAGACTTTGTCCTAGATTCTTAATTTATAGATAGGGAAAATTTTCTAGGCATCCTCATTCTGGAATCTTACATTATCAGAGAAGGGAAGCTTCCTAGTTAGCACCAGCCTCTGCAATTGCTTTCCAAGAAACTTATGGTTAGAAGTCTCAGAATCTACTTTTATTTTCCTAGGCAGTACAAATCTGGACTCTAGCCTTTTGACCAAAAAAGGGAGTTTTCTTGGGTCTACCCTTGGAGGTCTCTTCTTGAGTGACAATAAGTTCAACAGTTTGGGGCCCAAACTTCTTTCCAGAGAAGGGAAATATCTTAAGAAGTCTCTTTCTTTGAAAAAACAGGACCATCTATTCTTATTGTTTGGGGAGGGAGGCGTGGGAGGGAACCCCCAAAGTTTATGCATTGCTCTCTGCTAAGTTATTCAGACAGTGCTGATTTGAAGAGAAATGGATTATTTATCTAGTATAGGGATATTATATGTGTGTTTCCCTTCTGGAAGAACCTAAAGTCTTTAGAGGTTTCTATGTGGTAGAAGAGACTCTCTGGAATGCCAGGATATTATTGCATGTCTGGCAGCTCAAATTGTGTATTTCTCTTCCATAGATCATGTAAAGTATAGAGTGGGAGTGCAACACTTTATAGGACTCCATGGAAAGGTGGGAACCATCAGAGAGGTAAGACAGTTGTACTGATTACTTGCTAACTTTTTATGAATCCCCTTAGCTATTTTCTATATTTATATGTGAGTTTCTATGAGTTCTTTTGTATCTTCTATTTTCTGAGGTGAAATTAAGACTGCTATATAGGATATGTAAAGGTTAAAAGTAGGAGATCAATAAAATTGAGGAGAGCATTTGAATAAAAACACTTAGTTTAATATGGAAAGAAGTATAGATAGAAAATAGAAAAAGAGGAAAAAGATGATTATTCCAAATACCCTCTGAGTATACCTAAATTCCTAATACTATCTAAAATTTCTAATAATCTACCTCTAACTGTATTCTGAGTACAGTTTCTTTTTGCCTGGAAAACACTGGGCCTACTCTAACCTGTTCTATCTATCAATGATTCACTAACTACCTAACTCCCTAAAAATTAGACAGCAGTTTTCTATAACCCAACTGTCAGTAGCCAACTTCCAGTAGCCCTTGCCTCACAGACAGACATCCTGCATTCTCTAGATCCAGAAGTGAAAGTCCCTGTCAGTGCTGCTTATTTTTCATTCTGCTGGTTTCCCTGGTAATGGAATATTCAGCCTTGGCTCACTGACTCCTGTTAGTTCTTTTATTTTTTATTTATTAATTTTTTTGTTTGCAAAGCAAAACATTTTAATTTATTTTTTCTAAACATTATTTTTATTTGGTCAATTTCAAACATTATTCATTGGACACAAAAATGATTTTCTTTTCCTCCCTCCCCTCTCACCATCCCTCCCATAGCCGATGTGTGATTCCACTGGGTATCACATGTGTCCTTGATCCAAACTCATTTCCATGTTGTTGGCATTTGCACTAGGATATTCATTTAGAGTCTACATCCCCAATCATGTCCCCTCGGCCCCTGTAGTCAAGCAGTTACCTTTCCTCAGTGTTTTTACTCCCACAGTTTGTCCTCTGCTTGTGCATAGTGTTTTTTTCTCATAGATCACTGCAGATTGTTCAGGGACATTGCATTGACGCTAATGGAGAAGTCCATTGTGTTCGATTGTACCACAGTGTATCAGTCTCTGTGTACAATGTTCTCCTGGTTCTGCTCCTTTCCCTCTGCATCACTTCCTGGAGGTTGTTCCAGTCTCCATGGAATTCCTCCACTTTATTATTCCTTTTTGCACAATAGTATTCCTTTACCAACATATACCACAATTTGTTCAGCCATTCCCCAATTGAAGGGCATCCCCATATTTTCCAATTTTTGGCCACCACAAAGAGCACAGCTATGAATATTCTTTACAAGCCTTTTTCCTTATTATCCCTTTGGGGTACAAACCCAGCAATGCTATGGCTGGGTCAAAAGGTAGGCAGTCGTTTATCACCCTTTGTGCATAGTTCCAAATTGCCCTCCAGAATGGTTGGCTCAATTCACAACTCCACCAGCAATGAATTAATGTCCCAACTTTGCCACATCCCCTCCAGCATTCATTACTTTCCATAGCTATCATGTTAGCCAATCTGCTAGGTGTGAGGTGATGCCTCAGAGTTGTTTTGATTTGCATCTCTCTGATTATCAGATATTTAGAACACTATTTCATGTGCTTATTTAATAGTTTTAATTTCTTTAACTGAAAACTGCCTATTCATGTCCTTTTTCCATTTGTCATTTGGAGAATGGCTTGATTTTTTTGTACAATTGATATACCTCTTTGTAGATTTGAGTAATTAGACCTTTGTTAGAGGTTTTTGTTATGAAAATTATTTCCCAATTTGTTGCTTCCCTTCTGATTTTAGTTACATTGGTTTTGTTTGTACAAAACCTTTTTAATTTGATGTAGTCAAAATTATTTATTTTTACATTTTGTGATTCCTTCTATATCTTGCTTGGTTTTAAAATCTTTCCCTTCCCAAAGGTCTTACATGTATACTATTCTGTGTTCACATAATTTACTTATTGTTTCCTTCTTTACGTTCAAGTCATTTACCCATTCTGTGTTTATCTTGATGTAGGATGTGAGGTGTTGATCCAAACCTAATCTCTCCCACACTGTCTTCCAATTTTCCCAGCAGTTTTTATCAAATAGTGAATTTTTGTCCCAAAAGCTGGGATCTTTGGGCTTATCATAGACTGTCTTGCTGAGGTCACTTACTCCAAGTCTATTCCACTGATCCTCCTTTCTGTCCCTTAGCCAGTAGCAAATTGTTTTGATGGCCACTGCTTTATAATATAGTCTGAGATCTGGTACTGCAATGCCTCCTTCCTTCACATTTTTTTCATGATTTTCCCTTGTGACAAGGAAATCACTTTAAAAGACAGATATATATTAATTTAAGGTCGCCAAGGAATTCAGCTATGTAATTCCTAAATGAAAACTCAAGTCAGCAGTCAATCTTTTATGGAGTTTAATTACAATAGGAGGAAGAAAGGAATTAGAGATAGAGAGAAAAGGGAGAGAAGGGAATAGGGCTTAAATACCCCTTCTGTTTAGGCTGGGCCAAAGGCCCAAGCCCTTAGATAGCTGGGGCAATGAAAGGAGATCAGTCCCTATTACTCACGTGACCAAAAATGGAGAAACAGTCTCAGAGGCCCCCACCTTCAGCTTCCTTCAGAGAAAGCTTCTCAGAGCACACACCAACCACACCGACCAACTTCTCAACCACCTCGAGTCTTCTCACCCCCCTATCCTTAAGGAAACCCTCCAAGTTGCCTCCTCTCAGTTCTCACATCTACCAATCACTGTCCATCAATTTCCCTGTGCCAATGGAGGCTCTAGCTTAACCCAGGACCGCCCAGAGGCTTTGCACATGTCTGTTGAAGGTCATATTTTCAAATAATTAAATCTTTGCTCCTTTGCTACAGCCCTTTCTAAATCCTGTTAACCTGAGTAGGGTAGAGATTGGAATAATTAAATTTTGATCTAGGCTGCAGCCCTTACTCAATCCTGTTAGGACTGAATAGGGTGGAGATTGATTCCAAGTATCTCCATTGTATCAATTCTAAAATCAATCATGACTCAAAGAAATTCCTGTTCTATGCTTAAGCATAGGTCAAAGTCCTTTCCATTGTTCAGCAAAAGGTTTTTGTCCTAAAGTAATCTTAAGAAGGGAGAAGAAGGAACCTCCCATGCCAATGGGGTTCACATTCCAATAGTCAAGACCCACTATCAATAGGAAATTTTTCAAGTATGAAATTTCCCAATGGTGAAATTTCCAACATTTATAAGTCTAAGAAATTTTGAGGTTTACACCCTGGCTACCCTTGATCTTTTGTTCTTCCAAATGAACTTTGTTATGGTTTTTTCTAATTCAGTAAAAAAGTTTTTTGGAGTTCAATGGGTATGGCACTAAATAGAGAGATAAGTTTGGGTAGCATGGTCATTTTTATTATATTAGCTTGTTCTACCCATGAGCAGTTAATATTTTTCCAATTGCTCAAATCTAGTTTTAGTTGTGTGAAAAGTGTTTTGTAGTTATGTTCATATAGTTCTAGTGTTTGTCTTGGCAGATAGATTCCTAAGTATTTTATATTGTCTTGGGTGAATTTGAATGGAATTTCTCTTTCTAATTCCTGCTGCTGAGATGTGTTGGAAATATATAGAAATGCTGATGACTTATGTGGATTTATATTGTATCCTGCAACTTTGCTAAAGTTGTTGATTATTTCCACTAGCTTTTTAGTTGATTCTCTAGGATTCTTTAAGTAGATCATCATGTCATCTGCAAAGAGTGATAGCTTGGTCTCCTCATTGCCAATTCTAATCCCCTTAATTTCCTTTTCTTCTCTAATTGCTTCTGCTAGTGTGTCTAATACAATGCCAAATAGTAGAGGTGATAATGGGCATCCTTGTTTCACTCCTGATCTTATTGGGAATGCATCTAGTTTATCCCCATTGCAGATGATGTTAGCTGATGGTTTTAGATATATACTGTTTATTATTTTTAGGAATGACCCTTCTATTCCTATGCTTTCTAGTGTTTTTAATAGGAATGGGTGTTGTATTTTGTCAAAGGCTTTTTCTGCATCTGTTGAGATAATCATGTGATTTTTGTTGGTTTGCTTGTTGATATGGTCAATTATGTGGATGCTTTCCCTGATATTGAACCATTCTTGTATTCCTGGTATAAATCCCACCTGATCATAGTGAATAACCCTTGTGATGAATTGCTGGAGTCTTTTTGCTAGTATCCTGTTTAAGATTTTTGCATCTATGTTCATTAAGGAGATTGGTCTTTAGTTTTCTTTTTCCTTTTTTGGTCTGCCTGGATTTGGGATCAGTACCATATTTGTGTTGAAAAATGAATTTGGTAGTACTCCCTCTTTGCTTATTATATCAAATAGTTTGTATAGTATTGGGATTAGCTGTTCTTTGAATGTTTGATAGAATTCACTTGTGAATGCATTAGGTCCTGGGGATTTTTTCTTGGGGAGTTCTTTAATGGCCTGTTCAATTTCTTTTTCTGAAATAGAATTATTTAAGAATTCTATTTCTTCTTCTGTTAATCTAGGCAATTTACATTTTTGTAAATATTCATCCATATCACCTAGATTGGCATATTTATTGCCATATAATTGGGCAAAATAGTTTTTAATGATTGCCTTAATTTCCCCCCCATTGGAGGTGAGTTCTCCCTTTCCATCCCTGATACTGTTAATTTGACTTTCTTTTTTCCTCTTTTTTTATTAGATTGACCAATATTTTGTCTATTTTGTTTGTTTTTTCAAAATACCAGCTTCTAATCTTATTTATTTGTTCAATAGTTCTATCACTTTAGATTTTATTAATTTCTCCCTTAATTTTTAGGATCTCTAATTTGGTTTTCTTCTGGGGGGTTTTAATTTGTTCGCTTTCAAGTTTTTTGATTTGCATGTCCAATTCACTGACCTCTAGCCTCCCTAATTTGTTAATATATGAACTCAAGGATATAAATTTTCTCCTGAGTACTGCTTTGGCTGAATCCTATAGAGTTTGAAAGGATATCTCATCATTGTTATTTTCTTCAATGAAATTATTAATTGTTTCTATGATTTGTTCTCTGACTAGTTGATTTTGGAGAATCATATTATTTAATTTACAATTAATTTTTGATTTGGCTTTCCATGTATCCTTACTGATCATTATTTTTATTGCCTTATGATCTGAAAAGGTTGCATTTATTATTTCTGCTTTTCTGCAGTTGTATGCCATGTTTTTATGACCTAGTATATGATCAGTCTTTATGAATGTGACATGTGCTGCTAAAAAGAAGGCCTATTCTTTTTTGTCCCTATTTATTTTTCTCCAGATATCTACTAACTCTATTTTTTTCCCTAAGATTTAATTCATCTCTTTTACTTCTTTCTTATTTATTTTTTGATTTGATTCATCTAAATTTGATAGTGGTATGTTCAGGTCTCCCACTAGTATAGTTTTACTATCTATTTCCTCCTTCAATTTTACTAGTTTCTCTATTAGAAATTTGGGTGCTATACCATTTGGTGCATACATGTTGATTAGTGATATTTCCTCATTATCTATACTCCCTTTTATCAGGATGTATTTACCTTCCCTATCCCTTTTAATCAGTTCTATTTTTACTTTGTCTTTGTCAAATATTATGATTGCAACTCCTGCCTTCTTTCTGTTAGTTGAGGCTCAATAGGTCTTGCTCCACCCTGTAATTCTGACCTTGTGAGTATCTACTTGCCTCATGTTTTTCTTGTAGACAACATATGGTAGGATTCTGGATTCTAATCCATTCTGCTATTCATCTACATTTTATGGGTGAGTTCATCCCATTCACGTTCAAAGTTATGATTGTCACTTTTGAATTCCCTAGCATTTTGATATCCTTCCCCCCCTTTTTGAACTCCCTCTCCTCTACCCCTCTTAGTTTTTCCTTCTTCCTTACCCTGTAGGATAAGATAGACTTCAAGATCCCTATGGATCTAGATGCTCTTGTCTCTCAGAATTGATTTCACTGAGAGTAATATTCAAATATTACCTATTAGCACTCTCTTCCTCTCCCTCTTATAAGGGTATTCTTCCCCTCCACTTCTCATGTGTATGTTTGTGTGACAAAGATTATTCTATTTATTTTATTTCTTCAAGTATCTCTTAGTACCATCATCAATTCCCACTCACTCTTTTTTGCATATCATTTTATAGCCTTTAATGCCTCAATCTTTTCCTATGAATGATTCTTCTATTTACTATAACAATGAAAACATTTCTGAGAGTTACAAATAACATTTTCTCCATATGTTAATATATATATATATATATATATATATATATAATTTGATCTAATTGTAGCCCTTAAAGAAGAGAGCTTGAATAAAAAAAAATTTCCCCCTTTCCCTCTCTTTCATATTTGCCTTTTCATGTTTCTCTTGATCTTTGTGTTTGGATATCAAACTTTCCACTTAGTTCTGGTCTTTTCCTTACAAATACTTGGAAATCTTCTATTTTGTTGAATGCCCATACTTTCCCCTGGAAGTTTATAGTCAGTTTTGATGGATAGGTGATTCTTGGTTGAAAACCCATTTCTCTTGCCTTTCTGAATATTGTGTAACAGGCCTTGTGGTCCTTCAGTGTGGAAGCTACCAGGTCTTGTGTGATCCTAATTGGTGCACCTTTGTATCTGAATTGTTTCTTTTTGGCTTCCTGTAGGATGTTCTCCTTAGCTTGAAAGCTCTGGAATTTGGCAATTACATTTCTAGGAGTTATTTTTTTGGGGGGGTTTAGTGTAGAGGGTGTTCTATGAACTCTTTTAATGTCTATTTTGCCACCTTGTTCAAGAACTTCAGGGCAGTTTTCTTGGATGATCTCTTGTAGTATGGTGTCAAGGTTTCTATTTATTTCTGGCTTTTCAGGTAGACCAATAATTCTCAAATTGCCTCTCCTTCCTCTGTTTTCCTGATCTGTCACCTTGTCAGTGAGATATTTTATGTTTTCTTCTATTTTGTCAGTCTTCTGACTTTGATTTATTAATTCTTGCTGTTTTGCAAGATCATTGGTTTCCAGTTGCTCAATTCTGGTCCTTAAGACCTGGTTTTCTGCTTTAATCTTTTGGTATTCAGCTATGATTTCATCATTTTTTTTAAATTTCCCACTTCCCACTTCTCTTTCCAGAAGGCTTCCATCTTTTTGATAAGCTCCATTTCAGATTCTTCCAGGGCTTGTTGACAATTTCTGTTTTTTTTTTTTTTTAAGGTTTTCCCTTCGTTTGAGTTTCATCCATTATTTCCTCTGTAGCCTGCGTTTTTCCTCTGTCAAAATTCTCGAGGGTCACAGCCTTCTTTTTGTTTTTTTTGGAAGGATTTTGGGGCTCCTGTGCACAATTTGCCATTTTCCTGGATGTTTTCCTTTTCCTCTTTAGTCAGAAATCTGAGTCAGCTGGGTAGGTTCTCTGTGTATGGAGTTAAGGAGCAAGGATTTTGCCTTAGGCAGGCTCTCAAATCTCTGCAGTTCTTTGCAGCTCTTCTCTGTGCTGCCTTCCCAGGGGTGCTCGAGGTCTGCACTCTCCTGTCTGCCTGGTTTTCTGGTCTAGCTGCTTTCAGGGGTGGTTCTCTGGTGGTCCTTGTCATCTCTCAAGGACCTAGAAGTGCCCCTTGATTGCTCTAGAAGTACTCCTCACTCACTGCCTTGTTCTGGCAGGCACACTGGCTCTGGGTACCTAAGGTCTGTGCTTCTTTGTGTGCTGGGGTTTTCTGCCTAGCTGCTTTCAGGGGTGGGTCCCCTGTGGTTCTTTTCAGCTCCCAAGGACCCAGAGGTACCCCTTGCTCATTCCAGGGGTGGCCCTTGCTCGCTCGTCTTGGCATGAGCTGGCTCTGGCTCTGGCTCTGTAGGTGAGGGTGGGGGAGTGTGGATTGACTCATGTTTGGGTGGAAGCCCTTTCACCCTCTTATAAACTGGAAAATCCCCAATCCCATGCACCTTCAATGCTGCACCCTACTGTACAGCTCCTCTGCTCCTCTGAAAATGATTCTTAAGGCCTTTTGGGGTAGTTCTTGTTGGTATGTGCTGGGGAGAGGGAGTGACCCACATTTAGACTCCCGCCATGCTTACCTGCAAGTTCCTCCTGTCAGTTCTGATCTACTTAGAAACTCTGCTCTCTTGCCTCTTAAGGCGACAGAGGGAGAGATTAAGAAAATCCTTTTAACAGATATGTGTTACCTTGAGAGTTTATTTAGGAATTAGGAACTCTGATACTCACATTTGTTGAAAATTTAGAAACAAACTGCATATAAGCTGTATTTGGAGATTTCCTGGAATAAGGCCTGAGTTGAGGGATGCTAATGATGCAAAAAGAGACTAATATTTTTGGGTCCATTTTTAAGATTGGATTCAGTCTATGAGAATTTAAGAATTAATGGGACAAGTTTATATCCCTGTACTTAAATGTGATTGAAATAGATATTTTGAGTGTGAAACAAAAGTAAACTTACCTCCTTTCTCTTTTACTACCTGAGCTGAACTAGCTCTCTAGGAGACCTAGAAGCTGGTGGCGATGATTGACACCCTGTGCCCCTAAAGCCAAATCTATATTTTGTCAGCAAGAAAGAAAATGTCCAAGCTAACCATTCTCACCATCCTACCTAAAGAGGAACAGAAAGTTCTAGAAGAGGAAACAAGCCATTATGATATATTTTGACCTCATAGAACCAATATTGGTATTATCAAGTCAATCAATTTCTCAGTTTTCATGAGGGAAGGAGGCAGAAGGGGACCCCCCCCCCCATCAACCCCTGACTCCGGTTTTGATTTTCTTGGAAGAGGCATGAACAAAGGTAACCCTAATAGCCTCCCAATTCCTCTACATAAGAGTTGGTAGGAACATAATCATAGGATCTATTAGGTTCCTTTAAACCAGAGTTATTTGTAATTTGAGGAAGCAGGATGAAGGCCATGTTCTCTGGAGAGTAGTCATTCAGGGGAAAATGGTATAGCATTATAACCCCTAGGAAATTCCAAGAAGTTTCAGTTGTTTACTGAAGTTAAAAAAAAAATAAAAACTCCTGGACTGATGCAACTGAGAAAATAAAAATCTAAATTTAGAATTCTCTCAAAGCCCAGAGAGATGACTATAAATGATAATCAAGAAAGTTTGTGGTCTTTTTGCTTCATAATGTTTCTGAACCTATATAGAGAACCACATTTGCTCCCAAGGATGACTTTCTTTATTCTAGTCATGCTCTAAGGTTTCATTAATAGTTAGAGGTGTGAAGCTCTTTAAGACTGTGGAACACAATCTATGGCTAATCTTACTGAGTTAACAAGATTTAGCATCATATTAGAATGGGAATCCCTTGAGAGCAAGGATTGTCTTGCTTTTCCATTTGTATCTCTAATACTTAGCATTTTTTTATTCATTCACTCATTCATTTGCTATGGGTATGCTATGTACTATATGGTTGCATGTTTGTGTGTGTGAGTGTATGCGTGCATCTAATGTTTGACCACCACTTGGTGAGGCTCAATGAGGGAATTAGAGTCTTTAGCATTTTCTCCCCTTTTATTTATTTTTTGTTTTGAACTTAACCAGCACTAAAATGAACATTTTCATATTCAGAGTAGAATAGAAAAATAGCATTGTAACTATGAGGCTTTGAAGTATATAATAAGTTTAACACATAACTTTCAAAGTTGTCCTGCATTGTATTTCTTTCTGGCCTTCCTTTTGTTCTAAAAACAAAATGCTTCAATGACAACCTTTTTTAAAAATCTGTTCTGTTGCTCAGGAGAATTCTGATCAAACAGAAGAGTTCTATCACAAGGTTGTCCATAATGACTTAAAGAAAACTTACTAAGTCATAGATGCGGTTGGTGTTGGTGGAAGTAGTGGCCTTGGTGATATATTGATAATGGTTACTTTAGTATTTTTTGAGAAACAAGATGACACAACTGATAAATTTATCTCTCTCTCTCTCTCTCTCTATATATATATATATATATATAAACATAATTATTTCAGCATTTCAATGAATCAGAGTCAAAGGCAATTCGTAGCATTAAAAGATCCTAGCATGAGAAGTTGTGAAAAGATTTCCCAGGATAATATTGGCATTAGGGGTAGGTGATGGGGAATGATATCTCAGGATACTGTTGTTATGCTAATTCATATAAAGACTAGAGAAATTTCTTTTTCTTTGAAGAAAAAATTAATAAAGAAGAGCTTGAGACTCAAAGTGTGACAGGGATGGTCAAGCCTAGCCTTTTTGGACAGGCTACGTGTGCTGAAATGATATGGTGTCCAACATGGGCTTCAAAGTACACTTAGCTCCAACTATTTCTGATCTGCTCACCATGTGGTGAAGAAATAGACTTTTGATTGGCTACTGAGCAAGAAGTGGGTATAGATTCCAAAGTCACTAACTGACTAAGGATACTGTTCAAGTGAGAAAGATATATTGTAAGCCTCCTTTTGATGGCGAGAGACAATGATTCCTCTCTACTTGGGCTCACATGCGGTTTGTGAATACAATTTTCTATTCTTTGGTTCTTCTTCTGTCCTTTCTTCTTCTTAGGTAAAGGAATTTGGGAGATGGCAGTGACCTAGTAAACTATGGAAGTGTGAATGAACTACTAAAATTCTAGGAACTGGAACCAAAGTTTGAGTCTGGCCACTTTTGTTCATCAACATAATCCCAAGCAGACCCCTGCTCAGGAATGGAGCCCAGCTCAGGAATGGAGTGACCTTTTTGATAACATGTGGAGTCCTTTAAACAGGAAGAGAGATTTTTTCACTGATTATGACACATTTTGAAATGAACTAGATGAGAGAAAATGATTTGTAGGATTTACTTTAAGTCTGAGCTCACTCTAACCAAGGACTGAGGTGGTATATGAAAGAGTGTATTCCAGTTCGAAGGAATATTTAATACTTCTGTTCTTACCATATCTCTCAGTAAATAATTCTTTGTAAAAGCTAATTGATGTCAATTAGCTAAACGATACTAAGGTCACTAATCACTGATGATCAACACTGGGAAGAATATACCAAAATGGGAGTTCAAGTATAAGACATTAGAGAACCCCCTTGCCTTTCAGAACCCTCAAGGAGAGATGTCAGCCCTCTGAAAGGACCCAAGTCACTTATGTGAGTGTGAATTGGGATAAGGAATTCTCAGAGTTCTCTCCATATATTTTGTTTGATTCTCTTGACAATTCAGAAAGCATTATCATCTTTATTTACAAATGAGGAAACTGAGGTTAAAGTAGAAAATGTTCAAGGCCAGCATTCTTTCCATTGGACCAAATTGCTTCAAATCAAATTCATTTTTTCCCAGCAGTTTTGTTGAATAATGAATTCTTTCTCCAGTGATTTATGTTCTTAAGCTATTCAGACCCAAGACTTCTGTATGCTGTTGGTCATAAATCTTGCTTATCTAAGCTATTCCATTACTTCTGTTTTTCTATTTTCATCTAGTACCAGATATTTTGATAATTACTACTATATAGTATAGTTTGAGAGCTGGTAGGACAAATGTTTCGTTTCTTCTTTATTATTTTTACCCATTATTTTCCTTGATATTTTTGACCTTTTGTTCTTCTGGACCCCTGGAATTTTCCAAAGCTTTATGTAGGTCTTGCCTTTTAGAATCCTATGAACCATATTTTGATGATGTCCTGATCATAGAGTCAACAAAAGATGAACTCATGGAATGAAATCAGGTATTTCAAATTTTTTTTAAGAGGAAAATGAAAAGGCTACCACATCAATGCTGCTGGTATTAACACCAAAAATAAATGTGCTAACAATGCTCGTAGTCCAAAAAATAAAGAGTTTTAAGCCTTCTTCGGTTTATTCAGAGTCTACCATTAGGGAGGCAATGTGATATAATAATATTAGTTTTGGAATTAGTGGACCTGGGTACCTATGTGATTCTGGAAAAGTTTCTTCCCCTTTATGGACCTAATTTTCTCTTCTGACCAACAATAAGTTTGATAGCTGATCTCTAAGGCACCTTCCAATTGAAAATCTTATGTTTTTATTTCACAAAAGTCAATCACTGCTAAGTCTCCTTGTTGATCACTGGAAAGAGGAGGTCTGTAGTGTTGGAGTTATCTTTATAAGGATGCTTTACACAGCCCATCAGCTCTTTGAATTCTGAATCGTGATGAATATAAACCAATGTTTGATGTGTATTCATCTTATGGTGTCTGAGTTAGGCTAAGCTGAACCCAAAATGAAAGATGAACCTAGAGGATACTGTACATTTACTAATTAAGAACATTATTGTCTCTAGCATAGAATCATGCAAAGCTGGTAGAGATCCCTGATGGCATTGTGGTAGTTAAGCAATTTATTATGTACTAGAGTGGCAGTTAGAGAGTACAGTGGGGAGTGATGTTTTTATTTGACACCAACTCTGCTTGGTTTTGGCTCCATCATCATCTTAATCATACCCCTTCTAGGATAAACTTATCATCAGAAATAGCATCCTGGAGACTGCTTTACCTTTAGTACATTACTCATACCTTAGCAGTATCCCAATTTCCTTTTGGTTCTCTGACTGAATGAATAGAAGGCAAAGCAAAAAAACAAACAAACAAACAAAAAAAAAACTTCTTCTATAACCTCCCTATAGAGAGGGCTCAAAATCCCAGTTCTCTTCATTTACCATCAACTATTCTGCTTGGTTTCAACTCCACCATTATCTTCATTCTGTCCTGGGGCACCCTCTAGCAATCCCTCCTCCCTATTCTTTACAGCTTCCATTTGCAATTAGTCTTTCATCAATTAGATTGTAAGCTCCTTGAGGGCAGGGACTGTCTTATTTTTCTCATTTGTAGTCCCAGCTCTTAGCTTTCTGAGCCCTTACAAATTTTTAATCTTATCATATTATAGACATGAAGTCAGGAAGACCCAATTTAAAATCCAGCCTTAGACATTTTTTAGCTGTATGATTCCCCCCATAATCCCCCCTGAAAAAGCAGTTTGGCTTATGTTTACCTTAGATTTTATCATATGTAAAAAGGGGGTAATAATAACATTAACTGATGTTCTTATATAGAACATTTATATTCTGTATATAACATATGTTATGTTGTTAGGATAAAATAAAATATTTGCAAACCTTAAAGCACTATACAAATGCTAACTAACTACTATTATTACCCTAATCAGGTGAAGCAATGTATATGAAAGTACTCTGTAGACACAAAGTTCTAGATAGTTATTGTGATTATGCTTATGCTTTGATGTATTCTACTGATCATGACACTTTTTAAAACAAAGAGGACATGTTTATGTTCTTAATTATTCTACATATTACAAATAATCATTAACAAGAAGTGATCCAGAGCCCAAACTCCTGAGCTGAACTGGATTAACAATAATAGATAACATTATATAGCACTTACTATGTGCCAAGCATTGTGCTAAGTACTTTACAATTAGTATTTCACTTGATTAAAATGTAATTAGGAAATATTTAATAAAATAAATCAAAATGCACTGTGAAAAATATTATGTTAGTTTGTAGTTTTCTAAATTAATACGTGGAAGAGACCCCTTTCTATTTGATTTGGACACCATTGAATTATAAAGGACTTTAGGGTCATAGATTTAGAACTCGATGGGACCTTAGAGACCATCTAATCTAATGGTCATCATTTTATAGCTGATGAAACAGAGGCCTTTGGAGGTGAAGTTACTTCCCAAAGACACACAGGTAATAAAAGTGGCACCAGAAACATTCAAGCCCAAGTTTTCTGTCTCTAACTGCATCATTCTTTCCATTTACTGGAATAGAATATCATTAAAGAAATGTCTTAGTGAAAAAGAAGCTGAACTGGTCATGTGACAAGATTAATGGCTAACTTATGAACAGTCCATATGCTCTGCTGATCCCTTCTCAATTTAAGAAAACTTAAGGAAGGTCCCTAGTGTGAGGTAAAATTATAGGAGGACATAAACACAAATTACACAGGATGAGTAGCTTGAAATCTTTCTCCTTAGAAGGAATCTTCATCTAGATAAGATTGCACTGGAATACTTGGACATGCAGCCCTCTAGTCTTGCTTAGTACTTTAACCTTTGTGAATGGAGAAATTTGGACAAAGAAAAATGGATCTGCAAAGCAAGGAGAGGTCAAAACATTGGAACACAATGATCATTGGGGGATGGGAGAGAGAAAGAGTTCCATGGAACTCTTGAAGGAGAGACAGTTGGACTCAGCCAGGCTGATCTCAGTTTTCCCTTCCCCTGCTGATGAGGAGAGTGGTTTGAAGACAGATCACTACACTTTATCTCTGGTCCTGACATTTCTACTTCTACTTGGAACTGGAAAAAGACAGATCTTGCTCAGAAGAGACCTGTTAGCAGTGCTGTTATTATCTGCCCTTAGGGGGAGATATTTTTGCTCTTCTGAAGAGATTTTATTTCAAAAGTCTTCAACCAATAGGATAATTTAGAATTAGAGAGACCCTGATTTCCCTTTTCCCCCAGCCTCATCTTATCCCCTTCTCCCCAAAGAATAAAAGATCTTTTATTTAAAAGAACTAGTTTGTAGGATTGGTTATTAGTGGGAAAATTATAATTTACCACCTGTGAAAATCTCCATCAAGACAGTTGGGAAAGAGGAATAGGAAGTTGTGTAAGGGAGGGGTTCAAGATTCAGCTCCTCTCAATTTGCTTACTTCATGGTACAACATCTTAAATTTCCCCATTACATTTCACCAACTTTCCCTGTCTAGTATTCCTTGTTCAGTGCATCTGAAGACATGATTCTCTACAAATCTAGAAAAGGAATATTGAATGCCAATGCTCAGTCATGTGCTGCTATGTTCACAGGGAATTTTTGTGTTAGAAGACCTCAATGACCTACCCTTTCCAACTGCCATCTTTGTCTAGTTTGTTGAAATGAATATGGATGGGATGGCCATGTAGAAACTGCCTGAAGTGCTCAAACTCTTCACAAACCATCACTTTGAGTTATTTTCCAGCAAAGGATGACTTTTATTGGAAAACCATGTTGTTATTTCTAGAAGTGATAATCACATTATCTAGACCATAAAATACATAGCACACTGTGACCTTATTTGCTTGAAAGCTTTGGCTAAGGGCAATGTCTAGTGGCTTAGAATTTTTTCTGATGCTGGAAAACAAAACAACTGTCAAGCAGTTTAAATCATGCCAGATCGGATGGTGTAATCTGCTAAACATACTCATTTTTCAACAACAGGAAACAATCAATAAGCCTTGATCTGGCATTCATTTTGATTTTTTCTATGACCAGTAAGGTCATAGGGAATGTTGAGGGAAGACCTCAACAATTGTAGTAAACTTTTCAAAATGGCTCAACATTCACCTTGTTATTACATCTCAATAATAGTTCTACAACAGTTATTTGCCACTTTTTTCAGTCATGAATGCTTTGATAATGTCTAACTAATGGTCATAATTGGATCATACTATTGAGACTCTAACACTGGCTCCTCTATTCTTTGGTGTACTTGTGGAGTTGCCACCCTCTTGAGGTTGAGGAGTCAGGGCCCCTGAATTAGTAAGTAGATATGTGGTTTCTTGGTCCCAAGGACTGGACTGAGTCACATGGGACTAGCTAACATTTCCTGAAAAAAAGCACTCATTTAAAAAATGTTATGAGACTCAAAAGAGTGTTTGTAATGTACTTTTCAAACTTAAAACCACTATATAAATGTCATTATTTGTTATTATAATCATAGATGTACTTGGAGTATGGACCTGGTGTGCTTGTCCCATGCCCTATATAGCCTGTGAGCCCATGAATAGGAGTGGTCTTCAAGATCTTCCTGGTAAGGGGCAGGTAAAGTTTTGATTTGATGACTTTATTCCAATTCCTCACTGTGGTTCAGAGGAATTCAACATTTTCAGAGAAACTGAAGAATCATTTCTTAAGAAGTAACCAGTGGTGGGAGTAGAGCAGTGAATGGCAAAGGGCTTTGATATTCGTATATATCTGACTATCTATTTTATATATGTTATTTATAATAGGATCAATGGAAACATTGAATATATAAAATCCAATATATAATGGAAAATAGGACATATATATGTACATATATATATGTATATATATGTTTAGGAAACAATGGGGATGTTTTGCCTAGAGAATAGACTACTTGAATAGTGGAAGGGATGTCAACATGAAACCTATCTCTATATGTTTGAAACCTTTTGATGTGTAAGTATTGGACTTATTCTCTTTGGTTCCAGAGGATAGACAGAAGTTGGAATAATGAGTGGAAGCATCTGAGAGCCAAATTAATGAAAGGAAAATTTTCTGATCTTCAAAGTTTTCCAAAACTTTATGAGTTTTTTCAAGAAGTAGAGGTTTTCAAATGAAGGAAGGATGAACTTCAAGTGAAATTGTCAATTTTATAGTGGGACTTCTTAGATAAGACTGTATGTCCTATAAGGTCCCTTCCAACTATGGCATCCTGTTCTTCTGTGAAACACAGATATATAGACAGAGATTGAAACAACTTGTTAAGATAGAAGGGGACAATGAAGTAAGAGAAAGGAAAAAATAACAAAACTCTCAAAAAAGACAGAAATCTATTTATATTATTTTGGAATAAATATCTATCTGTCAGATAATAATTTAGGTATATTTATATAATAACCTATTATATATAGTTATAAAAATATCCTTCCCTCTCCTTCCTCTGTCTCCTTACCTGGGGTAGGGCCAATGGTCGAGACTGGAAGAGACCCATCTGACTGTTTCCTATTTTAACTACTTTAGGTATGTAGTCTAGGTCTTTTTCCTGCTGCCTACTAAAAGAGTACAAGTGCTATCAGCATTCTTTAAATTATATTCCCTTGGGCCAAATCCCTGATAATTTTCATTATATTTCAGCCTGAAGAAAATAAAAATTCAACTCTAAATTTCTTCTCAACTTAAAATAGTTTTATTGTAGCAATTTTGACTGAGTTCCAGCAAAGTTGACAGAATTTAAGGAAAGAAAGTAAATAAATATTTTCATTTTAGGCAAAGGACAATGTGTATATATGTAATAATTAAAAATGGATCTTGGAGATTTTATGTTGAATTTATAAGTATTTATTAGTAAAGAGAAAGAAGATATTGCCAGATCTTTCAAGCTACCATAGTCTCCCAGGTGTGGTGTTGCTCTATTAGGTCCTAGATTCCCAATTGGCCCTGGCCCATTTACCAGTGGCGCTAAGGGGACCTAGCCGACCACATTGTTGGGTCAGATAAATTAAGACTAGCCAAGGAGTGGGTTTGAGTTCGGGAAGGGACCAGTGCCCACCCCCCCCCCCCCCCCCCGCCCCAGCCCTGAGTTCCCAATTGTCCTGTCTCTTACATCTTCTATGACATTACACCTACTTGGCTTTTTACTGGACAGTCTGAATCATGTGTTCTGAAGTTCAGGGATGTAATTACACTACACCATACCACCAAGTCAGAGGCTGCATAGAGGGGCATCCATCAGCCCGTTCTGGAAGTCAGAAACTGCCTATCATTCTTAATGTGCTAGTGCCAACTATGAGTTATATTTTTATATTAATTTCATACAAACATCACTTCCTATCACACAAGATAGTGAAGGATAAACTTTTTAATGATAAAGTTGAAGAAAAAAGATTGCTAGTCAAGGGTGATTAAAAAAAACACCAAACAAACTCATGCAGAGTAACATTGTAAGAAATGGAGACTTTGGGATGTTAACTCTTTTCTCCCTCCTTTCTGACAGTAACCAAAAATTTACTGTATAAACTGATGCTAGCTTCCTTTGTTTTGATTTGGGATAGCACATGATTAGACCAGCTGGGCTATTCCTACATCCTGCTGAATCAGCTTCAGAACATAGACCAGAATTAGCTCTGCTCAATAGATGGAGGAGACCATGCTAGAGCAAGTGGTGATCAAACAAATGCCATGAATTAAAGTAACGCATTTCCCAGTGGTAGGTAGTTCATCAGCACATCCCATAGGTTTTGTGAATGAGCTTATTAATTCCCACCTGTATGAACATGTCTTTGATGCAGAAGTAGCATGGAATATACCTGAGAGTTATAACCCACCTCACCCTCTCATTTCTAATAGGTATATTCCTTCCATTGGTAAAATTACATACAAAATTATGTACAAAAGGATGTGCATTCTTTTGGAACAGAACCTCAAAGATTCTATTTCCCTGATTCTAATGTGATAAGTTGCCAAAATGAGACAATATACAGTTGTCCCTTCCACATACTCCCTTGATTTAGAAAATCTGTATGAATATTTTTTGGCTCTCTCTTCCTACCAGAAGTCTGAATTTTTCCTTTTTCTTTTAGGGGATGTTTACAATCCCTTATTGTGAAATTTGGGTTAAGTATTTGGTCATAAGCTATTTGTAGGTCAATTTTAAGGTAGCTCTACATTTCTATCTTTGGGGTATCATCTGCTGGCTTTTGTACTCTTTTCACAGACTTTAAATTTTTACTTATTTAATTTTAAAAAAGAAATTATGTATATTTCTGATCTTAAAAGATTAAATATGTTGATATCATACAATACTATCCATACATTTTATGCATTTCTGAGTTTCTAAACCTTTTCTGTGTTGTCTGTTGACGTTTGCATGTCCTCTGTGGCTTCTGCAACCTCTCTCCCCCCCCCCCAAATTCCTATTTAATTTCTAATGCTGAACTAAAATATAGTGAAACCATGATAGGAAGATTGCAATGCAGAAGGGATACTTGTATTTTTTTTATGAGAATTGACAACTTTATTCTTTTTTTTTAAAAATATATTTTATTTGATCATTTCCAAGCATTATTCGTTAAAGACATAGATCATTTTCTTTTCCTCCCCCCACCCTCCATAGCCAACGCATAAGTCCACTGGGCATTAGATGTTTTCTTGATTTGAACCCATTGCTTTGTTGATAGTATTTGCATTGGAGTGTTCATTTAGAGTCTCTCCTCTGTCATGTCCCCTCAACCTCTGTATTCAGGCAGTTGCTTTTCCTCGGTGTTTCCACTCCCATAGTTTATCCTTTGCTTATGAATGGTGTTTTTTTCTCCTGGATCCCTGCAAGTTGTTCAGGGACATTACACCGCCACTAATGGAGAAGTCCATTACGTTCGATTATACCACAGTGTATTAGTCTCTGTGTACAATGTTCTCCTGGTTCTGCTCCTCTCGCTCTGCATCACTACCTGGAGGTTGTTCCAGTCTCCATGGAACTCCTCCACTTTATTATTCCTTTTAGCACAATAGTATTCCATCACCAACATATACCACAATTTGCTCAGCCATTCCCCAATTGATGGGCATCCCCTCGTTTTCCAGTTTTTGGCCACCACAAAGAGCGCAGCTATGAATATTTTTGTACAAGTCTTTTTGTCCATTATCTCTTTGGGGTACAGACCCAGCAGTGCTATGACTGGGTCAAAGGGTAGATATTCTTTTGTCGCCCTTTGGGCATAGTTCCAAATTGCCCTCCAGAATGGTTGGATCAGTTCACAACTCCACCAGCAATGAATTAATGTCCCTACTTCGCCACATCCCCTCCAGCATTCATTACTTTCCTTTGCTGTTATGTTAGCCAATCTGCTAGGTGTGAGGTGATACCTCAGAGTTGTTTTGATTTGCATCTCTCTGATTATAAGAGATTTAGAACACTTCTTCATGTGCTTGTTAATAGTTTTGATTTCTTTATCTGAGAACTGCCTATCCATTTCCCTTGCCCATTTATCAATTGGAGAATGGCTTGATTTTTTGTACAATTGATTTAGCTCATTATAAATATGAGTAATTAAACCTTTGTCAGAGGTTTCTATGAAGATTTTTTCCCAATTTGTTGTTTCCCTTCTGATTTTAGTTATAATGGTTTTGTTTGTACAAAAGCTTTTTAGTTTGATGTAGTCAAAATTATTTATTTTACATTTTGTGATTCTTTCTATATCTTGCTTGGTTTTAAAGCCTTTCCCCTCCCAAAGGTCTGACATGTATACTATTCTGTGTTTACCCAATTTACTTATGGTTTCCTTCTTTATGTTTAAGTCACTCACCCATTTTGAATTTATCTTGGTGTAGGGTGTGAGGTGTTGATCTATTCCTAGTCTCTCCCACACTGTCTTCCAATTTTCCCAACAGTTTTTATCGAATAGTGGATTTTTGTCCCAAAAGCTGGGATCTTTGGGTTTATTGTATACTGTCTTGCTGATGTCGCTTTCCCCCAGTCTATTCCACTGATCTTCCTTTCTGTTTCTTAGCCAGTACCAAATTGTTTTGATGACTGCTGCTTTGTAATATAGCTTTAGGTCAGGGACTGCAAGGCCCCCATCATATGTGTTTTTTTTCATTATTTCCCTGGATATCCTTGATCTTTTGTTCTTCCAAATGAACTTTGTTATGGTTTTTTCTAAATCAGTGAAGAAGTATTTTGGTAGTTCAATGGGGGGATACTTGTATTTTAATAGAGGAAGTGGCCCTGTGGCTCAGATTGACATGGTTGTTTTTTTCTTTTTTTCTTTTGCCTAAAGCTTCTGAAAATTCTAGGTATTATGATTCCATTCAGTCTACACTATAACTGATCAAATGATTTAACCAGAGATGTGTTGTTAAATGCTTAATAATTGACTTTTCCTCAAAATCAGTGAATGGAATGGAAGATACACATAATTTTTTAAAATTGATGTTCTTTGTTTGTTTGTTTCTACCCTTCCTTTCTGTCTTAGAATCAATATGAAGTATTTGCTTCAAGGCAGGAGAACATTTAAAGGTGAGACATTTGGGTTACCCAAAGATCACATGTTGAGGAAGTATCTGAGGCCATATTTGAACCCAGGACTTCCCATCTACTGGCTTGGTTCTCTATCCAATAAGCTTCCTAGGTGCCCTGATATCATCTGTTCCTTACATGATCATATTTATCTGAAGTATCTCTCCTTCCCCTTCCCAGAGAACAATCTCATATAACAAATAGTATTTTTTAGAGAGGAAGAACATCAGCATAATTAGATAGTTAAACAATTAATTAATAGTAACATTGAAAATAATTTTTATGACATGTTAAATTTAACATTTGTTTTTAATATTTCCTCCATGACAACTCTTAAGTCTAAGTAATGAACTAAATAATCAATCAAGTTTTGATTTTTAGTGTTTGCTGATTTCCAAGGTTCAAATGCTCACACTAAAATTTTAATAATTGGCTCTCCAAGAAATTGTTACAACACATGCCTGAATTGAACCCAGATTTGTTGAAGGATTTCCCAGAATTGTGATCTAGAGAGAAACCATTCTTTATAAAGACACCAGACTCTCTTCATCTCTCTTACACTTCTGGTTTTGAATTCCATTCTGACTTTATTGGCAGCAGCGCTAGTGAACATATGAAGCCATCTTCCCTGCACTTCCCTTTTCATTTCACATAACATTCTAAATTCCAATTGCATTATTCAGCAGGCTTGTTTTCACATTATGATCATAGATTTAGAGTTGAAATAGGATATTAGAGGTCATCAAATGCAATTCCTTCAGTTTTCAAATGAGGAAACTGGGTATGGATTGTCTTCTATAGTTGGGAAAAATGGAGTCTAGAAATCTGTATCAAACCCTCACCTAATCTAAACCCATAATAGAGTACACTGTGATAGTTGCTGCCAATTTATTAGTGGATCTGTTTTCTGTGAAACTTCCTCACTATGAGCAACTGTTTATTAAGGAGTGGTCCATGAAAACCCAGGATCTAGTCACAGAAAAAAGACTCCATGCACAAGCTGGAGTTCTTGGTTTTTACATGGACTTTCTTTGAGAGTTGAATGATTGTTTAGATAGAAGTTTCAAACGTGAACTGACAACAATCCACTGACTTATAGTCTAACCGGTGCCAAGTTAGTTGCAAGTTGTCAAAGATCAGTGTTAACTCTGGCCAACTATGAATTCAGCATATACTACTAGTCAGGAAGTCAGACCTGAAGTTTGGAAGACTCATTTTTGTGCGTTCAAAACACTTACTAGCTATGTGATCCTAGGAAAGTCACTTTACACTTTGATTCAGCTTCCTCGTCTATAAAATGAGCTGGAGAAGGAAATGACAAACCATTCCATTATCCCTGGCAAGAAAACCCCAAAATGGGATTATAAAGAATTGGATGTGACTAAAAAGACTGAACAGCAACAATAAAATTTGGTCAGGGAATGTTAAGGTAGATTTAGATGCTTCATAGGAAATAAAAGTTATAAGGAGAGCTAAGGATGGAATGAAAGCTAGGTGACACCCAGGACACTGAACTACAAACAAAGGGCAATGTAACTGAAAGTTTATGACTTCCACCAGAACATATGTCATCAGCAGCAGATATAAACATTATTTTATCACACCAAACTTCTCTGCTTCAGTTGCTTATAGAAGATTGGAGGTGACAGCAGATGGTCGATGAGGGACTGCAAGCAATGACATAAGCCAAGAATTCTAACAGTGATACTAGAGGATTCAAGATACTGTGAGATAGGATTGTATGATGATAGATAAATTCTTGGCAAATTGTGCAACATTATGTTGAATCTACATGGATATGAAGGTTTTGTTCTTTGGATTCCTGAGGAGGACCTCCTATCCTGACATCTTTCATCCACATATAATTTTATACAGGGAAGTTAGATGATCTTTTATTCATTTATTTATTTATTTTGCATGTGTTGATCATCAATAACAAAAGAAGAATGGAGACAGAACCAAGAAAGTTACAAGAGTGGCATATTTCTTTATGGTAATATTTATTTGCTCTTCATTTCTGAAGTTGGTAATTAATGTGTTATTGCCAATTGAATTTCAACAAGTCAAATGGAAAGAAAAGATCAGGTCCTGATTAAATACTCTTAAGTTGCAACTCCACCCACAAAAAATGTTCAGTTCAGTCCACTTCTTAGTCATAAAGAGAATATACTACTTGGTCAAAAGGGTTATTTCTATCTAGAAGGTTCATGTGTTAGAAACTGGCCATTTTCTCCTTAAGAGTCCATGAAAATGTCTACACCTTTCCTATGTTCCTTAAATTCAAGTCTGCCTACTTTTCCAGGATGTTTGGTTAGTTTGGAATAATTGTGAACAAATTCCAAATAGTGGTTAGTTCATTGAATAAAGTCTATTCTTGAGTACACTGTTAGGCCACTGGTTACTAAATATTACATATCTTTCTTCTGCAGATCTTATGGGCAGCTATATTTTGTAGCACAATATATCTCACAAACATTGGGGTTCCCACAGGGACCAATCCTACCTATGCTAACATGTTTTCATATACCCAAAGGTTTCTTCCTGCCTAGCTATCTAGTCTTTTTGTCTAGCCATGAAGGAAGAGATCAAGATTTGTAACAGTAGCAACAATTCATTCTACTCAAGGAGGTATTATGGGTCACATATCTTTTCTTGGTAAAATATCCATGGCATTCAACTTTGAGCTGCCCTATCCAGATTTCTATGTGTTTCTATATTGGTCATCTTACAAATAGGAAGGCTTTTGAATCAATGTTAGAATCCTTTGCTAGTGTGAAATGGTAGTTGATGGAGGTTCCATGGTAGTACTTGTGGATTCAACTGTAGTTTTTTCTACTGTTAATTTTAATTTAATTTAAGAATTTTCTTAGATAAGAAATGTTAAAAAAATCTTTTGTTCCCTCTCCCATTACACTGGGGGAGGTGCTACTCACCTTGAGCTGCATCAGTTCATTCAAGTCTTTCCAAGTTTTTCTATTGTATGTTTTGTCATTTATTAAGGCATAATAATATTTGATTATATCCAGAGACCATGGTTTATTTATTCACTCTTCAACTGATGGATACCATCTTAGTTTCCTATCCTTTTTCCTATATAAAGGGTTGCTACAAATATTTTTATATGTATGGGTCCTTTCCTTCCATTTAAAAATCTCTTTGGGAGATGTTGGATCCACTAAGATCAGCTAAACTTTTGATGAGATCAGTGTTAATGTGATTCAGTCAGAGGGCAGAATCATCCTGTGTATGTACACTGATCACATATCAGAAAGATACCTTGAAAATGACTTTCAATTTAGTCTTTTTAATCTTAAAGTTTCTGTAGAAGCATTTTATAGTATTAGGGAGCCCTTTAAGGAGCTAGTGGGAGGACAAGTCACTTCTGTTTCAGTTTTCTCAGTTGTAAAGTGGGAATAATAATAGCAATTACCTTGAAGAGTTATTGTGGGGATCAAATGAGATAATATTTATAAAAGCTCTTGACATAGTGCCTGGCATAGAGCAAGTTTCTATACAAAAGCATATTCTTTTATTTTCCCATTTTTGCTCTGGTCTACCTCTTGCCACATGCTAGACTACAAAGGTGGTTTGTGTACCCTGGTGATGTTTAATGCCCTAACTCTATCAAGGTTTATTTCCACTCAGGACACCAAGAGAGCACATATTATGAAGCTAGCTGCATTGCACACTCACAGATTTCAGTGATATGGGACCTTAATTTCCCATATTCCTTGCCCTAATCATGCATTTTCTAATTCTCTTCTCTCCACCCCATCTGCTAACCTCTTTCATTACTGTGGTTTATATCCCTTACTATTCCCTTATGCAATCATTTATTAATTGTGCAAGTGCATGATCATATAATTTCCAAGGGGAGGGGGGGGGAAAGGATTTTTGACCTCCCAAGAGTCAGTAGGAGAAAATCCACATATTTCTGCTGCCCTTGTGAACTCTGTACATATTATCGTCATCTTTGGCTGAGTCAACTAATCCAGAAATATGAATGGGAGTTCTACCAAAAGAATCTATTCTATCATGGAGAATGCCCTGGGCAGAGTTGAAATAGAAGAAAGACAGCCTAAAGATGATTAGAGCTTAATGATGTTATTAATTATGGTTAATAATAACAATAACTAACAGTTATGAAGTGCTTTAAGGTTTACAAAGCATTTTACATATGCTTTTTCATTGATTTCCCCATAACTTTCTATTTCAATTGGCACTTCTAGTTTGACTTGAACCCCATCCTTTTAAAGCAGGAAAGAAAGAAAGTAACTATGTTCAAACTAGTGTTTTTTGGTGTGGTGGTCTTGTCAGTGATTGCTTGCTTTTGGGAATATCATCTTCTATATAGCAGGATAACCCAAATGGTGGTGGAAACTGTGGATTATGTTAGTAGCGTTACACTGACTGTTTTACAATTGCCATTTCAACATGAATTAGTACTCTGGCAAGTCCTGGCACAAATATATGTAATCTTTATGGCTATGTTGCAGACTCTAACCCAAGTGAAGAAAATATTCAGATTTGTAGTACCCCTTAAAACTGAAAAGATTATGGCTGTTGATACCAACTTAGACAAGATGATTAAGGCTGTATTTGAACAACTGATCAAGGAAAAAGGTTTAGATCTAGTTATGGGCAAGGACAATGGGAAAACATAGAATGCACCTCAGGAAATTGAAAATGGCAATGAAAATGAGAACAAGGCTGCTAGTGACTCTGAGAAAATTTGTCCTTTGAAGGAAGTCACCAAGCTAACCACTAATGCTGGTGTGATTCATTCAAAAGCCTATAGACAATTCTCCACACAGGAACTTGAATCCATAAAGAGCTGTTTCCCAAAATTTGTGGACAATCCCTTTAAATCTCAAAAGGAGCTTAAACGGGCATTCAGGATCTTTGATCCAGACTTTGAGGATGTAGAATTCCTGTTGTCTGAGCTGTTCAGCCCCCATGAACAGGGGAAATTTTTGGAGAAAACTATATCTGAGGAAAATTTGACTAGCTGGCCAACTGTAGATCAAAGGGTGGACATGGACTTTGCAAATCCAACTAGCATATTCTACCTTAGAAGGTGCAGGGAGGATTTGCTGCAGACCATTAAGCAATGATGTTCTAAACCTAATGCATGGGCCAAATTTGACAAGATCAGGCAGGATAAAGGGGAACATCCTGCCATATACATAGACCGTTTGTCAGAGATGGCAGAGTCGATCTTAGGTTTAGATGCTGACATTGACGAGACAGCTGGGCATGTACGTAGACAATTTCTTAGGGCATGCACACCTAATTTGAGAACATTTTTCAAGAACTATTTCCCTAATATGACTCAGTTTCCCTAATTGAATTGAGAGAGGCTGCAGGTTACCTATTTGAAAACAATTCAGATCAAAGTAAGGAAGTTCAAGACTTGAAAGATAAATTAGAGAGGACTGAAAATAATTTGAAACAAAAGGAAATTGACGAAATTAAAAATCTGAACACAGGACTTTCAAAACATCTAGTTACCAAAAACCTAGTTACAAGGGAAGATCAGTGCAAAAAGAGACTAGGGAGTGTTTCTTTTGTCACAGGAAAGGGCACTTGATTAGAAAACTGTTTCTTGAAGAAGAAACATGAGAGTAATAACAGAGACAAACATAATGCAGAAACTAGGTACAAGAAATCCATTTGCTGTTCACACTGCAAGTTAAAGTCCTCACAGCAAGCTCCTGATTTGAATGAAATGCAAAATGCTATAAAACTGGAGCAAAGCCAAAGTATTCAAATGTGGTTAGAAGAGAGTTATGATGCCAGGCCCATAAGTTGTTTAGTGTGATACTTGGAGATAAAAATGAGGCTGAAGTTGAAAATAATAGAAGAAACTGGGGAAATATTGTAAAACTGGTGCAAGAAAGTGATTCTGTGAATGATGACCATTTCAATAAAGCAAAGGAAAGGCAGAGACAGATTAAAGAAAATGAGGCAGAAATTAAGGAAATAACATCTCAAATAGTAAATGAGATGAAAGACTTTGCCAGTTACAGACAAAAGGAAAATTTAACAGCCATAGAAAAAAGCCTCAAAATACAATATATAGTAGTCTCTGCCTGACATAGTAACAAAACAAAAAGTACTATATCCAAGAACTACATACAGTAACCATTCAAGAAACAATAGCAGTAACCATATGAGAAACCTCCTTGATGAAAAAAAAATTGATATCATTATTCTTACCAAAGTCTTGAAAACCTATGCATAACGCTTACCCCCATGCATGAAGAAAAACACAAGTTAAGATTACTTGCAGGTACAAAGAGAAACAAAGGCAAAAGCTTACCCCCATGCATGAAGAAATCACATGTAATCTTACTTGCACACACATAAGACTGATAAATTCTGTGCTCAAGAAGAGTCCATCTTACTTCCATGTAAAAGTAACATTTCACTCTTACTTGCACACACACGTGAAAATCTCACACACATGCATTGTTCATGTGTTCTGAGTTCCTGATTGTACCAGCGGATCGTGATTGGAAGACCATGTCTTCAATCAAGACTAGACGATGGCGACTGGCTTGCAGACCAGATGAAGGACCAGAGAGGAAGAAAGAATTTCTACATGCAACATGAATGGACATGGAAGGACTTTGGAACTTTGAAATCTTGGAATTTTTGACCATGAGGATGTGTAAGGATGTGTCATACATGTAAACATTATATATATATATATATATATATATATGCATGCACATTCTACATAGCAAAGTAAGGTATCTCATAGATTGGGTAAGTATACATTGTGCATAGTTATATGACAACAAGACACACTGATGAGAAATTTCTGTGGAAAATTCAAGCAGATAAAGATTTTTCCTTTCTGCATGAGTTTGCACAGAAATTTAGAATGTTGTACATATGTAAATTTGCATAGATTCTATGTACACACGTAATTTCTAAATTAACAAAAAAGCTAACTTTTTAGAGTAAATTATTAATATTCTAACTACTAACAATAGTGACAGCCTACTGAATTTGTTTAAGGCTTAAGAAAGTAGACACATAGAAGTTCTGAAGTATAGAAGTAGATTGCATCATAATGGTAGAGACTTGAAGAGAGAGAGGTTTTGCAGGACAAGCCAAGATGCAAGAACCAAGGCTGGGGACCTGTCTGTCAATCAAGAAGAAGGTTCCAAATGGAATGTTCCTAGGAGTTGGCAGATGAGGCTGGCTGAGGACGCTTGTGGGGGGGGGCTTGGCTTTGGGGGTTCTCTGACCAAGGGAGAAACCTTTGCTATCTCTGAGATTTGACTGACTAAGAGTTGGAGGAAAGCCAGCCTGAAGGAGAGACTTTTCTTGGTGGCTGGCTGAAGGAGAGAAGTCCTGAACTAATTTGTTAGTTCTGTCCCAGGCTGAAGGACCCTTGGGGGGTGGGGGGCTTCTGAAAATAGGCTGAGAGATCTTGATGACTTTGTGAAGAAGAAAGAAGATTTTAACTGTAATCCTCCATCTCTGACTGTCCCTCGGTCACAGTTGTGACTTGCCAAGCCCTCATAATCAACATTTTAGATTAGGGACACCTCATCCCTCTTACCTCAGTTTCCCATCCTGTTTCCCAATAAACCTCCTGACTTGAAAGGGAAAAGAAAAGAGTATCTTTATAGTTCACTCAGGGGGGAGGGAAGAAGCCAAAGGCTTCAAGAAGAACTGGGAGGTGAAGGAGACAAGGAGGAGAGGGTGAAGAAGGGAGGGAGAGAGGGTAGGAGGAGATTAGAAGAAATATTGATCCACTAGTCATCAGTAGGGATCAGTAGGAAGACCCCAGAGCATTCCTGTTTAGCAGTATCCCCTGTGGCTCCATATCTCTCTATCTCTGTAGTACCTCTACCTCCATTGTAACTAAGTACCATCAGGTGTGTCTCCATACTTAGTAGTAGCACTCTCTATTCATAAGCCAGAGCACATCAATCATTGCAACAAGTAATAGTGTCACACAGATTTACATTTCTATTTAACAGCTCTGTGAGGCAGGTACTATGATTGTCCCCATATTACACATGGGGAAATTGAGGCCAAGAATCTAAATAATTTGTTCAGAGTCACACAATAAATGTCTAAATGGAGATCTTAACTCATGTCTCCCTGACTCCCAAGTCCAGCAATCTATCCACAATGCCACTTAGCAGACTCTGGAAGACCTTGGACTAATTTCATCAAGCCCAAGGATAGTATTTGTCTTCTTCAATTATATCCATTATACTCAAGTGATATTAGTCAAATAATCCACACAAAAAGATGAAAAATATTTATTTCTCTGATTGTGATATGAAGATTGATGGACAGCCCATTAGTACAAATATCTTGGATAGTAATTATAGAATTGAATAAGACTAGAGATCAGACTGGATTATATCTGAGAAACAATAAATATGATTAACTAATACTGTCAAACTCAAATAGAAATGAATCTCTATGGGATGCATATTGACTAAGAAAACCACAAATTAAATATATTGATATTTTATTATATTTCAGTTCATATCATAGATTCATTTTGTATATAATATTATATATTTTATCTTGATTCATATTATATATTATGAATATATAATTGTTTTTTATATTTTACTTGTCAAATCCCTCCCAATTACATTTTAATCTGGTGCAGTCTGTACTCTGAAGTGTTGCTGAACACAAGTGGTGGTAGTAGTAGTAGTAGTAGTAGTAGTAGTAGTAGTAGTAGTAGTAGTAGTAGTAGTAGTAGTAGTAATAGTAGTAGTGGTTGTAGTAGTAGTAGTAGTAGTAGTAGACTGTAGTAGACACTCTGTTTTCAAACAACACAATTTTTCCTCTTAACATCATTATTCTCTTAGTGGTGTTATATAATTCAATCATACAGCAAAAATCGTGTGCTGGATTTTCAATTAGAAGATGCAGGTACAAATTCCACCTCAGACACAAACTAGCTGTGTGACTCTGGGCAAGTTACTTAATCTCTGTCTGCTTCAGTTTTTTCATCAGTAAAATGGGGATAATGGACTCTTCCTAACAAAGTATCTGAGGATCAATTAAGATAACACATACAAAGTGCTTTGCAAACCTTAAAGCATTATATAAATCTCAGCCATTCTTATTATTTTGGGACATTATGGTCTCCGATGCATCAAATTTGTAGGCAGAGTCAAAAGGAAAATGGAAAGAAACATAGGGGTGGAGGTGAGGCTAAGCAGGCTATAAATATGTTCAATTATGACATATGAAAATCTTGTATAAAAGATATCTGGAGAATATCTGATTAGAAAAGCAGATGCTGCTGGATTGATCTTCCTTTCCCTAATGCCTCTAACCCATCGACTAGATCCTTTATGAGGATTTAGGGGAGTCTTTTGATGAGGCTCTCACTTTATGAGAAGGCATGGATTGACTGCAATCTGGGCTACTGGAGGGAATGACCACATGGATGAGATAAACAATCCATTGTAAAATAATGAAATGTAAATGACTTCATCAAGATAAATCTCTTAGATTTCTTTAGTTATACATTGTTCTATCCCTTGCATCTACCCATATATCTTGTTAGTCATACACGGTTCAATCCCTTATGTAAGGTAAAAGAATAAGAATGATTTCTGTTCTTCCCTCTACCTCATCAAAAAATAAATTAGGTATTTTTCCTGACCTAGGAAGTAGCATGTAGAGAGAAAAAGGAACATGGATTTAAATATTTCCTAGAGTCCTATCTGGAGAGGCACAGACATTCTAGACTCCATGAATGAGGCTTACTATATCTTTTTTGGGAGAGGGTCCTTAATGTCTCCTTCCAGAAGGTGATTCATGGAACATATGGCACAGGGAGATTTCTCCCAAGTGTAGGAGGTTTTTAAAATAAAACTGGGAAGAAGAAGTCAGAAAAAGAAGCAGATCCAGGTTAATTCCTGACAGCATTAGCATGCAGAAGCAACAGTGGTGCCAGGGTGGGGTTCAGTTCTTCACCCTGGAGGCTTTCCCCTCAAATTTGTCTGGATTGCAGACCATAATTGGCTTGGTCAAAGTGACAGCAAAAGGCTTTCTGATCTCAATTGCATTACCTACCCAGATAGATCATTCCTGGCTGTTGTCCTGGACTTTATTTATTTATTTTTCTTTAAATAGTTTTAGATTTTCTTTTAAAGGACAGGAAAGGCAGAAAGAAAGAGAGAAAGAAAGAAAGAAAGAAAGAAAGAAAGAAAGAAAGAAAGAAAGAAAGAAAGAAAGAAAATGCAAAGCCCCCCCCCCCCCCCCCCGTTTTGTTGGAAATAAAAGGTTTTAAAGTAAGTTGGTCTTCAAAGATGCTGGAGCTGAAACAATAGGAAAGCCAGGAGAAACCCAGTGAGTACATTTGGACATTATCAAGGTCACTTGGCAATTCTATCCTAGAACAGTCCAGGTGGCCTCTGTTGTTGATAGGGTTTGATCTTGTTATTGGCCCCAAGAGAAAAGCAGGAAGGTGATCATCATTTGAGGCTGGGGAATTCCCAAGCTTCTGGCCCTAGACCCATCATTTCCAGTTGGCTTTGCTCTCTAGCACCAAGGAGAAAGTCCATCAAAAATCTCCAAAGAGGAAGCAGCAAATCCCAAAGAATCAGGAAGCAGGCAAGTTAGTCTAAGGCCCAAAGGAGAGATAGAATTATGGTTTTCCTTCAGGAAAATGTGTGTGTGTGTGTGTGTGTGTGTATGTGTATTTCAACAGATTCATTAGTCACTTTACACTTTTGTACTTGGTGAAGAGGCTATATAAAACTCTCCAGGAAGACTTGTGATTCAATTTGAATATGTTGGTTGGTCTGGGGCCATCTCCAGGAGCTGAAGTCAGGTAGGAAATTAGCACAGTACCCAGCACATAGAAGGCATTTAGTAAATACATATTGACCAGCTGCCTGTTGTGATCTTCAATGCTTCATAATTTTAGTGCCGAGGTTCCCAGTAGACCAGTAGAGCTGCAGAAAGATCAAATGAGAGTATTTGTAAAGTGCCTAGAAAGTTCCTGTAACATAGCGAAGGCTTAATAAATGCTTATTCCTTTCCTCCCTCCCAGAAAATTTTGCTACCACCTCCTATTAAGAACTGAGTTATCCATCCTTTGTTATGTCAGGATGGCAGAAAGTCTACTTGGGAATCAATGCAATTGCAACAGTCTCCTGTTGTGTGATGAAGCAATAAGAAAGAACAAGTGTTAGATCCTCTTTAGGGAAGTGAGGAGGAAGTGAGGTTTGGGCACCGATGGGAGAGTGTAACCCTATTTGTTTGAGGGTATTTTTCTTTGCCACTTATTCTGCCATGCTATTTAGTTGTCTTTTGCTTTGAACTAATAGTTCTATGCTTGCTCTGGTAAAATGAACTTCAGTAGCGGCTCATCAGCTCTAGTTTTGAGTGGAAATCAATTCAAAGTGTACTATAAACCTATAGTAGCTTTCAGAGAGATCATGATTGAAAAGGAATCTGGCCAGAATTTATTTCTGTATTTCAAAGATCTATGATTTCATTGACATGTGGTGCTCTCCCTATCATTTTGGATCACAACTCACCATGAGTTGCTGTAACTAATAAGATCTATACTCTACTGGCCAGGCATTTGGTAATTGAACTTCTCTCATCTTAACAAGGTTAATTCTCAGAGAGTTTCCAAACATTTTGTTGTCTGACACTTCTATCTGAAGCCTTTCTATCTTGGTATGTTATCAAAATTAAATTTTTTAAAATATTTTTTTATTTTAAATTTAAATTTAAATAAATTAAATTTAAATATTTTGCTGGCACAGCTATCAAGACCCTAGAGTCATCTCTCTGCCATGATCAGTCACTGGAATAGAACTTATTGGTGAAAGAGTAGTAGCTACTCAAAAAAATCTGTCAAATTGAATTAAATGGAAAAGGATAATTTAGCCAAGTCTTGGAAAGTGAGGTAAAAGGAATATAAAAAGGAAGAAGGCATATAATGAGAAAAAAGAACCTTTTAACTAAGAGTTATATAGTCTCTAAGACCCAAACTTTCAGAGATGCTGAATGTCATTGGTGTGGGTTTATACATATATATATGATTATTATATTATGTTTAAATAATTTAATATACATTATATTATGGAATTCCCAAGTAAGGAGACTCCTTAAAATGTTCATGTGTCTATACTACACCTGCATGTGTGTGTATACATAACTATATACACATACACAACAAATATATAGAATTTGCATCTATTATATGTTTGTTTAATTAGCACTCATTTACACACATGTATAATAAACATATAGAATTTAAGCACATATATTCATTTATGCAATTAGCACTCACATATAACAGGTAATTGAATCACTTAAAATGTTTTCCTTATGAAATTCTTGTGAATTCTGCAACATACATTTTGCTGGTATACTGGCTAAAAATGATTGTAAAGTATTAGTGTGTGAATGAATGATGAAGGAGCAAACATACCAACTTCCTAACAAAAATCTATTGTCACAAGCCTATCAATGGCCAATGGTTTTCTTCGGAATTTGTGAAAGCAAAAAACCCCCTCCAGAAAGCTCTTATCATTTCTTTCTGAATGCTTTGCAGAACTATGTTGAACACAGCTAATGAACCTTATACTATTAATTGTAAACAAGTATGTGGGTGAGATGGGCCATATGCAAAGTTGTGATAACACAGGATATGTCTCTACATAAACATTTTACTTTTCAGGTCAAAGAAATTGCTATTTATCAGAAAAGGGAGGGTTTACTTGCTAAAAAATTTCCTCTATGATTGCTTTAAAAAAGAAAACTTGTTTATAGCATAGCAGATAAAGAGTTGTTAATAATGTTAAAAGAAAATACAATTGCTGAGTCAGGAAAGGAGCAATAAAGAAAAAGGATAAAAGAATTTAGAGGAAATAAAATTCAAGTAAGAAAGAAAAGGAAAATTATTATTGTTGCCCAGAGCTTCTCCTTTATTATAGAATAGTTCATTCCATCTGAGAGATCCTTTTGTCTTCAATTTTTCAGCAAGTCCACAGTCAGCAGCCAGTTAAAACTGCAGGTGTCATTGCTTGTGTAATAAATGTCATAGTGGTTCCAGGGTTGAGGTGGGGTGGGGGCCAATTTCTTTCTAAATGGGAAGCTGCTGAACTTTAATGACTAATCACATCATGGCATCAGTGCCTATGTGGAGAGTTCAGTAAACTCTAGTCTCTGCTTTCACTTCTCCCATTCTTGAGTGCTGATGGGGTAAGAAATCAGTCTGATTGTATGCACTCAAAATTCTTATTGCTTTCATGGTTCCAATTTCTTTCTGTAAATTTTTATATTCATCTTTTGTGGACTCGTTGTTTGATCATCTTCATCAGTGGTTGTGCCCCCTTCCCTCTCTTCATGGCTCTGATGCCATCTCTGCTTTCCCCAGTCTCTGCATAGGAAGCCCATATTCCTTTAATGAGAAGATCCAACTCTCCAGCATGGACACTCTCAGATTTCCTCTTCTGTATTATATCTTTACTTACGCATCCTTCTTTTCTTCTTGAGTTTGAGGAAGAAATTCCTCTATTTCTCCAAGACTAATTCTTCTCTGTGTTCTTGACTTCACACCTGATGGCAGGGACTATCTTTCTAGCCTCAGTGTCTAGCACACATCTCTTCCCCAGACTTATCTGTTTTTAAGGAGTGGCATGGGGGCACTGAAATGTTAAATGACTTGGCTGATATAACAAGCTAACGTGTACCAGAGGTAGGGTTTGGATCTTCCTCTTTTAACTTCCAGACTTGCTGTCTAAACTTAATATCATGGCACCTTTCACTTTGCACATTATTGTTGTTCAGTTGTGTCCTACTCTTTATGAATTCATTTGGGGTTTTCTTGGCAAAGAAGCTCAAGTGGTTTGTCATTTCCCTCCCTAGCTTATTTTACACATGAATAAACTGAGGAAAACAGGGTTAAGTGACTTACCCAGAATCACATAGCTAGTGTCAGAGGTTAGATTTGGATCAAGCAGATGAATCTGCCCGACTTCAGGCCCAGCATTCTTTTCATTGTGCCACCCAACTGCCTCCAACTTGCATATAGTAGACACAATAAATGTTTCTTGAATTGTTGTATTGAATCCCTTTTGTTTTTTGACTATTTCTCTAACAATTTTCTTCTCTTTTAAGCATCTTTGGTTTCTCCCTTTCCACTGGCTCCTTCCTTTCTGCCCATAATCATTTGTAGGCGTCAAGTATCCAAAAACCAATTCATTCCTATATCTTTGTTAGTCTAATTTTGGCTCTTTACATTCTTGGAGATCCTGAAAGACACAGATAGTCCTTTCTTTGATCCCTTTGGAATCTCCTTTCTTAAAATCCGGAGCATATGTCAAGTCACACCTGATTTTCTGCTGCAAAAAAACCAAACCAAAACAAAACAAAAAACAATCAAAACTAGAGTGACCATGTTTACCCGTCATTCTAATCTATCTGGGATTTAGCTTTTTGGTATTCTACAGAACTATAGGTCTAAAGCTGAAAAGTAATGTAGAAAGAAATAATCCAGTACAAATCTCTTATAATATAGATGAGGAAACTGAAGTTGAGGGATATTATGTGAATGCCTTATGGCACACAGGTAGGAGGAGCTAGATCTTAGAGTCAGAAAAATTTGTCTTCCTGATTTCAAATGTGACCACAGACACTTACTTGCTATGAGATCCTGGACAAGCCACTTAATCATGTTTGCCTCAGTTTCTTCATCTGTAAAATGTCTCAGATAAGGAAATGACAAGCCACTCAAATATTTCTGCCAAGAATACCTCAAATAAGGTCACTTAGAGTCAGACAGAACTGAAATGACACATCAAAATACCCAGGTAGAAAGCAGCAGAGGCAGGTTTTGAGGTGATGTTTTCTAATGCTGAAATGAATGCTTTTCTCACTGCAATGCATGCTAATCTATTTTAGCGATTGGTTGTTTTGAACATTCAGTTTCTAAATTCTGACAAATTCCTTGTCCTTAAAAAAAAAACAAAACCTGTTGACTATCCCTAGAGAACCCAAGATCAACTCCACACCACCGCAAAAGCACTGTGGAAGAAGAGACATCAGGAAAGAGTTTATGTTCAGAAAAGCAGGTAAGCTAATCATGCAATGAGAAATCGACCAATGAATCAATCACCACTTAATAAGAGTTCATTGTGGGCCAGGCACTGTGCTAAGTAGTATTCAGAATATAAGGAAAGTCTAGTAGAGCATCAGTTCTCAAGGAGTTTACAATCTGATAGGAGAGACTACAACTCTGTGCAAAATATATACAGGATAAATTGCAGGTAATCACAGAAGCAAAGGAGGAGATTAGAGAAAGACTTTTTGGAGGAGGACTTTAGAGGAAAACATATATATTAAAATAGCTATGAGGGGACAGCTAGGTAGCTCAGTGGACTGAGAGCCAGGCCTCGAGATGAGAAACCATAGGTTCAAATCTGGCTGCAGACACTTTCTGGTTTTGTGACCCAGAGAAGTCATGTAATGTCCATTGTCTAGCTCTTACAGCTCTTCTGCCTTAGAACCAATATATGGTAGCTGTTTTTTTGTTGTTGTTTTTGTTTTTTTAATGATGTGAGAGGACCAATGGAAAAAGGATAGAAAGTAGAACAAAAAAGTAGCAAAAATTTGTTCAATAGACACCTAGTAATTGATATAGAATTCTTCATTGTTTAAGAGTTGTGGCAAATGACAATCATGAGGTTCTTTAAATCAGACTCTGACAACATTGTTGTCTCAGATTTGTATATTTTCTACGGAACCAAGAGCACGTCCTCCATTTTGCTCTGTCTCTCTACTTACCATTCATCCCTTTTCATAACTATAAATTCCCTAGAGTGCTTGATCATATTTTCTCTTTGGAAGGTTTCCAAGTTTCATGTAGAAGTCCTCTAACTATCCACCTCTATCGCTTACTCACACATGTACACACATGTGAACACACACATATTCCACAAATATTTCTGGTGCTCTATTAGTATAGAATTCCTACAGATAGATCTGACTTAAAAAAAAAAATCCTTAGTTTCCTAGAAGTCCACTTGTGTTTACCTTCTCCTAGTTTATTGCCTCTCATAGAGATGACACAACAATAAGAATTTTTTGCTTTGATAGATTCATGGATCTGTGGTCTCAAGGATGTGGTTACTCTCTCCAGCAAATATGGATGGCAACCTACATAGGAATTTGCTTTAAAAATTGTTAAAGTTTAAAAATGCTCCTTACCACAAAAATTCCACATTCATGATATCCCTGGCCCCCTGCTAAAATTAAATATATCATTTATACAAACTTTGTTATAGCTTCCTATGGATTCACAAATAAAATTGGGTAAATAGTGTTAGTCTTCCTTCTGCTCCCGGGATAGTAATGTATAGGTAAAATCTAATATAATTTGGTTTGTCTATATGTTAGGAACAGGTAAAGATTACATTATAGGGGTGTAGCACAGTGGATAAAGAGCCAGGCCTGGAGCTAGGAAGTCCTGGGTTCAAATTTGACCTCAGATACTTCCTAGCTGTGTAATCCTGGGCAAGTCAAAATCCCAGTTTCCTAGCCATTATTTGCTCTCCTGTCTTGGGGCAGATATTTAGTATACATTCTAAGACAGATGGTAAGGGTTAAAAAAAAGAGAGATTACATTATTACTTTTTGTTTTAAGTTACTGTAACACTGGTGAGATAACCCTGCTTTAAAGTATATATTTTTTAATGCATGAAGTTTAATTACAAACTAGCATTACACATTTTTAAAGACTGCAGAATTTATTTACTCAATTAAGTGTTGTCCTTCCTGAAGTATTCGTTGATGATCAGCTGTGATAGACTTAGCTTCTATCAGCAATATGATGATCCAGGACAGCTCTGAGGGACTTATGACAAAGAGTGCTCTCTACCTCCAGAGAAAGGAGCGCTGTAGTAGGAATGTGAATGAAAGCACGCAATTTTTCACTTGTTTATTTGGGTTGTTGTTTGGGAGTTTTGGTTTTATAAGATTCCTCACTTACAAAAATAAATAATATAGAAAGATGTTTTGTGTGACAACACATGTATAACCCAAATCAAATTGCTGGAGGGGAGGGAGAAGGGAAGGGAGAGAGATACATTCAATCTTATAACTTGGGGAAACTTGTGTGGGAATTTGTTGTAACATGTAATTGGTAAGAAATGAATAAACATTAAAAAAATAAGCATTCACTGACCAAAGCTACACAAGTCTTCTAACATTGCTGGATTGCTCCTCCTGGAGTTATGTTTATAGCATTCAAGGGACATTATTCTGGAAAGCTAATTGTATAAGTCTTTATCGTTTAAAGGCAGATTTGATTTTTTTGGGAAGAGTTAGTTCATTTAGAAACAAGGTGAAAGAGGCAGGGGATCAAAATGAGTAATATGGTCTTTGGCTAAAAAAACAAACAAACAACAATAACATACATGACATGCTTAAAAAACCAAACAACAATGACACTATCAAGTAACAAGATTACTTTAACTGAATGTCTTGTAACTGCCTTAGAAGGCAATCACAAGAGAGGAGGCACGGCAATGTTCTGAGGGATGTGGGACTCAATGATGGAGGTATACAGCCTTCCAAGGTCATTATTTGGAAAGATGATCCTCACATATACATACTAGACTATAGGCTTCCTGGTATAGAGATGAAAACATCAAGGGTCTTTGCCTTGGATCACCTTTGTTTAAGACATAAAAAGTTCTGAATTTGCATGATTTGCAAAATCCAGCTGTAAGTGGAATGCTCCCAACTCAATCCTCATTTGGTTTGTACAGAAAGAAAGTTCCTATCTATTTGTAAGGTCTGTTGCAAATTGAAAGTATTTTTAGCTACACTTTTCTTGTGGTAGGAAAAGAAAAACTGGAAACAAAATAGAGGTATCTATTGATTGAGATGGAGTGAACAATTTGTGGTACATGATTGCAATTGATCCTGTTGCATCATAAGAAATAACAAATATAGCTAGGCAGCTATGGGCAGCTAGGTAGCTCAGTGGTTTGAGAGCCAGGCCTAGAGACGGGAGGTCCTGGTTCAAATCTGACCTCAGACACTTCCTAGCTGTGTGACCCTGGACAAGTCACTTAACCCCCAATACCTAGCCCTTACTGCACTTCTGCCTTAGAATCTATATTGATTCTAAGGTGAAAGGTAAGGGTTTTAAAAAAATGACAAATGTGAAAAATTCAGAGAAACTTGGAAAGTCTGGCATAAGTTGATGCATAAGCAGGAGAGTAATATAAATGATGACTATGATAATATAAATTAAAAATAGTACTTACAATGACCTAAGCAGCTTATTTGCTTTGAACAATCTTGTTCCTGTAGAAAAAGTTGATAAAATGCATTTCCCTTCATTCGATAGGAAGGCAAAGTACAGTAGAAGCAGAATATTACATACACTCTCAAAAAAGTCAGGTGACTAGTCAATTTTGCTTAATTGCTTTTTTCGGTTATAAGGAAGAGTACATCAGGAAATGGCTGCAATGTTTAAAAAATGAAGTGTATAAAACAATTAAAAGGATTATGTGGTTTCTAGAATATATGTGAAAGGTAAAATTAATACTTACTCTTTTTTTTTTTCCAGGTCTTAATCACAATAAACACCACTTTGTCACTTACCATCACAGAGTGGAATGAGCAGTCTTAAGATACATAAGAATGCCACATTGGTAACTGGATTCTTAAGGCTTTTGCTTATTGTTGACTTCTTAAATGCCCATAACACAGTTTAGGCACAGTAAAATAGCATTTGGGCTTGTGAATACAAAATGCTTCTATTTTCTAACCTTTGGTAGAGATTACTTCAGTTCTATTTTCGAACATTATCATTCAGGTTATCTTCAGATGTCAATTTTCCACTTTGGTTTCCGCAACTTTGTTGATTACGTCACAAAAACTTCTTAAAGCTGCTAAATCAAGCATATATGAGTTTCTGCTATTGGGGTTTACTGAAGATGACATCTGCAGTAAAGTGTGAGCCCATCAACACCAGGATGTTAGGTACAGCTTGCATTCTGGCATAAATACTAGATAAGTGCCTCATCTATTTAGTACAAGATAGTGATCTACCTAGGATCAAGCTCTTCTTTAGTGAATTAAACTCCTGGGGGAACCTTCACCCAGGAAGCCTACAGGAGCAGGACTTGGGTTCACAGATATGGCTTTGGGGGGAGGATGTCTGTGAACTTGGATGGGGAAAAAATATCTTTATTATCATTTAACTCTAACGGAAATTTAGCATTTCCTTCAATTATTTAAAAACTTTAGAGGACAGCTGGATAGCTCAATGGATTGAGGGCCAGGCCTAGAGATGTGAGGTCCTGGGTTCAAATCTAACCTCAGACACTTCCCAACTGTGTGACTCTGGGCAACTCACTTAACCCCCATTGCCTAGCCCTTACCATACTTCTGCCTTGGAACCAATACACAGTATTGATTCCAAGACAGAAGGTAAGGGTTTAAAAAAAACTAAAACTTTATTCTGAGAAGTACATAGACTTTACCAGACTGCCAAAGGAGTGTAATTATACAAAAATGGTTACAAACTTTCTAGACCTTTGGGACCAATGAGTCTTCAATGGATATCTTCACCCAGTTGGTGATTTTGAATTGAAATGAGTAAAGAAAACCTTTTCTAGTTCCAGATGACACCCTAGAACTGAGAGTGACTTGTTCAGGGTCATACAACTAGGAAGTGTCTGAGTTACATTTGAACCCAGGACTTCCCATCTCTAGGCATGGTTCTCAATTCACTGAACTATTTAAAACTGACCCTAGAAGGTAGATATTTTGATAAGCCTGAGTCAGAAAGATCTTGGACACTTACTAACAGTGTGACCCTGAGTAAGTCACTTAAAACCTCCGTTTCCCTCTCTTTCCTCAAGTATAAAATAGGGATCATAATAGTACTCTTACAAAAGCCAAGAATCATTCAGAGAAGTGATTTATTTTGCAATGTATAGAGCTGCAGAAATGAATTGGGTTCAAGGCTCTTAGTAGCACTAGAGACTTTGAACCCTGGTTTCTATATAGTTAATATGCAATTTGGAGGTTGTGATAAACAGGATGTAAGGATTAAGACACTTGGTTTCTATTGGTAGAGATTAGAAAATACTCAAGTGAGAGGGAGGAGGTATTCTTGCACTTTGGTGATAGTGGGCTGGGGGCGTTTTCTTATTAAATCACCAAAATCGGGTGACTCATGGAGTTGGACTTAACTTCACACAACAATAGATAAAGAATAATGGAGTAACTACTTTTATTTTTTAATGTTAAAGAATCTATAGGCAGCTAGGTGTCACAGTGGATAGTGTGGTAGAGACTTGAAGAGAGAGGTTTTGCAGGACAAGCCAAGATGCAAGAAACAAGCTGGGGACCTGATCTGCAAAAATCAAGAAGAAGGTTCCAAAGGAATGTTCCCAGGAGAGGCGGTTGGAGGAGCCTGACCAGAGGAGAGGAATTGGGACCTCCGGACTCTCTCTCTGGGGGGTTATTGAACTGAGGAGGCTTGGCTTTTTGACTTTGACAAACGGAGGCACTGATCTCTCTGGGAGTTGAAGCTGACCAGGGGAGAAACTGAGAAACTTCTGACTCTGTCTCTGTCTCTGGGAGTTGAAGCTGGCCAGGGGGATTTGTTTCTGTCTCTCTCTCTCTGAGATTTGACTGACCAAGAGTTGGAGGAAAGCCAGGCTGAAGGAGAGACTTTCTTGGTGGCTGGCTGAAGGAGAGAAGCCCTGAATTGATTTTGTTAGTTCTGTCCCAGGCTGAAGGACCCTGGGGGGGGGGGTGTTCTGGAGTTAAGCTGAGAGACATTGGTGGCTTTGTGAAGAAGAAAGAAGATTTTAAATAGTTGTCCTCCTAACTGTCCCTCTGAGTCACAATTGTGACAAGACTATTTCCATAACCCTCCTAAATTCTCCTTGTAGTTTAGGGAAAACCCTCATCCTTCTTACCTCAGTTTCCCATTGTGTTATCCCAATAAACCCCTAACCTGGGAAAGAAACTAGAGTATCTTTATAGTCCACTCAGAGCGGGGGGTGGGGGGATGGGGTGGTGGGGGGGTGAGGAGGGAGGAAGCCAAAAGGCTTCCAGAAGCAGGTGGTTAAGGGAGGGAGTGAGGGAGGAAGAGGATAGGAAATAGATTGACCCACCAGCCACCAAACAGTGATCAGTAGGCAAATCCTAGTATAATCCCCTGTGGCAATATACCTCTATCTCTCTCAGCATCTCTCTGTAATTCTCAGTATCTCTGAAGAAAGTATTTCTATCTCCATAACTAGTAGCAGTTCACCAGTCACAGTCAAGCCAGAGTACATTCCAGTTAGTTAGTTCAACAACAAATAGTAACACAGATTACCTATTAATACAATAGAAAGTTAGGTCTGGAGTAAGGATGACCTAGGTTCATTGGCCCCACACAATTCCTAGTTGTGTGACCTTAGGCAAATTCTTTAACCCAATTGTTTAGCTCTTCCCACTCTTCAATCCACTGAGCCACCCAGCTGCCCCAATTTGAGAGTCAGGCCTAGAGATGGGAGGGTCCTAGGTTCAAATTTGAACTCATGTACTTTCTAGCTGTGTGACCCTGGGCAAGTCACTTAACCCCCCATTGCCTAGCCCATACTGCTCTTATGCCTTGGAACCATTACACATTATTGGTTCCAAGACAGAAGGTGAGGGTTTTAAAAAAAAAAAAGGGCATTTCTAAGCAACAAAGTGCTATGTCTTAAGATTAATTAGCATTATATGTAGATATAAATTATATGTACAAAAGTTATGCCTATACATGCATATATGTGTACATATATTCTTGTAAATGTTTAACAATTCATTCTTTGGGAAAATGCATACATGACATGCTCTTAATTGCAATCTGTATTATTAATATTTTCTCCATCACTTTCTTAAGTATAGAGTTGACAAAACAGTAAATTAAAACCTTAGTTTGTAGAGTTTGCCAATTTCTGAAGTGTAAATGTTCCCACTGAACATTTAACAATCAGTTCTTGAACTCCTTTGATCTGGCTCCAGCATACCTCTGTGGAGAGAGAGAGAGAGAGAGAGAGAGAGAGAGAGAGAGAGAGAGAGAGAGAGAGAGAGAGAAACAGAGAGAGAGAGAGAGAAACAGAGAGAGACAGATACAGAGAGAGAGAGAGAGACAGTGAGAGAGAGAGTCAATTCAACTTAATTCAATTCAACAATTTTTCAACTGTTCCATATGCATCAGGCAGATGATAGGATCTAGAGGAAACTGAGGCAGACAGTAGTTAAGTGGACTGTTCAAAGAGAACTGGTACCACTGGTTTGAAGACTTGCTGAACCCTTTCAGAGCTGTTCATCCACTTTTGGTGTCTATTTTTCATCCGATTCTCACTAGTGGTTCCAGTGGCAGTAAAACCATTACTCTGAAATGTCATCAGTCATCTTCAAAATGAAGACTTTCCCAAGACCACATTGATAGTATCTGACTCCAGGCCAGTACTCTATCCATTGTGACACCATCTGTCTTCATATAAAGAACTTTGCAAACTTTGAAGAGCTATATAAAAATTTCTAAATTGCTGCCCAAATGCTGCCTAGATGAGCACCTTAGAGTCCTAGAGAGCTGCCTAGAGAATGCAGAGGTTAAGTAATTGGCCCAGGGTCATACAGTCAGTAGGCATCAGAAGTAGGACTTCAGCTCAGTTCTTTGAGTCTCTAAGGCCTGGACTCTATCTTCTGTACTAGCTCTCTTTCACTAGATGGAGGGAGAAAGGAGTTGAAAATGTACTCTTGGCTAGAATGAGGAGAAGGAAATCCAAGACCTTTTCCTTGGCCTTAAAAGCCCCGCCCCGAACTGTTACTTAGCTCCTAGTATTGCCAGCTTTCTCCCTGGCACTGAGCATGCTTAAAGTCTGAAGTGGTGGTTGTTTTTCATCTGGGATTGCAGTGTTAGAAGTAGTTGCTAGGGCATCTATGGAATTTTCATATTCTAGCCTAGAAAAGGAATCTCATTTCGCCCCATCCCCCCCCCCCCCTTCTTATTTAGCAGAGATACAATGAAATGGCTGTGTCTGCTTTGACGTTTTGGCAGAAATCTTCAGTGTGGCCTAGCTCTGGGAACCCACAGTCCAAGAATAAGACACCATTTACGTCTATCCTTGTTGAATTTGGATAGAGTAGTTAGGTTTAACTATGCATGAGAAGCCACTGTCTTTCAGGGTCAAAGAGGACTGATTTTTCAAGTGTGTTTCACTGTTTACTGGTGACTACCAAAATAATTATTTCCTGTGTAGGTTTCTGGGAGTGAGGTAATCTGAAGGAAAATGTTTCATTGTGTTGACCTGGGTTGGGCTGGGATATTTAGCAATCCCAGACATTTCCTTAAAATGACAGGAATTATGCTACTCATTAAATTCTGGTCTCAAGTGTCCCCAAAGGAAAATCATCTTTTCACTTTTTAATTTTTTTGGAGGGTTGAAGGAAATAGGAATAGTAATAAGTGTGATCCCTCCAATCTGTTAGCATACTTTCTGTTGAAATTATTTTATGCTTTTGAACATATCTTATACTTATGTATTTGTCAGCAAGTTTTATCTCTCCTTCTTCCCCGTACTCCAATAGAATGTAATTGCTTTGAAGGTAGAGACTATTTGATATTTGTCTTCTTATACTGAGGAAAATTAATGTCATATTGTACTATTTATTGTTATTATTTCTATGGGAAATAATTTATTTTTCCCAAGTCCCTGGGCCTTCTAGGATCAGGATGAAATAGTTCAGGCTTCGAGGCATCTAAAAATGGGATAAGAATTTTTGTTTTTTGCTCAAAGACCCCTATCTATAATCAAGAATAATTTCTGTAAGGCATTTGATAGTAGAGTGGGTTAGTGTTTTCCTAATTTGGTAAAGATCCACCTTCCCTGTGATAAAGTAGTTAAGATCTCTAAATCCATTTCCTCTTTCAAAATATCCACCAATGGTGACTTCCAGGGGAGATCCAACAGATGAATCATCAGTTAGAAAGAGGACACACTTTCCTATAGAAGAGAGTGTCAGGGCTCATTGAAGATCTTTTGTATGAGAGGAAGATTCAAGGACCCATTCTTTGTTAAATGAACTACATGCTCCATTAATAAGCAATGCTATTTATCAGGGAAATGGCTTCATGTCATTTATTGGTTAAAATTCTGGGTGCTACAATACCCACTGGGCGCAAGATGGTTGGGACCTGGAGTCAGGAAGACCTCAGACACTTGCTAGCTGTGTGGTTTTGATCAAGTCACTTAACCTTGTTAGCCTCATTTTTCTCATAAGCAAAATGAACTGAGAAGGAAATGACAAACCATCCATTATCTTTGCTGAGAGAACCCAAATGGGTTCATGAAGAATCAGAAATGACTGAACAACAAATACCTACTACTTACTGTTCAGAGTTCTTTGTACATCATAAGTTCTTATGATACATGTGATAAACTTACATTAAGCATCTACTTTGAGAGCCAAGCCAGTGGTCTCTCAGAGGGGAGGGTCCTTCTGTCAAAGTGTGACCATTGAGTCAGATAAATGATGAGAGGCACTGTATGCTCAATCCTGTGTCAAGCATCACACAGTGCTCTGCCATGGCACAGGGGTTGGATTATTTTATAAGTTTAGTGCTGGGAGCCATCAGCTCACAATGCCTTGATAAAGTTGCTCGTGGTAGCTAAGAAGGCCACAGAGTGGACCTTGGCAAGATGTGATTGCCCACTCAGTCCCCTTTGCATAACATCTCTCATTAACATCCCTTACCTATGGAATTGACATGATTACTATTCCCCCTAACCTCAGAAGGAATAATACAAGAGCAAAAAACCTATACTCTATTTATCTAAAACATCACCAAAAGATAAGATCCTCAAACCCAATGTCAAAAGACTCCCATGGATTAACTTTTACTTGGGCACATAACTCTCAGTAAAACTGTAGCTACAAGCCAAGTCCAGAACTTTCCCACTCACAAAAACTTATTCTCATGGAGCCAGCACACAAATCAATCATAAAAGCCCATATAAAATGTGCAAGTACCCCAAGCTTCATCATGCCTCAGTGACTTGATTCTTCCCCTTGAGAAAGTCCCTAGTAAATTCTGAAAAATGATCTGTCTAATATTAAATATGAATTGTGTTCCCAGTACCTCTCAACCTCAGTGATATGATTGTTGAATTGTCTTAATAACTTAAGGTTCAATGGCTAAGATGGCGATGCAGCAAAGCACTGTGGAGTGCTTAGGGCGTGTTGGAGCACAAAAGACAACACGACCATCCAATGCAGCTGAGGAAGTCTCCAGCTGTAATGATTTTTTGTGCCACTGGACCCAGGCTTCCAATGCTGAGAGAGTGGGACTGTCTCTATGCATTGACTTTTCCACTTAAATCTTCATGCACAAGTGTCTTTGTGCACAAAAACACACAAAGACAATTGTCATCCTTGGTTCATTCTGTCAAGGATCTGTAACCACAATACAAGAATATAGAATGTTAATTAAGTGATTTGTTAAAAGTTAATGTGTCACTTTTCCAATTATCTCTATTTAGATGTGTGTGTTAGGTAATGTATCTGTGTGCCCCAAAATGGGCATAAAAATAAACACTAGGCTTGGGGATGGCGGAGTAGCTATAAGGTGCAAAGCATGCCCATGGCCGTAAAATATACAGCTGTCTTCCGTTTGTTATTTTCTTGACTGACTGTTCACCACCTGTCAGGAACCCTTGGAGTCATGAATGAGGCTGGACCTTGCCTTGGCAGTTCAGTGAGTACATACTTTTCTGGCACATAATCATTTCTCAACATACATGTTTCCATAGAACCTAACAACAGACACAAAGCCTAAGGAGATAGTCAATGAAACATTGTTGCTATGGCAGAAATAGATGAATGACATAAAGAGGGTGATCTGGAGCTTAGTTCTGTCTGACCTATGGGATGACGTGTTAGGAGAATAATTGTTACTTTTGGTCAGCTTTCACAATCAATAGCAATTACTTAGGAGATGGGTAACAAAACACTTCATAGCTAGGTACAGGGTTAGAGGGTAGTTTGAGACAGACTAGAATTGGGACTTTCCTCAATTTCCAAGTTGTATATTTCTTGTGCTTGATTCAGACACCTGGCAAGGTTGCTTGGTTGTTATGTAACTAATCAGTGGAGTGTGTGCTGTAGACCTGGGCTTGAAAGTGATTGATGTTCTTGGCTTACCTCGCTTATAGTGGGAGTGAATGTAACTCTGTGGAGAGGGAAAGGAGAGGGGTAATGGATAATAATATTTAGGTTTAAACTCTGTGAATGTAATATTTTAGGGTAATAGTCTGGGGGGATTAAGGTAGACTATATATGTGTTAACTTTATAAGTATTTGCTCTCATATTTCTCCTGTATTGGGGAGAGAACAATAATCATAACAATTCCATTAGAGACGTCACACAGAAGGGGGTTCAGTGGTTGCCTTATTTTCTGGGGGCTGCTTTGCAGTCTCCATTTCCCCAGACTGTGACTCTCTCAGACAGCAGGGGTGATGGCTCTCCACACATCTACTATGTGCCCGACTCTGTATTAAGTGCTGAGTGTACAAATAAGAAAAAGAAAGTTCCTGCCCTTAAAGAACTTTCAATAAAATGGGGGGGGGGGGCACAAAAGTAAGTTGAAAAGGGAAGAATGGAAGAGAGTATACTCAGCAAGAGGGCCAGAATGATGATGAAGATGGAAGAGTGGAAGTCAAACATGGCAAGTGATGCCAAAGAAGATGGCTAGGCTTTTGAGCCTTCTAAAAAAAAGGGAGGCTAATGGAGAAGTTTTTTGATATGACCACTACTTTTCCAATTAGGGAGGGAGACGTAACTGAGGAGATTGATGGGGTATTAGTAGCAATACTGGTACAGTCTTCATTACAAAGAGTTTCCTGCCAATAAGCTTATCCTGAGTGGGGCATGATGAAGATAATGAATGTTGAGTTGAAAGCAAGCCAAGTCACTAGTAGCAAAGGAAATGCTTAATTTATGTTTGACTTGATTATCAATTCTAATAGAGATTTTATGAATAGGTTCAAAATTGCCCTTGTTCTCAAAAGCTACTTACTTTTATTAGTTTGAACCTCACAGATAGTAGATACTTAATAAATATCTGTTGACAGATGGCTAGTGTATAGAATTGGAGATAGTGTGGTATAGGGGAAATAATCTTGAATTTGGAGTTAGAGGGCCTGTATTCAAATTCTTACTCTGATTCTTATGGATTTAAATTTTGATAAATCATTAAATCTCTCTAGGTCTTAGTTTTCTCATCTGTCAAATGAAGGGAATAGTGCTAGATAACCTCAGACTTCTACTTTTAAATCTGTGGTCTTATTGTTTAGTCATTTTTCATCTTGTCTAAATCTTCATGTCCCCATTTGGGGTTTTCTTGGCAAAAATAGTGGAAAGGTTGATATTTCCTTCCCCTGATCATTTTACAGATAAGGAAACAGAGGCAAACAAGTTTAAGTGATTTGCCCAGGGTCATAAAGATAGTAAGTATCTGAGGCCAGATTTGAACATAGGAGGAAAAGGCTTCTTGACTCTAAGTCACTTTATTTATTGCATCACATACTTGCCCAAAAACCTAGTCTTGGAGGAATTCAAGATGCCTGAGTCACTTAGCTTGTCTACCACTGTCTTTAGCAAGGGAGCATCTGTCCTGGCCAAATCAGTCCTCTTAGGTTTGTCTTACTTTGCAAAAGCTCACATTTTCACAGCACTCTATGGTTTGCAAAACACTGGCTTCACAACAGTCCTGTAAAATAGTATAAATATTATTATCTTCATTTTTCAAACTAGGCAACTGAGACATAGATAAAATCAGTCAACAAGTTTCTATGAAGTTCTTACTATGTGCCAGATACTGTACGTAAGCATTGGAAATAAAAATACAAACAGAAAGACAGTCCCTGCCCTCAAGGATCTTGCATTCTAATGAGGGAGAACAAGTCATAAAGAGATGAAGGTAGGGTCAGGAAGCTACAGGTGCCCAGAATGGGTTGAGTGAAAGAAATGAGGCCAATTGTTTATACTCTCCAACCAGTGGGTATTGCATCCAAGATTCAAGCCCAGGTCTGTTTGACCTCAATTCCTTTCCAACAGACCTATGTTTCTTCTATTATATATTCTTACCTTATACTACAATGAAAGGCATTTCCATTTGTAATAATTTAAAATGGGTTTGACAAGTACAAGAATTAAAAAAAATTATTGTGATCATTGTTTATAAAATCAGCTTTTAAGTCATGAGGCAGCTTTAGTAGCTTTATTACAGCAGGGTAGAGATAGGGGAATTGTCTAGACTACCACTCTTAAGTCTGCTCCAAAGAAATCTAGCTCACTCCCTAACAAAGTTCCAATCTCTGGCCAGAGGAGTGGGAGAGTCTCTGCCTCCAAACCAGAAGTCCTCAAAAGAATCCAACACAGAGACACCAACGAAGATGTCCTCCTTCAGCAAGAGCCACCAGTGCAGCAGAAGCAGAAGAAGTGACCCAGAATGCTCTTGGCTGGCTTTTATAAGCAGTTTTCTCCACATCACTTCCTGTCTCTCTTGTTCCTCCTACCTTTCATTGTGGACTAGTCTATCACATCTCAGGAGCCAATCAAAATCTCTTGATTTGCCTAGCACTGCCCAGGGGTCAGTGTCTGTGGGATCCACCTCCTGTCCTCTGAGCCTGTGAACTGTTATCAAAAAGATTCACAAGTTCCTTACTGATTAAGTTAAAAGGGTGGAGTACTCCAAGTACTTGATTAAGTTAAGATAAAAAATTTCCCTTTCACAAACCCCCCTTGTGATTCTATTGGAAGATGAGCATGTTGAAATCTCCCAGATTTACATGCTAGTCTCCTCAATGAATTATTTCAAATACCGGGCTTATACCTCTAAAGATCTTCTAGCTAAAGGTGCATACAATACTGTATTTTCTAAGAGGAAGTTACAATAAGTTGGAGATAAGAGGGAAATAAAAGAAAAAGAGAGCAAAATCAATGATTGGTAGGCCCATTGATAAAAAAAAAGCCAATTGGAAGCAGTCCCCTTTGGCATAAGAGTTTACATTGAAAATAAGTGTGTTTAATCCCTTTCTGTTCTAGGCATTACATCCCAAAATACATTCTGGATCTTCTGAGGCAGTGTATGGTTTCCACAGGCTTTTTAAAGGTACCTTCTTTAAAAGAATTCACTTTCTTGATTCAGGGAGTTAGTGAACTTCTTTTTCTGAAGTTTCTCTCAGAAAAAAAAATTTTAAATCTTGGATTTTATGAAAATTATACACATTCTACCTGGAGAGGAAATGAGTTCCAAGTACATCAATCTTTTGGAGAAAGTTCTATCTTCTGGTCCCCTTGGAAGTGAAAGATATGGAGTTTGTTTGAGGGTGCATCATGACTGATCTGGATTATGAAAATGGCATATTGAGGAAGAAGTAGCTTCAGTGGTTAGCAGATATTTGCCCAGGTAGACCAGGGGTTCTTAACTTTTTTTTCTTTTAATCATGGAGCCCTTTGACAGTTTAGACAGGGCTTTAAATCCCTTCTCAGAACAATACTTTGAAACATGTAAAAGAAAATACATAGGATTACAAAGAATGCTAAATATATTGAACTAATGTTATCAAAATTTTAAAACACAGACCCATGCAAGTTCATGGATATGAGGGTAAGAATCCTCAATATAGATGAATCTCCTAGAATCAGTGAAGTAATCATAAACAAAGAAGTATTTATATTCTCTAAAGGGTTGACAATATCATCAATTCAGGAGCTTCTTCAAACAATTAGGATAAAAGACCTCCTGCCACCCCAAAACTTTTACCCAATTTGATGCATGTCCATGCCCTCTCATAGATTCCCTATAGGGGGTCTACCCAATGTGCCAGGGCCCTGAGGTGTGGTGGGAAACACATGTCTGATGATCCTTGGAGCACCACCCTTACATATGGCTCCTTCTGACATTGAGGGGGTACCAATGCAATATTCCAGCTCTCTACCTATCATCCATTGTTCTTCCCATGTGACTAGCTCATTTCTTCTTCCTATCATACAGTTCTTTGATGATGTCTGTCAATAAGTGATTATTATACACCCAGTACATGCCAATATTTGGGCCAAGCACTGGGGATAAAAATTAAGGAAAAAAATTGTCTGATCTTTTTTTTATTGTTGTTGTTGGTCTTCATTGGTAGTATTTTTTAACCCCATACCACATCTCTCCATTGCTTTCTATTGATACTAATTTTTAATTCTTCAGAGGCTATAAGGATGATATAAGAAAATAAGTATTGTTTTATTAGTTTAGGGATAAAAAGTAGAGTGGCTGGCTTGAGAAAAGAACTGTAGTTTGAAGCAGAGCTGAGAGAGTGTGTTAATTTCAGATGTGACAGTTATAACCGTTTTTCTATTTCAATGACTCTCTCTGGCAATTGGGAGTTGGTCTCTGGCAGTTGGCAGGGACACATTCTCAGAGACTCTCTCTCAAGGCTGGAGGAGGTAACATTTTTGCCTCTCTCTCTGTCTGAGGGAAAGATCTGAAGGAGCTCTGTTTTCCTTTCCCAACTTGGGAAACATTATTGACGATCTATTGTGGTTTTTGTAGATTGTTTAAATCTGAGAAGACCAAAGAAAAACCTGGTCTTTGGTTTGGACTCTGAATCTGTTAAGGATCAGAGTCCTAACTTGATTCTTATTGAGACTCAAACAGCTAGCCTTTGTTATTTTATAATTTGAAGGTGAAGTTAAGAATTATAAGGATAATAGTGGTAGTTTTTATTTAGATAGTATAAATATGGGTTAGTCAGATCAGGGAGGATTAGTGTAGCCTGCAAAACACAGGAGAAGTGGTTCCTTGTGGAACCTGGGAGTTTATTTGGGTGGATTTAGAATCCCTTAGAATTATAAATCCTTTATTTATCCTTATATATTTCAATAAATATTTTATTTTTATAATGAGTATCTTTAGAGTCCTTGCAACTGGCCCTGAAGGGAAGTTCACATTTGAGCTTCACTTCATCACTGAAGATACTTTTGATGAACTCTATCAAAAGTATCTGAACAGTTTGAACTTGATTGGCAAGTTAAACCATGTTGAACCTATATTGGAACAGTTTTTCCATCTAAATATTTTATTTTATAACTCTCCATCATCATTTAAAAAAATTTTTTACAAGGCAGATGTAAACACACACAGAATTAAGTAATGTGATAGTATAATTGAGAATCTGTTATCTTAAAAAAGAACTACATTTCCCAGGAACCCACTGACTTCCTGTTATTACTTACTTATTGTAGACAGGGAATAAATATTCAGTAGGTGGTCCTCCTCACTCTTTTTTGTCTAGGATGTCGCAAGTATGGTGGTAGTAAGCATGGGGGTTTTGAACTGACCGATTAGCCATGGGTACGTGGTTTTTATTTTGTATCTCTTTTATTCCTTTATTTCTAATGATCATTAATAAATTCCTTAAAATAATATTTTTATTATTGAGATTTAATTTTTACATTTATGGCAACCAGAAGTTGGAGACAGAATTCTCAATTTTTCTTAAGATAGCCTAGATAACTTTTTTAAGCCACATTTCTCCTGTCAGGGCTTTTTTCCCCACTCCCCCTCGCAAACTCCAAGAAAACTCCAGACTCTCTTTGGATCTGCTATTCCTGTACCTGCTGTTTTTTTTTTTTTTTTTGTTTTGCCTGGTCTCCCTCCCTATAAGCTGGGCTGTTTCTTAGCCAAGGGACTCTTGATTGAGAAGAGATAAGCTGCTTCTCTCACCCATCTGCTTGAGCCTATGCTCCTCAGTTCCTTGCTGCTGCCTCTGGCATTGCTGCTCCTGATTACTCTCTCCCTTCAGCTGCTAAATCCCAGCAGTCTGCTTCTGCTCCTCTTATTCCTGCTACTGCTGCCAATTCTGATCTTCTTGATGCCAATAGCTCCTCCTCCTGCTCCAGCCTCAGTCCCAGTCCCAGACTGCTGGTAGCTGCCACTGTATCTTTGGAACTCACAAACTTAGAGCCAATATCCAGGCAACTGGTAAAAACCAGAGTGTATTTCCCTAGGCAACAATTAGCCTCCACGTTTCAGGGGAAACAAACTACTCCTTAGCCTTTTACCCCAGGGGATAAGGGGAAGGAAGTTACTCTTCCAAACAGGAAGTAAAAATTGCAAGCATTGCTCATTCTATAAAACAGCAGTACCTTGCCTATTTCAAACAGCTTTCTGTTTTAGGTTGTTTTTTCTTTCTATCATTCATGGGTGCACTGATCCTTTCAATTTTCTTGCCTGAGATTCAGGGGAGAAATTCATCTCCTTACAACCTTTTGCCATTTGGGCCTGCCCAGTCTCTAAGATTCCCAATTTGGGATTCCTTCACACTATGCTCAGCAAGGAATTTTCCCTTGCTATAGGAAGTCCCAGAGCTCTGGCAAAAGGAATCTGAATGGCTAGAGAAGGAATTTTAAAGAGACTGGAGGTGAAAAATTTTAAGCCTTTTCAGACTCCATTGTTTTATGAAAGTCTCTGTATTTTATTGTGTTTTGCTTATTGTTTTGTTACAATTTAATTTTGTTGTTTTAAGTTCATATAGTAATCTGATCAATACTATTTTGTTACACTGAATAATTTTAATCTACTGTGTTTTCACTACTATTATATTCTGGTACCTTTCCCCTATAAATGTACTGAACAAAAAATATCATTGTATAAGCTCATAAAAACAGCTTCCCCCCCCCACCCCATTTTGGCTTTGTCACATAGATGACAGATGGACTCCATCAACCTGGTTAACAATCTTTGAAAAATTTAATGAGCTAAATATCTCAAATAGATCTCAAGAGCTTTTCAGATATGATTTTTAGATTTTTTTCTTTCAACAACTCTGATTGATCATTTTGCCTGCCTCTGAGTTATTTGTAACAAGAGGTAAAGAGTCCATTTAGTAGCTGAAGTGAAGCACTATTATAATCCCCACCTCTGCATTTGTAAAAATGTGAATTAATGGGACATAACAGTCTCATACTAAAGGAGCTGGGAAGGTAAGGTGCCCCTGGATGCTTCCCAAGAGCTCCATCTCTCATTTGTAACTCTTCTGTTTATTCTACCCTTCCACCAGAATGATTTAGATTCTTGGTGACATTTTTAGACCCAACATCAACAGTATAGAAGTTTGGTTTTTTATAGACTCCTCTACCACATTTTTGTAATGATGGCAGTAATAGATTAAAAAAAAATATCTCAGTCAAGTTTGAAACATTGCTACACCTGAAAAATATAATGTAACTTGTGATGTAAAAACATTAGTTTTAAATGTCAGACAGCAGACTCATGTGAATCCTAATGATAGTGGGTTTGTTTGCTATTGTCATTAAATGGGCTATTATAAATTTGGGGATTTTAATACTTTTTGAATGTGCATTACCTGTTGCACTACTGTTCTTTATAATAAACTGTTACTTTGTGAAAATCATTTGCACTCACAGTGTATCCTTAGCTGATACAGTGTGTCAATGATTGTAAGCTATATATTTTAGATTTTTAAAACAGTTTTATTATTGTTTTTCCTTACATGTGCAATATAGTATTTCAGTTTTATTTTTTCTCTCCTTTTTGTATTTGAAGCATGTCACCAGTATTGATAAGGTTTTCTTTAATGTTTTTTGATTTTTGAAGTAATATAAGTTTAAAATACATTTGCCCTAATGCCAATATATACCCCCAAAGCCTTAGACTATAAAAATGATGGCATTTATTGTTTAAAAAATTATGGGACTTTGCTTAATGATTTTGTCTGATTCCAGGAGAAGGGAAGAAAAGAGCCATTATACAGTGCCAAGAAGCACAAGGTTAAAAAGAACCAAACCAATCCATGTAGCACCGATGGACTTCTAAGCCAATATGAAAGGACTTGTACTTAGTGTGAGACTTGAGGTTGAGGCATTTGACATATGTTAAGATGCAAGACACCTTGTATCCACTCTCTTTGTGAAATACTCACAGACAAGTACCAAAGTTTGGCTATCATCCTGGCTCCCCCTATCCCTGAGAGTGAAGGTAAAAATCAGACCAGGGAATGACACTTCCCTATCACACAAAAATCTAGTCCTTTTTTCTCTCTTATAGTATGGCAACTTCCTGTAGTCTTGGCTGCAAATGGGTAAGTCAAATATTACTACATTTGTCCTACAGACTTGTGGCATAGAAATTACTTTAATTGGGCCCTGATTCAAGGATCTGTTATAGTTTTTTTTTCTTTACTTGGAATTTTTACACATAAGATTTGATAGTCTATATTTCATCCACAGATTATTTTCTCTTTTATTTGGATTTTTTAGATGTTTTTTATTTCTCTTGCTAATTGATTCATATACCTTATAACTCAGCCATGTATTCTTAAGTGATCTCTGTGTTTTTCAAAACCCTCTTCAGGGGAAATATATTATTATTCTAAAATGCAAAGTTTAATTTTTTTTGAGAGTAATTTTATGTTAAGAAACATGCTACCTATTGTTGGGGATGTAGACTCTAAATGAACATCCTAGTGTAAACAACAAAATGTAAATGGGTTCTAATGAAATACCCAATGAAATTGCATGTTGGCTGTGGGAAGAGTGGGTGGAGGGGAAGGAAGGAAATAATGTGATTATTTTATCCAAGGAATAATGTTCTAAATTGACTAAATAAACTTATTCAAATAGAAAAAAAAAGAAATATGCTACCTCTTCGAATCCAGAAAGTGAACTGTTTGGAGAAGGCACCATGAAGATACCTCCACAGACCACACACTGCACCAGAAGATCCAGAATGAACTTTGGGATGTGGTGATTTGAACTGTGTGGGGTTGAATGAATTTGTTTTGCATGTATTCTCTTATGCCAAAGGGGACTACCCCAATTGGCTTTTTGCCAATGCATATAGCAATCATGGATTTGTTCTTTTCCCTTTTATCCACAGATTACTGTAATTTAAATGTTTATTATGTTAAATGATCAACTGGGGAGACTAGTCTCCCAATCATCATTGAGGGAATGTATAATTGAAAATCTGTTACCTTAAAAAAGAACTACATTTCCTGGGAATCCACTAACTTTCTGTCATTATGTACTTCCTGTAGACAGAGAATAAATATTCAGTGGGTGGTCCTACTTGCTCTTTTTGGCTTGGATGTAGCAAGCATGGTAGTGGTAATGGGGGGGGGGGGTTGAACTGGCTGATTAGTCATGGGCATGTGGTTTTTATTTTGTATCTCTTTTATTCCTTTATTTCTAATGATCATTAATAAATCCCTTAAAATATAATATTTTTATTATTGAGATTTAATTTTAATTTTTACATGACAATATTATTACTGGAGTGTTGTAGAAAGAACATTTTATCTGTTGATGAAATATTTGATTAATTATGAGCTGGGTCCCCCTGGGATCTCTGTTAAAATTATCTATCCTTGATACCTCATCATGGATCACAGCTGACCCTGCATTTTCAGACTACACCTGTGGAGCATAGTCTCTTGCAGGCCTTACAAAATCAGAAAAGCTATTTTTCAAAGGATCCAATTATGGACTATATGTTTGTCAACTGAACATCATCTTAGTTGATTCCAGATGGACTCATCATTGGGGTAGTTCAAAGATGATTTTTTTTTTGCCCACAATAATTTCTGAATACTGTTTACTGAGAGATGCTGTGATTTACCACTGATCATTGGGGTATTGAGATGACATAAATCATTTAAACTCTTTGAACCTCAATAAATAAATAACCTTCACACTATCTTTGATCCCTTCATATACTTAAAGATATTCAATTTCCATTCAGTCATCTTTTTTGTTGTTGTTTAAATGGTCTCCCCCCCCTTTTTTTTTATCACATCTATTATAATCTCTCTCTGTCTCTCTCTCCCTTTTTCTCTCTCTTTTTTTCTCTTTCTCTCTCCCTCTTTCTCTCTGTCTCTGTCTCTCTCTCTCTTTTAAACCCCTTGCTTTCTGTCTTAAAATCCATACTAAGTATCAGTTCCAAGGCAAAAGAGTGGTAAGGGCTAGACAACTGGGATTAAGTGACTTTCCTAGGGTCACATAGCTAAGAAATATCTGAGGTGAAATTTGAACCTGGGACCTCCTATCTCCAGGTCTGTATCTCTACTCCCTGAGCTGCCTAGTTGCCACTAGGATGTATATTAAAGTAGTCTATGATGATGATGTTGGGAGATGATGATTTTGGAAGATTGTAGAGAGGAAGATTGTAATTCACTGAGGAAGGCAGGAGATTGCCCTAGAGGTCAGTATGTTCTGTCAATGAGCTTAGGGGTAGAGATTTGAAATTAGAGGTGGAAATCTATCATTTTAATTTTTGTAGTTGGCACTTGGTCATACATTGTCATCCGGTCAATGACCCATCCTCTTCCTGAATAACAGTTCCCAGAACTGGAAGTAAGAAGCCGACTCAAATGTGGTAAGGATCATAGAAAAAGTAAAAGCGAAAATTCTGAAGGATCTATGATTCATGCAGGTGTGTGTCAACAGGAAATGAACAAACCAAAATTGTGAGTGTCATTATTTATGGAGGGTGGTCCACTCCAGTCTTTGGACCTTGAAGATGGAGAAAGCAGGGCTGCTATCATAATGAATAATGTTATGAACATTTTCTCTTGGCTACTTTATCTGGCAAGATCCATCCTTTATAGGATGCATCCGGTATGTGAGTTATAGCTGCCACATTCTGAGGTGTAGAATATGAGATGTATTACATCTAACTTCTGTGGTGCTAAGGGTTCAGAGATGTGTAGGCAGGAGTGTCTGATGTAGGAAGCAATGAGATAGAGAAGATTCTCAAGATAGTCAGAAACATATCATACTCTAACATCATAGACTGTTAGAGTAGAAGGGATTTAAGAGATCATCTTGTTCAAGGGCCTCATTTTATACACTTACTTGTCAGATCGAGGAAGTGGAGGAGTTAGAGACATCATGTACTCATGCCTACTTCCTTGTCCCAGGATTAACTACAGGAAAATCATGTATCCTGACAGAAAAACAATGGAAGTGTAAATGGCACAATCCCATATGTTCATTAAATAATTTTTTCAACAACATTTATTTAGCATCTGCTAGATGCTAGATGAAACATTTTTAGGTGATGTGTGGGATACAAAGAAGACTAAGACATGGCCATGAATTGAGGAATATTTGATCTGTTAGGGAAGACAAAATGTGAGCAAATAAGTATAATACAAAGAGGAAGAGAACAAACATTAATTATGTACCTACTACGTGTCATGAACTTTACAAATATCTCATCTGAGCCTTACAAACCTTGGAAAAGGATGTTATTATTATTCTCATTTTATAGTTGAAGAAACTGAGGCAGAAAGAAATTAGGTGACTTTCCCATGGTCACACAGCCAGTAAGTTTCTGAGGCTAAATTTGAATTTAGGTCTTCCTGAGTCCAGGCCCATTATTCTATCCACTGAGTCACCAAGCTGCTAATACAACAGAGTACGTGGAAAGTACCATAAGGGAAGTACAAAGAACTGAAGGACTATATGTAATGGTCACATATATAAAAGTACAGCTCACTCTGGTCTAAAGCTTCTTCTCTTTGCCAACTGACAAAAGCATTAAAATAACATGCAAATGGACAGTTTACGATTTTATGAAAATCCTGATGACTCATTTTTGTTCTACAGATTAACCTGAAACTAGACCATTTTTCTTAGTTCCTGTTCTCTGTTTAGACTGAATCTGTTTTTTTTTTTTTTTCAAAATTGGAATCCTATTACAAATGTGGTCAACTCTGTGTGGATGATACTTAAGCTGAGGTAGGTTTGATAAGACTAAGGTCGATAGATTTAGGCACCTTTTACCTTCTAGAACAGTGTTGGTGAGGTATTGGCATGCATGCCAGGCTGGCATGAGGGTGGGGGGACTGTTCTGTTCCTCCTCTTCCCAGTGTCCCAGAACAGTTTTTGCATGCCCTGCCCCTCTGTCCAGCCATCCAAAGCAAGCAGTTCCTCCCTCCGCTCTCTGGGATAATGTGGGGGGCTCACAGGCAGCTTGAAGTTGCAGTTTGGGCATGAAAACTTAAACATTCACCAACATGGTTTTAGAATCTGCTTCCCCAAACTCTCTTTATATGGATCTTCAAACTGTGGCAGTTTCTTCTCAAGATCCCCTCAAGTTCTGTTGTCTTGGTGCTTACAAAGATCTTGACATCGTATTGATCTTAGGTCTCATTGTATTATTATAGTAGTCTCTCGGTAACCAAGGATGATGATTGTCTTTGTGCATGGTGTATAGATGAGTGTGCACAAAGACACTTGTGCGTGAAGGATATTTAAGTGGAAAAGCCGATGCACAGAGACAGTCCTACTCTCTCGGCATTGGCAGTCTGGGTCCAGTGGCACAAAAAATCATTACACCTGGAGACTTCCTCAGCTACATTGGATGGCCATGTTGTCTTTTGTGCTCCATCACGCCCTAAGCACTCCACAGTGCTTTGCTGCATCGCCATCTCAGCCGTTGAACCTTCTTATTGGTTTCTTCCATCTGTTCAGCCGAAGCAGTCTTCACATGCTGGGTGAGCAAAGCCTTGGTTCACCAGTGTAAAAAATAGACTCGAATACAGCACTACAATCCCCACAAGCCTTTGCTCCACTTCCCTAAAATGCTTTGTAATCTCACGGGAATTCTGAGGTGGGCCAAGATCGAGGAAGGATTTAAGCTGGTGGCAAAGGTTTTTGGGGTCTTTTGAACTTCCGTTTTGGAGCAGATGCATCTCTTCTGTGATGTGAGGTTATCTGGCCTAGGCCTCTGGCCTAGGTACGTGCTTTTTTTTTTTATTCTGTATTTTCTTTAATCTTTAACCTTTAATAAACCTCTAAAATATATATATAATACTCCTTGCAGAGAGAAACTAATTTCTACCTGCTCAGTCTCCCCATATTCCTAAATTTTAACTGTTACAGATGGCAACCACTAGATTGGATGAGAACTTCTCAAATTTTTTAGCCTAGATAGTGATTTTTTTAAAGCCAAATTCCTCCAAGATGCTCTTTAGAAAACTATCTTGATCAGCTCCTGCCTGCAGCCCTCTCCTGCTCCTGCTTCTGCAGCCTCTCACCTGGTGCCCAAGCTCCTGGCCCTGCTTGTTTTTTTTTTTTACTCTCCCAAAGCTGTTGATCAGCTCCTGCCTGCCTACCGCCGCCATCCGCTTTGGACAGCTGCTTCCCCCCGGCTGCCTGTTCCGCTCGGCCCTGCTTGTCTGCGCTCTGGCCCCGGCCCAGGGGACTTTCTCTCACTCACCTGGCCCACCTGATTCAAGCAAGATTGTAATCACCTGATGACCTGCATGCCCAACAAACCCAGATCCTTAGTGGGTAACAAAACAGGGGTGGGGGGTATATTGGCTCCACGTGGGTGGCCTGGGCTCCAAGTGGACTGGGACAGGAGGAAGTATCAGAGCAGGGGGAGAGAGAAAAGGGAGAGGAGAAGAAACAGATTTTTCAAACAGACTTTTAAGCAATGGGCTGTTTAAAAGGATACCTTTTGACTGTTCTGGTAATTTCATTGATTTCACCTGCGTGCCAGAAGAAAGATTCAACCCAAAGATTCAACTTTGAATTTGCAAATGGGTGGCTCAGGGCACTGAGAGCTGGGCCTACAGACATGTGGTCCTGGGTTAAAATTTGGCCTCAGATACTTCCCAGCTATGGGATCCTGGACGGGTCCCTCAAAACCCATTGCCTAGCCCTTACCACTCTGCCTTCTAACAATAGACATTTAAATGGATAAGAACCCAATGAACTTTGAAGAGACTAAAGGCTATATTCTAAGGCATTTCAGACTCCAATGGTTTATAAAAATCTCTGTATTCTATTGCATTTTTTGTTATGGTTTAACTTTGTGATTTTAAGTTCATATATTACTGGATTCAATATTATTCTGCTTGAACTGAAGGTTGATTGAATTTATTTTGAATGTACTTAGTTTTAAAAATCCTGTTGTTTTTCCCCTATAACTGTGTTGAACAAATATTGTGATTAAGCCCATATATGAAAAAAACAGCTTTTTTCTATTTTGCTGAGGATAGATGGACTTTAGAACTGGTTATAATTGTATTAACAACCTTGGAAATTTTAATGTGCTAAATACCTCAAATGATTTGATTTTAAGGGTTTTTTAAATATGATTTTTGGAATTTTTTTTTAACAATTTGGTTATTTTTGCCTGCCCCTACCACGAGGTAAGGCCCATTACAGTAGCTGAAGTGAAATACATTTTATAACCCCCAACCTTCCCGCATTTCTAAATATGTGAATGGAAGTTGGGACAGTTAATCTCAGGGCATTTGTATCCCTATAAGCCTTCAAGAAAAAGGAGCACCTCTTATTTATACTCTTCAGCTCACTACTTTACTTCTACCAGAATGAAATATAGATTTCTTGATTATGTTCTTAACCCAAGATGAGTTTTACTTTGTTTAAAAAAATATGTTTAAATACCAAGGTTGAAAGATTGTATGTTTGTAAAAATTGTGACAAATGTCCATCAATTCATAGGTTTTAAAAATGTCATACAGCAACTTATGTGAAATATGAAAGTGTGTTTGTTTGCTATTGTAATTAATTGGGCTATTGAGAATTTTGGGGATTTTGGTAACTACATATTTGTACTACTGCATTTTTAAAAATGAAAAAAAAATGTTACCTTGTTCAATTCATTTGCCTTCTACTCACAGTGAGCATGGCCAGATATTAAGAGGAAACGGATCTCATTTTTGGTGAGAAAGCCTTGCATTTTATATTTTCTTAGCTGACACAGAGTGTCAATGATTATAAGCTATATTTTTGAATTTTTAAAGCTCTTTTATTATTATATTTTTCTTGCATGTGCAATATACTTTTTCAGTTTTTTTTAATTATTTTTCCTCTCCTTTTTATATTTGAAGCACATGTCACCAGCATTAAGATTTTCTTTAACTTTTTGACTTTTTAGTGCTACAAGTTTGAAATACATTTGCTAATGCATGTCCTAAAAAGCTTGTGACTATAAAAATGATGCCACTAATTATTTGATAAATTATGCGACTTTGCTTAATGATTCTGTCTGATTCCAGGACAAGATATACACAAAAGAGCCACTGCATAGTGCCAATAGAGCATAAGGTCAAAGAGACCAACCAATCCTGGTGAAATTGATGTCACTTTGAGCTTAGACAAAGAGGACTTGAACGTGTTTGGGGTTCGAGGTTGTGGCTGTTTAACATGTGTTAAAAGCAGGTCTTCCTTGTTCCACATTCTACCAAGTACCTCAAACTTGGCTCCCGGAACCTTGGCTTATATACTCTGGTCCCCTTTTCTGCCTCTCATAGTGTGATACCTTTCTGTAGTCCTGGCTATTGACTGGGTAAATGCATCATTGCTTAGATCATTTTGATTGGGCCCTGATAGAAGGACCTGTTATAGATTTATTTTTCTTTTTACTTGGAATTTTTACACATAAGACTTTGATAGTCTATATTTTCATCCAGAAATTTTTTCTTTTTTATTTGGATTTTTCTGATATCTTTTTAATTTCTCTTGCCAATTGATTCATATACCTCATACCTCAGCCATGCATCCTTAAGTGATTCTGTATTTGTCAATCACCCTCTTAATGGGGGGAATGTAAAAAAAAAATATTATTATTTAAATTGCAAAGTTTAAATTCCTTTTGAGAAGAATTTTAGGTAAAGAAGATGCTACCTTTCTGAATCCAGAACTGAACTGTTGGAGAAGCCACCATGAAGAAGCCTCCAGACCACAAGTTGCACAAAATTGAACTTTGGGTGTGGTTGATTAAACATTTATTTGTATTTGTACTTTCACGCCAAAGGGGACTTGCCCTAAACTGGCTTTTTGTCAATGCGTTCAGCAATTATTGGGTTTGTTTGTTTTTTTCTCTTATCATCAAATTATTGTAATCTTTAAATTGATTATGTTTTCATGATCCTTTGGGAAAAAATTAATTTTTTTGCAAACGATCAAACGGGGAATGTAAAAAATAGACTCGAATACAGGACTACAATCCCCACAAGCCTTTGCTCCACTTCCCCAAAATGCTTTGTAATCTCACGGGAATTCCGAAGTGGGCCGAGATAGAGGAAGGATTTAAGCTGGTGGCAAAGGTTTTTGGGGTCTTTTGGACTTCCGTTTTGGAGCAGATGCATCTCTTCTGTGATGTGAGGTTATCTGGCCTAGGCCTCTGGCTTAGGCATGTTTTTTTTTTATTTTATTCTGCATTTTCTTTAATCTTTAACCTTTAATAAACCTCTAAAAAAAATAATACTCCTTGCAGAGAGAAACTAATTTCTACCTGCCTCAGTCTCCCCATATTCCTAAATTTTAATCTTTACACCAGGGGTCTACGACCCGATGGCTACCCTCACAAGATTTAGTCGGCCTGTCGAAGCCGTTGCCCGGGGTGTGGCAGCTGCCACATGCTAGCAGCTACTGGGAGCCACAAGTGAGAGCTGGGTGTCAGAGGCTGGAGAGCTGCCCTAAGAGGGCACGACAAGCCCTCCTTACCAGAGATACTACCCCTCCCTGAGCACCCCATACACCCCACTCTCATTGTATATGGATCTATTAAAGCCTTGTCCTTGTCCTCTAACTCCCTTCCTTCTCTCTCTGCACTTCAAAGATTTTTTTCCTAAAGGTTTCAGTCTTTATACCTCACCCCCATCATCACATCCCTCTTTGTCTTTGAGATGTCAGTGGCTTCAGATATTGAAAGCTTTTTCTCATTCTCTGTTTCATGGAATAGTTGGGGAAGGCAGTACAGTGGAGCTTCAGAGGTGATAAGAGAGGGAGAGCAGGTGTCTATGCTGGAAAAGCACCTTGGTGTATCTGTGCCATAAATGGAGGTAGGCAGGAGAGTCAATGTAAACCTTGATAGTACTGGTCCCTAGATTATCCCCTTCATGATACTTTGGATGGAGAAGAGAGGAAAAGCTGCAGCGTCATCCTGCCTCCCACAGGGATGGAGTCTTGGAGGTGGGACGGTGTCAGCAGAATGATGAATAGGACACAGCTTTCATATTCAACCTGCAGCATAGATTTAACAGTTGAGGAAACTGAGGCAAACAGTTTCAAATGATTTACCTAGAGTCACAAAGCTAGTAAGTATCTGAGGCTGGATTTAAACTCAGAAAGATATGAGTCTTCTGGACTCCACACCTGAAGTTCTATCAATTGCACCACCTAGTCACCTCATAGGTAGCATAACTGAGATTTTGATCCTTTCATATCATCTGATTCCATATTCAGTACCTGTTCCACTGTACTGCATTCCCTCTTCATGTCCCCCCTCCCAATAATATTGGCTCATATTTAGATAGCATTTTATGCCTTGCAAAGGGCTTTTGTTTCTGTGAAGCTAAGTAATGTGTATATTATTATTTAGCACATGAAAAAAACAGACCTTATATGGTAAAGTGCCCTGCCTGAAGCCTCATAGATAATTGTTCAGTTTACATATGTAAAAGAGATAGGACTTTGAGATCTGAACCCAAAGTACAAATGAAACTATATTGATGGTTCCCTGCTTCTTCCACTTGGATATACATAATCCCCTTGCCATCTTGTGATGATGTCACAGATCTTGCATGAAGCATAAATTCACACTTTTCTATACCAAAATCTGTAACATGATTTTTGCTCTTTCTACCCTCAGAAATATGTTTGGATTGATAATCTGCAAAATCCAGCATCTCTGTACTCAGATGATCACAGGATCCTGTAAGGTGGCATCCCCAATAAACTAACTCTTTCTTACCCTATGGCAGTCAGACTCCTTCCTTCTGCTCCCATTATACCTGTGGTTTAGGGATGTACGGACAATCAGCTACTATTAAGCACCTATTACTGTACTAGGTAATTACATAACCAGGCATTAGGGTATAAATGCAAAGACTGAAATAGTCCTTACTCTCAAGGAACTTACTGCTACCTCTACTTGCATTCTTATCTCTATTTACTTCAGTCCATTTCCTCTAATGTCTATATCTTTCCCATTCCATCATGTCATCTAGAATCCTAGCTCTATTGTTTTTTAAATTTTATTTTATTTTTCCTTTCAAACTCATACATTTTGTCTAAGAATCAATTCTAAATATTGGTTCTGAGGTGGAAGACAGGTAAGGCTAGGCAAATGGGGTCAAATGACTTGCCCTATGGTCACAAAACTAGCAAGTATCTGATTCTAGATTTGAACCCAAGACCCATCTCAAGGCCTGGTTATTTATCCCCTGAGCCATGTAGCTGCCCCTTCATATGCTATTATTAATGAACTCCTGTTCACCTTAGATACTTCCATTACACATTCTTTCCCTCTTTTAGTGTTAATAGAAAGCTGGATGCCTTTGGAAGACACTGCATCTCTGGAGATCCCTTCCAATACTGGGTGCTTCTCCCATGTATTCCAATTTCCTGAAATAGGAGGAATAAACATATACTCCTTTATCCTTTTCTGTAAAAAGGGGATAATAATAGCACCTATCTTCCAAGATTGTTGTGAGGACCATATGAGATCATATTTCTAAAGCACTTGGCACAGTGCATGGCATATAGTAGATGTGTAATAAATATTTGTTCCTACTTCTCTTCCCCCTTTCATTGCCATTTCCAGATGATCCTGTTGCTACCATCCCTCAAAAACATAACTTCTAGCTGTATCATGTCCAGATCATTGTTGCAGCAATCTGCTAGCCCCTAGGTCTTCGTAGGCAAAGCTGTGGCATGTATGGCCTGTGTGCACTCAGGAAGCTGCTTCATTCCCCCTTTTCCCAGAACCTGAGGACACTTTTTGCATGCCTCAGCTCTCTGTCCAGCAGCTCAAAGCAAGCACTTTCTCACTCAACTCTCTGTGATAGTCTGGGAGTGCAGAGACAGCTTGAATTTGCCCTCTGGGCACTCAAACTGGGAAAAGGTTTGCCTACCCTGCTCTAGGTATTTCTCCCTTATTTTTTAAAACCAAGTTGGAATCAGAAAGTTTGTATTCAAAACCTGGCTCTGCCCTTTATTAGTTATGTGACCTCTCTGGTTTCTTATCTGAAAAATGAAGGAGTTAGGTTAGATGATTTCTAAGTTTCCTATTGGACCTCAATTTATGCTCCTATGAGTTCAGTATGTGGCTCCTAGCTTCCTTCTCAACTCCAACTCCTCCAATTAAGTTCTTGATTAGTAACTTCGGTATGCTTATTCATATACTCTTGCATACCACATACCTTCTCAGTACATCATTTTCCATTACAGAATGTACCCCTTCATTCCAACTTACTTACTCAGCTCCTCCTATATTTCGGTATATCTCATAGCTATTTTATTCCCAGGATCTTGAATTCTGAAATTTTTCTCTCTGAACCTAACTTCATGCTTCCATCTTTCCCTTTGCCTTAAAATTCCTAAACTTTTTCTTTGTTGTCACTGTGCTCTTTAGTTCCTCTGCTCTTGTCTCTTCTCCTCATTCATGACAATATTTCTGGCCTCTCTTTTTTTCCTTCATGGCTGTGACCCTCTGTCGTTCAATTCAATTATACACTATCCTTTCTTGCTTTCTTGTTCTTGTTCTTTCATGCCTTCTTATCATATTACTGCTCCTGCCTGAACAAACCCAAACCCTAACCTTAGGTAACCCCTACTATCTTTCTTCTTTCCTCCTAACCACATTCTGCTGAGGATACTGCTAGAGAAAGCCACTCAACCAATACAGATACTATTCTTCCTTTTCTGATTATTCGCCTACACCCAGAGTGTACCATGCTGAGGAAGGCCTCAATTCTCTTCATTCCATTGACTGATAGTAGCTTTCCACTTATTAACACCAGCTTCTGAGACAGTTGTGGTTAAGGAGTGAATGAGTTTCCCAGCATACTCTGCTTCTGTAGTTGAATTAATCATTGAATCACAGTGAAAGCCAGCACCAGTTATAAAATAGATAACACAGTAGATAACAGAGGCGAGAATTTTGTCAGTGAACTGACTGTGATGGAAGGACCACAAATTGAACCTACTGCCATTTTTTGCAGTCCTGGATCCAGAGGACACAGCGACAACAGAGTTATATCTTTGTGAGAAGCAATCACTGCCACAAAAGAAATGGAATCTCCTTCTAGAGACCTTGGAAAGTACCCAAGAGGATCCTGAACTTTAGAACAACTTATTTCTTTAGGATCACCTATAGAAAACTAATGAAGTTCCCTTCTCCTGGAAGAACCCTATTTAGATTCCCCACCTGGGGAGTCATTTTTTTTTATGGATTTAAAAAAATAAGGTATTTATCTTGGCAAATGTGGGGAATGTTACTTCTTGGGAGTTAAAAAAATTTAAGAATTTTACCATTTTTATAATAGTTCCATGGCCTTCTGCCTGGTACCTTAGGAAATATTAACATGTGCCAAACTTTGATTCTTTGCATTCTGACTTCCAATATCATCAGTCAATTAAAACTACTCTCTCCGTGGTTACTAGTGATCTCTTAATGGTCAAATCTAATGATATTTTTTATTCCTCATCCTTCTTGACCTCTGTACAGCTTTTGACACTATTGATGACCCTCTTCGCCTTGATACAATTTTTTTATGACATTGCTTTCTCCTGGTTCTCCTCTTACTGTCTGAATGCTTCTTCTGCCCTCTTTTGCTGGACCTTTATGCCTGCTAAAGCATTTCCTCTGAATCATTTTACTTTGTCTTTTTATCAGCTTCCATGCCTTGAATTATTATTTCTATGCAGGTGATTCTCAGAAAGCCAAAGAGGGAGTGTCATATAAAGACTGACATAGTAAGACATCTTGGGAGCAGCTTGAGGAATACAGTTTCAGAAACAGGCTAAGTGTCAGCTTAGTTTTCTCTTCTCCTTATCTGATGCCAAGGATGATAATTATTGTACTGATATTTATCTCTATCCTCTTCTTCAAAAGGGAAAGTTATGTAAAATGCTAACTTCACTGTAACTATATGTTAACAAATATCAATTGAGCCCTCACTGCTGCATGGTAGCTTCCTTGATCGAATCTTTATCATACTCCTCAATGTGCCAATTGCAAAACTTGTCTTCTCCCCACAAGTTCTTTATGCTAGTCTCTCATTTCCTTTCAAGAGGGAACTCTATCTCCTAAGGAAAAAAGGTACCTTAAATCAACCAATCATGAAGCATTTATTAGGCACTTATGCTATCTTAAATACTATTCTAAATGCTGGGGATGCAAATAAAGTAAATGAGACAATCTCTACTCACAAGAAACTTGCATTCCAATAGAATAAATATGAAAAAAGAATACAAAGACTTCAGGAAAGGCTTTGTTCAAAAGACCGCGTTTGAACTATGTCTTGAAGTGAGAGATATTCTATGAGGTTGAGTGAGGAAGGAGGGGGAAGGCCAATGCAAAGTCATTGAGATGAGAAGTGGAATGTTATATATGAAGAATAGAGAAAAAGTGAGTTTGACTGGATTATAGAGTGAGGTAGGGAGAATAATGTACAAGGCTGGAAATCCTGATTATTTGATTAATTTTAACCCAACCCTGAATTACTGCTATACATCTTATTTGATCAAAATGGAAGTTTTTTTTTTTGGGGGGGGATATATGTTATTTTGTTCATGTTTTTCAGTATGTTAATATTTTGTATCAATATTAATTAATGATATTAATCTATACAGTTTTTTCTGCTTTAATGCAGTCTTTTTCCTACTGTTACTTTTTAATTTATTTTTTATTTTAAACTTGAGTTCTAAATTTTCTTCCTCTTAATCTCAATTAGAAAGCAATTAATACTATATCAATTATACAAACATATACTTAACTCCATTTCTCAAACCCTTTCAGCTTCATTTCCTATTCTTTCCTTCTTTGAGCTAGTCTTGGAGGAAGAGGTGACCCTTCATTTTACTAAGAATAACCACTCTGCTTATGTTTTTGATCCTATACCCTCCTTTCTCCTTTAAGGGTTTGCTCCTTTGACCATTTTCTTACTCTTTCTCACCATCAGTATCTCCTTACTCATTGGTTCCTTCCCTGCTTTCTATGAATATGCCCAGTTTTCCTTCATACATAAAAACCTTCACTTGACCCCATCCTCCCTTTAAGTTATTGCCACATATTTCTTGTCCCCTTCATAACTAAACACCTTGAAAGAACTCTTTATGCCCCAAAAGACTACATCCTATGTCAAGCCTTTTCTGAGTTCTTTAGTTATCACTATTTTCTATTTTATCAAATTATTTTCCATTTATTTATCTAGGTAAAGTTATAACCCTAGTAAGACATAAGCTGTTGGATGGTAAGGATGGGTTTTTTCTTTTTTTGTCTTTGTAACCCTAATGCCCAACACATTTTTCTAGCAAGAAATTGGAGGGATGTTCAGTCATTTTTCATTTGTGTCTGATTGTTTATTATTCCATTTCTTGGCAAAGATATAGGAGTTGTTTGGCATTTCATTCTCTAGCTCATTTTGTGGATAAGGAACTGAGGCAAACATGGTTAAAAGACTTGCCTAGGCCACACAAGGGTCTGAAGCAGAATTTTAACTCAAGAAGATGAGTCTTTCTGATTCCAGATCTGCACTATATCCACTACATCACTTAGCTACATCTCTAGCAAGTTGGAGGTGCTTAAAAATCTTTGTTAAATTAAATAGAGTTGAATATAGGTCAGGCTTTAATTCCTGTACTCTTTCCACCTTACTTTGTTATGGCTTTATTTTTGGTGTCTGCAGCTGCATTTGTAGGTTGCAGGTGTTTCCTGGAATATGTAACACCAACAGAATAGTCAAATGATAGATTTAGAACTCAAAGGGATGTGGAAGTTCATGTAGGCAAATTCCTTCATTAATAGATGAAGAAACTGAGATCTCAGAGAGCCAATGAGACTTGGTTAAGGGTCACACAGGTACTAAATGACAGAACTGGGATTCAGACTTAGCTGTTGCTACTCCAAATCTGTGTGACAATGAGCTAAGTGATATAGTCTCAGTCTTGTTGCAAGCCTGACCTCTCAGCTCTGAGGTCATCTTCTTCTTAGGGGGTGTCTCTCAGAAAGGCAACAGGGGAAGAACCCCCAAATTCTCCTGGTAGGTTTGCCTACAAAGCATATTATAGTACAATTCACTTTGTGCCATACTCCCCCAGACTAATATCTGGCCAATCTTCTTTCTGTCAACCAGAAACATGAGGGCTACTACTTAGCCTCTCTCTGAGTCTTTCTTCTTCATTTTCTTCAAAAAAAGTCTTCCCAGGTTACACTTTTTACACCTGTACTTCCTCTTAGAACTTTCACCAAGTTTTTTCTTATAGTCTATTCTAGCTCTTGGATTAATGACAAAATGGAGAATAATAGAAACATTCTGAAGTCATGAGTGCACTGACCCAGAAAGTAGGTCTACCTTAAAAAGTATCTTTAATATAGAGAATATATAACATAAATTATATTGCAAAAATGGATCCATACCAAGAAGGGAGACGTCATGGTACTTATTCAATTCTTCAATTTATCCATGCTTTTTCCATGGTATGTACACTTCCTCCACTAGTACAAATTGCAGCTCATCTTTAACTTCTACTTTATGATTCTTGTCCTTAGCTTTCTATTAGTCCTCCAGAGAAGATCTGCCTGGTTTGCTGGAGACCTTCATGTCCTTTTGGTATTTCATAGAGAGCAATGCCCCACTTAGGCTGTCTACTAGCTGCCTCCTCTGTATATGATTGACTTATTTTCTTTTCCTCTAACATGTGGCCTCAATGATGTTATGTAGTTCCCTTCCTGCATGTGTATCATTAATATGTTCCAGTCTATTAATACCTGCCATATAGCTTTCCATTGCTTTCCTGTGCCATTTGAAAGTTTGATTATTTTGAGATGGCAGAATTGTACCATATTTAACTATATGGCATCATTGGAGTAATGCTGGCATGAAAAAGCTGGATTTTGGGGTCAGAGAGCAACTTTGGATAGTGGAAAGAACTGTTTAATTTCCCAGATGTGATACAGTCGATATCCTTCGTATTCAGTTCTGGTCCCAACTTGTTATCTTTCTGCAGTGTCATTCCAAGATTATAAACTGATGGGCTATGTCAATAAGCTGCCTGTCTGATTGCAAGTCACAATTTGGGCAATAGGCATTCTTCATCCCCTGTTTTTTAGTGTAGATTGCCCCTGTTATTGGACACTGGGGATACAAAGACAATTTTAGAATTCAAATTTTCTCTCTCCCTCCCTTGGCCCCTCCCCAAGGCAATGAATAGTCTGATATAGGTTATTTCTAAACTTTCATGTAATACATATTTCTGTATGAACTTATTATGACACTGTAGCACTCCAGGAGTCAATGCTAATGCGCAATGTCATCCATGATCAGTAATGTGTAGAACCTTACCACTGATATAGAAGCCCTTTTCTATTTTGCTTTGTGCAAGCGATTCTCCTTGACAGAGGCTAAAATGCTTGGAGATCATATAGCTCCTTTTTTGATGCCTTACTTAACATTTATACTTAGTGGGTTGTTGAACAAACTTATACTGGTGATTAAATCAGACACGGAATCTTCTACAAAGTCAAGTATCTTTTTAAATTCTTTTCGTTATTCACAAATAATAAATGGAATGGAAGCTCCTATTAATTTTATTTTTCTGTCAGTTGTAGAATATTGGCTACAAAGTTGAGCATGTTTTGCTATTAGGTTTGTCTCAGGGATGCTCTATGTATATGTAAACTTATTCTCATAAAAATTTTGAAGAGATGATAAAGTCTGTATCAGAGAAGGGTACTTATTATTCTTCTGACATTTGGAGAAGTGAGGATAATAGCAGCTGCGGAATGGATAGAAATCTGGCCTGAAAATCAGAAAGAACTGGTTTCAAAAGCAACCTCTGACACCCAGTGACACATAGTGACTCTGGGAAAGTTGATTCATCTCTCAAGGTCTCCAAGCACAGACCAGATACTGATCTGTATTGGTTAAGAAAATTTTTTGACCAGGAGGATTCTTTATTGATAAAATCATAGATTTGGTCTGAAGGAAACCCAACCCCATAATTTTCTATTCTTTTGGAATCTTCTCTGAGATAACTTGAAATTGGACCCCAACTGTCATTATCATTGTGTTCCTTCAAACATGAATTTCTTTAATTTATTTTGTGTGAATTTGGTTAGGTCTGGCTCCTTCCTGATTTCATCTTCTTAAGTGCCAATGCTACTTTGTCACATAGTGTATTCATTACTGGGCTGTAGAGGTCAAACCCAGTTGGTGATGGCAACAGATGGCCTTGGAAATAAATGTTCGATTTTGCCATCAAGGTCATTTCTGTGACACAATAAGGTATTAGAGTATGATATGATTGTATACATAGAATTCATTCTACTTAGAAGCTATCCAGACATGTGTGTCTAGCTCCATGTCTAATAAACAGACACGTACACATGAACATGAATTTGTGCCCCTATGAAACACAAACATACTTTACTAGCAGTTGGATCACTTCAGAGACAAAACTTCCTGCTCATGTCCCCTGACAAATAAACCAGGGAGGGTAGGCTGCAGACAGATTGGTAAGGATCTGGTTTTCCCCACAAGAGTACATTTCTTCAAATGTTCCATAAGTATAGGTCCAAGAAAAGAACAAACAGCAAGCTTTTGGAGGGTTTACAGTGAAGACCTGGAGAGACTCCAGCCTTGGCCAGGCTTAGCTTGAACCACTCCCTTAGGATTTCTGCCACAGGGTTCTCACAAACAGCTTTTTCAAACACTGCAGGAATCATTAGCCCGTCTGCCACCTCCTGTTGCTCAGTCAGATCAAGGTTGCTTCTATTTTGAGAAAGTCTAATCAACATTTGTGTTTCTCAGTAGTGACATAGCACCCCCAGCCAGTCCCAAGGAGCCAGCCTTTATTCCTAACAGTCTGAGGTGCCAGAGCCTTACTCTGTCTCCTACTGAAAATTCATATGCTTCTATTTTTGTAACGTGGAGGGCTGTGGGCGAGAATGGGTGTGGGAAGGGATGGAGAATGATCACCTACTCAGAGGTTTTTAGAAACTGAAAAGACAGAGCAGGTCATTCACACTTTACCTTTTTTTCCCCTCAGCAGCAGATGGCTTACAGGAGTGCTCCTGTTGTTGATCTGGTTTAGCTGAACTGGGATTGAAGTGATGGAGTAACTCTTATTTTCCTGTGTTAGGACACTGGGATGGAGGTCTCAATTGAGCTTTTCCAGTCAACATTACAATTGCCATTTCCCCCCTAGTTAAAGCCCTGCTATTGTTTGCTTCATGGAGAATACAGTTAAATAATTTCCATCCCCTTTTTTGATCTATACAATTATTATGCAGGAAAGGTGAGGGGACTATATAACCCTGGTCTAGGAGCCACAGTCCAGGGCTTACATGGATCATATCTGATCTTGGTCTGATCTCTCTACTCTCTAAACACTTCATATTTGACTCGTTATATTCTCTTTGCTTTGATTTTACTCTGGGAAAATCTCAGAATATAACTAATTTCTAAGTCCTCATGAATTTGAATAACAAGGCCACCATGTTCTATCTACATTCAAGGTAACAGTGCATTTACTGGTTACAGTATACCCTTTTATTCTACCTTTTGGAAAACTGAGAAAATAGGAGTCCTTTAACGACTAGAAAATACTTAAAAGGACTCATAGTGGCCCATAAACTCACACAATGTACCGACTTCTCTAGTAAGTACCACATTTCCTCAGTCTTAAAGTCTTCCAGACTCTAAGAACTAGTAGTGACCAGCAGGGTTGTCCCTTGGTATTAACAGCGAGTTCAACTTTTCACAGGAATCAATTCATGCTATGCTTTACACCCATGTTGGCAAACTTATGGCACATGTTCCAGAGGGGGCTGATCCTCTCTTCTTCTCCACCACACCTGAGAACATTTCTCATATCACCTGCCCCTCTGCTAAGCAGCCCAACAGGAACACTTCCTCTTTCCATTGTCTGGGGTGAAGGGGCAGCTCACATGTGGCATGAAGATTGCAGTTTGGGCATTCAATTTTAAAAAGTTCACCATCAGTGTCCTAGACTGATAGCAGTGTCTATAGGTTGGTCTCTCTCTCTCTCTCTCTCTCTCTCTCTCTCTCTCTCTCTCTCTCTGTCTCTCTCTGTCTTTCTGTCTCTCCCTCAAATTTTATTTTTTCAGTTATATGTTGAAACAACTTTTGACATTTTAGAATTCAAATTTTCTCCCTCCCTCCTCTTCCACTTCCTCATACTTTCATGTAATACATATTTCCATATTGCTCATGTTGGACTCTCTTTGGAAGGCAACATATATTAATGGCTGCTAGACTGACCATACCCTGAAATTCTGGTGATTCCCTTTTTTCTAATATGTAAAATGGAGATAATATTGTTTACAGGAGATACCTATAGATATAGTAGATAAAATTAAAGCAAAAAAGTATGAAATATTTTGTAACTTTAAAGTACAATATAAATATTGGTTATCATTACTCTCTTATTTTTATTACTCACCCTTGTAAGCAAAGGCTTTAGGACTGCTTGATTATTGGCAAAGAGGATTTTGGTTATCCCTTCAGGTTACTTTAGCTTGAAACTTTTGCATAGTAGTTGAGTTTGGATTGGGTGGTTGGGTGGGGGAGTCATGAAGCATTGAAACCTTCCTTCTCCCTGTGCGTAGGTTCAAGAACTATACAAAGACTCAAGCTGGATTTGCAGCAAGGGTTGCTGAAGCTACAATAGCCAAAACATGAATCCTGACCAGGCCATACTGACTACTTCTAAATTATATCTGCCCACCAGATCAGTGACTTGATTGACTATTACGCCAACAGTGTTCTCAGAGGAATCTCCCCCCTTCTTTATTTTGGAGTGTTCCATCACATCTTCTTTCTCAGATAGAGACAATCTTATTATTTCTCAATTTTCTATACTCAATCAGGGTTTTTTGGATGGGTTGCTGGACAGTAGACATTTTTGTATCTTTTTTCTTTAAAACTCTTACTTTCTGTCTTATGATTGATACTAAGTATTGATTTCCATTCCAGAAGAATGGAAAGGGATAGGCAATGGGGGTTAAGTGACTTACCCCAGGGTCACACAGCTAGGAAGAGTCTGAGGCTGGATTTGAATTCAAGACTTCCCAATTGCAGGCCTGGTTCTCTATCCAATGAGCCATCTAGTTGCCCTGATCTTTTATCAATACATGTAATTTCCAGTACTGCCCCTTCCTTTGACTCCAAATCATTTTTGCTATTATTTTTCCTCCATCTTTAGCCTCTGTGTTTTATCTTTTCTCCCATTTCTCTCAAATAAAAACAAAATGTTTTAATGCAGACATCTAATCATCTATATTTAGAGAGAGGATGGTTGATTTTTGTTTTTGTTGTTTTTTTTTTCTGACCTTAGACCCAAGGACTGAATGTTTAGTTTTCCTTACATCACATTCTAATATATAAAGAAAACATTAAGATTAAAAGAATTTAGAGGCTAAAGCTAGAAAAAGATTCTTTAAATAGTTAGAACTAGTGTGTACGTGGTGGTATAGGAACCCCAAACGTCCTTTGGGCACCTCTACGTAAGGCTGAGGCTGTATATGAGAGCTGAGGCTCCAGCCGGTTCAATTCATGTGACAAACAGGATGATATGTTATGAGGAAGGAGCGATGGTGGGGCGTTAGCAGCTGTTACTTTTCTACAGCATTCCAAAGATATAGAGGGATGTGTCCAGAGTGACCTCGCCGATTCAATGAGTGTGGGAACTGAGGGCGTTCTCATGGGGGACCAATGATATGACGGAACATTGAAAAAAAAACCCATGGAATTCAAAACCTCTACTTCCTGTAGGTACAACTTAATGACATATTAGAGGATGGAGGTCTTTTCAAATTGTTTAGGGAGGAGGAAAGCTTAATATTATGATATCCCCAAAAGGGACTAACATGAAAATCCCTGAAAATGTTCCTTTTCTCTTATTTTACCAATAATATAGAAGAGTCTAGGTGAAAGGATGCTTTTATGAGAAATAAATCATGTTGAAGATAAAAACTAAAAGAACTACATCCTCCCTACCATTTCCTTTGCTCCCATCACATCTGGAGAACATTCATATTTCCAAAAAATGTTGAAATACCCTAGGAAGTTTCATCAAATAAGAATTAATTTTGTGGAAGAGAATTCTCTCTCTTTTTGTCTCTATCCCTCTCCGCCTTGTCCTCATTCTGCCTCTGTCTCTCTTCCACATCCTCTCTCTACCTCTGTCTCTCTCCTTACATATATATTAATAGATAGATTATTTCATACTTCATGCTTGTATCCCTCAGGGCCTGGTACATGGTAGGCCCTTAAAAAAATACCTGTGATTGATGGGCATTCTTTCAATTTCCAGTTCTCTACCATCACAATGCTATAAATATTTTAAAACATGTAGATTCTTTCCCTTTTTTTTTCCTGATCAGCTTTGGAAATAAACCTCATAGAGGCATTTCTGGGCCAAAAGGTACTTACAGATTTATAACTCTGAACATAATTCCAGATTAATGTAGGAAATTGGATTTTTCAAGATTTCTTTTTTTTTTTTAAGAAAGAAGAAAACAATTTGATGAACTCTGAGGTCTCTTACCTTTTTGACAGATATTCAATGCCATGCAGATGGTTGTAAGACTATATTAGTCCTCTCTCAAACCAATCCTGATAAAATTAAGCAAGACTTCTCAGATTTTTCCACTCTGACTGGTAAGACTTCTGGCCCTCAAGGCACCTGAGTTTTGGAAGGCACTAAAAACATAGCTATTGCTGGGAGGGAAGTAATATCTAGAACTGATCCCTGTAGGCCTTTTGTGATTAAACGAATCCTATCCAGTGCCTAAAGATAGCTAACTGGGAAATAATTGACGATGTCTGTGCAAAAGAATAACTCATATACCCACTTTTAACACAGGAGGGATACTAGGTTTGGGATGATATTTCAGTTATTCTCTCTACAGATAGAATTATAGGATCTCAGAAGTGGAAGGAGCCTCAGACAAAAAGGGAACCTTAGATGTTATATGCTGTTATACAGAGATATTTCATATATATATTTATATCAGATTTTCTCTATATAAAATCTAATCTTATGCCCTCTCTGCATATATATGTATATATATATAATGAATCCTATCTAGTACCTACACATAATATAGGTGATGGATAGGATTCATTTAATCACAGAAGGCCCTCAGAGATCAGTCCTAGATACTACTTCCCTCCCAGCAATAACTCTCTCTCTCTCTCTCTCTCTCTCTCTCTCTCTCTCTCTCTCTCTCACTCCCCTTCTTCCCTTTTCCCTCTCCCTCTGGCTGTCTTTCTATCTCTTTTTAGTTTTTATTTTATATTCATAAACTTAACTCTGCCATCTAAACAGACTTGAGAAGGAAAAGGGGAATGAACCCCATATAGAACTGAAGCAAGAGAAAGAGGAAGATGAGTTGTTCTCCCCAGCTACCCAAGGAAAGGTTTAGTGGTTAAAACAAAATGCAATACCAAAAAAAAAAAAATACATACGAGTTGTTCACAGTCAGCAATGTTGATCTTCCTGTTGGTCTTGTTTTAATCCAGAGTCAAAGTACTTCAGGCTTCCAAAATATTCATGCTTTCTTTCACCTGGTCAAAGACCATATGCTTATCATCCAAACAACCAGTGTTAGCTGCATAAATGAACAACTGGGAGACATTTGAATTTGGCCAACCATTTGCCATGGACAAGATGTGCTCTTATTTTAGGATGAAGTGCTCATTACCAACATCATCCCTATCGTGGACTTACCATCAGGGCCATTTTGGCATATGAAGTCACTGTCCCGGCACAAGAATCCTGGAACTATTTTGCAAAAGCAAGAGCATCTATAGCCAAATTCTTTCCCTCTGGTGTTCAGAGAATAGTTTTCTGCTATTATTGGAAACTTGTCAGCAAATAACTTAAAGATGACATGATTCTTGGGCTTGATGCCTGGGAGAGATGAGACTGAATGAGGTGTTAGAGTCAAGGTGGTCATCTCTGTAAAGACCCTTTTCTATTTTTGGACAGCTCCTTTTCCTTTTTGTGCGTTTCAGAGACTGGTGAAGCAGAAACTGTGTCCTTGTCACTTCTCACTCTTTCACCCTCATCCAGGTCAGTCCTATCCTTCCCCAGTGCTCTTCCTCCTCCACTGTCCCTTTTATGTCCTTTGGGACACCTTTTCTTTCATTAACAAACTCTTTATTCTAATTTTTTTCCTTTACATGCTTTTCCTTTCTTTTGATGCTTACCAAGTTTTGGTGCCTTCTTTGATTGCCCTCTCCTTCAGTGTAAATTCTTTTAGAACTTTTTTTTTAAACCCTTACCTTCCATCTTAGAATCAATATGGTGTATTGGTTCCAAGGCAGAAGAGTGGTAAGGGCTAGGCAGTGGGAGTTAAGTGACTCGTCCAGGATCACACAGGTAGGAAGTGTCTGAGTCCAGATTTAAACCTAGGGTTCCCCATCTGTAGGCTTGTCTAAGTCCACTGAGCCACCTAGCTGCCCCTTCTTTTATAACTCTTGACACACTGAGCCAGAGAAGGAGTAGACATAATCCTTGCCCCCCATTGCCACTTACAGACCATGGCTTTGCTGCCATCACTCAGCAATCTTTCCTCCTTTCAGTTACTCCCTCCATTGACATCATGAAGTTGAGATCCTTGTTGGGATAATCTCTTTATTGGCCTTCAGGTCATTCCCCCTCTTTTCTCAAGAAGTCTAGTACCCGCTTCATGGTCTTTTTCTCCATCCTAATCCTTTTATTCAGCAACTTTAATATTACATTAACATTAATAATAATAGCTAGATTTTATATCACATTTTAAATTTTATAAAGCAATTTACAAATATTTCATTTTACTATCACAAAATCACTATAAGGCAGATACCATTATTCTCCCTATTTGTCAGGTTAGAAAACTGAGCCAGATAAGTTAAATGAATTGCCAAGGGTCAACTGGTAAGTATTTGAGTCAATATTTGAACTCAGTTCTTCCTGACTCCAGAACCAGTGCTCTCTCTGTGGTGCCATTAATGACCATTGAGTACAGTAGAAAGCTCAAAGAATGAAGTTATTACCAGGCCTCCCTCCAATCTGGCTTTTGTATTGAAAGTTGGAAAGGATGCTCTTGGCTCTCTAGTACAATCTATATGCACACAAAAAATCACTACTCTAACATTCCTGATGAGTGATCATCTAGCCCCCACTTAAAGACCTTTAGAAAGAGGGAACCTACCAATTCAACTGACAGCCCATTCCAACTTTAAACTAAGTGTTAAGAAGTTTTCCCTGACTTTAAGTCTACATTTGCCTCTTTTCAACTCCCATTTATTGCCCAATTCAAACTAGTCTAACTTCTTTTCTTTATGAGAATCACTAAAATACTTGAAGACAACTGCCATGTTTCCTCCGAAAGGACTCAGACTTCTCCAGGTTAAATATACCCAGTTCCTTCAGTCAGTGCTAATATGTTATAGAATTCAAGACCCTTCAGCAACCCAGTTACTCACCCTTGGATATTCTCCAGCTTATCAATGTTCTTCTTAAACTATGGAACCCAGAATGAAACTTAATTCTCCAGAAAAAGTCTTATGAGAGCAGAGTATAGCAGAACTAGATGATTCTAGAACTAATGTTCTTTCTAGCCTTGAAACCATAAATCTATGTATGCTCTTATAGGGATTGCTAGGTGGTGCAGTAGATGGAGTATGAAACCTGGAGTCAGGAAGATTCCTCTTCCTGAGTTCAAATCTGATATAAAGATTTTTATTTCCCCAATTACATGTAATAGCAATATTCAAAATGCATTTTCTGAAATAATAAGATCTGAATGGTCTCTTTCCCTCCCTTCCTTCCCTCCTCCCAAAGATGGTTAGGTTGGTAAATCTTTAAGAACCAGTTTAATCTACATTGTTAACATTTTCTCCATTACTTCCTTAAGTCTAAATAATAAACAAATCATAAACCAAACTAATATGTAGCATTTGCTGAATTCTGAGGTGTAAATGTTTACACTGAAAATTTAACATTAGACTTTTGGAGCTAGTGTGAACTAATTCCTCTGTATTCTTGTTCCATATTATATAGGTTTTATATGAAAACCGTTCTCCTTTTCCCCTCTTAGGTTTCTCTTCTCTAGTTTATGCATTTATGCATTCTACAACATAGAAGCATTGATGGTGACACCCTTCCTTATCCATTCCCTTGAAATATAATACAATCTATTTCAGTTTATGGGTATGTGGTCAAGTGGACTGACAAATAATTTTACTTAGTTTTAGCTATACTAACTCACTGAAAGGACAAGTTGCTTTAAATGATTCTTGAAAAGTAATTATGGATTGAGGATAATACTAATAATGAGATCACAAGCAAATAAGAAAATGACAGAGTAGATACTTTTTCTATTCTTAGTATAAGATTTTCATCAGTTATATCATGAGTAAAAACAATGATGAACCAATCAGAGATGACCAAAAACCATCACCCACAAGATTTCAAAATGATCATATTGCTGGTTGTATCTCTACATGGAAAGAAATTCCTCCTTAATAGAACAATCATCTATGAAACTATTAAACTTAGTCTTCTTTGTGCTCCTAAAACATGTAAATTTTGTAAGAGCATGGAGAAGCAAAGTCTGTCTCTTTGGCTGCCAGGCCCTCTTTAAATTCTCTGCAGTATTCTAGGCAGTGATATTAAATAATGCCACTACCTGAAAAAATGATTGAGATTCATTAAAATATAGATTTACAATGATTTATAATCATTATTGTTAATGATGAACTTTGCCTGACCTACTTATTGTGACTTGAAATTACATGGTGAGAGTATGAAGTCATCATAACTAATGTGGCATTGAAAAAGGGTTCTTTGGCTATTCAATATAACACGTCATACAAAAACTCTTATTCTTTTGCACTTAAAAAACAAAGAAGTAAAAATTCTAAATCTCTCATCTTCCTATTTAAGCTTCATTGGATTTTGAACTCCTTTGATAAAAATATGAAAATGCAACAATTTCTCAATTAGCTGATTAACAATTAATGGATTGACATAAAAGGAAGATAGAAAATTTACTAGTTAAATTTCATGAAAAATGTTTTCATAATTGTCAAAATGAGAAAAATTAGCTTTTATGACTGATTTAGCAAATGCAAACAGTCATACATGCTATCCACTTCAAACCACATATCTTTGGGAGGTATGTTTTCAGCTGTGATAGCCATTAAAACCAATGATAATCAAAAAAGTTTGAAGACCAACTGCTCAATAAGACTGGTAGAGGATGCTAGCAGCTTGAAGAAAATTAAGTTTATGCCATGGAGAGCAGTAAATAGACAACACCAATGTAGAAAATGTGTCATTGAAGAATGCTCCAACAGATATTGGGTTCATGGCAATATCTCAGATAAAATGCCTCACAAAGGAAGGTATGAAAAGATTCTTTATTGAGGATCTATGAGTGATGCTGGGGAATGCCTTTGACAGAATATTGAGAGCATGGACAACATTCTGAAATGTATAGTATGCTTGTTTCTTGTTCCAGATTTTATAGGACTGAATTTTATTTCTTTTTAATGTAATTTTCTTTTGACACACTGTGGTCACCATGCTTATAACCAAAGGACTAATACTAGTTTCCCATATTTTCTAGAGTAGTGATTTCCCATGGTTTCTTTGTGGGTGAATCTCATACCCTCACTGCAGTGATTTGAATGAAGGCTATTTGTGTGAGTTCTAGAGGTATTATCAAGAGAAGAAATCCATTTTATCTATTTGAATTCTTTACATTTGGTATCAAAGGCTTCTCAAAAGGAATATCTACTCTATTTAGCAAACTCGTTCTGTCCCCAGAAAAGGGAAAAGAAGAAAACTCATGCTTAACATTTATTTATATGTCCAAATGGGATTAAAAGATAATTGTATGCATTGTTTGGAGGCTTTAGGATGGACCAGATATGAGGGGGACTAGGATATATCCAGACTAGGATTACTATGGCAAATCTCAAGACTGATTCCCAGCTTTTTCCTTATCTTCAGGAAAAGTCCCATCTCTGACGTGTGTTCATCAGATGTGTTCAATTTCTGGGAATTCCAGGTTGGTGATTGGTGGAAAAGACATATTATCTATTATTTAGGTTTCCCAATTTCTACTTTGGGATCTTTGGGTATTATAATTCTTGAAGGGGATGAGAAGCATAGGCATCAAATGTCCCCCTCCTATCTATTTGAGGTCTGCTAAAAGGGTAGGGGCTGATATGGAATGTGAGAAATCCTATTTCTAATCCTTAGTTCTCCAAGGCTATTTGGACTCAATTGGACATTTATTTACAGAGATATGATTAGAGAGAAAAGAGATCTTAACTGGTTTTAAGGATGAAAGCAAAACCGAATGAGAAACATTTAAAACTACATAGCTATGCAGAACAGTAGAGGGTTGTGAGGGGTGTTCAGGTAAAATTCGTACCTCTGGTGTGAGGGCTTACTACTGAGCCCTTACCTCCACCCATTTTAGCATGCTCAGAAGCCAGAGCCCAGTGAAACTGTTTTGACAGATTAACCCAGTTTGAAGATAACTGTCAGGCTCAAAGCTTCAGTGAGTTAGAGGGATGTCTACTTGAAACATATGAAGATTTCTAGTGGAATAGACAGATGAGAGCATTTTGTTACCAGAGCCATGAAGGCAGTGAAGCAGGTGCTGTGGGGTGTTTTGAGCTTGGAATGACATCAAAGATGCCAAGGTCGTCCACTATATTTGCCAGTTATTTTTCCTTTTGTCTTGCCACTGGACTTTTGAGGCTGAATGTTGACTTTGTACAACTCTGCCTCTTCACTCAAAAATCCAGGTATCACTGGTCCTGATGCCATTGATTCTCTTAGAAAACAAGAACACAGGAAAAGCAACTACTTGACTACAGAGGTTGAGGGGAGACACTAAATGAGTACCCTAATGCAAATACCAACAATGGGTTCAGAGCAAGGACACATGTGATACCCAGACGAATCGCGCATTGGCTAGGGAAGGGGTGGGGGTGAGGAGGAAAAGAAAATGATCTGTTTCCAATGAATAATGTATGAAAATGACCAAATAAAATAATGTTTTAAAAACTAAAAAAAAAGAGAGAGAGAAAACAAGAACAAATAAGAAGTAACCAAATTAGCATGAGCATCAATATTCCCATACCTCTTAATTGCCAGACCATTGACAGAATGATGGACTTGGATTGATGAAAGATCAAAGGTTCTCTAGTAGAAGTGCTAATGGCGTTTCACTTGGGACTTCACATATGAATGCCAACTCAGATTCTATAGGGTTTGGAGGGGGGAAAATTTAAATTTCTACTAGGGGAAAAGGCTTCAGTTATTAATATTCTTATAAATAAACAGCTAGCACATAAAGTGCTTTAAAGTTTGCAAAGGACTTAACATATTTTATCTCATTTGATAAACCCTATGAGATAAGTACTATTATTATCCCCCTTTTATAGATACAGAAACTGAGGCCAAGAGAAGTTAAGTGCAGAGTCACAACACCAATAAATATTTGAGGCACAATTCAAACTCATGACTTCCTGACTCCAAGTTACACCCTCTTTCTACAGTGTCCCCATTATGTATTCTCTGGTAAGTAATACCAATTCATTTGCATTCTAAGAGGAAGGATGAGATTTTGGTTACAAAAATTCTAAGAAGAAAACATATCTTTGTATGTATCATAAGATGGGTTATGGCAACCACAAACCAGATGCTATGAAACAAATCATGGTATTAGTTAATTAATGAATCCTACAATTGTGATATCCCTCTCCCTCACCCCTTGCAAAACAGTACAGTTCTTCCATGCATAGGCATTTCTGACATAGGTGTAAGAAGAGAATTACAACCCTTATTGACGATGTTATTTTTAGCCAGGCTGGATGATGTTTGAATCCTAGCAGGTTTGTCTTCCTTCTAACCAGAGGGTCTCAAGGGGGTGTCCCTGTGATGAAAACTCAGAACAGGGAGTGACAGAATCCAGTGTTCAGATAAGAGACGACTATGGGGTAAAGTATAGACAGTTTTCCAGGGCTTAGCAAAATGCTAGGCACTCCTAGCTGTCCTTTCTAATACAGACACTGTCAGGGAGTCAGTGATGGCAGCTGACCTCGGGTTTGACTTAACTGAAGTCTCTTAGAACTGACTCTCTATTTGAACCCTATCACCTTCTATCTCTTTGATACACTCCAAAGACTTATCTGACTGCATTTAATATAAATTAACAGTGGTTTAATGAACAGGGTAGAGGATGGGAATGGAGAGTGGGAGCAGGTAGCCTTAATTGAATGTTGTATGGAGTCTCTTTAGCCTAGCCAAAGGCTAAGGCTCCAGTCACAATGTTTTTGATTCCTCTCTTCTTTCTGTCTGCTAACCTTATCTAAATGAATGGTTGCCAAGTCTTTTCCAGTTGTTACAGAGAGGGTAAATTGAGTTTCAGGTGGCCGCAGTAGGCTTTCAGGGCTCAGCCCTTCAAACCTTTGTAAAGTTCAGGTAGTATACCATTTGTTGGATCCAGGAGAAACAGGTACAATTTCAGGTCTTCAAGGTTCAAGGAAAGGTTGGGAAAATCCTCAAGTATTCAAATCCTGAGTCAGGGAATGACCTTCATCTCCCCCAGAGTTCAGGAAACCAACTCTCCTTCAGTTCTTTCCCAGAGTTCTTTTCTGTTCCTTCCAACTGCCACTCCTATTCTCCAAACTCTCTCCACAACATTCCAAAGCTTCTCTCTGTACAAGACTTACCTTACACAGGGATTATACTGTAATTTTTTTTGTTCCCTTACACTGTCCACCATCATGGTATCTCAAATTTTTCCAATATAAGTACCATCAGGGAGCTGGTTATAGCTGAATATGATGGAAAAAATCAAAGAACAATCCCCAAACATTAGAGTTTCCACTGCTTCTATGAACTCAAATACATCTAGAGATATTCTTTGGGATCCTGCCTGATCTTGGGTCTCATTTACTCATTTTTCTTTTTGGAAATCAGTATTCTCCAACTGATGACCAATCTTTCTGGCTTTTGGTCATTTCTTATGCATTTGTGTTTTGCCTGATAACAAACAAAATCTTTGTTTCCTGAATGTGGTCATTGCCCAGAGCAGGCTGCTTAGCCTTTTGAATCCTTAGTTTTTAGGCATCAAGGCATCCTGGTGATTAAAGATAATCAACAGCATTTTGGGGAAGAGCCATCCTTGGAAAATAGAATGTGGCACAGTCATGATCAGAGAGATGACAAAGGTCTTTTCCAGTCATACCAGAGTTTATTGGAATGTCATATCTCTTAGGAAGGCAAAAGTTTTAAACTGTTTGTAGTAGTAATTTCAAAGCTGTGGAGCAAAGCACCTGGATGTGTCAGGGAAATGGAAAGCAATAACCACTGGCTAGATGAAAGCTTGTCCAAATGTTTTCTCCAACTGAAATAGTCTTCTTTTATGGAATAGTTTGCTACCTAATACCCCCAAATCTTCTTTATTCTGTTCCTTTGGTAGAAAATGGAACTGAACACTGCCATCTTTACAGCTTGTTCTATGAGAGGTTCTTAGAAGGGAGGGCCCAGATATATTTTCCTTTATGTTTCCAGTATATCAGGAGGCTGGACCTATCTTTATGAAACCGTCTCCAGATTTCTGATCATGCAGATATCTATCTTGCTAACAAGAGCCCTTGACTGAGTAAGATTTGTTCCTCCAGGATGATATCAGAGTTAGATGTAGTTTGTCTCTTTTCTCTTAACTGTATGTGCAGAAATTCAGATTTACTGTCATGAAGGAAGAAGGAAGAAATTTGCAAGGGCATCTATGAGATTCTAGTTTACTCTATTGGAGGTCAAATCGCAGGTGTACCTGTAAACCAATGACTGCTAATTCTTAGAATCTTAGAGTGTCTGACATCTAAAAGGGGCCTTTGAGATCATCTAATGCAATCTTTTTATCTTACAGATCTGGAGCCTGAAAAGTTAAACTATTTGCCTAAAGCCACACAGCTAATAAGCTGAAGAGCTAGGACTTAAACTGAAGTTCTTCAATGACAAGTCATGTGCTATTTCATTTCATCACACAGCTTCAGCTATGAATAATACAACAATAGGGATCGCAAGTCATGAAATGCCACAATATCTAAAGAAAGCAAATTTAGGGAGCCCTAATAAATTCTTACTAGCCCAAAAGGCAATTGATTGATATATGATCAGCATAGATACTATACAGTAGGGTCAGCTAGGTAGTACTATGGATAGAATATCAGGCCTGGAATCTAGAGGATATGGGTTCAAATCTGGTCTTGGACAGGTGTGACACAGTGAAAATTGCTTAATTCCTAGTACTTATGAGTCTTCTGTTTTAGAACTGATACTAAAATAGAAGGTAAGGGCTTAAAAAAAAAAACATGTAGCATATTACCATATTGTTGACATCTAATCAAGGATAGCAAACATAGTTGCCCAAGTAAGGAGAATTTATTTTGGGTCTTGAAGGATGATAAGATTTGAAATGGAAAAGGAAAACAGGGAAAGAGGACAGGTGCAGATGGCAGATAAGACGATCATGCATATTATTGCTGGTGTGCATTTTGGGGGTTGCAAAAGAAACTGGAAAATGAAAGTAATGAAAAAGGAAGGCAATATGGTGAATAAGTATTGTATTTGGGCAAAATATTTGCTAGGTGTGTCTTGGTTCTGACTCAAACTAGTTGTATTACCTTAGAGAAATCATTGAACTTCTCTTGGCCTCATTTTCTTCATTTGTAAAACTTAGGAAATTGGATTACACTGCAATGAAAAAGGCTCTTTGGATTTGGAGTGAGATAACTTGGGTCCATTCCTGACTCCACCACTTACTACCCAAGTAATGTTGGATAAATCACTTAACTTCAGTAAGTTTCCTTCAAGCAAAATATAAGGAGTTATAGATGTAAAACAGGAAGGAGACTCAGAGGCCATTTACATTACATTGAAATTATGATCCAGGTTAGTTAATTCTGATAGATTACACAGGTAGTGGTAAGTCACAGAGTTGGAATCTTAACCTGTCTCCTGTAAAAGTTAAATTTAATGGTTGGACTTAAATTATACAAAATAATGTGGTTGCCAAAATTATCATATCTCAAGTCAGAAGTTTATTTACCAAAATAGAGGGGAAACAATAAAGTAGAGAAATGTGAAAGAGGTTAGAGAAAATATCTATAGTTATCAGCCAGGAGGGCCATTAATGAGTAACCATGTGGCCTTCTCCAAGACAGAAGCTAGTCTCTTAGGAAACTAGGAAGGGAGTCAGCCTTTTCACTCACCCAATGAAGTAGTCCAGGAGTCAGAATCTAAGTTGAAGTCACGATCCACCCTTTAGTCCCCAGTGAAGTTCCCTTGAAGACTATCTCTAGGAGACACTCTCCAGGAGACTCAAATTCCGCAGCCTTCCCCAGCCAAAGGATTTCATGACTTTTATGGTGGTTTCCTGTCCCTGCCCCTCTTCACAGGGGCCAATCACAGCTTCCAAATAGTCTAGCACTGCCCAAGGGGCAGTGTGTGGGAACCAGTTTGCACCTTCTGGAGGTGTGAATCTTCATTGAAAGGGTTCTCTGAGTGTGTGAACTCTTAAAAGAATCCAAAAGTTTCTGCCTGTTTGAGTTTAAAAAAAAAAAAGGGTGGATCTCTCTAAGTATCTTGCTGGCTTTTCACCTAGCATTAAGTAGGGTGTGAATTCACTAAGTGGTTTGTGAGCTCTTCCACCCAGTTCAAGCTTGTGTTGATTCAATCAAAAGGTAGACAAAGGAGAGTTAATTCTGTCTTCACAATCTAGTGAGGTAATTAAGTTAGTGTTAACCAAAGTTTTAACTCCAACTAGGCAAAGAGAATAAAGGATTCCCTTTTCACAAGTGTAAACTCAGAATAGACAAAGAGAACCAAGAATTTCCTTTCATATTCATGAGTCCAGAGCCAGCACTCTTTCCACTGGACCAGATGATTTTCAGGGTCTCCCTCTAGCTTTAAATTTATGCTTTGTAAGCCAAGATGAAGAATAATATCCCTTCTGTCTTCAGGATTTAAGAAATTTGTGCCTCAATCAGTGCTTTATATATTTGAAGATAGTTACTAAAGTTATATGTATGTCATATATGTATGTCAATGTTTTCAAGACCTTGCTTTTCCTATTACTTTTTGACTCCTAAATACTTTTATTAGCACAGTTTCCCCCAATAACTGGCAATTCTTTTTTTTTTTTTAACCCTTACCTTCCATCTTGGAGTTAATACTATGTATTGGCTCCAAGGCAGAAGAGTGGTAAGGGCTAGGCAATGGGGGTCAAGTGACTTGCCCAGGGTCACACAGCTGGGAAGTGTCTGAGGAATCACTGGCAATTCTAACTCTAATTCCAGATCTATTTTTAACACAACCATTGCTAACCACTTAGACTTTATTTCAGTAGCAAAGAACAATTTATGTAACATTGCAAAAATTGTTATATCAAAGAAATGTTCCATCAACTTCTCAACATCCTTGACCCCAAGAAAATGACTTTATATACTCTCAAATACCCAGGGGTGGAAGGTTTTAAGTCTCATCTGCTCCCTCTATCTCACCCCAACTCTCCTATAGATCTATGCAGAAGGGAAAGACTAGGTACTTGCTATTTTGACATAAACCCATTTAATCTCGATACAGTAAGAAAAGGGAGATTTCTTAGTCACTCATAGTACTTTCTCTCCTGTCTTTCTTTCTCTCTCTCTCTTTCTTTCTCTATCTTTCTCTATTCTTTTATCTGTTTATACACACATTTTTTATCTTTCTCTTAGGACTTTCTAAGGGAGATGATGACTATTTGGGCATGATTGACTTGGCTCAAGAAAAAAATATCTCTTTAACACATCTTAGTCACCTTTAATGGAATAGCAGTTAAGCATCTCATAGACTTCCTTCTTCTTGTCTTCTCTTATCTTCTCTGGATCTTGTCAGTCAGTTCTTCCATTTAGGAAGTTGAGGGCTGTATCACTCACTATCAGCTATGCTTCCCTCATTCTGAGTCATATTCCATCACTAAAATAATCCTTGAAGCAATGACTATCCTGAAACTCCATGACCACATTCAGACTAACCCAATCCATTGATTTATCCTTTAGCCTTTTCTTCTAACCAACTTCATAACCTTTAATTTTTCCTCAGAGTTTCTAAAATTCATTTTAATCCATTTTCATTCCCATGAATCCTATTTATCCAATTCTTAGGCACCCTACATACATCTTCTCTACTTAAAGTTGAATATAAGTCTCCTGCCTTGGTTTTGATTTTTGTATTTGTATCTGTGGGATCACAGTGCCTTGCTTAGAATATTCTCTTTATCATGGAATCCTCCAATCCTTCCTTCCAGGTCAAGTGTTCCCTTGCTTTCTTCTTTTGACAATTCAGGAGTTCTTATTCTGGGGCCTATTTTACTAGAAATATTATGAATAACCTGCTCTAGAAGATTCTTCTGTGTCTACGCCTGACATTCTTTTGAAACTCTAGCATCATCCTTTTTTTTTTCTTTTCTATAAACTACCTTAAGGACATGTGGGAATCTTTCTTAGTGGTAATTTATTTTTCTAAAGGGAATAGACAGGATAGCTATATGGCTTAGGGGATAGAGAGCCAGGCCTGGAGATGGGAGGTTGTGGGTTCATATCTCGCCTCAGACATTTCCTAGCTGTGTGACTCTGGACAAGTCACTTAACCTTAATTGCTGTTATAACCCTTACCTTAACAGATACCCATTCTAAGGCAGAAGGTAAAGCTTAAAAAAAAAAGAATAGACAAAAAAGGCTAAAGTCATCAAAATATTACAGCTTCCTGTTCGAGATATTACTACATCTGCTTGTGGTTGAGCAGCTTTTATATTGTGTGCCCTCAGGGAACAAAGTAGAGAATGTGAATGACAGCCAGTGAGGTTTCATCAGGCTGCCTTGCTTCTATCACTGGCCTTCCTCTAATCTCTTTGTAAGAAGAGGAGGCCACAGCTTTAAGCTCAAGGCTATCATGATCCTCAGGATGCTCCTGGTCCTCAGCTTCTTCCCAGCAGTTCAAGTAACAGGTAGAGTATTTTAATTGAATCTTATACATTTTTCTCTTGATAGCTTGTTAAAAGGCTTGATTCTATTGAGTTTCAGGTAACAGTCTTTGGAAACTTGAATAACCACCTTTAATTAGACATCGTTGATGAAAAGCTTTTTTATTCTTGGATTATGTGATGGTACTTGACTGAAATATTCTTGGCATAACTTTCTCAGCTAATTTAAATTCCTTGTAAAAGAAAATTTGCTTAATTTGAAGCAGGATTTCTACTCCCTTGCCCCCGACATTTTGAATTGAAGTTAACTTAGGGAAAATACTGTAAAGTGGAACTTCTCATAATTGCATTAGTGTTAAGACAATTCCCACAAATTCCCTAGATGAAGTTATAAGATACAAGTATAATTGCTTTTGATTTAAACTCCTTAATTTTTTTTTACTACTTGCCTTCTTTTTTTACCATTCCAAAGTAGCTTTCAACCAAAATTCCTCCATTATATTCTGTTTTTCTCCAATACCTCCTTGAAAATACAGTAGAATCCCATTATATTATGGTTTATAATTTAATGAATTCAGATATACCATGAGTCAAAAAGCACAAAGCCTAACTTGCTATAGAAGCTACTATTGTTACTTTAGAAGATAGCAGTTGGTTTAGTTCCCCACGGCCAAAGTTAGAAGCATGTGAAATGTGCTTAGTGGGTGCATAATAGGCTCTTAATAAACAAATGCTCATCCCCTTTCCCCTTCCCTTTCGACCCTATTCAATAATTGGGTTAACATGGGCTGAGTATAATCACTTTTTAAAGAATTAAGCATGAATGTAAAGGCCAAATCCTTAGTCATCCTCTTTTACAAAAATACTTGTATCAAACAAGATACTATTTGTAAAAAGCTCTTAGTGCTGTGCCTGGCACATAGTAGGCACTATATAAAGCTATATTCCCTCTTCTCGTCCCTTTCCTTCACCCCCTTATTTTCCATGCAGAGACATGACTCCATTTTTGAAGTGGCATTTCTTTGGGCTAATAAAGGGTTGTCATTTTCTAACCCACACATGAGCAAATTGCAGCATCTGCACTCTTAGGGGTAACAACTTTTTGATGTACAAACAGGCGTGAAAAATTGCACACACTTACTAGATATTGGGGGATAGGCTTAATCCTATTGATGGCAGAACTCTGGAAAACCTCTGCTGAAAGCAACAAAAAAAACCCTAAAAAAAACAACAAAAAAAACGGTTCTATCAAAGTCATTTTGGGGGGAATCTTACATTGCTAATGGAGATTTCACAATGACGAATGCTTTTTTTACTGTTCTGATGGTAGCTATAAAACTCTAATGTTCAGGATCAAATTTCTTTCAATGGAAATTCTCTTTCTTAGAAAAGGAAAGTTAAAAAAGAAGAGGAAAGAAAAGGAAAGAAGGTGAGGAATGGAAAAGAAGTCTAATCCTATCTTCGAAGTGTTTCGAATTAGTGCTTATGCACACTTTAAATAGCAGAAAATACTTTAAAAAACAACTGCTAGAAAATCTTTGAAAAAAATTAAATTTAGGACCTCTTTTTCTGGTTACTGCCAATGTAGTATAGTGTCTAGAACACAAGATTTAGAGTTGAGGAGGACTGAATTTGAAGCTGATCTCTAATACTTACTAGTTGCATAACCCTGAAAAGTTAATGTTTTGTGACACTGAATAAGTCACTTAATTTCAGTTGTCTATCCCTTATCCACTTTTCTGTTTTAGAACTGATGCTAAATATAGGCTTTAACACAGAAGATAAAAGTCTTAGAAAACAAAAACCAAAGATGGCCATCAAACATAGCAGATACAGATACCTCAGAAATGTAGACTAAGAGGAGCAAACTATATTAATTGGTGAATGTTTAAGATATGCTGAGTTCCTACTAATTCAGTGTTTCAAAACCTCTTGAAAATCATCACTTACTCTTTTCTACAGTGCAAGTATCAATTATTAATTTTACTCAAAAGCTTAATGCATCTATAATATCATTAATATTGCCATTCTCTTCAGTGATTCAAACAGCAAACACATCCATGCCTGCCCATCCTGTTTGACTCTTGTCTAAATTCTATCAGTTTACCATTGAGGGTCCACACAACATTCTAGGGAACTTCTTTGTTTTCCACAAGAACACTAATGAAACATGTAGGTTATATATTGTTTATCCCTCATTCTTTTCTTTTCTTTTCCTTTTTTTTTTGTTTAACCCTTACCTTCTGGCTTAGAATCAATACTTAATATTGATTCCAAGGCAGAAGAGAGGTAAGGGCTATTCAATTGGTGTTAAGTGACTTATTCAGGGTCATGGAACTAGGAAGTATCTGAGATCAGATTTGAACCCAGTCTTGTGACCAGTCATTTTCTTTTCTTTTCTTTTTTTTTTGACCAGACATTTATTTATTTGACAAGTGATATTCTTTATTCTGGTTCTACTTGTTTCTTGTTTTTAATATGCTGAAATCAGCTTCCCCCTATCACATGCCTTTCTATTGCTCCTAGAATTGTTCTTGTCATGGACATTGCTGTCATCGTTGTCAGCTTTATTAACTTAATCATCATCATTTTAGTTCACAACTTGAATTAAAGTCTTTGAAGCATTCTGGAATAGTTTAATCATCAACCCTATAGTTCTTAATATTTCTTGCAATTCTGTGAAAGAGTTTGTATTCCCCAGCAAAAAAAAGATAGGCTTAATTCCAGTTCTGTACACCCTCCTCACAAATCGCTAAATTCTGTTGGTAAAATTACAAACCAACTAGAGGCAGGTGAATAAGTTGTCTAGTGGGAAGCCACCAGAGGGGATTTTGCATAACATGGAATATGAGGACTAACACTTAAAAAAGTATTAAATCAGCAGATACATAAAGAGGCAATTATATGCAATTGATTACAGGAGCTTTTACATAAAGTGTGGTAAAGCTATAAGACTGTATTTTGAGGCCATCATTGGGCTATATTCCAGTAATGTTACTCTTTAGCTTATAAGGCATTAAAAACAAGACTTAGGTTTTGTTTTGTTTTGTTTTTTTTCTTCTCCAAGTGTTTACCTTTTCTCTAAACTTCATCAAATAAGCAATCAGAATGACTATTTGGGATTGTTTCTTCCAGAAAGCCATGTTACTCTAAACAATTCTTCGTGATAGGGCAAAATAATTTAAATTTTTTCTTCATTTAATCTAAAAAAGACAGAGAAACAGGCTAACTTAAAGGCCTTTACTTCACCTTTGTCTTACTACCGAGTAATGGCTCTTTCACAGTCAGTGAGTAGTCCCAATGTAGAACTAATTCACCAGATGCAGCCCATTGGGCTGTGGCTTTGAGGCTGTAGTTTGATGCCAAAAGATTAAGGTGAAAATGTGGTCAGTAAGTTGTTTTGTTTGAATATGTATGATTTGATTGATTTTTTTAACTAGTCAAATCGTGTTTGCCATTTTGTTGACACTGCTCTAGAAATTTATTTATACCATAACACTACAAAACCCACTAAAATACATTTCCTTTTTAAAAGAATAATTTTTAAAACACCCATTGTTAAAGATTGTAGGATTAATATCAACACTGTGGAAAGAATTATTAATTATGAGTTTGGCATTAGAACTAGAAGTGAATTTATGATCTGACTTCAATAGTAGTGACCTTATGAGCTGGCTTCAATTTCTGTGACTTAATTATTTTATGTGAAACAAATAAACAAAAATCCTTAGTATGACAACCCCTTTGATCCACTTGTTGGTGTACTAACCATACCCTTTCCTTTTTAGCATTTCTAATTTGGTTCGTAGATCTAGAACTTGTGACCTCTGATATTTACTATTTTTATTTTTGTATATATAGATAAGTTAATTTATATATGAGCTACAGATCACAAAGGGAGGCGTGGGCCTTAGATTTCATTGGGGTAGGAACCTCCTAGTGTTGAAATTCCTTCCACTAATGCAGATTGGCCACATATCTGAAGAGGTAGAGTGACTTACCTCCAACTTCAGAACAGTGAGTTACAGTGAGTTAGAATTAGTATTTGCATGTGAGTTTCTGTCCCCGAGGTTGGCCCTCTATGTGCTATGACATGTTGTCTCTTAGTGACATGATTATCCTTCCATAATGTGACTTGTGAATGATCAGAAGTAGCAAGAAGAATATGTGATGACATCAGATCATAGAGAGGATTTTTTCTTATTAATGTCCCATAGAAAAATTCTACTTTAGGGCTATATTCTCCAAAATAAATAAATGAAACAAGAATTATTGATTTAATGGGAGAGAGACATCAAATTGTTAGATCTAAATAATCCATTTTAATCTTCCTTAGGACAAAAAACAAATAGAGCTAGCTTAGTTGACAATGTTTATGCCTTGGGGTTGCCATTATTCTCAGAGAAGGATATGGCACCCTGATGATTCTTGCACTTGTCAGGATTTAAGAAAAATTTATTTTTAGAAAATTTATTTTAAGAAAAATATATTTAATAGTCTCTCCATCTTCCAATTAAAAATAACTTTTTTGCTTTTTGTTTGGAGAATTTCCTTATTTTTGATCCTTTTTGGTTTGGTACATAAGGCACACACTTTTCTATATTTGGAAAAGTCTAGTGATTAGTTCATTTGAGGTCTGCTATGAAACTACTTTAATACGTTTGGTGGATTTGTGATCTCCAGGGCTACTACTTATCTTTATGACTTTCCTTAAGTGTTCCATAGAGGATCTACTCTTTGGCAGACTTCCTCTGGGTCTTCAAATGTTTCATGGATACTTGTGCAAGCATTCATTCTTGTAACACAATTGTAGGATTTTAGAGTTTCCCTTTTCCCAATGCTGCCAACCCTCTAACTGCTATAAGCATTTCTATTGTATTTTACAGTTTACAAAACACTTTTACAACTATGATCTCATTACACCCTCACAACCACCTTGTGAAGCTGGTATGGAAGGTACAAGAAAGCCTAAGTTTAGACTTGCCCAAATTCACACGGCAAATAAGTGGAAGAGACAGGACTTGACCTTCAGGCATCTGATTTCAAGTTCAATGTGTTTTCTACAACATTATGCTTCCTTTCACCATTAATGTACAAATTCACTATTAATCTTTTCTCTGACCTTCATCTAGTAACTTGGTTAGCCATATAATGAGGCATTCTATAAAGCTGTCCCATTTTCAGTTGCAGATACTTGACAGAACAATTGTGCCTGGAGATAGAGTAATGCAATTGAATCCCTGCATAGATAGATTGGCTGAACGGGGCAGTTTCTTTTTTTGCTCATTCCTGAAGTTGTGAGTGCTCTGGGTGCTATAGCCGAGGCTGGTATGATGTAACTACATAGGGATGGCTAGACTGCTTCTGCTTTGTATGGCTTTAGGTTTGATTTCCTTGACTTTGATATACTATAGCTTAGATCACATATGCTTCTTAACTAGGTTTGCATGTTGTAACATGGGAATGAATGCATTTCCTTTCTCTATGCTGAATGATAAACTATAAGATGGAGGTGGTAATCTTTCTTCCTTCCCTTCTTTGTTGGCTTTGTTTTCTTCTTCCCTCCCTCACTCCCTTCCCCTTCTTTTCTTCCTCCTTCCCTCCCTTCCTCCCTCCCTTCCTCCCTCCCTCCCTCCCTCCCTCCCTCCCTCCCTCCCTTCCTTCCTTCCTTCCTTCCTTCCTTCCTTCCTTCCTTCCTTCCTTCCTTCCTTCCTTCCTTCCTTCCTTCCTTCCTTCCTTCCTTCCTTCCTTCCTTCCTTCCTTCCTTCCTTCCTTCTTCTTTTCTCCCCCCTCCCTTCCTCCCTCCTTCCTTCTTATTATAATTATTTTTGTCTACTTTTTCATCCCCATCATCACTATCATTATCTTCATCATCACCCCATGTTCATGAACTTACAGGGAAGTAATGTTGATGATCTCTTGATATAGGCCTTGTCAAGGAATACCCACTTACTGTTTATGCTTGTCTGAGATCTATTCATGATGTGAGAACAAATAGGTGTCCTCTATTGTGCATTAACTTCACCCCAAATTATGTTGCTTGCTTGATCAATATATTCTAATGTATTGATAGTTTCGGTAATTATTGTGTAGGGGTATATTCAGGTTTGGTATACAAGGTTAGCATAATTATGGGAATTTAATTTCCCTCATGAACTACTGCCTAACTATAATACACACACACACACACACACACACACACACACACACACACACACACACACACACATATATATATATATATATTCTCATGTATAGATCTTTAGCTGCATGAGTAAGGTTTTCCTTTGGTTCAGAAGGTTCAGAATGTGTTTTTTTCATTGCTGGGTCATACCTGCCACCCTGATTGAGAGAAGGAACACTGTTGTGACTGAATTTGACAATTCTGAATGGGATGACAATTTTCCATCTTATTTCATTGTTTCTAGTGAGGGGCAAAGGTATTTAATTTAGCCCTGGCCTATCCAGTCTTAGTACAGAAGGAGACAAAATACCTGTGAGATCCATTCCAGATGCCTGACTCCACATATTATAAGAGGAAAGGAAGGTAGCAAAGAAAGCTACTGTTACTCCAAAGATTCCAGTCACTCCTTACTTTGCCCACCCTCCAAAGTTAGCACATGGTTAATGAAGGGCTGCTATAGGACCAATAGGATCCCCTGGTTTCTAATGGCTCTTCACCTCCTTATTTTAAGTTTTCTTTTCAAGGTACTGGGTGGGCTTGGTTCATGTGTCCCTTTGGGTGATAGATAAGAGTTGGAATGGATTGTGAAGGGTTTTAAGGAGCCTAAGACACCAAGTTCCTTGCCCTCAAGGAAAATCTCTTGTGGTTTTCTGAAACAGAAGGAAGAGAAGAAAAGAAGGAGGAGAAGAAAAGAAGGACAAGGAGGACAAGGAGATGTACCTTTTTTAGAAATGTTTATTTTAGGACCAAAGAGTCATAGTATTAGAGTTAGAAGGGACTAAAGGTCATCTATTCTAATCTTCTCATTTTATTCTGATTATTTTACCATGACTTTTCATCACTGCCATTTGTACATCTCAGAAATTTTCTGTTACACACACACACACACACACACACACACACACACACATATATTCTGCTCTCTTCTCTCTGCCTCCATCAAAGAAAAACAATTCATCATTTGCAATCAAACCTGAAAAGATATGATACACTCACTCCTTGTAGTCTCTACCTTCTACCCAAAGATTTTATGCACATTTGGAAATTACCCTAACTTTAGCTTCCTTTTAGTGTTGTTTCTTACCCTGTTTTAGTCATTATATTGTTTTCTGGGATGTATTTTTGTTGCTCTGCATCACTTCATACAAGTTTTCCTATATTTGTCTGAATTAGAAATTTTTTGTAATTTCTCATAGTTTGATATTTGGTGGGTATCTATTTTGTTTCCAGATTTTTTTAATTACAAAAAGTACTCTTGTTTTTATATTTTATTATATATGGAACTTTTATTTCTATCATTGGCCTTTTTGAGGGTATATGCTCAGTAATACACCTCTATGATTCTAGTAATAAGGAAATAATTTCATTATTTTCCTGATGATGATGATGTCATAAAATGCTAATGTAATGACTTCCTGTAATCTCTTACTACTAACAACTGGGTTCCCCCTCACCTATCTAATGTTATCTCATTTTTACCCCCTCCTTAAAGCCCTTCCACCCTAGTCAAACCAATCCCCATTATCTCCCACAAATAGACAATGATTCTTTTCTAGCCTTGTTTATCATTTGTCATTTCCTCTACTCTCATTTTTGCTTATCTAAATCTTATGTATCCTTCAAGACTCAGTGGAGATCAAGGGTTCTTAACATGTTTTTGTGTCACAGACCCGTTTGGCAGTTTGATGAAATCTATGGAATCTTCTCAGATCAGTGTTTTTAAATGAGTAAAATAACATGCATAGAATTAGAAGGGGAATCAATTATATTGAAATACAGCTATCAAATGAAGAATCAACAAACAAATTTAAGTTCTTGTAGCCCAGGTTAAGAATCCCTGTTATAAGCTTATAGAATATAAGACCATGAGAGGTCATATGTACTTAGAATTGTACCTAGGGTCCAGCATGCACCTGGGCAGGAATTTCTGCTAGGAGATTTCTGACAAGAGGTTATTAAAACTCTTTTTGCAAACCTCCCTCCTAAAGCCAGGGAAGAGTTACAATGCTCCAATTATTAGGATTTTTGCCTTATATTGAGCCAAAAATCTATCTTTCTGCCTCTTTCACTCATTGCTCCTATTTCTGACATCTAAGGCCATACAGAGCAAGTTTTATTCATCATGTGATAACCCATCAGATATATGAATATAATTATATGCTTCTTCTGTATGGCCTGGAGAACTTTTCCAGTTAATACATTCCCAAGTTCTTCAAGTGATTCTTCTTTTCACATCTCCTAATCATATTATTAACCTTTTTTTGGACCTCCTGTATTTTTTCAAAGTCTTCTTAATATGTGGCACTCAGAAATGAAAACTTTCCAGATGTGGTATAAGTAGGGGAAATACAGCAGAACTCCCTTATTCTGGACACTATGTTCTTGTTATTCATCTTAAGATCACTGATTTTTTTGTATGCCATGTCATATTATTGACTCATATTGAATTTACAGTCTGCTAAAAACTCCTCCCCAACCTTTAAAAAAACAAAACAAACAAGAACAGTATTTCGCCACACCTCTTCCATCCTATGCATGAAGTAGATTTTTTTTTTGTTAAGGCAAGTTAACTTAAAAATTGAAGTTTTTATTAGAATCAGCCTATCCTTCTATGCTGATGAGATTTTTTTTTTATCTTGGTCCTGTCATCTCATATCTTAGCTTTCAGTTAAAACTTGTTAAACATTTCATCAACTTCTTCAATCTCCTTTAAAAAGTTGACAAATCATTGAATAGAATATGTACAACAACAGAATCCCAATTAGAGTTTTGACATTAATCTATTAAATACTAGTCTGGGTATATTTTTGTGACTGGTTTTATATCCAACTTCTTGTCACAGTAAATATCTCTCCATCTTGTTGAACTCAACAAGAACAATATAAGGTACATTGATTAAGTGCCTACTTTGTAAAAAGTGCTGTTTTAGGTAATGAGGATAGAAAGAGAAAAAGAAACCAATCCTATCTTCAGGAAGCTTACATTCTAATGAGTGTCTGTGAGATATACACAAATAAGTAGATAAAAGGACATTTGGTGAAGAAGAGAGTCTAGCAACATGGGTGGAGTGCTGGACCTGGATTCAGGAAAACCTGATTTCAAGGCCTGTCTTATACATTTAATAACTGTGTGGCCCTGGGCAAGAACCCCAACCTCTCTCTGCCTCAGATTCTTTATCTATAAAATGAAAAGGTTAGATACAATGACTTCCAACATCATTTTCAGCTCTAAATCCATAATACGATGGACGTTTTAATATATCTACCCTTTCACAAAGATATCATGGTGAACACTGTCAAAAGCTTTACTAAAACGAGGGCTTACTATGTCTAGGGTATTTCCTGTACATACCAGCCCAGATGTTTTTGGGAAAAAAGGAAATACAGCTGGTCTATCATATTTGTTCTTTTTTTTAAAAAAAATCTTTTCTTTCCTTCTTAGATTCAATTCTATGTGTTATTGGCTCCTAGGCAGAAGAGTGGTAAGGGCTAGGCAATGGGGGTTAAGTGACTTGCCCAGGGCCACACAGCTAGAAAGCATTGGAGGCCAAATCTGAATCCAGGACCTCCCTTCTCTAGGCCTGGCTCTCAATCCATTGACTCACTCAGCTGCACCCCCTCACATTTGTTCTTGATAAACTCTTGTTAGTTCTTACTTATTGTTCTCTTCCTTTCTGTTTCTTCTACTAAAGCTTCCACATATCCTCTAGCATCCAGTTCTTCTCCTCTGAATTTCTTTTTTTTTTCTTTTTAAAACCCTTACCTTCTGTCTTGGAGCCAATACTGTGTATTGGCTCCAAGACAGAAGAGTGGTAAGGGCTAGGCAGTGGGGATCAAGTGACTTGCCCAGGGTCACACAGCTGGGAAGTGGCTTAGGTCATATTTGAACCTAGGACCTCCCATCTCTAAGTCTGGCTCTCAATCCACTGAGCTACCCAGCTGCCCCCTCCTCTGAATTTCTAATGGATTTGTTTGCACAGTTTAATACCTTAATCATTTTACATGAGTGATTCCTCAAAATAAATTATATTTTATTCAACAAAATATTCATCGAACCATGGCTGTTTAGTGCAGCTAGATGGTGCAGTGGGTAAAGTGCTGGGCTTAGAGTCAGAAAGACCCAAGTTCAAATTTGGCCTTAGCTGTGCAAGTTTGAGCAAGTCACTTAATCTCTATTTGCCTCAGTTTCCCCCATAAAGTGGGGATAATAACAGCACCTACTTTCTAGGCTGATTATGAGGATCAAATGAGATAATAATTTTAAAGCTCTTAGCACAGTGCCAAGCACAAAGTAAGTACTATATAAAGAGTATTTATTATTAAATTCAATAATAATATTATTTATTTAGAACTATGGAAGGTATACAAGAAATAGAATACATAATAATAATAATAACATTGTACATTAATGTTCTAATTTAAGATTTACAATATTCTTGTGAAGTACTAACAGATTTTACTATCCCATTTTACAGATGCTGAAAACTGAGGCTTAGGGAGGCTAAGTATTTGCCTGCCCATAGATACATGGCTAGTTAAGTATTAAAGGCTAGGCATGAACCCAGTTTAGCATTCTATTTGCTGTGCCAAGTTGTCTCAATGTGATGGTTGCTTCACCCAGAGGTCTTATAATCTCACTAGGGATACAGGGCATACATGCAACTAAACATATGAACAACAGCTAAAGAACATTACAAGGCAATATATAATTGAATGGCAAAGTCAATGGTTTAGAAAATAAATGCCATAGCAGTTTAGAGAGAGGAGAGATGAACACGAATCAGGAGATTCTAGCCTGGAAGTGATTGAAGAAACTGAATTTTGAGATAGGTAGTCATAAAGGAGGGATGTCTAGAGACATCATGAGCACGAGAGTGGAGGGAGCCTGAGGTCAATGCATCTTTGTTGGGAGATATCGAATTTGAGATGAAAAGACATCCTATTGGAAATGTTGGTGGATGGATATCCAAGCCTAGAGGTGAGGACTACAGTTGTAGATTTGGGAATCGCTTGTATAGAAGTGATTGTAGCCATGGAAGCCAAGTCATGGGATCAGTTGAAAAATCTAAGAAAATGTTTAGAGGCAAGCTAGATCTGAAACCTGAACTTTGGGAACTAGCTATAATCCAGGGTGGGGCTGAGGAGGAAGAGTCAGTGAAGGAAACAAGAAAGATATGGATGGAAAAGTAAGAGGAGAATAATTATAGGGTAATAGCACAAATCCAGGAAAGAGTTTCAAAAAGGAGAGAGTAGCCAAGAGGGAGGGTGAAGATGGAGGAGATTAATGTTTGGGGCAGGAGAGAGTTCTTCCTCTGAGACTGGAGGGAAGGGGATAGGGACAGTTGTAGAGACAGATATGTGGAGACAAAGATAGCTGAGGGAGCTTATTATAGTTGACTTGGGGGCAAAGGAGCTGTAGGGGAAAAAATTCTGTGCTTTATGACTGATGAAACAGGTCATAGCAGGGCAAACTGCAGAACTGAATTATAGCAAATCAAAAGCCATGAACATTAGGTTCATAAAATATGCTTCATTAAAATATTACAATAGGGCTCAGAAGTCCCGTGGAATGAATTGTTATTAAAACGTGTGTGTTTGTGTGAGTATGTGACAGAGAGATTTAGGCCTTGGGAGCCCACTCTTTAGACTATAAATTACCTCTACCAGAAACAGAATTTACTCTTTAGGAAGGGTTTCTGGGAGTTTGGTATATGTACCCTTTGTGGGCTATTTCATAAGATCATTTGATCAGAGTCCTGAAGCTGAAAGGCATTCTTTCTACCTAGTCCAATCCACTCATTTAACAGATGAGGAAACTGAGACTCAGGGAAGTTAACTTCCAAGGTAGGAAGTATATTCAACACATCAAGATAATCTCTGTCATATTTTCCTGCTTTATTTGCTGGCCTGACCTTTAGGAGACTAAAGGGACCTTAAGATTTGCTAATTAAGTGAGTTGATTCACATTTCACTTGGCTTTGATTTGTTTTGGATTTTGAATTAGTCAGAATGTCAACACCATTGCATTATACTACTGTGTTTGAGCAATATAAATCTAAGGCCATGAGAACAGCGGTATTGTGCAAACACCAATTTTTCATTCCCCAGTCTCTAATTCCACTTTAGCCTTTCTCTTTCTCTCAATTACCTATTAACTACTTCTACCTGAATTTCTGGCCAGCTTCTCAGACTCAACATGGAACCTAAAATTCTATAGGTTTATGTTCAAAACTAAATATATTGTTTTCCCCTCTAAACCTGCCCTTCCTTCCAACTTCCTTCTTTTCTGGTGATATTGCTTGTCATCTCACCAATCATCTGAACTTGGAATTTAGGGCCTCTTCCTCATACCCACTTATTCACAAGTTCCTATTGACTCTACCTCCCTAATGCCACTCACAGTGATGACTTCCTAAATGAGGTTATTATTATGCCATGCCTGGGATATGATAATGGCTTCCTCCCTGGTCTCCTTGACTACAACTATCTCATACCACCCCACAATCCATTCTGTTCCCTATTACAAATGAGTCTTCACAAAGATTCTCTTTGGTCATGTTACTTTCCCTATTTTTTTTTAGCCCTTCTTGATTTGTAACAACCTATTAAATAAAATTCAGAGCATTCTGCCTAGCATTTCAATATATTCTACATTCTGATAGCCAACCTAGAGAAACTCTACAACCATGATGTGCCATTCTTATATGTGTTTTTTTTTAATATTCTTTCTCCCCTTCATGCCTTTGTTCATACTGTTTCCTTTATTTGGAATGCCTTTACTCCATGGTACCTGGATATTAAAACTCAGATCTCATGTTCCCTCCTCCAAGAAGCCTTCTCTGATCACTTCAGCTGGGGCTAATCCATTCTTTCTCTGAATTTGTGTTACTTTAAACCATTCTTTGGATAACTTCTATATGATGCTTTGTACTGTAGTTATTCATATATGTATCTTCTCACCCCTTCTAGCTTGTGAGTCTCTTGAGGGAACAGATGGTACCATTAGTATATTTTTTCAAAACACCTTCAGCCTTAGAGTCAATACCATGTATTGGTTCAAAGGCAGAAGAGTGGTAAGGGCTAGGTAAGGGGGGTTAAGTGACTTGTCCAGGGTCACACAGTTGGGAAGTTTCTGAGGTCAGATTTGAATCTAAGACCTCCCATTTTTAGGCCTGGCTCTCAACCTACTCAGCTGCCTAACTGCCCCCATCATTTGTATTTTCATACCACTCAGCACATTACCTTTCACAGAATAGATGTACATTGTATATTTGTTGAATGAATAATTTTAGGACAGATGTCATAAAATACCAAGGAATGGCTCTTTTCTTTGGCTTGCTAAGTTCAATGTAATTCAATAAGCAATTTATTAAATACCTATTATATACAGGGTATTGTGCTATGAGTTGGATATACAAAAGGAAAAGTGAAGTGATCTTTCCTCTCAAAGAACTTGCAGTCTGTAAAGGCTGAATATTTATTAAATTTTTTGAGCTCCTGAATTAGTATTTGCTGTGTAAGTCCAACAAATCCAATCCAACTAAAATTTTACTATGCACTTACAATATGCCAAGCAAATGCTAAACTCTAAGGATATAATTAATAAAAGAAAAACAGACTCTGCCCTCAAGAAGTTTACAGTCGAAAAAGGGGGATAGCAGACAAAAGGACTCGGGGGAAAAAGCAGGGATACTCAGAATTAAGGTCATCATGTTCCATGGAATTGAAACCAAGCAGGGCAGCAGATGCTTAGTGGAATGTGGAAATGCATCTTTTATTTCTTGAAATATTTAACTTTTGAATTACTTACAGTTATTGGAAGAGGCATATTCATGAAAAAAAAAAGATATGCAGTATCCTAGATGGGAGCACTTTTTATGTGTGCCAGGTGCTTAGAAGAATCAAGACCAACACTTACCACTATTCATAAATTTGACATCAGTTAATAAATTTGCTAATGAAGTATATGCTTATTTTTCTATTGTCAATAGTAATTCATTGATTAAATTGAAGTCTTTTAAAATTTATTATTCTTATTACTACCTGTAGATAAAACATGTGCCTGAGTATCATAAATAGGTGTGAATTCAATTAAATTCAATTTTGTTCAAGTCTAGAAGGATTTTCAGTTTTCAGAAGTACCTTATTCATATGTAAATATATCTGGGAGGATAACACATTATGCCTTCATCAATTTATATTTTAGGAGTGGTTATAATAGTTAACTGAGAGCAAGGGGGTAATAGAACATTGAACAGATAGCTGGGGATTGTGGATAGAGAAAAATCTGAAAGTGGGCCAAAGACAGAATGGTTACTTTAAGTTTTCCCAAGGCTTTGCTCTTAGATTGAGTTGTTTATGTTCCTCTTATTTAACGCTTACTCATATGGATAAAGTCTTCATTGAAAATAAGGATGGAAGTCTTTATTCAAAGTAAGAAATAATGATCTTTTCCAATAGAATTACTAAGGTGATAAATCATAATAACTAGAATGCTATTAGACCTATTGTGAGGTGAAGTTCAAGTCTTGGCTCTGCTACTTATGTCTAAGAAATATCTCAAACTCAACATATCCAGAATAGACGGCATCCTGTTCCCCAAAACTGGAGCTATTGGAAGCACCAAAATCCTTCTAGTCTCCTAAGTTTGTGACTGCAGTTAATTCTCACTTTCCCCATACCCAGTTAGTTGTCATTTCTTATTATTTTTATTTTCTCCATATTTCTTTGAGATGAAGAAACAAGCATACATTAAGCTTTTGCTAAGTGCTACAGAAAGATGTTCACTGCCCTTGAGGAGCTTATATTCTAAGGGATGAAAACAGCACACAAAAGGGAGCTGAAAAGGGGTTGGGAAAAGGTCAGGGTGTTGAGGGAAGGAAGAAAGAATTCAGAAGAAGAGCTGAATATAATACTTTACAGTGATGTGTCAAGGACAAAACATAGTGGGATTCTTTTGTTTTGGATATTATGTATCTACTAATGTAAGCTAAGATTATATTAGTTTTTTTGGCTGCATGTCACACTGTTGAAATATATTGTCTTTGTATCCCACAAAAACATACACACACACACATATAAGTTTTATTATCTAACTAGGTTTCCCCATCCTTTTACAGTTTTGCTACTAATTATCATTATACATTGGGCAAATCTCTTTCTCTGGGTCTTGGTTAACTCATCTATAAAAGAAGCATGTTAGACTACATGTCCTCTAAATCTGTAAGTTATATTAAATGACTGAAGGGAAAATCATGATGGTATCAGGGTCCAAAAAAGATGTTGATGGGTTATGTAGATGTGCCAAGTCTTATGAGATAACATTTAGGATAATAATATCATAGATTCAAAGGCTATGGAGCATACTTCCCTTGCTTTACAGATAAGGAAACTGAAACTGAAGGAAATCTGCCCTTGGCCACAAAGAATGTCAGTAGATAGATAATGGTGGGACAAGTGTATGCTCTTACATACTGGTTAAAATAGATAACTGCACAAGTAGAGGATAGGAGAGATATAGTTGGTCAACATTCCATGTGCCAAGCTCTGGAAATACAAATAGAAGCAAAGAAGATAGACCTTGCCTTTGAAGAACTTATATTTCAATGAGAGAAAGATGGCTGGAATGGAATCTGGAAAGATAACTATAGGTTTGAGTCCCACCTCTGACAATAGATGTATGAACATGAACAACCTATTTGAGCTATGGTTTCATTATCTGTAATAATGCCTATGACATTATATCACAGAAATGTTCTGAAGATTAAATGAGTTAATGTATATAAAATACTTTCCAAATTTCAGAAGCATTATATAAATATCAGCTATATTTATTATTTATGGTCCTCAATAGTGATTTAGACATTTTAAGAACTTTCTCTTTAATTTGCCAGTATAGTAGGTACTGGTCAAAGATATGGGATGATACTATCTCCTACTTTAACATTTAAAATATATTTTATAATTATTTATATTTTATTATATTTATATTATAATTTTAATATATTTCATATAACTATAAAACATGTACAGCACTTTAAAAACCAAACCATGAAACATTCTATAAATGCTAGCTACTAATACTGTTGTAATAATAATTATTATTATTGCCAAAGTATACATACCAAAAAGTAAAAATAAGGTAAAACATCATTGCATCATATACTTAGCTTAGACCAGATGACAGAGTCCTAGATGTGGAATGATTTGACTTAAAGAAATCTTCATAGCACCCTGCACATTGTATGCCCTCAAATGAATGGCTATTTGTTGTTGTGGATGCTATAGTGTATTTGTAAAACAAAGCAATATTTTAGGTGTATATAAAAATTAAGGATAAATTAATCTGAAAAGAGTTTTAGTTTTGGGGAGCTCTCCAGCAGAGTATGGAAAAAGAAATGATCTAAAAGTATGTATAGGAAATAGGAAGGGAGCAGGGTTACTTAGTCACCTTGGGCTGCCAGGCACATATATAACATTTTCAGGACAGCTCTTCTTGCAAAAGGAGGCAAGTCAAGGTAGAGAGTTTTGGTAAAACCAAATGGGTCTGGGTGGCCAGTTTGGATTATGGACAGACTACATTCCCCTTCCTGATCTCTATAACCTAGAAGGTAGACTTTAGAGGTGTCTGGTGATGAATTCAGGGAAGGACTTTACATATCAGATCGGACAAATCCCCATGACACTGGACACTAAAGCAAGTCTCTGGATGAAACAAACCACTTGTGATTGCTTTCTTGTTCTCTAAAAGCATAAGCATATAAGTCTTCCTAAAAATCAATGGGCTAAATGGTTGTTTACTCTCTGAAGTAGCCGAACCCTGCATGGATGCTGAAAAGCAGTGTTAAAGAGTGTTATGGCTGTTATGGCATAGAGGAAAAAATGAATGCAGAAGATTACAATAACATAATTAAGTTTATCTGTGTCCAGAAAGGAGATTTATGTCTGTGATGGACTCTGTGATATTTTTGTCCCATGTGTGAAAAAACCTATGAGAACAGAAAGCTTTGTTTTTTGTTTGGTTCTCAGATGTTTAATTTTGTACTGAAATGATTTTAATTCCTAAAGTCAAAGAGAAGTAATTATTGACACCAGTATAAATGGGTTGATCCTAGCTTGTACTGATCAATCTCTAAAATCAAATCATTTTTCTTTCTACACAGATATTGGGTCTTTCTTGATGATCCCCAATTTCATATTACATAATCAAAACCCAAGAATTACTTATGTAGTGGAATGTGTTTGGGGACTCAGGTACTAGTTGTTTAAAAGTCTTCTGGGGTCTGAGGGAAAGCATTCAAGTTCTCAGGCATAGTTTTTTATTTCATCAGCTTTTGAGCACAGCCGTGCTGCCAAGGAGTTTACCTTCTGCCTCTGGTAACACAAGAGTAAAGATACAAGAAAATTGGAGAGGCAATAATGTGTAGGGTGGGCAGAACCATGCCACACTGAGTGATAAGGTTTGAATTCCATCTCTGACACTGGATGAGTAGTAAAAAGAGAAGTTGGCAAGAGAAAGCGAGTCTTCAAAAGTGGTTTATAGATGACTTGGGGAAATGACCAAAGGAAAATGACTGGGCTGTAGGGGAAGGGTGGGAATCAAGAACCCGAGTCTTGAAAGGAGCTAAGTCTTCCAAAAGGTGGAAATGAGAAGAGACAAGTCTGAGAGACAGAATGTACAAGAGCTCAAAGGTGGGAGATATATTGTCAAACAGGGAACAACAAGTAGACCTGCTTGTTTAAGATATAGAATGTATGTAGGAAAATTATATGAAGTAAATCTGAAAAGATGACCTATAACTAGATTGCGAAAGACTAAATAACAATCTGAGACATATAAATTTTAACCTAAAGGCAACAGAGCCATAAATCTTCTTAAGTAAGAGAGGGACATCATCAGATCCATGCTGTAGGCTTACAAGTTTGATAGCTTTTCAGAGGAGGGATTGGGAAGGAAAGAGTCTAGAAAGAGAGAAATTGATTAGCATTCAATTGCATTAGCTTGCAATCATATTGTGTATCTTGACCAAATTAAAGTTGAAAGAACAGGGCAAATTACTTTTGCATATGAAATACTTTTATAGGTCATTTATGTGAATACCTTGTTTTGGAAGGAAATATCTTTTGGATAAAAAAAAAAAATCTCTATATCAAGGAACTCAGATCTTTCTAATAAGACCATGATCTTGCTGAGTATACAAAACCACATTGTGGGCAACTAGTATAGCATTCTTAATCAAGCATAACAATTTCCTCTAGAGTGTAAAAGAATAGAATGGAGAAAGCTATTATGGCTTTGCTACTAACCAACTGTCTGTTCTTGGATCAGGGACTTTATTTCTCTGTACCTCAGTTTCCTTATTTGTAAAATAAGGAGGTGGGCTGGAAGAGCTCTAAAAACTCTCAAAAACAAACCCCTCCCCCATGCTGGATTCTCTTTTCTCTTTTGTTCCTCTGGAGGAGTCTTTCATTCTTTCTACTTTTAGGTACTTGTCTTCCTACCAATAAAAATCTTTGGGAAGGAACTGGTTGTAAATTACTTAGGTATTAAGGGAGAATTTGAAATAGCTGGACCATAGAAAGGGCCAAGTACTAGGAGTTAGAAAAATAGGCTTCTAGTACTGTTTCTACCTGCCACAAACTAACCATGTGGTCTTGAACAAGTCCAGTCATCACTCTGGATCTCAGTTTCCATGCCCATAAAGCAAAGATAGCTATACTTTCCTCAACTACATCATGGTTATAATAAGGATGAAGTTAAATCATGTATATAAAAGTGACTTCTAAACTCTAAAACTCTGTTTTTCTAAGCATGGCATGGAGGAAAGTATGCTGAACATCAAGGTACTGGTTGGGGGTTCAAATCCTGACTCCTTCACTTGATAGTTTTGAGTTATTGAGAAGATTTTTCATTTATAAAATGAAGGGGTTGGACCAGCTGACCTATGAGGTCCCTCTCAGCTCTAGATTTGTGACCCTATGATGAACAGAGGCAAAGTATCATCATTTTATCAAGTTAAGTCAATGTACTTACCCTTCCAAGAGATATTTGTAGTTTAAGCTTCTGACCCTTGGAGACAAAGGGAATTGTGCTCCTTTAAAAGCATTTCAAGCATCAACTGTATTTGAGGGGGAGATGACTTTTTGAGGCAGAGAACATTTTACTGGTCTTCCTCAATTGCTCCATTCAAGATATATCTTTTTCTGCTCATGAGTGTGACTGGACTGGCTAGTTGGCATAGAAATTAGAAGATTGATAGAATTTCTCATATTCTTGAGTGAGAGTTTTCTCATGGGAGAATGGACAATCTTTAGTTTTCTTGGAGGTAGATTATGGATTTGCTTATTATTTTTGGTAAATATCTAAGCTCTCATTAGCTAGCTGGTAAGAAGCAGATAAATAGTTTTTCATCTTTCGTTATTTTGCATTCAAACAGAAGCTAAAAGGAAAAGAGATTTGAAGTTGCTTCTTCCTCTCTCCATGCCTTATTTCAGATGCCATTTAAAAATGAAATTCTAAACATGGCATCCCAACAATCAGTGAAATAAATCAGAAAGAGAAACCACCAAGCAAGCCAGTCATTTGATATCAACTAGATTTAAAAACTTGGTTGGTTGACTGAATTTTCCACTTTGTAATAAGTTGATTTAGTATGATATAAGCTTCATTACTTATGTCTTCCCTTCTGGGAAAGAATGAATCAGACAGAGAAGACACTTAAAGAGGGGGAGGGTAGCTCTGACACCAGCAGATTACTCTGAGTGGTGGTGCTTTCCATTTCCAGGTTTAAGGAGGAATTCCTGGAACTTCATACTCATCTAAGATTCACATATAAACAATAAAGAATGAAAAAAAAACAATCACAAAATAATAGAATTTGAAAGCTGGAAGAGATCTCAGTTGTCATCTGGTCTAATATAAAAAGAACCTCCAGTATATAGTGTAGTTTCTACTTAAAGATCAAGAAGGGGGACAGCTGGATGGTCCAGTAGATTGAGAGCCAGGCCTAGAGATGGAAGGTCCTAGGTTCAAATCTGGCCTCAGACACTAGGAATAGCTGTGTGACCCCTGGCAAGTCACTTAACCCCCATTGACTAGCCCTTGCCACTCTTCTGCCTTAGAGCTAATACACAGTATTGATTCTACGATGGAAGGTAATAATTAAAAAAAAAGATCAAGAAAGTAGAGCCTACTACCTCCTGAGACAGTACATTTGAATAGTTCTGATTGAGTAGAATAATCAGCATTTCTTGAGCATCTACTATGTACCTATAAAAAAAAAAGGGAAGGGGGAAATAAGATTAGCCTGATGATATTTTCTTTTCTTTTGTTAACCCTTACTTTCTACCTTAGAATCAATAGTGTGTACTGGTTCCAAGGAAGAAGAATATTAAGGGCTAGGCAGTAGGGATAAAGCAATTTTCTCTGGGTCACACAATATGACCTTTTCTTGATGAAACCACACAGACTTCCTCTAATTACTACTTCCCTTCCTGGATGTTTATCAGTCCTCTCTTTAATGATCCATTTTAGGATTTTCCAAAAATGGGAATCAATTTATACCACTCTGGTATAAAGTTTGTACCCTCTGTTCTATTCCCTTTTCCCTTAAAAAAATGGAAATTGGTCCTTCTCTTGTCTTATAACAGTTCTCCCATTCCCCATGTTCTTTCAAATATTACTGAGAATGGGTCAACAATCATATCTGCTAGCTTTTTCATTACTCAAGGCTGTATGTTGTTCATCTGGACCAGGTGACTTGAATTCACCAAGAGGAGCTAAATGCTTTCTTACCACCTCCTTCCTTATTTTGGCAACCAAGATAACTCTAATTTCCTTCAGTCATTTTCTGTCACTTACAGGGATCATTATCTTTGGCAAAGCAATGGTCATTCTTCTTGGTAAAGAAAACAAGCAAAATAAAAACTGAGCAATTTCTCTTTTTTTCCTCTTTGTTCTCAGTTAACAATGTCCAAGTAAAAGTAATTAATCAGTCAAGAAGCATTTATTAACTCTATATTTTAGGCATTGTGCTAAGTGCTAGGGATACAAAAAGTAAAAAGAAAGGACAGTTCTTCCCTTTTTAATAGGGAAAGACAAGGCTTAAAAGGGTAGCCAAAAAGTTTCAGAGGGTGGATAGAGAAAAAGTAGGGGAAGGATGGGTATGTCCTTCCCCAAAATGGAAGTTCTAAGAACTCATCAGTATGAGAAGGGGCCAGCAGAAACAGTGTAGAAATCACCTCACTTTGATTCTCCTTTTCTTTCTTGGGAATCATTTTCAAGTGACAAATTGCTTATATTATGAAGCTGTGTCTCTCCACCTTTGGCAGTAGATGACTGATTTTTTTTCCAGGAAAATGAAATCAAGCTTAGGAAAAACAAATGAATAAAAAAGTAAAGTTATAACCTTGAATAATAATAGCTAACAATTTCATTCATAAGATCTAGAATTGTAAGGGACCTCTGTGGCAATTGAGGTTTAGAGACCCTTGCCCAAGGATACAGTAGGAAATACCAGGGAGAAAATTCTTAGAATCTCTAGTTTTCTTCAAGACTCAGCTCAAGTGCCACTTCCTGCACAAAGTCTTTCCTTATCCCTCCTAATTGTTAGGGCTTTCTTTCCCTCAAATTACTTTTTTACTTTCTTTGATGATATTTTGTGTTTACTTAGCTGTATACACAGTGTTTGCCTCTGATAGAATGTAAGGACCCTGAGGGTCAAGACTCTCATTTTTGGTTTTATACCTCTGCAGAGTCTAACTATGTGCCCAATGTATACTTTGTCTGATAAATGCCTATTGGATGAAAGGGGATAGTGTTTCACGTGAGAAGCAGTATGAACAAAGGCATGTGGATGGGAATGCTAATATTATGTTTATTTTATGGTACATAGAATTTTTTGGATAAAACAAGGAGTATATGCAAGGAAGGAGGTTGGAAAAGTCAGACTCTGGAAACTCTTGAAAAAGAGGTTCAGGAGTTTGAGGCTGATCCCAAAGGAAATTAGTAGACATTGAAATTTTGACCTCATCTAATCATATCACTTTGCCATTCCCAAAGAAACACAAACAATACCATTCCCAAACACTTTTCTTCAGAATCTAAGGTAGCTTCTAGAAAATTTAGAATTTTGCCTGATTCTTCAATGGTAAAAGGTAGCAAGGAAAAAGTAATTTTTTCAGCTCCTCTCTCTTAATGCAAGTAGTCAATAATATCTATTATGTCAAAACAGAAAATATTTTATTTTCATATCATCTTGATTTCTTAATATATTTTTCCCTTCCTTTCTACCAAGATTTCAATTTCTTATTACAAGAAATAAAAAAGGGAAAAATTTAGCAAAACTAATCAACACATTAGTCAAGCCTTTTATTATATGCAACATTCTGACCTTCACTTCAAATTTTGCAAAGAAGAGAGGAAGGTATACTCATAATTTTTTTGGGTCAGACTTGACCATTAATAATAATGATAATATTAATTAAAACTCATATCATTCTTTAATATTTGTAAAACATTTAATTTATATTATCTCATTTGTTTCTCAGAACAACCTTGTTAGGTAGATTTTATTATTATTTATTATTTATTATAATCTAGAAAGATGTTAGATGATTTGTCCAGTACAACGCAATGAATAAATGTTTGAGACAGGATTTGAACTCATGTCTTTTTAACTCCAAATCGAGAACTCTAGACACTATGCAACCTAGCTGCTTCATTTTAATTATATGATCAGTTTCAGTTTCAGTTGTGTTTTTCCATTTGCCTTGTTGCAATGATTGTATGTATACTATTTTCCTCATTCTGCTTATCTTACTTTGTATCAGTTCAAAAAAGCCTTCCCATTACTCCTTGTATTCTTTACATATATATGTATATATGTTCTTATGGCACAGTAATATTTCATTACATTCATGTACTACATTTTCTTTAACCATTTCTCAAATAGATGGATTCAATGGCTGTGTTACCAATGTGCTACCAATGTGTTACCAATTAATATAACTTTAAGAGCATGAAGGTCCAGGGTCTTTCTAGAACTTGGCTTTGTAAGGATGATCTAAAAAGTTTCTTTGATGGTGGTGGTCATAAAACCTCTGAAAACAATGAGGAATCTCCTCATCAAGTTATCTTTTAAGAATAGAGTCAACAACTTTTGAACCAGAGGCTCCATTACTGCTACTTCAAGAAAGTTATTGATTAGAAGAGGCCTTATATACCCCCAAATACTTATAGCAACAATTTATGTGATAGATAAGAATGGGAAACAAAGCAGATGTACATGTCCTGGAGGATGGGGGTGGCTAAAGACATTGAGGTACATGAATATAATGAAATATTATTGTTCTGTAAGAAATGATGCATTGTGATGAATACAGAGAAGTATGCAAAGAACTATATGAACCAATTCAGAGTGAAGTAAACAGAGCCAAGAAAATAATGTGTACAGTGACCATAACAATGTAAATGGAAAGAACCACTTCAAACCAAAAAATCAAAAGTAAATGTAACAAAATTATAAAGATTAAGTAGGACTCAAATGAAGAGATATAAGAAGATCCCCCTAACCCTTTGTGAAGTTGGGTGATCCACAGATTCTACACGTCTTTGAACTTTTTCAATGCATTGATCAGTTGTGCTGATTTGTTTTTTCATTTCTTAAAAAAAATTATTTGTCATATGTAATGGTTCTCTAGGAGGGAGAGGGATATGTAGAATTCCTTTGGTAAAGTAAGAAACAGAAAGTATCAATAAACATTTATTTTAGAAAACAGAATAGGGCAATAGCTTTCTAAATTATAGAGCTGAGGGGCAAGGATATAGACAAAATAACTTTTAAGTGTCCTTTTTTAGATGCTAGATTTCAGAGGCAAAGTGACATACTAGATGGAGAGAGCTGGCCTCAGAATCAGAAGTTCAAGTCCTACCTCTGATACATACTGGCTATGTGGGCAAGTCATTTGATCTCTCAATTCATAGGCAACTCTGATACCACAAGTTGAAGGGCAAATATGTGCTATTCTGCCTTGGCAGAGGAGGTTTCTCTACTAGGAGTTTTATATATATATATATGCTCTTTAAGAATTGAAAAACATTTTACAGACAGGATCTCATTTCATCCTCACAACAGGAAGATGCTATTATTATTATTTCCATTTTATAAATTAGAAAACTGAGGCTAAGAGGGGTTACCTGACTTTCCTAGAGTTACAAAGCTAGCAAGTGTTTCAGTCAGCATTTGAATTCAAGTCTTTAAGACTCCATATCCAGTACTCTATCTGTCCCTTATACCACCTAGTTTACATGGCAGGTCTAGATGAAAAAAGAAACAAACAAATTGATCCTAAGGTGAAAAATGTTGTACCTCTTTCAGAGACATTAGTCTCAGCAGTAGAGACTAAAAAAAAAGAAAGAAAGAAAACAAGGAATTTATGTTTTGCTTTTTTTTTTTTTAAGCTTCCCTTATTCAAGGATGGCCAATGAATAAAAATACTGGAGACTCCTTTTGCAACTTTTCCAGTGAATCCACACATGTTTCTTTTGGGAATGTAATCAAGGATTTTTCTGATAACAGATTTTGAGTTAAGGGTCTGAAATTTTCCTCATTCACTTGTTTGATAAGGAGGCCTAATTTTACTTTAAATGCTTTCACATGTGATTGCATATCACAGATGAACTTCCCTTTTCTTTGAAGTTGCACATTGAAACTGTTGAATAGCTCTGTTACATCTGTCAGAAAGGCAAGGTGCCATTTCCATTCTGCATCATTGAGTTCTGGTACTTCTTTGTTTTTTGAAAGCATACAAGCTGTAATCTGTGGAAGTAAGTCATAGAAATGTCTCAAAACTCTCCCTCAATTCAGCCAATGGACTACTGTGTGGTACAGAACATCTTCATAGGCAACATTTAGCTCAGACAGAAATTCCTGAAATTGTCTGTGGTTTAGTGCATTAGCTCTAATGAAGTTAACACAAGATACCACAATTTTCATAACAGAGTCCCACTTCAGTGATTTACTACATAGCAACACTTGTTGGTGGATGAGGCAAACTATAGCTATTGAATGAGAATGGTTACATTTGTCCATCTCTTGGTTAATGAGAGCAATTATTCCTTTCTTAGACCCCACCATGCTAGGAGCACCATCAGTTGTCACAGTGGCTAGTTTAGCCCAGTCCAGCTTCAAATCCTTCACAGTTTTGGAAACCTTTTCATAGACATCCTCTCCTGTAGTTGTTAATGCTTTGCAGTGCAGCAAGCTCTTCTGTGACTTTGAAATTGTCATTCATCCCACAAATAAAAGTGAGAAGTTGTGCAGAATCACAAACATCATCCCTCTTGTTGAGTGCCAAGGAAAAATAGGAAAGTTTTCTTGTGGAATTTTGCAAATGCTGATGCAAATTGTCTCCTGTTTCTTCAATCCTTCGTGTAATTGTAGATCCTGAAAGACTAACTATTCTAAATAAGTCTGCCTTTTCTGGACACATCTCTTTGTCAACAGAAAGAAAGCACTCTTTAACAAATTTTCCCTCCACAAATGGTCTGCCAGTACATGCTAGTAGCTTGGCAACTTGAAAACTTGCTCACAGTGATGAAATATTTAGTTGCTTCTGCTTCACAAAAGTATTTGTATTTTTCAGTTTTAATATTTAACTTTTCTCACATCTCTGACAAAACACTAATATTTATCTTTATGTTGAGTTTGATAGTATGGATGCAAATTCTATTCTTTGAACACTGACACTATATTCTGGCATATCAAACACACAGATCTTTCCTTGTACTGCATGAAAAAGTAATCATAAGTCCACTGTTCTTTGAATATCCTACACTCCAAGTCAATTTTTCTCTTTCTTGATGTCATTGTTTCCTAGGGATTCCAAATTGCTATTAGTAAAATACCTATATATATATATATATATATATATATATATATATATATATATATACAGCCCTACAAAAACAATATACCAACAATAATTTTGCCCACACAGAGGCATACAGACTGCACTGACCATCAATGCAGTCTGTTCTGTGTCCATCAATGCAGCCTTCCCAGTCCACATCATTTCAGCCTCACCAGTGGCCATATTGGTGGAACTCCACTTTTACCTCAGGCTGACACTTATGCAGTGCAGGAACCAGCATGAAAACAGAGCCGGTTCCTCCACCACCTTTCCAGTTCAGACTACCCTGTGCGAACTACTCTATGATCTGTGAACTCACACAGGAATCTGATAAAACCCATGTGATCAGATTCCACAGCAGGAAAAAAGAAGGTACAACACTAGTGTGTGCCTTCTTACAGTCCGTATTTATGAATTTATGGATCTGAAATTATAGACTATAATACAAAAAACACATGCCTCACTTCCCCCACATAGTACAATGGCAACCATAGCCCTCCCAGATGCACAATATAATGTCCCCTATAACCTTCCTTTGCCTAAAAGTCTCTCCCCAGATTACTACGCAGTACAATGGCCCCCATACTCCTCCAGATGCACAACATAATGGCCCCTATTATAGGCCATTATATTACTGTTTCCCCCCAAATAAGACACTGTCTTATATTAATTTGACTCCCCCAAAACAGGGTGTATCTTATAAAGACACCCAGTAGCAGTGGTGGGCTTCTCACAATAGAGGTCCGATGTCCCAGGCCAGATCACACTATTTGATGCCTGTATACTGTATTGGAGTTGGTGTGGCACCTGTGATGTTGTGTAATACTGTCTGAGATAGCAGAGCCTGCAGTACTGGCTCATACCTTGCACAGGCTCATCACCGCCACCACTATACCAGGCAGCAGTATACATAGTGCAGAACCCCCTCCCCTAGATCACCATCACCATGCTGGCATCTTCCATTGTGCAGTCACATAATCCTTTGCGTGGCACCTCATTCTCATTCAGTTACTCTCAGAACAAGGCACCACGCAAAGGATTATGTCACAGGAAGTAGTACTGTACGTGAGCGCCGCCATGCTTTACGGCACCGCCACATACAGTACTCACTGACCACCAATGAAAGAGGTGTCCCTTCCGGAAGTGTGGTGGGGGCCAGATAAATGGCCTCAGGGGGCCGCATGTGGCCCGCGGGCCATAGTTTGGGGACCCCTATTATAAACCATGACCTCCCCATCCTCACTAAGGACCAAGTGTTCTAGATTTACCCTAACCAAAAAAAGAGGGTCATCCTTATTGAATGTCTTCTTATTTTGTGGGGAATAAATTTTAAGAATCCAGACTTTAAATTTACCCATCCTGCCCTAAATAAATGTTATCTTTTCTTCCCAGATAAGATTTTGGTCAAACAGCCACATTTGCTTGTGACCTATAATCATGAATTGGTAAATGTTTCCTGTGACTACATCTATGATAAAACTCCAACTGAATTTCGAGCTTCACTCCAGAAGGGAAAAAATGGTGCCCATGAAGTCTGTTCTGTGTATGTAAATGGAACCCATAAGCCCTTGATTACCACAACTGAGGACTTCAGATGCCATGTGAATTTTGATAACAAAACGGTGATGTTTTGTCTTTTGAATATGAGTATCTTCCAAACAGATATTTACTTCTGTAAAATTGAATTCATGTATCCTCCTCCATATTTCTCCAGTGAAGTGAACAACGGAACCTTCATCTATGTGAAAGGTATATAATAGCTCTGAAAGTGTTATATAGTATTCTTATGTCAGTGTAGATATACACGAAGGAAGAAAACCAGCATTTTTGACAGTTACTGGATGAAACGAAGAATGAGCTCCATTTGTATTTACTCCATTGAGTTGGACCATTAACCTTCCTGTGCCAATATCTTCCTTTGTATAAATACTTTCCACTGAGATGTGGAAAGAACTCTGGCCTATGAGTCAGGAGACTTCTATTCTAGCTTTTGTTCTGCTAATAGCTAACTATGTGACTTTTGCAAGTAATGAACAACCATTTGGGGCTTCAGTTTCCTCAGCTATTAAGTGAAAGGATTAGACTAGATGGTCTGTAAGGGTAATTCTGTGTTATAAATTTCAATGACATTTTGAATTATATAGGACTGAGCTGGAATGTCCACTCAAAAGGAGTGGTATGATATGATGGAAGTGGCATTGGACAAAAATTCCACTGCTGACTTGGCCTATAACTAGTCTTCTGACATTGGATAAGACACAATCTCTCTGCATCTCAGTTGCTTCATCCATAAAGTGAAGCAATAGATAGATAGATAGATAGATAGATAAGTTGATTATTAGGATTGATTTCTTTATAGAAATAAAACAAATCACATTAGAGAGGCATTAGATTTTGAAGGAACATTGGATTTGGAATCAGGAGAGAGAGGTTTAAATCCTAGATTTGATATTTGTTAACCATATAACTATTGAGCAATTCATTTAATTCTGAGTCTCAGTTTCCTTATTTGTAAAACAGGAATAATAATACATACACTATCTACTTTTTAAGGTTGCTGTGTGGAATTGAAGTTATGAAGCTTTTTGTGATGAATAAATGTGGGCTATTACTAATTGCCATGCATTTTAAAGATGTAAACTTCTCTTTTTCAGAATTCAAATTAAAAAATCAATATCATGTTTTGCTCTTCTCAATATTGTATCTGTGGGCATTATTTCAATGTTAACTTTCTCTCCTCTGCCAATGATGAGATGTTGCTGAAAACAGTAACTTGCACAAGAGGAAGTCCATTGACTTTATCTGGTGGAGTAATTTTGGTGATCAAAAACCCCAAACAAATAGAAGATATAATGAAATGACATGCAAGTATTTACTTAATTTGTTGAAGTTTTAAATAGAATTTTAAAATTAATGCCTATTATATTCATAAACAATGTCACAATTAAATTGAGCCTAAGATAGATTTTTTTTTGGTAATTACATGTGAAATCATGCCCTAATACCACTAATTGATTCAGAGAAAGCATGGGATTAGATGACACAAAACATTACATGGGGCAGTTAGTGTCATAGGTAACATCTTGGCCCATTGATCAAATAGCATGTCAGTGGGGGTTTCATAATGCTATTCTGAAATTTGGATTTAATGGATATGACCAACATTATGAATGGTATGCCTCTGCCACTAATATAAAAGAGCTTAATATTTGCCTCTAAACCAATGATACAATTAAATGCAAAATTTTTAAAAATCAAAGTTGAGAAGAAAGGCCAAACAGAAAATTAAAACTTTTAAACTTATTCTACTTGGATAAAACAAATTCTGTTCACTTTATCTTATATCTAAATTAAACATTTTTGAGACCTTCAAGTACAGTTCAATCACTTTTAGGAGAGGAACCAAGGCTTAGTTAGAGGTAAAATGACTTGTCCAAAGTTATGTGGTGAATAAGTTACAGCTCAGAAGATTATACTCGTGTTTCTATGGAAGTATTCTAGAACTAGAGAAGGAAATGGCAACCACTCCATTATCTTTGCCAAGAAAAGTCCATAATATGGTCCATGAGGTCAAGGAAAGTCAGACATGACTGAATGACTGAACAACAATGACAACACTTCAGAGCAGCATTTTTTAGGCAGCCTCCTGTCAAGGCTTAGCTCAGAATGAATTTCATGTCACTAGTTTTCAAGTGGAATTTGGATAAATTTCCTGTTGGGGTAGTGTAGGAGGGATTCATGCTATAGGGAGAGGTTGGTCTAAATGACCTCTGAAGACTCTTCCAACCTTGTAATCCTATGGCTCTTTGATCTTCCAAAATTGCATTCATTCTTTCAGACTGCCTACAATTCTATTCAGAGTCAAAGAATGTTTAGGTTGGAAGGGACCCTTACCATTACCTAGTCTCATCTCCAAATTTCTCTGGTGAGGAAATTGAGTCCCAGAAACACTACTTACATAGCTTATTCTTGGTAGAGTTAGCACCCAGTCCTGAATGGTCCAAGGAAATCCTGAAAATATTAATGCTACTCAGAAGAGAGTTTAAGGAGAAGAAGGATTCTAAATTATAATGATGTATGTAGGGATCTGCCACACTCTGAGACAATTTAATTTATTAACTCATGTTTTAGGATGCACAATCAATTCACTTAGATTTTCATCCTGAGGTCCAGCAATGATTACTATCTGATAATGAGAAGGGTGCTCAAATGCCAATCCTAGTTGTCTGGGATTTTTAGGGTGTGGGTATTTCTCTCCATCTTTCCTGCTGTGATGTGAAATCAGAGAATGAATTCAAATGCCACTTGATGATTCTGACCCATTCTGTTTATTTTCTATTTCAGAAAAGGACGTCTGTACAACTCTGGGATCTTCTGAGCCTCCCAAACCCTTCTGGCCAGTTGTGGCTGCTCTGTGTGTTTTTGCTTTCTATAGCATGCTAATAACAGTGGCTTTTTGTAACTGCTGGGTAAGAAATCAAGTACTTGTCTTCAGTAATGTCAGTGATACAGCCTAACTCTTACTTTTGCCCCAGATTCTGAAGATATTCCCAACCGGGCATCTGCCTTCATAGGTGACCCCCACAATCTTTGAGTGATGCTCACTCTTCAGTAGGCTTCAGAGAAGTAAGTTCTTCCTGATGAGAAACAATACCTTAATTCGATTTCACATGCCTCTAGATACTGATATAGATGACCAGGGAATAAGACAAGACACAAAGCATCCTGAGAATGTCTTTCTTAAAGTCACTCAAAGAGTAACCAGTTTCTGGGCTAGGAATCATGTAAATTGTGCTGCAGACTACAGCTTTGTCTTCAAATCCAGAAAAGAAATAAGTTTTATCTGAGTCATATATATTTTTTTCTACCTCTGATGAGGTTGAATTGTTAGAGGCCAAACTTTGAGCTATAATTATAATTATGAAACTACAGTGGCAGTTGTACTCCTAGCAGACCCTCCTCACCACTGGGTCAGATTTTACTAAACCTAGCAAACCTCCAGGCAATGCAACAGAACTGGAGTGTCTTACTTTCTATCTCCCGCCACTCCAACCCCTCCTTCTTCAGCTTTGTCTTTTTGGTTTGAGTACAGACAAATCTAGAATAACAAGTAGGAACCACTTCAGTAATGATCTTTCTTTTCCCATTCTGCATTACTTCCATTCCCCATGTCGTTTTTAGAATTCTCTGGCATTTATTGCTGCCTTCTTTTACCTCTACCCCCATTAATCTAGAATCCTTCTACTTTTATATTCCAAATCCCCAAACTTGGTACAATGCTGAGTATACAGAACTTGCTAAATAAATGTTTCTCAATCAATTAATTTATTACTTGAGTTAATTAATTAATAGTGCCTTCACTCCCATTTCTAAATTGCCCTTCATGTTTCAGATCAAGTATAAATGATAGCTTGTGCACTTCCTAGAAAAAACAAAAACAAAAATGTAGCTCTGGTCTTTATTGCCTTAATGAGCTGAATCAATTATTTTTAGAATGGAAGAACTCCTTTGGAAAAGGCTCTTTAGTATAGAATCATAGATATAAAAATGGGAGCTATGGGTGGTGGTGGAATAGTAGATGCTATCTAGTCCAACTCTTTCATTTTTACAAATAAAAAAATTGAGAGTGAGAAATGAATAACTTGACCAGGGTCACACAAGAAATAAATGGCAGAAGCCCCTAGACTCCAAATGTAAGTACTATGGTTCTTATTATGTTGCACAGTATATAAGAGCTCATCCAAGTCATGTCAGTAATTGTTGAAATGCTAATCTGGATCTGTGGAACAACTCCAAAGAAGGTGATACTTTGTGAAAGGCTTCCAGGACTTTTGGCTGACCTAAAGTTGAACATGTTTTCTGGTTATTAGACACATTTAGAGATTACATGAATTCTTTGGGATTGGTGTGGTACAATGTATTAAGTTTTCACACCAATTAATAGGATGGTACAGTAGTTTGCTAAAGGATCCAGCAGAATACAAGCTACCTAAGGGCAGGAACTATTTCTTTCTTTATTTTTGTACATATCTAATGCTTAGCCTAGTGTCTAATACATAGGAGAGGATAAGGGCTAGACCTTTGATTTCTTTGGGATGGGAAACTACTGATATACATCATCACTTTATTTACAACTTGTAGTCTTAGACAGTTAACTACAGTAATGAATAGTTAAGTGACTTGTCAAATGTCAGCTATGACCAAGATGAGACTTGAACATTGGATCACGAGCCAGAATTCTACCTTACTTTTGTAAGGCACTTAATAAATGTTTGTTGATTTCAATAACTTCTTCTAAGAGGTTAATGCAATAGTAATGGGTTGATTTCTAAAAAGTATGGCCAGCTAGGGGGCATGTTGGATAGAATTCCAGACCTGGAGTCAGGAAGACTCACCTTCTTGAGTTCAAATCCAGCCTCAGATACTTACTAGTTATCCTCATCTGTAACTGAACTGGAAATGGGAATGACAAATCACTCTAGTATCTTTGCAAAGAAAACCCTGAATAGAGTTGCCAAACAAGATTGAAACAACTGAACAACAACACACTATAGACAGCACTTTAAGGTTTGCAAAGTTCTTAATATATCTTATCTTAAGTAGTATCTCATTTTCAGGAGGGTACAGTTGGAGGATCTGGCTTTATAATTCTCATGTTAATGAAATGGAAGAGATCTGGTTGATTATAGTTCTGTCTGAGGAAAATCTACAGCAAAATGGAGCCTTATCGCACTGATCTGAGAGACTGGATTAAAGAAACCCTTGGTTTAGAGAGGGGGCTGGCAAAATCTTTGGATGTGATTCAGCTTCCTAGTGACAATTGTCCCTTATTTGCACTTGATTCCTAAGCCCTGATACCCATTGACAAATGTAATGAACTAGAAAGCTTTTCACCTCTCAAAGATAGTAATTCCATATTTGAGCTGAATGTCCAAAAGAAAAAACCTCCCTAAAAATTAGAGCTGTCCAAACGTGGAAAGAGCTTCTCCGAGAGACATGATAATTCCCTTCCCAGGACGTCTTTAAGCCAAAGTTTCTCGTCTCTTGTCAGGGACATTCTTGTTCAGCTATGAATTGGACTAATTGTTGGAGGTCCCCTCCAACTGAGTGAGATTCAGTCAGTGCTCCTCAGACCGTACCCACATTTCTTGATGAGGCCTTTCCCTTGTATAGCAAAGATGCCTTATGCTATATTGTGGAGAAGAGAGAAATTATAAGAAAATTACAAGAAATCCTCGACCCACAACCAAAGCTTTATCATATACTTCTTTTAAAAACAAAGTTTTTTTCAAGTAAATTCTCTCCCTCCCATAGTGTTCTCCCATTAAAAAAAGAAAAACAGTAAGAAATAAGCTTAGTCAAGCAAAACTAATTCTTTTATTGACCGTGTCCAAAAAGTATGCCATATTCTTCTTACTGTACCTTCTTGAGGGTGACTTACTGTATGATTGATTGCTAGGGATCTGTAGATGAAAGTTCTAGTTAACATTGCAGTTCAGTAGCACACAGAGTGGCCCTAATGCCAACCTGTCAACAGATACAGGCTCAGGGAGCAGCTGCAGAATCATTCTTAGTTCTTGACCGGTAGCTGACATTTGAGTGAATATAGCTCAGCCATCCCCCAGGCTGTCATAGGTCCACATCTGTTATCCTTGCTCACTCCTCCATTCACTCAGCTGTGCAAACTCTTTTCCCATCTTAAGAAATCCATTATTGACATGCTCCCAACATTAAATGGCACAAAGAAAATATAGATAATATTTATGCTAGGATCCCCACTTCTAGATAATGATAATAGCCAGCATTTGAATAACTCTTCAAGGTTTGCAAATTGCTTTTCATATGTCATCTCATTTGATCCTCAAAAAACCCTAGTAGAGAATTGCTATTATTATCCCTATTTTACAGATGAGCAAAATGGAGCACAGAAAGTTTGATGATCTTACAGATAGTGTCTGAGGTAAGATTTGAATTCAGATCTTCCAGATGCCAGGTCTAACATCCTATGCATTGTACTATCTGGCCACATAATTTGGTGGAAGAAATACAGTGAAGGAGCATCTAGGTTGCTCAGTGGATCGAGCATTAGTCCTGGAGTCAGGAGGACCTGGTTTCAAATCTGACCTCAGACTCTTGTGTAATTAGAAAATCTTGAACCCTTGGACTTCATCTCCCAGAATCCTTTTCCCTTTCTCCACATAGTGTCATTACATATTGTTTATATAGTTCTGTAACTCCGCCCTCTTGCTCTCTTCTCCTGCTTGCCAGGTCTAGGTAAGCTTCTTGTAACTGAAAGTTTTTTTTTCTTTTCTCTACTTCAAGTGATTATTCATAAATCTTATAAAAATATACTTGGAGTATTGGACATTAATTCTTAATCTTATACTCTTCCTAGCAGCATGACCCTGGGCAAGACACTTAACCCCAATTGTTTAGCCCTTAAGGCTCTTCTGCCTTGGAACCTATATTTAGCATTGATTCTAAGACAGAAGACAAGGGTTACAAAAATGCAGTAGAAAGAGAACTGGATTTGGAGTCTGATGACATGGGCTTGGACCTTGGTTTTGATATTGATTTTGCTACCACTTAACCTTTTGTTCCTCTTCTACAAAATGAATAGTTTACTTTATATAGCCTCTAAGGCCCCTTCCTACTCTGTGTCAAAAAAGGGTAGAGATAGACCATTACTTATCTAGAAATAGGGAGAGTCAGCTTAGCAAAATTTTAAAAGAAAGCTTGTGGTGCAGTGGGGGGAGTAGGGTAGGGGATAGGGAGGGCATTCTCCTTTGGGGCTGCAGGAGTTAGACCCCATGAGTGCTTCAGAGTTTAGAGAAACATGGTGGGCAGAGTTCATCCAGAGTACTTTTAACTTGTCAGGGTAGATCCAAGATTTTAGGAACTAATCACTCAGAGCTGGAATTCTTATTTACATACTTCTGCTGGCCTTGGAAAAAGTGTATTATTTCTGAATTCATATACTCTTTCCCCTTGGGGAAAAAAGCCATAGAAAAAAGAAAACTTTGTTGACTGGAATGTGTGGTCATACAATCATGACCCAACCCAAACTGTACTCAGTGTCCACCATGGTGCTTTAGAGATAGCAAGTACTGAATATCTGCTTGCTCAAAGAAGGAGCCCCACAATTACTATCATACAAAAGCCCGACTGCACAAGTGCTTTTTTGCCTTTGCATTGACGGAAACCATTGAATCAAGAGGTAAAGGCAGAGAGAAAAAAGGTTAGATTTTTATTAGCAAGGGTATGAGTTGTGAAATAAAATGTGTCAAGACTTTGTAAGGCAAGTCAAAAAGTGTCATGAAAAATGTTGACTTCCTGTAAACCTATGGGTACACACAATATGTACATCTATGTCTACTTTTGGCAGGGGGAGGAGTGGTTAAGAAGACTAGAAACTCTGTAATTGCACATGCCTACTTGTGAGAGTAATCCAAGCTACTTAGTGACTCCACGGTGATTATACTTCCTTCTTCCTGAGGTCCCTTCCTATTCTATATCATATAAGGGTAGAGATAGACCAATACTTACCTGGAAGTGGGGAGAGTAGATGAGGACTGAAAGGTGAGTAGATGATCTACAAAAAGTTTTGGGCAACAAATCCAGGGGGCATCCTTATTCTATGTGACAGAACTATTTCAATGAATCCCAAGCAGCTCAGTGTTCCCTCACCATCTTCTCACTTATCTTGAGTTTCAATTCCCAGGCAATCAGTTTTATTCTCTACTTCCTAGGCTGTAAATCATTCTCCTTGGTATATACAAAGTAGGCAGGAGTGGGGCAGCTAGGTGGCTTGAGAGCCAGGTCTAGAGATGGGAGGTCCTAGGTTCAAATCTAGCCTCAGACACTTCTTAGCTATGTGACCCTGGGCAAGTCACTTGACCCCCTTAGCCTAGCTCTTATCACTTTTCTGCCCTGGAATCAATGCACAGTAATTGATTCTAAAACTGAAAGTAAAGATAAAAAAAAAAGGCAAAGTAGAAGAGAGGGGAAAAGGATACAGAAGAATTTTGAGAAAGAATTGGAGAGGGAATTTACATTTAATGACCTTGACTTGGCCCTATAGAGCAGAATTATGAACAATAGGTGAAAGTCAGAGAGAGGCAGATTCTGAATCAATATAAGGAAAAATCTTCTGAATAACTGGAGCTTTCTCAAGGTGGAATGGGCTGCTTTTGATGATATTGAGTTTTCCATCCTTAGAAGTCTTTAAATGGGACTAAATGACTTTTTAAAGGATGTTTGCCAGCAGGCAATTTTGCAACAAGTATGGATTAGACTTGACTTCTGAGGTTTTTTGCTACTTTAGGATGCCATGATTCCTAGACACATGCCTCTCATTTTCCAAGATGAGTTGCTATCGGTATTCTTGATCTCATCTGCTCTTACTTCCCAAGGACTTCATTCCATCCCAATTATCCTCACTCTCTCTTGAACCTTACTTGTATACACTTTGCTGACTTTTCCTTTTAAAAATTGGTCAAATATCTTCTACCAGGGGTTTGTAGTTTTGGTGGGGGTGGGTTTTGCATGTCATAGGTCCCTTTAGCAGTCTGATAAAGCCTAAGGGCCCTTTCTCAGAATAACATTTTAAAGTGCATACAGTGAAACACATTGGATTGCAGGAAACTAATTATATCAAAATATTATTAGTAAAATATTTTTAAAAAACCCAAATTCATGAATTCTAGGTTATGACTCTCTGCCCTATCCTCAAAAAATCCTTCCTATATCTCTGCTATTCCCTTGGCTTACTTCATTTAGTTTGTCAGTAAGTAACCCAAGCTGACCTTCCAAAGTGAAACTGGAAAATATTAAGATCTGATCAGCTAGTATTGATTTTCCCCTTTAGGGTACACCTCTATGATTTAAGTTACTCATTTGAACCTTTGTGGACCATTTGCTTAGCACTGAGACCTATCTTCTTTTTCCTCTGGGATATTAGTATTAGAGAAAAGAAATAGGGAAAATCTTATTCACTAATCCATTAACAATAAAGAGAGGTTGGGCATGGATGAATTTTTAGAGCAGAAAGGAGAGATGGTGATAGAAGATAGATAAGAAAGATCAGACCCATTTCCATTTACATTCCACTGATGACTGGGATAGCTATTATTTCTAAAGTTTTCTGTAACTTGGTAACTTTCTCATTAAAAAAAAATTCTGTTGATTTTCCTGTAGTTTCTAACAATAAAACCCTTAGAAAAATCTCATGGGACAAAAAAGTAGGGGAAAATTCCTGTTCATTCCAGGTTTGTTCCACAGTGGGCCCCAAGAGAGTAAGAGTTCTGACAGAAAGAAGAGACCAGATGGGCCAATCCCTGGAGTCCTGGAATAGAAGAGAGAAATGGGAAGTTGTCCTAGAACTAAGAAAGTGTCTCAGGAGGCTATAACCTCACTTCCTAAGTTCACTGTAAGGAAGTTGAGATGGGTTTTATGTCTACTGGACTAGCACAGTTAAATTCAGTAAGGCCTTTCATCAAATTGATCACTGGATTTTGTTGATGGCAGCTCTTCAAGACTGTCTATAAAATTATAGAGGGGTTTCATTCTTTGTTGGTAGAGAATGCACCCATAACAATGAAATTATAGGTCTCTGAAGTATTAAAGAGTTAGATAGTCAAACATCTCCAAAGAATAGTCTATTCTTCATTCATTCTTTCATCCAATGATAATTCAGTAATAATTTATTAAGTACCTGCTTTATGCAAGGCACTATTCCAGGATAATAAAATATAAAGATAAAATCTAAATGTGAGGGGGCAGCTGGGTAGCTCAGATGATTGAGAACCAGGCCTAGAGACGGGAGGTCCTAGGTTCAAATCTGGCCTCAGTCACTTCCTAGCTGTGTGACCCTGGGCAAGTCACTTGACCCCCATTGCCTAGCCCTTACCACTCTTCTGCCTTGGAGCCAATACACAGTATTGACTCCAAGACAGAAGGTAAGGGTTTAAAAAATAATTTAAAAAAAATCTAAATGTGATCCTCTTCTAAAAGAAGCTAGAGGAGGTCACAGATAAATAAATAAAAGATAACCAGTTCGAGAAAGGAGAGAATGCTAGCAATTCTGGGGAGGACAGAAGACTTCACAGAAGGCATATCCCCCGAGTTGAACTTTAACGGACAGTAAAGATTCTGAAAAGCAGAGATGAGGAAAGAGTTCATTCTGGGTTTAGGGAGAATAAATGGAGGATAAAGATGGAATATTGGGAACAGGAAATAGCTAGTAGTTCAAACTGGATGGAACACAGAGAGCATGGAAAGAAGAAATTTGAAACAAAGCTAGAAAGATAGTTTGGAGGATGTCTGTGGAACTTTAAAAGTCAGGTTAAGGAGTTCTCATCTTATCCTGGAGCCAGTGAAGTTTTTTCAGTAAGATGACATGGTTAGATCTATACCTTAGAGAGAGGGTTGATTGGAAAAGGGGCAACCAATTTGAAAGTTATTAAGATAGTCTGGACTATTAAAAAAAGTTTAAACCCATACCTTTTGTCTTAGAATTATTATGAAGTTTTTGTTTTGAGGCTGAAGAGTGGCGAGGGCTAGGCAACCAAGATAAATGGCTTGCTCAGAGTCATACAGCTGGGAAGTATCTAAGACCAGATTTGAACCTAATTCTTGTTTCCAGGTCTGGTGCTCTATCTACTTAGCCACCTAACTACCTCGGTCCAGACAATAGGATTTTGATAGTATATAAATGGAAGCAAGGGGACAGTTGCAAGAGATTTTGGGGAGGGCTTGGGAACTGATTGAATATAGAAACTGAAGGAGAAATAAAAGTGAAGGATGATCCTAAGGCTCCTAAAGTGGGCAGATATGTGTGAGTTGAAGGGAAAAGAAATAGATTTTTAATAAAAAAAACTTTAAGAATCTTTAAAAATAGAAAACTTTGAAGGAGTAATAGATTTAGGGGAAAAAACAATGAGTTCCAGTTTGGACATGTTTGAGATGCCAACAGAATGTCCAGTGGAAATGCCTATGCCCAAGATATTTATACTATCTTAGGAGAGAGATTAGGGTTGGATGTAAAGATACATGTTTGATATGCTTAGAGATGATAATTCATTCCATAGGAACTGATGAGATAGATCATCTTGGGAATGCCTCTCTCTGATGAGAGAGTCCAGGGCAAAACTTTGGAAATTATTTCTATTTAGCAGGTGGGAGATAGATGATGATAATGGCCAAATAAGAAACAAAACCAGGAGAGAATAATGTCATGGAAGCCAAAGAAGGAGACTCACAGCCTTTGTTTATTCATTAATCACTCACTCCTTAATCCATTAAACAGTCTTTTCTCACTCCATTCTATTGAAAATGCTCTCTTGAAGGTTGGCTATGACCTCTTAATCACCAAATCCATGGCCTTTTCCTTCCCAGTCCTTACTCTTTTTTATGTCTTTAAAAAATACTTACCTTCTTACCTTGCCTTTGTATTAATTCTAAGACAGAAAAGCAGTAAGGGCTAGGCAGTGGGGGTTAAATGACTCATCTAGGATCACACAGCTAGAAAGTGTCTGAGGCCAGATTTGAACCAGAACCTCTTATCTCCAGACCTCACTCTCTATCCAAGGAATCACCTAGCTACCTTTCTTTTTTATATCTTTTTAAGGACTACTCAGTTCTTGAAACCATTTTCCATTAGCTTTTGTGACACTGAACACTCTTTATCTTTCTTCTAACTCTCTGACTAGAGACCTAACTCTCTCTTAGTCTTATTTGGTGATTACTTTTTGTGTCCCAGCACCTTAATGTTGGAATACTCCACTTCTCTGTTCTTGGAATACTCCATTTCTTCACAAATTCTTGTTAACTTGCTAATTTGGTGATCATATCTTCCCTCCTGATTCCAATCTCTCCACTGAGGACCTCCAAGTTTGCTATCTTCTGCCTCAATCTCTCTCCCCAGCTTTAGGTTTCAATTTTTAGTCTCTCGTTGTATACTCCTCCTAGGTGACCAGTCAACACATTAAATACAAGATGTCCAAAACAGAAACCATTGTTCCTCTCTCAAACCATCTCTTTCTCCCTACTTCCTTATGTTTGCTAATGGTCCTACTATTCTCCTAATCTAGACTCCTCAATCACCCTTAACTATTCCCAGATCTCCTTTGATGGCTGTTCAGTTGTCAAGTTCTGTCATTTCTACTTCAATAATGCCTCTCAAATCAGTTCCTTTCTAACTCCAAAGGATCTCTTGGATGAAGTATTCCATTTGTCCCTCCATTATAATGATTATGTGCAAGGAGTTGTAGTTTGGAGTTGGGGTGAGTCCACTGTAACAAAGATTAGTAAAATGTTAGGTAGATAAAATGAAAGCTCTTTAGATAACAGGAATCATACAGGTCAAGCTAAGCCTGGATCTTCTTCCCTTTTTAACTTTTCTGTACCTGAACCACATTTGACTGAGCTCCCTATCCATCGCCCCATTCTGTTTATCATTATTTATTATGAATAAGAAATAACAATAGCATCTCTGCATTATAAACATCACTTGCATTGTGGCCCCTCCAAACAAACCAAGTTTAGTGCCATAATCTTTGAACTTTAGGCAAAATAACAAAAATAGGGTCTTTATCATGATCAAGAACCCATAAGAACTAAGGTGCCTACATGTTGTGATAGACTAGACCTTAGTACTCCAAGAAAATGAGAATTCATGGGTATGGATATTTACTCTCCCGACAGTGATAATTGTCGGAACAAATCATCTTCTGAGCCTAGCCTTTAAGCTTCTCTGAGCTTAAGCAGCTTGCTCCATGAACAGGAGGCATACAGGCATAGGGTCTGTGAACCAGGCTATCTTCAAAGCCTTCTCAGGTTGCCAGAGCTTGAGTCTCCAAGAACCCAGTCACCGACACACCACCATGAGACATCAAAACAGAATTTCAGTGGAGGAGTACCATACAAAACAAATGAATCACTTGTGGACCTTGTTGTGAGGAAATACCCTCTCTTATTGCAGGGGTCAGAGGGGGTGGATTCTGAAAATCCAGACAGCTAGATGTATCCCACGATATTTGTTGTTGGGACAAAACCTTTCAGTCTGCTGCCCACTTTCTTTCCAAAGTTCTGGGTGCAGCATTCTCAAGGACTCCTGGTAATCACTTTAATCTCAGAGGTAAACTGAACAGTTCTTACAAAAATGAGCTTTTGATGTTTCACATTTTTAAAAATATGGACTGAGAATTTTTCTCCTCTCTTTTTTTCCCCACAGTTGAAGAGCAAAAAGAATAGAATTCTCCATAGTGACTACATGAACATGACTCCTCAGAGACCAGGACCAACTAAAAAACATTATCAGCCCTATGCACCAAGCAGGGACTATGCAGCCTATAGATCCTGACACAGACACCTATCCAGAACTAAGCCGGCTAACATCCCTGTATCTCCTTAACCCTGTTTGTCTGGATAGGAAAGTGACCGTCTCATCTCTAGCCGGTTATGTTTGGTCTTTGGCGGACCACCCACTCTTTCATTAAGAGAACAACCCAATTATTTAAGATTGTTTTATAATGCAATGAAAAAGAGATTTCTAAAACATTTTTTTTTCAGGAATAGGCAGGTTTGGTTTTGCAAGGCCACGACTCATACTCTGCTTTGACCTGAACTAGCTGACCTGAATGAAAAGTGTAGTGTTGGGGGAACTCAAACCAGTTGGATTTTTATGTGGATTATATGGCTAACTCTCCAATCTTGTCAAGAAGTGACTGTTCTAGCTCCATTTTCCTAAGCTTTGCTCCAGCCTCAATGAAATGAGATTTGCCTGAACCCAATGAAGGTGGAGGTGCAAGAAAAGAAAGATTGAAGAAAAGGTCTCTATGAACAAAGGATTTTGATAGTTTGAAAAAGTTTTCATTTTAATTATGCTCAGCCTACAAAAGAATGATATATTTTTTTTATATTTAATATTATCCTTTTTAATATTTTAGGTTAGGCTTGGTGGATTTTTCTTAAGGAAATCTGGGCTAGTGTGGTTATTCTTTCTTACTTTGACCAAAGTGATAGTGGGGTAAGGTGAAAAGAACAAAGGTGCAGGAGTCAGAAGACCTTAATTTAAATCCCACCTCTTATTAATTTGTGTTAATTTGACTAAGATATTTAACCTCTCAAGTCCTCATCTGTAAAATGAGGATTTGGGGCTAAATGACTTCTCAGGGCCTTTTCAGCTCTTAAAATCTGTGCCTATGACCATGATTTTTTTAAAAAAATGACATTATTTTAGAAGACTAATGTAATCTTTCTACTCAGAGGAAAAATATGGCATCAGAAAACATGATATTCTGTGCCTCAGCTTCTTCCACTATAAAATAAAGGGGTGGGACCAAAGTTCCTTCTAGCTTGGTATTATCTATGAAATGAAACATACTTATGTTAATGCATCATAACAAAATCAAGAAAATTTGTTCAGAAATCCATTCCTAATCAAACTATTCAAGGGCAGGATTACATGGAGGACTTTTGTATGGTTGGATTCCAGAAATAGTTATGGGATATAACTAAGAAATGAAAATAATAGGACAGGATTTGGGAAGAGATCAGGCTTAGAGACAGGTGCTAGTTGTTCCAAATAGGACAAGGTCACTAGATTTACCTGTGAGTCAAGAAGGTCTGAACTCAGTATGGATTTCAAGTTTGGACAGTTGGTTTTGTGATATTTGCATGGAAATATGAAGGATGGAGCTTCATGGAAATGTATAGATAGGAGAAATGAATCTACTGTGAAAAATGGTTATTCCATAAAGATGACAAGAATCTGTCTAAATGCATCTTCTGGAGAGGAGAGAGAACTTCTAAAGGAGATAACATGAAACCAAAGGCTTCATTACTCAGCCCTGAGAACTCAGTCCTGGAGGGAACGCCTACTGCTTGGATGAAAAGACTCCTCAGTGGAACACAACCTATCTTAATGACTTCATCTCTGTGTGTGGTTTTCTCTCAGAGCTAGTGTACTGAACCAGCTCCCATTATCAGTTCCTGGAGGTCAGTGGAAACAGAAAAAAAGTGTTTTTCAGACATTTATCACCTCCAGTAAGATTGGATTAAGTACATAAGAGATGTTACAGAGACAATTTTGGAATGACAATGGATATTTTTTTCTGCCTCCAGCTCTGCTGAACCTGTGATGTGCTCTCTGATTGCTAATGGACAGACTTTGTCATGGACTCCATGACCTCATCAGTGTTAAGAACTACTAATGAGTAGGATACATTTTGCTAAATTATAGACTTCATAAAACACATGAACTGTGTTAGATTTAAATTAATACTCCCAGGTTCTTATTTTCCATACAGTTTATTAATAATCACTTGAAATAAAGCAAGCAAATAGATATAAGTTTAAAGCCTATTTTCTAACCTAAATCTGATCACATGTTCATCCTCCCACATGGTCCTTTGTCCACACTATTGTGCCACATTCTAGGAAGTAGAGAGAACTCCCATATCCTTTTATTCACGTTAATGGATGTAGCACCAGCCCTCAAAATGGGATGAACAGGGGTAGCAATCCAGGAGGGGGAGGGGATGAAACTCTCTCTCATAATCCCCCCATGATACTATTGGGAGATGAGCATGTTGAAATCTCCCAGATTTACATGCCTAGTCTCCACAATGAATCATTTTGCATAACCAGCTTATACCTCTAAAGATTCTTCTGACTAGAAGTGCATAGCATATTGCACTTTACAAAGGGGAAATTACAACAATATGGGGATAAAAGGGAAAGACAAGAAGAAAACAAAAAATGATTGATAGATACATTGACAAAATGCCAGTTGGGGGCATTTCCCTTTGGCATAAGAATTTACATTCAGAATAAGTATGTTCAACCCCCTTCAGTTCATTTCATTATATCCCAGTGTTCATTCTGGATCTTTTGATGCAGCATATGATTTCTGCGGGTTTCCTTAAGGCACCTTCTCCAAAAGATCTGCTTCCTTGATTTGGGGTGTTGAGTTTCTTTTCCTAAAATTTCTCCAAAATATTTTAAACCTTGGATTTTAGGATAATTACACAACCCCCCCCCCCCACCCGGAAGGTATTGACCAACACCAGAATCACCCTGGAATATATGACTAAGTTATGAGATATATGAATCAATTGTCAAAGGAAAATTGATACCCCCCCAAAAAATCCCAAATAAAAGAGCAAAATTTAAATTCTGGATAAAATAAAGAAAATAAAAATCTTACATGTATAAAATTCTGAATAAAAAATAAACTTGTACATTTCAAGTGATTATTAATAAACTTTATGGAAAATAAGAACTTGGAGTATTAATTTAAATCTAACAACTGGAAGGCTTATCTTAATATCCAGAAATGAGGAAGAGAATAAGAATGATACCCCAATAGGATGATGTACTAATATAAGTTTATTAGTGAGTAATACACATTAAAATGTGAGAAAAAATAATGTGAAGAGCTCCCACCACATCCTCATTTCTTAGAGTCCCTTGGGCATTCATAAAAAAACAGGGATTTTTTGCTTCTTAATACATGGAGAATATGCCTTTTAAACTTGCTATGAGGGGAGGGAAATTTAGGTCCAAATAAAAAAAAATTAGTGGAATTTGGAATGTTTCCATCCACTAATTTAATTAATCTAAAGTAGATCAAAACCCATTAGCCTTGTACTGCAAAGGTTAGTTGAATTTATGTTGGCAAGTAGGACCCATTACCAGCAGCTTGGCATACTGAGCTCTTTCGGCCCAAACTACCAGACTTCATTTATAAGCCACACAGCTGGAGATATTTTCAAAAGGGCAAGGGTAGAAAAATAAGGCTGTTTATGACCAAAGATCAATTCTTTCCACTTTTTATGACTGGAAAAGGTTTACTAAAGATGACTCACACTTGAGATTTTCTTACTTACCATAAACAGGACCAAAGCAGGCATATTACATGAGGAGGTCCATTTTCACTATGAGTTTTCACAAAGAAAAAAAATTAAACAACAGTTGTCTAAATCTTGCATTAAGTCCTTAGATATCATGAAGGCAAAAAGAAAATTTCCAACAGGTATTAACTTTTATCATATGTAGATTATAATTTATTTTTTTCTGATCATTTGGGGCTATAAGGTCTCATATCTAATGAGATGAAATTTACTAAGGATAAATGCCTGAGGCAAACACAGAAAATGTATAATATACATTTATGACATCAGCAAAATTAACATTTTTCTCCATTATTTTCTAAAATTTATACATTCAACAGAATGATAATGTAAAATTTTTTACCTTGGTTCAAAAAATCAACGTCTTAACTATAAAATGAAAGGGAAGCAGTATAACTGGACTAAAAAAAAAATTGAGAATGTGTGATACATCAACCTAGAAAGTTAACGTAACATTAGACTGCATTTAAAATGTTCAGACCTGGCAAAGATGTGATAGCCTCACAATATTCTGCCCTGCTCATCAAGAACATTGTGTCAGTTCTGAGAGTCACATTTTAGGAGGGAATTGATACCCCTGGAGAGTGTTAGAGAACCAGGATTAATCAATTACTTAGCATTTAAGTTTTTGTTTTGTGCTAGACCCTGTGCTACATGCTTTGGATAGAAATATGAAGATAGAAACAATCTCTATTCTCAACAGGGTGAAGGATCTTGAGTTAATGCATATAAGAATTGGTTCTGGGGATGTTTATCCTGAAAAAAAGAAGACAATACTAAAGTGCCTTTGTTTAGACAAATAACTGGATTTGTCCTAATGCAGTCATATAATCTCAAATTTTTTTAGGGATATCATTAAGGATGTGCTTGGTAAATGTTTAATCATCAGAATCTCGGAAAATGAATTTTTGTTTTGTTCAGTTGTTTTAATTAAAGATACTGGAGTTATTTTGTCATTTCCTTCTCCAGCTCATTATACGGATGAAGAAACTGAGGAAAACAGAAAATGTATAAATTTCTTTTATGACATCTGCATTATTAACATTTTCCCCATTATTTTCTAAAATTTAGACATTCAACAGAACAATAAATTAAGCCCTGATTTTTGTAGCATTTGCTAATTTTCATAGTGTAAAGACTCACACTGAATTTTTAACAATTGGCTCTAAGAAACTGGCAGGAACTGGCTCTAGCACACCCTTGCTCTGAGGTCCCTTCTTCACTGACATTCTGTGATCCTTTGTATGTAAAGATGAAGCCACTAACAGATGGTGAGTGGAGCAGTGGCTGAGCTATTTCTCAAGAGGAGTATTGCTATTGTGAAACAGACAATTCCTTTATAAAAATGAACCATCCTTTTGAAAAGGAAATTATTCCTCAATTTATTGTGTGTGTTTGCATGTGTGTGTTCATTTTAAAACTAGATTTTCATGTGTCAATTATGTTTATAGTGAGTTTCACCATGTGTGGCCAGCAATTTGCTCTGCTCCATCCATAATCTCTGATACAGCCTTCCTCTGCTCTATTTCCCCAAAATGGCCAATGGATTCCATTTTTGTAATAACTGGTTGCAAGTGGGTATAGTCTGTAAGTCAATACTAGCTAAACTAATGGGATTCAGTGGCTTTATCTTTGAGTAGCACCTACACCTGATGACTTTAACCTGACATATCTAGTGTAGGGGATAGAGCTTATGGTTGTAAGTTCATTGGTGCCCACAATCTAACTGACTACCAGCTAATTACATATTTTCATGCATTTTTATGACAATTTTGGTGGATTGTTAGAAGGTGGTCACTGATGTCAGCTTTTATGATTGCCGAAGAGAACTTAGAGTAGAGTTCACGATTCACTGATTGATTGGATGAGACATTTTAATAGAAACTGGGGATGGTACCATGTTGTGAACACAGAATTTGGTTACCACCCTCATAAATATAGCATCAGCACAGATAAGAATTAGAGATAAAGGGAGAACCTCTGAAGAACAGGGGTGGGGAGGATGGGACCTTAGGTTGATGCCTGATGCTACTTGTGAATAATAACTTTATAATAAACATTAGCTTCAACTGGTGAGATAAAGAAATCTGGCTTATTTGGCTGGTTTCTAAGTTCATTTGTTTATTTTCACTGCCAAATCAGAAGAAGGAACAGGATTTGGATGACCTTGGTTCAAATCCTGTCTCTGCTACTTGCTTCATGTGTTCTTGGGTAAGTCCCTTTACCTTTCTGGACCTCAGTTTCCTCATCTAACTAAATGATCTCTAGAGTATTTTATAGCTCAAAATCCATGATCCTATTGCTTTATTTCTAAAATTAGTACCTACTCTATATAGTTCACTGACACTCACTGTACAGGCTTGCATTTAAACTTATGGATTCTTTGAGGGATGTGCTAGTGCTGTTCAGTCATTTTCAGTTGTGTCTGATTTTTCTTGACACCATCTGGCATTTTTTTTTTGGCAAAAATACTGGAGTGGCTCACCATTTCCTTCGCCAATTGAGACAAACAAGACTAAATGACTTGCCCAAGGCCACACAGCTAGTAAATGTCTAAGGCCAGATTTGAACTCAGAAAATGAGTCTTCTGACTTCAGGCTCAACATTCTATTTATTGCTTACTAACTTCACTTTACAGATAAGGAGACTGAGATACATAGAGGTAAAGTTCCAGTCACCCAAAATTAGAACTCAAATCTTGTCCAACTCCATGTTTATAGTACTTTTGTCACTATACCAAGAAGACAAGAAACTATTTCTTTCAACTTCATTATAACTTACTCTGTATATCTCCCAGAATCTAGTATCATGTTCAACCACTCATTATGTGCTTAATAATGAGAGAATGACAGAGAGAGGAAAGTGAGAGTGAATGAGAGGGGGAGAAAGAGAGAGAGAGAGAGAGAGAGAGAGAGAGAGAGAGAGAGAGAGAGAGAGAGAGAGAGAGAAAGACAGAAAGTTTGAGAGAGAGAGATGGAGAGACAGAGACAGAGACAGAGACAGACAGACAGACAGACACACACACACACACACACACACACACACACACACACACAGAGAGAGAGAGAGAGAGAGAGAGAGAGAGAGAGAGAGAGAGAGAGAGAGAGCATTTACATGGTTTTTTTAGGGTTTGCAAAGTGCTTTGCATGTTATCTCACTTGATGCAAACAACATTAACACCAACAACACCAACAAAGTAGATGCTATATTATTAAAAGCCCTTTTAGAGATAAGGAAAATGAGGCCAAGAGACATAAGTGATTTTCTCAGGACCAGTTTGTCACAGCTAATTGAAGGCAGGATTCAAACTCGGGTCTTCTTTACTCCAGGTCCACTATGACATTTTGCTGCCTAATAAATCTTCATTGAACTGAATTAAAACTCCCTTAGAAACTATGTTATGAGGGGGAGGGAAGAAGGGAGGGAAAGAACATGAATCATGTAACCATGGAAAAACATTCTAAATAAATAAATAAATTTCAAAAAATTTTTAAAGGAAAAAAGAAACTATATTATGAATAAGGGTCAGGTTTCTGGGGCAATCCTCAGAAGCCTTCTTAATATATAACATAGGTAGACTATGGTACCAAAAATATTAACCTAACATCTAGTTCCTGGGAGTAAGAAAGCCTAGGAGCACCAGGAGGAAGAGAAAATAATTCATCCTTGGGTAACTCACTTGCCTCAGTTTCCCACTTCAATATGAGGATATATCTCATCTACCCCATGGGTTTGTTGTGAGAATCAAATGACAAAATGAGATGATATTTATAAAATGCTTAGCATAATCCTAACATAGTAGGTACTTAATAAATGCTTGTTCCTTTCCCTTTTTCTTTTTTGAGTATAGCACTTTAGCAAAATTTGTAATCTATAAAGTTTTCTGTGTATATATTACTTATTCCCTTTTTGGAGAGGTCTTTTTCCCTTTTTTTTTAATGATCTCTTTTGGGATACAGCTCAAGTAGTGGTATTATGGCCCTTTGGGCATAGTTCTAAATTGCCCTCCAGAATGGTTGGATTGGTTCACAATTCTATCAACAATGCATTAGTGTTGTAATTTTGTCACATCCCTTCCAACATTTATCGATTTCCTTTACTGTCATATTGGCCAGTTTAATAGGTATGAGGTGGTACCTTGCTGTTGTTTTGATTTGCATTTTTCTAATCAAAAGTGACTTAAAACATTTTTTCATATGATTATTGATAGCTTTGATTTCTTCATAAGAAAATTGCTTGTTCATATCCTTTGACCATTTGTCAGTTGGAGAATGATTTGTATTTTTTATTGTTGTTAAATGTAACTTAAATATATTAATATACCAGAGCTAAATCCTGCGCCCCACAGACACCAAATATCTCCATGTAAATAATATCTACAACAATGTATTTAGAAAGAACCAACCAAAAAACAAAAACAAACAAAACAATGAAAAGTAGACCCTGGAAAATGTAAGTAAATTTAAGTAAAAATGGCTCTAGATAAGATACTTTTGGAATGACTTGTATTCTTATAAATTTGACTTAGTTCTCTATAGATTTGAGAAATTAGACCTTTACCAGAGAAATTTGTTATAAATTTTTTCCCAGCTTGTTGTTTCCAGAAGGGACACTTTAGACTTAAAATGTAACGAATATTATGTATTAGTACACTGAGCTAAGATGTGAATATAGTCCTCCTTCCCTTCTCAGAAACTGAAGTAGTGTAGGGAGGATTATACCCTCTATGTGTTGGGGGAAATGTTTGTATGTTCTTTCTAAACCTTTGAAGTAAAGATTCATTTGTAAAAGTTAATTTGATTATTAGATCCTTAGAATTTTGGGGGAACACTATCAGTGGAGATTCTAGCCAATGAAAGGGGGAACTTTTCTCACCTCCTCAGGGTACTGGACAATGCTAGGAATTGGGTGGGGGATGAAGAATGTAATGAACCTGGCATTAAGGGAGTAGGACCAGAGTAAACCCCATGTAACCCTTAACTATTACTTAGATTAAATTTTTTTAAAGGATGTTTGCTCATTTAATGAGTTTCTATTTGGTAGGAATTCAGGAATGGTGAAATAGAAAAGTTTCTGGCAATATGGAGGAAGACATGTTTTGTTCAGGGAGACCAGATGTCAGCTGGCTAGACTTGTTTAGAAGGAACTTTTCAGTTCCTTCAAAGCATTCTTTACTTTTCAGAGCTTTTTTTTTATCCTCTACTTAGAAGTATAGCTTTGGAACTAAAAACTCTAAGAGATCAACTAGGCCAATCCTATAAAGGAAGAAATTGAGATCCAGGGAAGTTGTGACTTATCTAAGGTCACACAGGTATTAATTGGATTTACTGGCATTTTGCAAGAAATGCAAACAAGCACCCAATTCGGCAACCCCCTGTCCCCCCAAAAAACCAAACAGATAGCACACAGAATTGGATCTCAGGCCATCAAAATAAATCTAAGACCCTTTCTAGTAGAGCAAGCTATTTTCTTCTGAACTCATCCTGGTAGGGGCAATCCTTATGGTGTTGGTGGTAGTGATTGAAATAGAGGTGTACAGTGGCAGTAGGTGTAGTTATTCATATAAATTTTCTGTGTGGGTTGATTATAAGCTGCATGTTTGAAAGTCAAAGATTGCTTATAAAGAGGAAAAGTAGTGCTTAATTATTATACAATCTCTTATAATGTCACTTAAAATCATAAAAATAAGGGGGTTGGACTAGATGATTACTTGAGTTCCTTTTGGTTCTAAAGCTATAACCCTAAGTGGAAGAAAGGAAAATCCTACAATGATCTCTTTTTCTTTTTTCCCTATATATGCCAATGAGAAATAACCTGGTTTTAAAACCGAGCAGCTATAGAATAAAGAAGAGAAATATTATTGTAATCCCCAAACTAGATAATTGAGCTTTGAATAATGAAGAGTTGACATTAGGAGATGAAGTTTCTGGTCCAACCTTATCATTCAGTTGACTTTTCACTTCCCAAAGTGAAGGTGAGTACTCACCTTAAAGGTGAGTCCTCTTCCTTCTTGACCACTCTGCAGCACTTGACTGTATTGCTCAACTCCTACTGGATATGCTTTCCTTTCTAGGTTATCTTACTACTCTTTCTTGGTTCTCTTCCTATAGAATCTGACAATTCTTGCTCTATCTTTCCTGGTTCTTCATCCATATTTTGCCCAATAATTCTGGGTATTCTCCAATGCTTTCTTTCTGCCCCCCCCCTATATTATCTCACTTTCTCAGGGATCATCTCTATAGTCTTCATGTAGATGATTCCCATATATATATGTATTGTTTAGGTGTATGTTTTATGTGTGAGTAGAGGCAGTCTAAGATTTCTCTATCTTTGTTTCTTTCTTTTTCACTCTTCATTCTTTCTCTTTTCCTCCCTTCTCTTTCTTTTTCTCTTTCCATCTCCCTCTTTCTCTCCCTCCCTCTTTCTCTCTTTCTCCCGCCTTCTCTCACTTTTTTCTTTCTCCTTCTCTCCCCCTTTCTCTTTCTCTCCTTTCTCTCTCTTTCTCTCTCCTCCCTCTCCACTTCTATCTCTCTCTGCCTTCTTCCATTTCTTCTTCTTCTTCTTCTTCTTCTTCTTCTTCTTCTTCTTCTTCTTCTTCTTCTTCTTCTTCTTCTTCTTCTTCTTCTTCTTCTTCTTCTTCTTCTTCTTCTTCTTCTTCTTCTTCTTCTTCTTCTTCTTCTTCTTCTTCTTCTTCTTCTTCTTCTTCTTCTTCTTCTTCTTCTTCTTCTTCTTCTTCTTCTTCTTCTTCTTCTTCTTCTTCTTCTCTCTCCCCCTCTGTCTCTCTCCCCTCCCCCACCTTTCTCTGTCTTCCTCCACCTCCTCCTCCCTCCCCACCCCAGTCTCATTTCTCTATCTCACCAACTAGTCCCAGCAGAACATAAAGCCTATTGAGGGATTATGCCCAGTCCTGCATTATCTTTCTTACATCTGGCAAGCTGACCTAGAAACTGGGTTTTTACTCCAATGAGTGCTTATCTATTCCAAGAGCAAAGAAGTAGTTTCTGAGTATTCCTCCTCCTTGACTGCCAATCAGGTTTGAGCAAAGAACCTAGAACTATAAATCCTCTCACTCACTGGGTGACCTCTAAGTCTAGACACTTCCATCTAGGGATCCCTGCTTGTTTACTTAATCAGGGGACTAGTATTTGTCAGAACAGTGGCAGCAGGGCAGCTAGGCTCCACACAAGCTGTTGACCCCTCCTACTTGTCACAAGAAGCCCAAAGAAAGAGACATTCTGGCAGAATTGAAGACAGTCCTCAGGTATGGATTTGCTGCCTTTCTGAAGGTTCACTGGGTTATTGGCTCTTCCTGCTACTTAGTGGCTAATTAAAGGGCTGTTTTATAATCTCCAAAACCAAAGCCCTTTGGTGCTGTCACACATGGTGGGAATAAGTACATCACATCCTCTCAAAGCAAGAAACCCCACATCACTGAGTCAGTCAAACACGTGGTCAGCCATATGCAGGGAATCCTTGTGCATAACTTGGCCTTACATGATCTAAGAATATCTCTTTGTTAAATCATTTTTTAAAAAAGACAAGGTCTTGAAAGAGTTTGTGCTACCTTTAAGCTCAAAGTAAAAGCGAAATCACGTGCAAGCCTCCCCAATTGTCACATTTTAAAGTAGCTCCCCCCAGCTCCCATTCATCTTGCTGTAGGAATACATTCATTGTCACTCAACAAGTCCTTCACCTTTCTTGTTTGCAGCAAAGAGAGTGAAGTTTGAAAATACAAGATGTGAAATAAACTGGTTTATTCTAAATTTTGATTTCTTTCCCAGCTTAGGAGTCTGGAAGAGAAACAGAAATAAAGGGTGGATCACAGAATCCGGAACAGCAGCTACACTCACTGCAGAGACCAGCCTCACCACATTAAAAGTTGCTAACGATTTCAATTTGTGTGTTGTTTTATTTTGTGACTTATGAAGACATTTTGTTTTGAACCAACAGGCACAAACACCCAGACAATATCGCTGCCTCACCTTGTCCCAGCCCCACAAAGTAATTTCTCCAAAGCAATTAAAGACTGTTAGTAGTAAATAAAATGCTGTTTTTTAACTTGGATAATGTTATTAACATTAAGCATTTTATTTAACCAGACTTTTGCTTCCCCTTCACTTTGGACTTTCATAACATCCTAGATTTAGAGCTAAAAAGGATCTTAGGAATTCATAACCTTTCTTTTATAGGTAAGGAAACTGAGGCACAATGATATCTTTTTTTAAAGTGAGTTGTCCCAGGACACATGGCAAAAGTCTGAGAGAGGATGTTGAAAGTAGGTCTTTCTGATTTTAAATTTCAACTCATTACACAATCTCATTTTGCAGGTGAGGAAATTGTGACACAGAGAGATTTAAATGAGTTGCCCATGTTCACATAACTAACAAATATTCATGGCTGGTTTCAGACCCAAGTCTCCTTGGCTCTAAGTCTTGAGCTTTCACATAGGGATGGTACTGATCTTCTTGTGGCTCTGCTTTCCTCATGCTAACAGCACGAGTTTACAATCAAATTTCCCCAGAACTTCCTTCAAAGGATCTTTCCTCCTCCAAATAAAAATTAAGTTCTTCTGCCAGTTAGCCTTGCCTCCAGTGAGTGCCCAGCCTTTGCTTCAGAAGTGATCACTGCCAGTTAGATGCAGAGCAGCCATCCTTCTTTAGATTTCACAACCTTCTCCTTAATATGAACCTTGCCCCTTGAGACAACTGAGTTGCTTTATTTTGGAGGTCTACTGGTTCTTGGCACATGGAAAACCAGGCTACTGTCCAGGGTATAATGCTGACCTTGGGAATGCTTACTCAATCACATTAGCAGTGTCCAAAATTTTTGGATGCTCTCAAGATGTCGATTTGGATGACCCCGTGAATACAGTGGCTCTTTCCAACTGATCTGGCTTTTTGTTCTTTCTCACCTCATTGGGGCCAGAGGACTCCTTTAAAAAACTGAGCTCTTCATCCTGTTGTCACCTTGCAAGATCTTTGCATCGAGGACAAAATCTTTCTGAAAAGCTTTGACAGAGGGTTGGGAGTGGGGATGAATTTGCCAGGAGGCAGAGCTAGTCCCCAAGTTCAAACACTCTCCTCCTCCATTGCTTAAATTGTGAGAGTTGTGTGGAAATGTCAGTTGAAACAGAAAGACTGCAAACAGCTTTGTTTTCCTATCGTTGTGGTTTTTCATGGTGATGATGACACAAAAAGATGAAAATGGGGAGTATGAACTCCAGCAGTTATCTCACCAAGCATCTCTGCCAGCAGCAAAGGATATGTGTGGGTGTTACCTGCAAACAAAAAAGAAGAAGAAAAAAAAACACAAAAAGAAGCTTTGTTTCCGAAAGCAAAGCAAATGCATCAAAAATTAGTGATGACAAGTGGTCCTGTTTGACATACCGGAGAGCCTGTTTCCTTCCCTTCACTAATCTCTGTCTCTGAATTTAGCCTCATACAAGTATCTGGAAGGTGAAAGAAAGAAGAGAGGGGGTGGGGAGAGAGAGAGAGAAGCAATTGTTGTTTTACTTGCCATTCTCATTTTGTTGGGGCTTATCCATTACTAGAAAATGTGGGCTTCCAGGGCATGAACTTGTACAGAATCTTGAGAATCCACTAATATCTATTGGAGGGGTAACATACTGCCATTTTTACCTCCTTCTCTTCTTTGTCCCTTTCTTAATTATTCAATTCTTCTTTTCTATTTTATTATTATTATATTTTTTTTAGAGAAGAATTGTTTCTCTCTCTTCTACCTATGGTTTGGACCAACTGGTATCACTCAGAGGAATAGCTTTACCTTTGTTGGTGGCAAAAACTCAAACCTAGAGTTTATGGAGCTTTAATCTAGTTTATTCTCCTAAAATGTGTTCTTACCATTCAAGCAAAAGAAATGATTGTACCTGTTAAGCACACCCCCACAAAGAACATTTAGTTAAAATGGAGGAAGAAGAGAATTGATGTTTCAACAGCATACAGCTTTAGTGAACTAGAGAGTCTTCAATGGTATATTACTGATCTTTTGTAGGCTTTCACCTGCTAATGGAACTCATCCCATGTACACTCTAGAATCCCATCAACCACAGAATATTAATTCTGGAAAGGGCCTTAGAGGTTATTTTGCCCAGCATCTGATATTCAGGGAGGTGGGAGGCATGCCATAGTTGAAAGAATGTAGATATTTCAGCTCTGCCAATTTTTGGTGTCAAATTTAATGTCACTGGATCTTGGTTTTTTTCCCCTGTAAAATGATAGACTTGGATTAAGTGATCTCTAAAATATCTTCCATCTTAATTAAGTGAAGTCAATAAGCATTTACTAAGTACAAATACTATAATAAGTTTTGGAGATCAAAGAAAGGTAAAAATAATCCTTGCCCTTAACTCAAGAAGCATGTGCAAAGCAAGATGCATACAGGATAAATTGTGATAATCTGATAGAAGATATATATATATCTTGAGAGAGAGAGAGAGAAGGCATGCATATATATATATATATATATATATATATATATATATATATATATATATATATATGGGTTGCCCATATTTGACAAATGAGAGATGGAGAAGTGAAGAATCAAGAAAAATGGGAGAGATATGCGTGAAGGCAAATGCGTAAGCATTTTGTTGACTTTCATAGAGAGGAGAGAAGCTAGAGTCTTCAAATTATACCAGTGAGCTAGGTGACACTGTGGATAGAGTCTGAAGTCAGGAAGGCCTGAGTTCACATCTAGCCTAGATACTAGTTGTATGACCGCAGGTAAATCATTTAACCTTGTTTGCCTTAATTTCTTCATTTGTAAAATTAATTGAAGAAGGAAATGGCAAACAATTCTAGCATCTCCACCAAGAAATCCCCGAAAGGGATCACAAAGAGTCAGATACAACTGAAACAACTAACCAACAATGGTGAACTTTACATCAAGGAAAAGTACTAGACTGGAATATTGAAGGGCTAATTTTGAAATACTACTTTGATTCTTCATTGAGGTAACTCTAAAGGCTGCGAGGTTATATAGACAGGACACAAACATTGACCTGTCCTACCTAGTGAGAAAGGCTTAGAGTTTAAGTTTGGCAATAGACAGTGTGCCTGTTGTTCAAAGACCAGCCTCGGTAATATTAAGATGTTAATCATTAGACAGCTGTCCACCAGATGATGAATTATTTTGGCTTCAGGCACTCAAACAGCTGTATACTAAGATGTGTATTGGGAAGTAAAGGTTGGTTATCTTCATCAATGGAGAGAATAACCATACTGATGAAAGTAAAGTATTAGAGGAATGAACTTTTGAGAAATTAAAAAGCGAAGAAAAAAATCAATATGTTTTACCATTAATTTTTAAAGAACAAGATATGCCAGATTAATTTTATGTGCTTTTTAAGAAGCATTTTTAGATTGGTGGATTGGGAGACCAAATGGCAGATTAAGGTCAGCCACTCAGCTGAACTCTCCCAATATTCCCATCCCCAAATACCTCAAATCAAATATTGGAGTGTTAGAGCCAACAATAAATCCAGGTAAGATATTTTTCCAGTCTAAGAAAACTTAAATGGTCAGCAAGAGAAATCTGGAGCCCATATACATTGGGGCAGCAATAATGACAGTGCTTCTTTTGCTGGCACTGGGTACAGATGGCCCTGATTTCAACTCTATGGCCCATATGGTGTTCTGGGTCACAGTTCCAGTCTGGAGGGGAGTGCTGGAGATCAGTCACAAAGGAATAGAGGCCCTCATCTCAGTTTCAAGGCAAAGATATTTCTAGTACCTATAGCTTCAGAGGACTTTCCTTGATAAAGACCAGAGCACAGAACAGGAGACTAGTGACTCTTTGTTTGGAACATAATCACTTTCAAAGAACCTAAAACTTGCAGATACTGAGATCTAGTTCTGAAAACCTTAGCACAAAAGAAGTCTGAAGCTTGGAGAAGTACCTCCTCACCCCTAAGTGAGCAAAGCCCAACTTCAACATGAAGTTCAAAATCAAGAAATAGTCTGGGAAAAGGAGAAAACAATAAAACATTAATTTGACCATAAAAACTGTAGGAAATAAAAATGGGGTTTTATATAAAAGGTTGGACTGAATTGTTTAAGAATAGGGTCAATAGGAATTTTAATTAAATTCCAAAGAGATTTCATTTAGAAATTTATTTTAAAAATATAGAAAGAGTGAAGTAAGAAAATGAGAGAAGATTAATAGGGTAAGATATCTAGCCTAAGCACTAAGTATTTTGCTCTGATCCCTGGTTCAAAAACAGGCAGCCCTAGTTAGTCCTTAGCCAGAAGTACCTTGCCCCTTATAGCTGAGGACTTGGGGATGCAGGGAGCCTATCTCAAAAGGATAGGTCTCTCCTGAGGCTAGTCTCTTCAGAAAATCCAGGAAAGGAGTCAGCTCTTTTCACTCACCACATGCCAGTCCAATGGGAGAGATTCAAGGAGAGTCTCACCAAGTACTGGATCTCAGGTCCAGTCAGCAGATTCTTCACCAGCCTCCAACTTGAACTTGAACTTGAACTCCAGAAGAAGTCCCAGAAGAAGACAAAGTTGTCCCAGGAAATTATAACTCCCTTCTAAAGACACTTTCTTTTACATCACTTCCTGTGCCTTCCTCCACTTTCACATCTACCAATTATAGTTGAAGCTTTGCTTAGGACTGTCCAGGGGGCAGTCAATTTGATTCTAATTTGTCACCCACTATCATACATGTGGGTCACAGATCTCTCCCACTCAATGATTAAGTGGGATGTTTACATTTTGGGTGATTAAATCTAAAAATAGGCAGGGGAGTTAATTTAATCTTCACAGTCAGGGGAGAGATTTAATTTAATCTTCACAAAGCTATTAGAGTATCAGGGAAGATCAAGACACAAACTCAGAAGACAATAATGTGAAAACTACTATAAGCAAAGCCTAACAAATATGCTAATTGTACTCAATGCCAGCAAGAATCCCTGGAAGGGATTGAGAAAATCCCTGGACAAATGAGAAAAGAGTAGTTGAGGGGAAATTGATAAAAGAAATAGAGTAATACAAGAAAATTATGAAAATGGAATTAAAAGCTTGATAAAAGAGGGACAACAATCTGAAGAAAATAATATCTTAAAAAAAAAGAATTGGCCCAATGTTAAAAAAAAAAAGAGGCCCAAAAATTCACTGGAAAAAGAAAGAATTCCTTACAGAGCTTACTAGACTAAATGGAGAAAGAGGAATAAAATCTCACAGAAACAAATAATTCTTCAAAAATTAGAACTGGGCAAATAAAAGCTAATGCCTTTATGAGACATCAAGAAACAATAAAATCAAAAGAATGAAACAAATATAAGAAAATGCAAACTTATTGGAAAAATAACTGACCTGGAAAAGAGATTGAAGAGAGGTAATTTAAGTATTTTTGGTCTATCTGAAAGCCATAATAAACCAAGATAACATATTGCAAGAAATTATCAAAGAAAACTTCCCTGACATTTTAAATCTAAACAAAAATGGAAAGAATCTACCGATCATTACCTCTTAAAAAATAAAACCAATTTGAACAAAGATACATGTAAAACACAGTGGAATTGCTCATTGGCTCTGGGAGGGGAGAGGAAGGATGGGAAGGAAAGAACATGAATCATGTAACCATAGAAATATATCATAAATTAATTAATTAATTATTTTTTTAAAGGAAAGAAAAGAAAACCTAAACGAAAACTCCAAGGAATATTATAGCCAAATTCCAGAGCTCCTTGGTCAAAGAGAAAATAATATATGCATCCAGGAATATGCTTATCAAATATAATGGAGTCAAAGTCAGGGTCACACAAGATTCAATATTTCAATGGAAATCTTGGAGTATGGTATTTTGGAAGGCAAAGGAGCTTGGATTACAACCAAGAACAATCTACCCAGCAAAACTGAGTGTAATCCTTTAGGGGGGAAATGGATATTTGATAAAACAGAATTTTTTTAGCATTCTGATGAAAGACAGAACTAAATAGGGAAACTGACATTCAAACAGAAGAATCAAGAGAATAAAAAGATGAACATGAAAAGTAATCATAATGGACTTAATAAAGTTAAACTGTTTTTTTCCTATGTAGGAAGATGATACATGTAACTCCTAAGAGCTTTATCATTATGAAGACAATTAAAAGGAGTTCACATAGAAAGAACTCCAAAAAATAATAAAGGGGTGGGAGGTATGCAGTAGGAGAAGAAGGAAAGGAGAGATAAAATGAGGAAAATCTTTTCAAATAAAAGAAGTGGTCAAAAAAGATCTTTTTTAATAGATGGAAAAATGGAGTTGGGTACCAAGCAATGCCTGATCCTCACTTTCATTAGAATTTGTTCAAAGAAGGAAAACTATACATATATTTAGTTGTTCATAGAAATGTAACTTATCCAATGGTGAACTAGGAGGGGAAGAGGGCAAGAGAGAGGTGGGCATAATAAAAGGGAGGCGGATTAAGGAATGTAATAATTAAAAGGTTGCCAAATTATAATAATTAAAATTAAATTATGAGGCTGTTAGTAGCTTTAGGAGCTTTATTATATCAAAATAGTGATAGTAAAGAGAGGGAAATGTAGGAAAGAATTAGAGAGCAGTTTAGCTAAATATCCTACTTGCCACTCTAATGAAATGAGGTTTATCACCAACAAAGGCTCCTTCAGGTCCAGTCTCTAGTCAGAAGTCTGTGAGAGTCTCTTCAGAAAGAGTCACCAGCATAGTAGTGTATCCTGCAAGAGTGTCACCAATGCAAGAATGTCTGTTCAGCCCTCTGAAAATGCCTTTATAAGCTGTTTTCTCCACCCATTAGCTCTCTCATGTCACATCTCAGTAACCAATCATAGTTCCTTAATTTGCCTGGTGCCATCCAGAGGGGCAGTGCCTGTGGGATCGATTTCCTATCTCTGAGGGTGTGTCTGTACTTGTACATCAATGGTAAAGGATCTTCAAGTTCCTGACTGATTACATCAAAGGCCACTGGTTGATTACATTAAAGAAAGCAAAGGGAGGATAATTCCCTTTTCACAGGAAACTAACTGGTGGTTAGAAGCAAAATTGACTTTTAAGGAGAAACAAGATAAAACAAGGGAAGAGGGGAAGAAACAGAAGATAATGAGATGGACAGATATGCACAATTATTAATTATAACTGTGAATGGGAATGGGATGTGCTCACCCATAACAGAGAAGCAGAGAGCAGAATGGTTTAGAAACCAGAATCTAACAATATGTTGTTTACAAGAGACACATTTGAAACAGAAAGACACATAAGGTTAAAATTAAAGATTGGAGCAGAATCTACTATGCTCAGAAAAATCAAATACAAAAATACACTTAATTAAAAGACATAATCAGGAAACTACATTTTGCTAAAAGGTACCATAGACAATGATATAATATCAAAAACATTTTTGCAAATTTCTTTGATATAAAGATTTCATTTCTCAAATGAATGTAAATGTGTATACATATATACACATTTACATATATATATATATACACATTTACATATATATATATATATACAGTAAGTTTAAAACCAAATTAAATTTATAAAAACAAGAATCATTCCCCAATTAGTAAATGGTCAAAAGATATGAACAGGCAGTTTTTAGAAGAAATCAGAACTATTTACAATCATATAAAAATGCTCTAATCACTATTGATTAGAGAAATACAAGTTACAACAACTCTGAGGTATTACCTTATACCTATTTGAAATGACAAATGACAATGAGATGAGGTGTGTGTGTGTGTGTGTGTGTGTGTGTGTGTGTGTGTGTAAATGGTATATTAATGAACTCTTTTGGATCAGCTAAATGGTTCAATAGTGATGGACTTGGAGTCAGGAAGAATTATCTTCCCTAGTTCAAATCAGGCCTCAGAAACTTGCTGTCTGACCCTTTGCAAATCACTTCACCATGATTATCTTAGTTTCCTCATCTATAAAATGAGGTAGAGAAGGAAATGACAAACCTCACCATTGTCTTTGCCAAGAAAACTCCCAATGGAGTTATGAAGAGTTGGACATGAACAAAATGAATGAACAACAACAAAAACAAAGGGACTGCTATTGATGGTGTGAACTGGTCTAAATAGTTTGGAAAACAATTTAGAACTATGCCCAAAGGGACACAAAACTGTGCATTACCTTTGACCCAGCTATACCAGCACTACTATCTATCTACCTACCGATCTATCTATCTATCTATCTATCTATCTATCTATCTATCTATCTATCTATCTATCTATGTCTGTCTCTCTGTCTATACTGTATACTATATCAGTACTATATCCCAAAGATATTAAAGAAAAAGAAAGAGGACTCATGTGTATAAAAATATGCTACTCCTCAATGGATAAGCATCATCTGACTTTTTACTTTAATTTTTTCCAGATTACATGTTGATACAATTTTTAATACTCCTTTGCTGATATTTTGTAGTCTATGTTTTCTCCCTTCCTCTCACTCTTCTCCTGACCTCAAGAAGGCAGATAATATAGTATAGGTTGTATATATATATTATTAAATAATATATATTCCCATGCTCATCATGTTGTGAAACAACTTATTACTTACACCAAAGGAAAAAATTCATGGAGGAAATAAGGTGAAGATTGGTAGGTGTAATGGTAGAAATTTTAGGCTTCTGGGAGAGATTATAATATTGTAATGGTTACAAATGTGGCTACAGGATTTATGTAATATTGAACAATGGCCGCCAAGGAATTTACTTATGAAATTCCTAAAATGAAACACTCAAGTCAGAATGGAGTTTATGGAGGTTTAATCACACTGGGAGTAGGGAAAGGAGAGGGAGAGAAGGAGAGAGGAGAAAAGGGAAAGGGGCTACTCAACCTCTGACCAAGGCAGAGAGAGTTTTAGGCCCAAAGGGCCCAGGTGGAAAGAATCAGTCCTTAACTCACGTGACCGCTCTGAAGGAAAGCTGTCTGCGGGCATCCTCTCTGTCCAAGCTCCTAACACCCACTCCTCTCTAGCTCTCTCCACAGGAAGTGAGCGAATTCCAGAGGCTGTTCCCTACCTCACTTCCTGTGTCTCACAAATCCAATGGTTGGCTCTAGCTTGGCTTGGGACAGCCCAGGTGGGCAGTTAGTTATTTCTGATTTGTCATTGACTAGCACATGCCCGTGTAGTGTGGGTGTGCACAATTTTTGGGTGCTAGACCAAGATGGAGACTTTTAAAATTCACATAGGTATCAATCTACATTTGTATTCCATCTATTCCTTCTATGGGGGTGAATATCTGTTTTTGTCAGGAGTCCCTTGGAGTTGTCCAGCATCCTTGCCTTGTTGATAATAGTTAAATCATTCACAGTTGATCATCATCATACATGCATTCCCTAGAATTTTCAATAATTTTCTTAATTAGAACATTCCTGCAATTTTCAATAACACATACCATATAGGGATGAATTGAAGGAACAGGGCCTTCAGTAACTACTTTTGGGCTGGAGCAACTAGGTGACTCAGTGGATCAAGAGCCAGGCCTAGGGGATGGGAAGTCCTGGGTTCAATTCTGATCTCAGACACTTTATAATTGTATGACTATGGGCAAGTCACAACCCCCATTACCTAGTCCTTACTGTTCTTCTCCCTTGGAACCAATATACAGCATTAATTCCAATTCAGAAGATAAGGGTTTAAAAATACTTTAGGGCAAGAATTCTTAGCCTTTTTTGTTTCGTGGATCTCATTAGCTACTAGGAACCTTTTCTCAGAATAATGCTTTTAAATGTAAAAAATAAAATACTCACACTGAAATAGTTATTTAAAATTTATATTTTATCATTTAAATTTTATATCATATATTATTTTTTATTCATGCTTATCACATGTTTTAAAAATTTATAGACCCCAGATCAAGAAGCCCTGATTTCAGAGGAACATGATTATTGTCTTAAAATTGTTGAAGGATTATCATGTGGAAGAGAGATTAGACAAATTTGTTTGTTCTCAGATGTTCTCCATGTTCTCTTAGTTCTCCACAATCTCCACCATCTCCACCATCATTGGGTGGAAACTATAGGGAGATAAAGTTAGTTCTGTTATAAGGAAAATGTCCACATGAAGAAGAGTTGCACCAAATGGAATGGATTATCTTGGAAGATATATTTTTTGAAATACATTTTAAAATTTATTGTTTTTAAGATTCTCATCTTTTTAAATTTTGAGTTCCAAATTCTCTTCCTTCAAGCCCTGTCCTCCACCCATTGGTAAGGCAGGCAATATTATATCACTTATATATGTGAAATCATGCAAAATGTTTCCATATTAGGTATATTTTTAAAAAGCAAGAAAAATCAAGAAAGTGAGAAAAATATGCTTCACTTAGTGCTGAGTTCATCAGTTCTCTCTCTGGAGATGGATAGCATTTTTTTCATCATGCGTCCTTTGGAAATATCTTGGATCACTGTATTGATCAGAGTAGGCAAACCTTCCACAGTTGAGCATCATTACAATATTGCTATTACTGTGTACAATGGTCTCCTGGTTCTTCTACCTTCACTTTGCATCAGTTCATATAGATCTTGTTATGTTTTTCTCTCTTTTAATTTAAATGTATTTATTTTTGATATATTAAAACACTCAGCTAAATCCCTCCTCTTCCCCCAGATATGCATATATCTAAAACTATGTCTTACTTATTTCTTTTTATTAGTTCTTTCTCTATAGGTGGACATACACATCATTCTTTAATAATATTTTTGTTGCTGTGTATAATGTCCTCTAGATTCTGCTCATTTCACTCCACATAATTCTGAGACCACCTCCCTCATTATTTCCCACTGTACAATAATAAGTTTTCTATCATAATCATATGTGAGAACTTTTTCAGCCATTCCTCAAATGATGGGCATCCCTTCAAATTCCAAAAAATTTTTTCCCATCACAAAGAGAGCTGCTATAACTTATGTTTATACAAATAGATGCTTTTCCTGTTTCTTTTCTCTCTTTGGAGTACAGACCTAATAAGGGTATTTCTGGGTCAAAGTTTGATGACCTTTTGGACCTAGTTCCAAATTGTTCTCCAGAATGGTTGAAACAGTTTGGAAGGTGTTTGCCTTGCTTGTCCCTTACAGCTTTAGAGCCTGGATGGCTAGATAGATGGCTCTTCCTTTAGGTTGAGTGTTTGTTTGGTTGACCTCTGTAGTTCCTTCCCAAGCCAAGAATCTCTATTGAATAAGTAATTTGACCAAGATCTAGATCACAAAACTAGATAGGACTTCATCTCAAAAAAATGAAATGATTTTATTTATTAATTTAAGCTATAAAAAGTAATTTCCCAGGGCTAGGTGGCACATTAGAGAGAGGACAAGCTTAGAGTAAGGAAGACTTGAGGTCAAATTCTGCCTCAGATCTTGTTGCTGACCTGTTTGCCTCAGTTTCTTTATTTGTAAAACTGGGCTAATAATAGCACCTGCCCCAAAGAGTTGTTGCAGAGATCAAATGAGATAATTTAAAAACATCACAGTGCTTGGGCACATAGTATGTACTGTATAAATGTTATCTATTACTGTTATTTCTCATATCTCCACCTACCCCACAAAAATAAAACAAATATGCCCCCCCCAACAACTGAGAATGGTAGCAAAGAAGGAAGATGCTTAGTGTTCTCTAAAGAGACCTTCTTATGACTTTCTCCAAGAGGAGCCAAGTTGATTAGTTTATTAGCTTTAAGAGATGCTACAGATACCCTCCTGGAATAATGACAAATCTGAAATAAAAATTGATTTAAAAGATGCAAATTGATGCACTTAAACTCAAATACAGAAAGTGTTCCTAAAGAGTCCTGAATGTTTCCCCCCCCCCCCAACTCCCCTGACTCTTATGGAGAAAGAAAATCCAGGTAGTGCTTATATATGAGTACCCTTTCATCTCCCAATCCCACCTATGGTCAGGGGATTTGCATCGCTGAAAACACTGGCAACCTATGGTAGATCTCTAGTCTCTCCCTTCTCTGTGAGCAAGGATAGCATTTGGAATTCCCTGTCTGAGGATGGCTGATTGCTAGTGGCAGCAGTGTTAACTGTCCTCATTAGAAAGGCTCTAGAAAGAAGAGGGAAACTGATGGGAGAAAGATATGGGCCAACCCTGTACAACCCTGGGTTGTGATTCAAGAAATGAGGGAGGCTACTATAGAAAGGCTAGGATAACAAGAACTGTGGTATTGCCCTAAGAAGACCCACTGCTGTAGGAACCAAGAGTGCTGTGGTTGCAACTAGCTTGGAAATATTCCAGGTAAAGCTTCAAAGCCTATCAATAGACTCTGGGGACCTCTGCTTTATGGGAAACAAAGTCTTTTGTTTTAAAAATATTTATGCAGATTTTACCCTAGAGCAGTAAAACACTAAGCCAGATTTATTAGAGAACTCATTGTGTGCTGCAGGATTTTCCCTAGAGAATCACATAGAATTCTAAAATAAAATTTCACATATTAAGAACTCACCGTTCTGGCTGATTCTTAGCTCTCCTTAGATACCCCTGTTGACTCCAGTCATACTATTTAGAATGAGAAGAAGCCTTATTAGATCATCTAGCCCAACCTCTTCATTTTAATTTAATTTTTTAATTGAAAAATTATATTTAATTAATTTAGAATATTTTCCATGGTTACATGCTTAATGCTCTTTCTCTCCCTACCTCCCCCTACCCCCTCCACCATAGCCAATGCACAATTCCCCTGAGTTTTATTTGTGTCATTGATCAAATTCTATTTCCATATTATTGATAATTGCACTAGGGTGATCATTTTTAGCCTACATCCCCAGTCATATCCCCATCAACCCATGTCTTCAAGCAGTTGTTTTTCTTTTCTGTTTCTACTCCCACAGTTCTTCCTCTGAATGTGGATAGCGTTCTTTCTCATAAGTCCCTCAGAATTGTCCTGGAGCATTGCATTGCTGCTAGTAGCAAAGTCTGTTATATTCGATTGTACCACAATATATCAGTCTCTGTGTATAAAGTTTTCCTGGTTCTGCTTCCTTTCACTCTGCATCCATTCCTGGAGGTCATTCCAGTTCCCATGGAATCCCTCCAGTTCATTATTCCTTTCAGCACAATAGTATTCCATCACCAACATATACCACAATTTGTTCAGCCATTCCCCAACTGAAGGGCATCTCCTCATTTTCCAATTTATTGCCACCACAAAGAGCGCAGCTATAAAGGGTTTTGTACAAGTCTTTTTCCCTCTGATCTCTTCTCACCAGGAGTGGTAAGTCTGGATCAAAGGGCAGACAGTCTTTTAAAGCCCTTTGGACATAGTTCCAAATTGCCATCCAGAATCCAACGTCTATTTTATAGAAAAAGGAAACAGTTCAGGAGAGTTGAAGTGGTTCATCGAGGTCATACAGGTAAGTAGGAAGCAGCAGAGACAGAATTGACCTTGTTCTCTTTTTAGTGAATTATGCTACCTGAAGAAGATGATGTGTAGTATCATCACTCTCCTGTTGCCCAGTTTTTATGCCTCCTTCTCCCTTGTGTAAATGAAGGTTCTCTGCCTTCTGATAAGACCAAAACAGTAATAGCTTTCAGCATAATGGAAATTATGTCTTCTCCATTTATTCTACCATATATATTAATCAATCAATCAATATAAATTTATTAAGTGCCCACTATGCATCAGGTAACATGCAAATAAATGCTCATTTTATTTGGTGTTTAAGAATTTTTTTAAGTGTTAAAAAAAGGGAAAAAATGATTGCTTGTTTTCTATCCTTCCATTTCTCTGGTAGTTCTGGCTGACTAGGTAGGTCTAAAGAATAGCATGACCATTATATATGGACCCCCATAGAACTGTGGTCTATCAGAACTGATAGCAATCTTAGAAATTGTCTAGCCCTACCTGCTTATTTTACAGTTGAGCAAAGGGTGGCCCAGAAAAGTCAGGTGACTTACTAAACATCATACAGATAGTTAATGACAAAATATATACTAGAACTCAGGGCTTTTTGCCTTCCAGTTATGATTGTCCACTTAGAGATTGTCCACTTAGATTGTCCATTTAGAGATCACTGGTATGTGGAATAACAAGGAATAGAACAAAGACACAAACATAGAAAATATTATCCTTTTCTTCGAATAACTTAAAATTCAGTTAGGACAGTCAGAGAACAATCAGATGAAAAGTGCCTCAAATTTCAAACACTATATAAATGAGTGAAATAGCCAAAACTTGTACATAAGCATAGTAGGATAGGCAGTCATGACTTAAAAGGTCAGGAAAGGCTAAATTTCCTTTTGGAGATGGGTTTCAACAATTTCTCAAGGAGAGGAGAAACAAGAATTAATAAGGGGAGGGGCAACTAGGTAGCACAATGGATAGGGCCAGGTCTGGAATTGGGTTCAAATTTGACTTCAGCCATTTCCTGAGTGACCCTGAGCAAGTCACTTAATCCCAATTGCCTGGCCCTTGTCACTCTTCTGTCTTAGAACTGATACTAATATAGGGTTTTTTTTTTTTTAAGAATTAATTGAGTGGATGAAGATACTCTAATTTCAAGGAAGACATTTTAGGTGGAAAGAATAGCTTTAGTTAAGGTATAGTTATGGGGATAAGCAAATCATCAGTGAGGGAAAAGGTAGAACATCAGAATGACTGAGTCTCATTGTCAAGAATAATAAATTATTTAGAAAACCAAATATAGATGCTTACACTATTTTATTTTCCAAGGTGATTTTTATTTGTAATGTCCAGGAGACGCATCCATTGTTAATGCACTGTAGTGATGGGAAAGGGAATGGAACAGGATTTATTATCCTAAGCAAAGTCCCCAAGGAGTGACTAGAAGTGGATGGCTTGGGGTGGGTGGAGTAGGGAAACTAGACAGCTGCCTGCTGAATCTGCCTCCCACTTTCCTGTCTACTCTACACTCATGATCTTCACTGGGTCTGTTTAGCATGGCTGGGAGTGGCATCCATGCTTAGACTCTGGGACCTGATATTGTCATTGGTCATTGATGAAATGGGGTGTACTCAGATCACATAGGGGCACCTAAGAGCTTGGACACTTGGACAGCTTTCTGGAAACAGCCCAGAATGAAAGGGGAGTGTCCTGATCCACACACCCACTCATACCATCTGGTCCACTTAATAACATGTCCAGACGCAGTCTTTGGCCTGGTGGTCAAGCCATGCCCAGGAAATCTCTTTACAAAGGTCAAGCAGCTGATTACATTGGCACTGCCCACAGCCTGGTATGACATTAATGGAAAATTCTTTGATCTTATACCTTTCTTCCTGCTCTGGCCATAGAGACATGCAAAATATTCAAAGTTCAAGTTGAGATAAATACCCTCAGGAAAATATAAAGAGTTTCACCTCTAGATTACCTGCTTTCATGTTTCTCTTTCCTGTGAGATTCCTCTTAAAATCTAGTTCTTTTCCCCTCTGAATATATAATAGCAGGATAAACAGCAGTTAAACTTAATGAGAAACACTCATGGTGCTCAGTAAAATGAAAACTGCTGTCAGGGGTCCCTTCTACAAGCCCTGCTGGGTACAGATGTGATCTCTTTTCCTCCTTCACAAACCTCCCTCCACCCTCAAGCCCCACAGTTGGCTTGGTTGGTTTGCTCCTTGGTCGATATGAATATGTTAGAGTAGTTTTACCTTTCTGGGAATAACCAAGGAAAAATACCCTTTCTGGTTTCTGACTCAGAGGGAGAAGAATCTTATCCTTATGGCTTGGAGTAGACTAACCTCAGTTTAGCTCCTGAAAGGAACATCTTTCCTTTCATCTTCGAGTCTTCCAGCAGCATTTTCCAGACTTTTGAGAAGCTGGTTGAAGTAAAAGAAGATTCCATTATTTACTATTATGTAATTTTTCTAATATTCTCAGTTATATGTAGAAAGTTTTTAACATTTGTGTTCTGACATTTTGTGACCCAAATTCTCTCCCTCCCTTCCTCCCCTCTCTTCTCCTAAAGATGGCTAGTAATATGGTTAAAAAAAGAGACTGATACCATTTCTCAGTAAAGGGCTTCTTGGTGTCATAGAAAATTTACTGGATCTGAATCTGGAGGACTTGGGTTCAAATTTTGACTTTGCTAATTACTTGGGCAAGTCTCAATATCTCTGGTCATCTGCTTCCTCTTATATAAAATGAAGGGGCTGAATTAGATGGTGCTTGATAGCTTTCAAATTATTTTCATTTTGTCAAGTATTTGAAGTGAATTTTATTCCTGGAAGCAATATTTAGAAATTGTTCCAATATTTTATTTTTTGGTTAATTGACTGTAGAAATATATTTGTCAGTGGAGTTAGGAAGACAGGTTCAGGTTTTACCTTGGACACATAGTAGGTGTGACTATGGGCTTTATTCTCTGTGTTTACCCTGGGAAATCTTTGAGAATATAAATTATTCATGAATTGCTAATCTATATTAGTGAAGGGTGTTTTCATATTAAGAGTTCTTTATGCTGATAAAACCACGTCTGTACTGAAAAAAGTTAGTTTAAATGGTTTTTGTTCATTGTCTATCTCCATCTAAGATATTAACAATATACAATGTGTTGTTACACTTTTTTGGTGTATATACTTTTTTTGCCCCAGTGAATCCTAAAGAGATCAACTTCTTGTTCTTTACGTAACCTGAAACAAATGATTTCTCTTTTTTAGGCCTTAGTTTTCTCATCTGCAAAATAAAGGGATTATAATGGGATGTATAAGGTCTCCTTCAATGCCATATTCTATTATCCAGTGAACTAAATGTTATACAAATACATGGGACAACTGACCTATGTTTTTGGCCATTTGTGGTTTCTCAAGGTAGAAGGCTTGCTTATTTGTTGCCATTGAAATCCTAGGACTTATACTTGATTTATTATAGATGTACTCTTCTCATGAGATTCCTGTGAGAAGGGACACAGTAACAAAGCAATCATATGATACTTAGCTAGAGGACCTCTAGTGGGTTCTTCTACCTCTAGGGTATTATCCCTCTATCAGCATCCCATTGAAGGTTGGCTATTGACTCAGGACATGGGGTAAAGGGCTTAAGAGTACATGTAGTAAGACATTGTCTCTCGTGGAGGCTAGTTGGGTTTGAAGAGTTATAGACACACACAAGGATAAGTAACAGTATAAGTTATTATATACCAAATGCCAGATGAAAAATAAAGATAGTCAACACCAGATGGTTTGAGAGTGAAGAAAATTTGGGGAGAGCCTGGAATTTAAAATCTGGGCTGCCATCGGGCTAGTGAACTTTCTCTCTACCACAGAGCTTTTAAGAAGACCAGCCTTCCTCAGACTTTGAACAGTCTTTCATGTGTGTCCAAACTGAGAGACAGTGGATAAAGTATTGCTATAGGAGTTAGAAAAATTTGGGTTTAAATAGTCCCTTGAACTGTTATTAACTGTGGGACACTGGGCAAGTCACTTAACTATTTTTATGACTCAGTTTCTTCATCTGTACAGTGAAGGTGTTGGAGTTAGCCTCCAACATCTCTTCTGGAACTAAAACCATGATCCTATGATCCTTCAAACTGCCCACAAGTGGAAACAAATGGGTTTATTGTGAACTTCTTTCCTGCAGGACTGGTACTTCTCTGTTCTCCTATGGGTGCCAATCGCCCAAGGGGCCAGGTTGTCAGAAGTACAAAAACAGAATCCAGAAATGAGTCAAGCTAGAGTAACAAAGGAAAAGGATATCACATGAGTTTTTTTTTTAATTTTCTCCTTTAGGACCAAATAGAATGGTAGAGAAATATTTCTCATGAATCCCCAAATAAACAGGTTACCAAATATCACAGTTATTTTCACACTCAGATTTCACACATACTCTCTCTCTCTCTCACTCTCTGTCTCTCTCTCTCTCTCTGTTTCTCTCTCTGTCACACACACACACACACACACACACACACACACACACACACACACACACACACACACACACACACAGTTTTTCTGGTGCCAGGAAGATCCTTTCAAAAGGTGCTCATTTATAAGAGAAACAATTACTTATGCCATTCTACATAAGAGAAAAGAGTGGAGAGAGTGAGCAATCAAGGCCAGGAGTGGGTAGTGAAGAAATCATGAACTGGGGGATGTGGAGAATCATGTAGGTGATGTTTAAGAACACAACCCCTCTCAGTTAGAATTGTCCTACACAGTTACCTGCTTAGCCTCTGGGTGTTTGGAAGGAGTTATAAGTGCTGCATGTACAATTAAGAAAGAAAAGGGGGAAGGCATGGGGAAAGTTGGGCTTGGCCCAGGAAATTGAGATGTGACTCAGAGAGTTGTGAAAAACATGGGACAGCAAATTCATGCCTTGGGGATTGAATGTTTTCATCCTTCACATAAGAAAGTAGTGCCACTTAGATTGTACCAAAGTCCCAAATAGGCTAAGTGAAAATTTAATTATGTGCTTTGGTAACATGGAGCACAATTAAAGTCTAACTCTGAGTTACCCAGAGGAAACATTGGGAAAATACCATGTGGTAAGAACCCAGGACCACATATTTAGAGTGAGGAGGATCATCAGAGGTCATTGAGTCCAACTCTTTTATTAAGAAAAGAAAACTGAGGTCTAGAGAGTTTAAGCAACTTTCTTGGGGTCATACAGTTAAGAATCCAAAGCTAAATACAAACCAGGGTCCTCCTGTCCTCAATTTCAGTTTTCTGGCTACAATAAGATGCTGACTTGTCTAAAATCATGAGAGACAGGGATTGGTAACAAAGATTGAACTATTTATCTTCATGAAAAAGGGATATTTAATACCCCCTCCCATTTTAATGGAATGGTTTTGTTTAAAAAAAAACTTTCTTACAGTTTTCTTAAGGGAATGGAAAAGGAGTAAACCAAAGGAAAGTAGGAGAATGGCCAAAATAAGTCACGACTCTTTCAAAAATTTGCCTCCCCCTCCACTTATCCTCTTCTCTAGACTAGTATTCAGGAAGGACTAACATCTCTTGTGTGAGGGTCCTATACAGGGATGCTCATCCACCTTTTATATCTACTTGTTACCTAACTATCTCAGAAGTTGTAGTATTTATAGCAGCCATACTCTGGTAAAATTATTTTGGCAGACAGACCAAACCAGGTTGAAGGTCATCTTCAGGCTTCAAACCTGTCCATGAGTTAGGGGGATGTCTACTCTGAACATGTAAAGACATTCCCCCCACTCAGAGTGGATAGATGAGAATGATTTTTTTCCAATGACCATGAAAATGGCTAAAGCAGGCTCTGTGGAGTGCTTGGCTCCATGACATTAAGGTCATCCACTGCATCCTTAGTCATCAACAGTTGTCCTGACTTTTATCTTGCCATTGGACTTCAAAGACTGGAAGCGAGAGTAAACCTGATGACTTTAGGCAGTTCTGCTTCACTTAAATCCAATTCACAAGTCAAGACACCACCCTATGATGCTATTGGTTCTTTTCCAAATGAAGGATGAACAAAACTAGGTAGGATAAAAACTTAGGCCCCTAGTAAATGTAGTTTTTCTCTGTACTCCTCACTCCTGTCCTATCCAGAAGAGTCTAGAATGAAAAATAAGCTCATAATATATAGATTAATAATCCAGCAGACACAATTCCCACATTAACTATGTACCAAAATATCTAGAATATTTCCACTAAACAATATCACCTTCCTGCGAAGCCCTAAGCTAAGTCAGAAAGAGTAAGACTGACAGGTAGTGGTAGCATTGGAGAAATACAGTGGAGTTATAATGAGCAAAGGGCAAATGACAGCAGTTGGTCATTGTGTTGCTTGGGCAAATATTTGGTCATCTAAATTGAAGGTCAGAGTCCAAGAATCAGAGCTAGATGTTGGGGACCAAAGGAAGGCAGGTCAAGTTCAGTCCAGGATGAGCCTCCATGAGCACAATCTCTTTGTCAGAGTGACAGAGGGAAGCTGGTGAGCCAAGAAGCAGATACAGACCTAGTCACAGAGATGAAAAGAACCCAAGGAGCAAGGAGGTAGCTAGCCAGGATCTTTCTGTAGGTTTTTTTTCTCTAATGGGTTTTCCTGAGCAGGGCATCAAGGGGTCTTAGGCTCTGTTCTTCTATTGTCCAAGAATAATCTTATTCATGTTCAGGAGATAGTTTTAGGATGGATGGGATCCCATGATTTGCTTTTCCCAGTCCATAGAATCCTTACCAAAGGATGAGTAAATGATGTCATCCTGGAGCTTCAGTAGATAGAAAAGTTCAGACTATTCCACTTTTTAAATATTCACTGGGTTATTTAGCCTAGTGGCAAAGACCTTTTCAGGGCTGCTCATGCACCTTTGGTGTCTTCTTTTCACCTAATTCTTATCTGTGGCTCCAAAAGGTTGTAGCATGTACAGATGGACTAAATTAGGTTGAGGGTGACTGACAAGCCTTAAACTGTGAGTTAAGGGGATATTTGCCCCCAATCATCTGAAGAAACCCCCCATTGGAATGGGTGGACAAGAACAATTAGTTCCAATGACTATGAAGATGGCTGAAGCATATGTTGTCAAACACTGATGATGCCAAGGCCATCCAGTACATCCCAGCTCCTCTCCAATCATCCTGACTTTTGTCTTGACATTTGGAAGAGTTGGGAAGAAAGAGTGAGACTGACAACTTTGGCTAACTCTGCTTCACTTCAATCCAGGTTACTCACAAGTCAAGATATCATCCAATGATGCCATCAGTCCTCCTCAAAATCACTAACAAAAATAATCCATGAAGCAGACCTTGGAGAGGGTGAATCCCATCATTCATTCACATCCTAATATAAAAATACTCCATTATAAACAACAATCTTCATAATGAGAGTTTTGATTTGGTGAGGGAGATACGGTATACAGAGATGATTTTGGAGAAGGGAGCAATTTGAGAAAGGTCACACTAGATGGGACCATGAGTTTGGGGTATTTTAACAGCCAGAGCATAGTGTAGTACCCAGGGGCTAGGACAGGGGTTTTTTTGTTTTGTTTTGTTTTGTTTTGCCAAAGACAAACTTTAGACTCTTTGCTTGGTTTCACCTTGGGCACCTACAGTAGTTTGTGAAAAATTGTATGTTTCCTATAAGTGAAACAGAGCATGGTATAAATAGACATAGTAGTTATACCTTATAAAGGAGGAATTCGTGAAGAAGCAATGACCTGTAGCAGAAAGAACATTGGATGAAGCTGCAGAAGATTGAATTCCAGACCACCAGCTGCCACTACTGTGCTCTCTGACCTCGTCCTCACTAGGGACTCCCTTTCCTTATCTTAGGCCCATTTCTGATCCAAGGTTCTAAGATGAATCTATGTTGAACCTGCCCTGCCCTCCCTCAATTTCCTCCACTTGCTCTGATTCTTGGACTTCAGCCTGTAGAAAACAGCTTCTGAATTCTCAGGCATGCTGCTCAGTGTGCGCCTTTGACTCCAAAGCATATGTAGTGCATTGATGAGAACTGTTCTGGTGAGGGGAACTGAGCTTCCCTGCTGGCTCAATCCAAGTCTATTAGGCTACATTCTCTGTGGTGGCGGTTGTCTGCACTAATGAAAGCTAAAGAAGCTAATTCCCAGAAGGGAAAGCCTGAAGGCTTCTCTGGAAGATTAGACAAGGAGTCAGAAACTTAATTTCCACCCCCCTCTCCTCCACTGTTCTTCATGGAGGACATTAGTTTATTTGATCAACATGGATTCCACCAGCCTCAGTGGCTTCACTTTCACCATGATTTATCTAAACTTAGTCCATTTTGTGCTTATTTCCAACTGCACAATATAATAAAAGGGAAGAAAGGATGCAGAAAGCACTGTCATTAAAACGAGTAGCTTTTTCCCCCCAAAGGATTTCTTTGCACTCCCTAATTGGCCTATGGACAAAACTTTGGCACTAGAATTTGTAGGATGTGGTGGCATTCCTAAGAGATCATGGTCAAGGGTTTAATCAAAGGCTTCTCAAAAGCTCTCATTTGAAAAAAAAAAAATTCCACTTAGCAATACCATTCCTGAGGATCAAAGGTTGTGTGCATGTGTGTGTATGTGTGCATATCCACACATCATTCAGAGAGCATTCAATCCGCCTCTCAGAAAAGGGACTTGTTTTCCTTGAACTCCTTTAGGATAAAATGTAAAACAAAGGGAGATTTCTTTCATGGATCGTTAGTTTAGCATATATTGGGGAGAAATTAAATTTTTTTATTACTTGAAGCTGCTATGAGGGGAAAAAAATTAGGAAAAGGGAAGGCAGCTGCTGGGCATAATCTCAAACCCACACCCTGTGAACTGGCCTCAAATCAAGAGCTTTTCCTGCAAACAACAAGCCTAAACATTGCAATAAAGTCCATTCACTATAAGCACATCCCTATAGCATTAACAAAAATCTCAATAGTGTTACTAACTGGAACCACAAGAACAAATTAACATGCAAAGAATCCCTTCGTGCAAAGAACTCATCCTAAAGAAAAGCAATTGGGATGCTTAGAGTTCCATGGAGACTATCAAGTCTAAACAAATTTCTGACTCTGTCTGAAACCATTTCCACATGAAGTTCCTAAGGATGCCAGACAACTTCCCAAATTCCAGGTCTTCTTGTTTATTATTTATAATAGATTTTTTTTTTTTGCTTAAAGTAAATCCAGGAGGCCTGCCAATGCCCAGTGAAATATGGATGCAGCATTGTAGGGGAGTCTCTCCTTTCTCTTTCTCATTCTTGTACCCTGCCTTATCAGCAGGCAGAACAAACAAGACTAGGGCCTTGTCCCTGTTTTGCCAAACGTGTAGATGTTTTGAAATACTTAGATAATTGATTGCATTTTCTGCTTTCACTTTGGTGTTTGCTGGCAATGTGGCATAGAAGAAAGTTTACTAGCTTGGAATTAAGGAGACCTGGTATACTGATAAGAGCACTAAACCTGGAGTTACAGAACCTGCCTTTGAGTTCAGACCTTCTCGCTTATTCTCATGGTCCTGGGCCATTTATCTGGCTTCTTTTAATTTCTGTTTCCTTTTCTGTAAAATGAAGAGGTGAACTTGATGGAATTTAAGGTCCCTTTGAGCTCTATATCTATTATTGAGTGCATTTATAAGCACCTTCTATGTACCAGGCACTGTGCTAGGTTCTGGAGATACAGAGGACAAGTCTGTGATTATATGACGTCTTCAGGCTTTGGGTTTCTTACCTATATCATTAGGAGTGTTAACTTTAGAGCTGGAAAGGACTTTAGAAGTCAACTACTATAATTTTTTTTCCAACAAGTGAGAAAACTAAAGCCTAAGGGATGAAATGACTTGTCCAAGGTCTGGAGGTTAATAAATAGCAGAGCTGGGATGTGAACTCAAGTCTTCTGACTCCAAATATCTGTCTCCATCTTCCCCGGTACTAAGATTGTTGAAACTGGCTCAAAAATGAAATTCAATTCCTGTAAACCCCTGTGAATGGTTACCAAGTTGGTCTGGGTGACCTTTGTCAGTTGGTCAATAAACATTTATTAAGTACATTCTATGTGCCAGGCACTTCTCTGCTAAGGGCTGGGGTTAAAAAAAAATGGCAAAAGAGAGTCCCTGTTCTCAAGGATCTCAGTCTGAAGGAGAGACTACATGGAAACAACTACATACCAACAAGATCTATACAGGATAAATTGAAGAGGATCACTTCCATCCCTAAGTCTATGATCCTATGGTTCTGTCACTTAGGTGTTAGCTATGGTCTTTCTCTTTGTCTGTCTGTCTGTCTCTACTTCTCTCTTCACACTCTTAACATTATCCTAATATACATCCTATACAATTTGTTCCTTTAATTGCATTTACTCCGCTGATTTTGTTTTGTATTTGTATCATAACTTCTCTGGTCACTTAGTAATCTCAATTTTCTATTTTGAAATTGAAACTGAATTTCCTGGTTTGAATTTGTTTTTTGGGCTGCAGCCCAATATAAGTGACTCAGCAGACAAGTTAGACCAGGTTGAGGTAACCGACAGGTCTCAAATCTGTTAGGGAATTGGAAGAGGGGGATGGTGTCTACCCAAAGCAGGTGAAGACTTCCATCTGCAAAATGGGTGTATGGGAACAATTTGTTCCAAAAACCATGAAGGTAGTTGAAGCAGGCACTGTGGAGCTCTTAGAGCCTGGTCAGATAATGAATCTACCAAGGTCATCCACTGCATCCTGTGCCATCACCATTCATCCTGATTTTTTTTCTTGCCTCTGGACTTTCATGACTAAAAAAGACTGTGAGGCTGATGATTTTATGCAATTCCGCCTCACTTAAATGTAATACATAGGCAAATCAAGACATCACTCTGTTTTGTTATTGGTCTTTAAAAAACAAAGAACAAACAATAGATTCCTCACTATCTATCTCAAATCTAACTTTCCTGGCTTATTTCATATTCTCCCTTTCTTGGACAATACTTTTTAAACAAACTGACCTTCCTGCTGTTCCTTGAGCTTGGCATTCCATTTCCCACCCTTACACCAGCTGTCCCCTTTGCCTAGAATGAACTGCCTCTTCTCTCTGCCTTTTCTACTCTCTAGTTTCTTTCAGGTTCATAGAACATCAAAATGTTCTACTTTTTATAGGCAGTGCTTTCCTGATGCCCCTCATTTTAGTTTCATATTTATATTTTTCTGTTTACATATATGCCACTAGTAAAATGTAAATTTCTCAAGGGTAGGAATTGTTTTTCATTTTGTCTTTGCTTCTGTAGCACCTTGTACATGTTAGGTGCTTTAAAAAAATTTGATAGATTGGATTGAATTTACTATAAAAAAAGAGCTCAATTCCAGTCCTGAGCTGCCATTTTGGTACTGCAACTGCAAGGTGATTTTGCCTCAACCATTTGGTCTGAAGATATGTGCTTTGCTTTACATTGTTATGGAAGAAAATAATTCTTGTTTTATTTCCTGGCTAGTTGCTTTAAAAAGTTCCTTCTGTGATCTCCTTCACCCTCCTCTTAAATGAAACCCTCCTCATTCTCCTTGCCCTTCCTCCTCCTCTTTCTTCCCTAATCTTCTGACTTAGAATCCATACTAAATATCTGAAACCATATTTGAATCCAAGACTTCCTGGCTCCAGGCCTGACTCTCTATCCACTGAACAACTCAGCTTCTCTTCTTACTTTCTCCTTAGTTTTCTGAAGTTTGATTTCAGATCTCATCATTCAATTGAAATTGCCCTCTCTAAAGTTAGCAAGGATCTTTTCATTGCCAAATGCTCTCAGTACTCTCATCCCTCTTGATCCTTCTGCATCCTTTGACACTACCAATCATTCTCTTCTCCCTGATACTCTCTTCTCTATAGGTTTTTGGGACACCACCCTTTCCTGACTCTCCTCCTGACTGTCTGACCATTCTTTCTAAGTCTCCTTTGCTAGAACTTCCTCCAGGTCTAGGTTACTAACTGTGGATGTCTCCCAGGGATCTGTCTTGGGTCTTCTCTTCTCCCTCTACACTACTTCACTTGTTGATCCTCAGCTCCCATAGATTCAAGTTTCATGCATATGCAGCTGATTCTTAGATTTATTTATCCAGTTCTTACCTTTCTTCTAGTCTCCAGACTTCTATTTCTAACTGCTTATTGGCTATCTTAAACTGGGTGACCCATATTCAAAAGTTGACTGAACCCAGCTCTAGCACACCATTGCCTACAACTTCATTGGTTCAAAGATCTTATGGGTGAGGAAATTTTCTGTACTAATTCAGTTTACCATCTTTTCTGCAATGTATAGTTTTTGAATTGTCTAGACCCTTTAGCACCACTATGTGGCTTGCCTAAAGTAAAATAGCTGATCAATGATACATGTAAAACCCAGTAGAATTGCTGGTTGGCTACAGGAGGAGGAGGGAGGAAGGGAAGGAAAGAACATGAATCATGTTACCATAGAAAAATAGTCTAAATTAAATAAATGAACAAAAAATTAAAAAATAAAGTAAAATAACCTTTTTGTCAACAATAAAACTCTCAGGTCTTCCTGGCTATAATCCAACATTGCTCCACACTAGATATATAAGAGGAAAATAATGTTTGTACTTTCTATCTGGCCAGTTGTTAAAGGAAGGAAAAAAAATTGTAAGCCTTAAAGAACTCTATGAATGCATCATTATTGTCATTTTTATAACTAGTAAAAGTGGGGGAACTGATAGTCAAGTCATCCACTGCCTCTGTGTAATTATAGGTGAACTGTGGCTTTAGGTTCAATGTCTCCACCTGCAGGGCTTAATACTAACCAGCTCTCGGTGTGTAGGTTGTCCAATTACCAACGATTCTTACCATCCTTAATCATAGGGTACAAGGAGCTTCTGGTAACTAAAATTACTTCTCAGTTTGTCTACAAAGATGGTCTGGTGCTCCAGAAACTGATATAGCGTGTCAGAGAATAATGGATTCCCAGAGGAATGGAATAACCTCAATTTTAGATCCTTTGTTACTGCCTCAAAATGGGTATATTTGATGAATGAAAAACTCTACAAGTTTTTCAGCAATCTAATTAGACAGAATGCAATCAGAATGGATCTTCTATTACAATTGTTGTCCTTGGCTGAGTTGGCTATTTGGGAACTGTGGCAATTCCATGGTTATTGCCTTGATAACCTTGACACCCTTTATTTAAGATTTCAGCCTTCTGAGGGAGTGTGACAGAGCTCCTAGATTACTGCAGAGCACCAAGATACAAGAAGTCATTCATAAATAAATCAAAATAAAATCCATCCAAAATGATTAGAAGGAAGATGTGCTTTTAGGTACCAAATCAAGCAAATTACTACACTTAAGCAAGACATTTGGCCTTAATTTTTCTAGCAAAGGAGGCTAAAAAAGGAACTTACACTTACGGATATTTTCTACTTCAGCACATAGTATAGTACTCAGGTATAACAGGCACTCAATAAATGTTTATTGATTAAATGATAATAATCTCAGTTTATTATAGCACTTTACACATAGTATTGAATTTAATCCCTACAATATACTTAGAAGGTAGTTTAAATATTATTTCTATTTTACAGGTGATAAAACTGAGGCATGGAAAAAGGAATGCCTTGAATGCTGCCACTAAAGTATTTGAAAGGAACTATGAAGAACAAAAGAACCTTAGTCTACTAGGGATCATTCCATTTCTCAACAGTTTCAATGAGCTTTCCATCTTTAAGCCATCTGCTGTGAAAAGCAAGGGAAGGAGAAGAGATGGGAAGATAATGAGATGAGTATTTATCAAGTTCAACTATATGCCAGGCACTATGCTTAGTATGTTTCAAATATTATAGTATAGGGCCATTTTTTTGGTTTTGTTTTTACAAATAGTATAGATTAGCATTCATTTGATTCCTAGGACAATTGTGAGAATACCATAAAAACACTGAAGTGAATATGGATACCCATGAGGTCTGCTTTAAAAAATATTCATGAGGACAAAGTATTTATAGGAGTCCAGGGTCTGTGGATCCTTACTGAAGATTCACAATTTGATGCATTTAAATCTGTTTAATGTGCATGATGAGAGTTGGTATGGATTATTAGAAAGAACCTTAGGCTTAAAATCTAAAAATATTTAAATTTAAATATTTATTTAATTTATTATTAAAATTAAAATTTAATAAGATTAAAAAAAAAGATTGGCTCTAAAAGGAACTGTGTCACTTTGGGCTAACCACTTAGCAGAGGTTCCTCATAGCTAAAATGGGAATAAATAATATTAATTCTGTTTCCCTCACAAGATCCTTTAGAGGAAAACATTTTGTAAAGTAATATATATATATATTTAAATTTTATTTAGTCAGTTTAGAACATTATTCCTTGGTTACAAGAGTCATATTCTTTCCCTTCTCTCCCCGCACCCCTACCTGTAGCTGACACACAATTCCACTGGGTTTTACATGTGTCTTTGATCAAATCTTATTTTCATGTTGTTGATGTTTGCACTATGATGTTCATTTAGAGTCTACATCCCCAACCATATCCCTCTCGACCCATGTAATCAAGCAGTTGTTTTTCTTCTGTGTTTCTGCTCCCACAGTTTTTCCTCTGGATGTGGATAGTGTTCTTTCTCATAGATTCCTCCAAGTTGTTCAGGATCACTGCATTGCTATTAATAGAGAAGTCTATTACATTTGATTGTACCACAATGTATCAGTCTCTGTGTACAATGTTCTCTGGTTCTGCTCCTTTCACTCTGCATCAATTCCTGGAGGTCGTTCCAGTTCACATGGAATTCCTCTAGTTCATTATTCCTTGGAGCACAATAGTATTCCATCACCAACAGATACAACATTTTGTCCAGCCATTCTCCAATTGAAGGATATCCCCTCATTTTCTGATTTTTTTCCACCACAAAGAGCACAGCTATGAATATTCTTGTGTAAAGTAATATATAAATATAAATTCATCATAGTAGTTCTTCTAAGATATTCTATTGAATGGACTTCATCCCTAAAATACCATGAAATGTAAAGCAAGATCTATCTGTAAAATTATAACATCTACCTACCTACCTACCTACCTACCTACCTACCTATCTATCTATCTATCTATCTATCTATCTATCTATCTACCTATCTATCTATCTATCTATCATGAACATATATTATGGATATGGGTAAAAACACACATATACGCATATAATCTTTCCCTCTCTTCTTCATCCTTCCTTCTGCCCTTCCTTTCTTTCTTCCCTTTTTTTTTAGTTTGAGAGATGATCCAAAGCTCTGATTCCCTCAGTGTAAGGAACTTCTAGTAGGGGAAAAAAAGAAAGAAGGAGGGAAGGAGGGAAGGAAGGAAAGGAAGAAAAAAGGAAGGAGGGAATGAAGGAAAAGAGGGAGGAAGGAAGGAAGGGAAAAAGGAAAGAAGAAAGGAAGTTTTCGACAAACTTACCCACTCTATTTGCTAGGCTGGATATATTCAATGTTCTAAGAGATACCTGTCATTTTTTTGTCCTGTAAGTAAAGCAGGATAAAAAAAAGTAAAAATGTATGTATAGAATATAAATATAAATAAACAGAATAAAAGGTCATTGGAAAAAATACTTTATTTTACTTCTTTGTTGTTTTTGAAATTCAAGATGGAATATACCATGTTTAATGCTAGGGACAGGGTAGCTGGGTGGCTCAATGGATTGAGAGCCAGGCCTAGACACAGGAGTTTGTGGTTTCAAATCTGTCTTCAGACACTTCCTACCTGTGTAGACCTGAGCAAGTAATTTGACCCCAATTACCTACCCCTTTCCCATTTTCTGCTTTGGGACTGATACTTAGGATAAGACAGTAGGTAAGGATTTAAAAAAAAAAACCTAGGAAGTACATCATGTAAGATTTTGCCCCATGTTTTGGTTGATTGTTTTATAACATGCTCAATTATTATCAGTTATACATTTACAATAAAATTCAATTAATGTACAATGTAAATTAGATATTTGTGCATTTTGGATCCAGATAAGAAAGCTATTAAATGGACCTATATGACCATTAAATAATGCTGCTTCCTAAGGCAGAAGTTAAATTTAGAGGTCTATTGCATTTTTTCCACTCTTATCACATCTTTTTTTAGCACTAAGGTTTTATCCCGACAATATAAACATCTGGCCAGTCTAGAAAATTCAACCATTTTGCAATTCAATCACATGTTTTGGCATGACACAGACATGGTCTGTTCTCATTTTATATATTCACCTATCCTATAAACACAGATTAGTCACAAAGGAAATTTAAGAAGAGAGTATAAATTCTTTCAGGGCAAATTGATCATTGCTACTAGATTCCAATCTTCCTTTCCTTTCCTTTCCTTTCCTTTCCTTTCCTTTCCTTTCCTTTCCTTTCCTTTCCTTTCCTTTCCTTTCCTTTCCTTTCCTTTCCTTTCCTTTCCTTTCCTTTCCTTTCCTTTCCTTTCCTTTCCTTTCCTTTCCTTTCCTTTCCTTTCCTTTCCTTTCCTTTCCTTTCCTTTCCTTTCCTTTCCTTTCCTTTCCTTTCCTTTCCTTTCCTTTCCTTTCCTTTCCTTTCCTTTCCTTTCCTTTCCTTTCCTTTCCTTTCCTTTCCTATTTTTTTCTTTCCTTTCCTTTTCTCCAACATGAAATATCAGAATGGAACTCATTTTTAATTAAACCAATTAATTAAATTGTTAATTAATTAAAGACTTAAACAAATTAATTAAACTAGCCCCAGTTTTATGGGGCTAAATCCCCAGTAATTCGATCTTTGTCATTATTTACCCTGAATCAACTACATACAACAGTGGATAGAATCCAGCCTTGGAGTCTGGATAACCAAGGTTTGAATTCTGTCTCAGACCTTACTTAGCAGTATCTTTTTGGGAAAATTTCTTGACCTCTCAGCCTCAGTTTCCTTATCTGTAAGGTAAGTTGTGACAACTGGTAGTTGAGAGGATCAAATGTGAGAATAACATATGTAAAATGTTTTACAAACATTAAAGCATACACACATGTCTATGCATGAATATATGTCTATATGTATAATATGTAAATATTATATATGGCATATATATGTAACCAAGGTCTCAAAATCCATTTATGTAAGAATTTCCTCATTGGTGGACATTGATTGTTCAGTGCTTTGCACCCGTATGAAGGCTAGAGTTGTCCAGATCTTGAGAGAGATTTTGATTTTTCCTCTTCCAGTTTCCAGATAAAAGATAAGGATTTCCAGATTTTCTTCAAGGAGTGTTCACTTAAGAGAAAAAAAGACTCTAGGAAGGAGCTGGCATGTAGAAAAGTCTGTTTTTCAAACACGTTCCTATCCCCAGCACACTACACTAGAGGCTTGGGGATTTTCTCCTTGGGGTGAAATATGGGACTTTCTTGATTGAGCTGAGGTCTTTCACTCCTGCACTGGGAATTGATTCACTCTGAAGTCAATCTTCTGCTTCACTTCATTATAGGAATCAAAATCTCCCCTGGAGAAGAGTGGAGAGGTACTAGAGACAGCTCTTCGTGCACATCTAGACACATTTAACTCATGAGAACCCATGTCCTCCATTAGTGACATATACACACACTCACATACACATACACACAAACACCCCCAAATATATGTGGTTTTGCATGTATATATACATGTACATAATATAATGTAAATACATAAATATCTAGTAAACATATATCCTAGTTATATAAATGTATTTTTGTACCCACTAGATAAAATTATAAAGTAGTAGGAAAAAACCTTATTATGACCAATTATAACACTTTATTGAAATATAAATGCTGTGCCAATGCTTTAGACAATGGTGTCAAACTCAAATAGAAATGGGGCCACTAAACCAGACAAGGATCTTGGTTTGTCACATATTGACTTAGAAAATTGAATAGGAACATCATCTATACTCTATGATATTTTTTATTCATTTTGTTACATATTTTCCAATTACATTTTAATCTGGTCTTTCTGTCAGCAACAATGAAATCTTCTTGCCCCAGGTTTGACTGCCTCTGCTTTGAAACACTAACCAGTAGAAACCAAATATTTATTTATATGTGTGCTCACAAGATAATAAATGACCAAAGCAGAGTATAAATGCAAAGAGCAAGAAATTATTCCTCTCTTAAGATATAGTCATTAAACATTTATTCCTTTTTACTGTCTTTCTGCTTTTTATAATTTGCTACTCTATGATCTCTGACATAAACTTCTCTGAACAAAAAAAAGTAACTATAATAAAATAGTTTTTTGGGTAGTTACTGTTCCATTCTTGGCAACATAGTGATCTGTTCTTTGGGTTTTGAATTTCTCTCTCTCTCTCTCTTTTAAACCCTTACCTTCCATCTTAGAATTAATTGAGTGGCCAGGACCTCCTTTCTCTATGCTTAGCTCTCAATCCCCTGAGCCACCTAGCTGCCCCGTTTGAATTTATCTCTTAGAAGAAGATACCACTGATTTTCTCCTGATCTCAAAAAGCTTTGTTGTTTCTTCTGCCTAAGTCACATTAAATCTATTCTATCTGGCTAGTATTTCTGTTACTAAACACAATTTAAAAAAAAAATCTTAGAGAAATTTGATAGATTACTAGAAATCAAACCAATGGTTTTTTAACAGTTAAGTATCGGGGATACCTAAAAATCCAAAGTAAATTAATAGTTATTTAAATTACAAAGAGACATTTTAAGAAGTAATGAAATTCTTAGTTAATAGCAACATAGATCTAAATTTGTATCTAATTTTTTTACTTTTATACAGAAACTTATGTTAAGGTTGCTTTATATACAGTTTAATATTGATCATTTTTAGGGGATTTGTGAATTATTGTGAAGACAACCACTTTTTGTCTGACAGTGATTAACATTAGACTGGTTGATAATAATCAACAACCACCATGTTAGATAAATTCAGTCTCTCCTTGTGAAATAACTTTCCTTCTGTATTTGTGAGGCAATGTTTTTGCTATTGCACCAATTGTCTGGAGGATCTGTTAACCTGGTGATTAACTTCCCACAGAATGCTGGGACATTACAGAAGAGTGAAATGAAGTGGGACCATCCCATTTGGCTCTGGTGCTCTGACTAGGTACAAATAATTTTTTTGATTGAATCAACCCCACCCTTACTGAGGCATTGATCATTGTTAAGATTTGGGTACATTCAGTTTGGCAGTTGCCTTTTATGTCAAGAAATCTTATTAGTGGAGTAGTTAACTTGGCTACTTTAATGACCTGGCTTAGCTACCTACCACCATCTTGCTGCCCCTGGTGTCCTTGGAAGATATGTCAAAACTATTTTTTACTGACATTATTATTCACACAAAACTGATCTCATGTAATAGAAGCATATCAGTATATAATATAATTTTATTTCTTTCAAAATGTTTTATTAAAGATAATACTAAGCATTGATATATCTAACTAAATTTGACTAGTAGCTATTTATATTCAATTAACCTCAATGAATAAAAAATTTTAGTTATCTCTTAAGTCTTCATCAGGATAATTTGGTTTATTCATAAGGATTATTCATTTTCTTTCACTTTTCTTCTATATGAATACAGTATGTTTCATTCATGTTCCCCTTTTTTTTTTAATTAGAATTATTCTAATCTGGTTCTCCTAGATTTTTAAAATGAACACTTGACAGTCTCAATTGCATTATATAGTATTGCATTATATTACTTTACATGTTGTACTACAATTACAAAACCCTTCTGCTCTTATTGAATATTTAGGTCATTTGCATCTTTAAAAATGATAGATAATGCTGCCATGAAAATCTTTGTAAAGGTGTCTCTTATGCTTTGTTTTGAGTTAATGATCCAGTCAATAAACATTTATTTAACACCTACAATGTGCCTGGTACTAAGCCAAGTGCTGGATATTTAAATACAAAAAAAGACAGTCCTTGCCTTCAAGCATCTTACATTTTAGTGGGAGAAGACAATATATAAAAGGAAGCTTTTCTGAAAAGGAGAAGGGGGAAAAAACCTACTTAGGAGCTTGGTAGAAAAGCCCGATTAGTCCCAGAAGTGTTGCCATGTGAGAAATGAGATGTCAGAGCATCTCCTGATCTGACAGAGATTTTGAAGTTCATGACTCTAGCTTCAAATTAGCAGAGCAGAGGGTGCTAATGAGGCGGAGGAGTCACAGAGCACATGTGGTTTTGCAGGATGATGAAATTATCCCAATAATGAGCTTCTTTTCACTTTTAAGTTATAGTCCCCAAAATTCAATCACTGATCAAAAGGTGGTATTATTTTTGAAGCTTTTATTGAGTATTATCCCATCACTCCTTAAAAAGATTTAGCAATTATACTGACAGTGGCTTAATGTGCCTGTTTCTTCACAACCTCACCAATATTGTTTCATCATTTTCAATTATTTCTTCCCATTTGATTAATGTGATGCCTCAATGTTTTTAAAATGTGCACTTCTTTGTTCTAAGGTTGAAATGTTTTAATGTGTATTTTCTATTATGGAAATCATTTATTTGCCATGGTTTCAGTTAACATCTCTATGCAGATTCTCAGATTTACTGGTCTAGCCCTAACCTTTTGCTTGACCTCCAGTCTTGAATGTCCAGCTGTGTTTTAGATATCTCAGACCGGATGTCCTGTAGACTTTTAAAAATCAGCATGTCCAAAACTGAATCCATTATCCTCTCTTCCCCACTCCCCAACCCTCCTTTCTTCCTAACTTCCCTATTATTGTTGAAAGTACCATTCTCCTTGTCTCTTAGGTTTATAACTGGGTGTCGTCCTCAACTCCTCACTCTTTTCCCCTTACCTCCCCCAATTCCCAAATCCAATCAGTGGGCAAATCTTGTTTCTTCCTTCCCAAGATCTTTCCTACCTCTCCTCTGACACTGATTTTGACCTGGTTCAGGTTCTCATCATTCCATAACTGGATTATTATGGTAGCCTCCTAGTTGGTCTCCCTACTTCAAGTCTCTTTCCATTCCAATTCATATTCCATTTAGTTGTCAAATTTATCTTTCTAAAGCACAATTCTATGTCACCCCCACTCTCATTCAGTATACTCTAGTGGCTCCCTAGCACCTCCAGTATGAAATAAGAAATCTTCTGCTTGGCTTTCAAAGTCTTTTTTAACCTGACCCTTTCTTACCTTACCATTCTTTTTACACTTTACTCTCTGCCACATACTATGTGATCTAATAACACTGTACTCTTTTCTATTCCTCTCTCAAGAAATTCCATCCTATTCATTTTCCCTGACTGCTCTTATGCCTAGAATGCTCTTTCTTCTTATTTCCAATTCCTACCTTCTCTGGTTTCCTTCCAGTCTCAGCTAAAAATCTCACCTTCTGGAAGCAAAAAAATTGGAAAAAAAATTTTACAACAAAAACTTCCAACAAAGATCTAATTACTCAAATATATATGGAGCCCAATCAGTTGTACAAAAAACCAAACCATTCTCCCATTGATAAATGGGCAAGGGACATGAATAGGCAATTTTCAGATAAAGAAATCAAAACTATCAATAAGCACATGAAAAAGTGCTCTAAATGTCTTATAATCAGATAAATGCAAATCAAAACAACTCTGATTTACCACCTCACATCTAGCAGATTGGCTAACATGACAGCAACAGAAAGTAATGAATGCTGGAGGGGATGTGGCAAAGTAGGGACATTAATTCATTGCTGGTAGAGTTGTGAATTGGTCTAACCATTCTGGAGGGCAATTTGGAACTATGCCCAAAGTGTGCTAAAAGACTATCTGTCCTTTGATCCATCCTGCTGGGTTTATACTCCAAAGTGATCATAAGGAAAACAAAAACAAACAAACAAAAAAAACTTGTACTGTGATAGTGGGTCTGCCTGCTGGAAAGTGACTGGCTGAAGAGTTGATGGATCTGATCACCTCGATGGGGGAGGAGTCCCAGGAGGTCTGGAATGTTGAGAAGCCAGAAGATTCTAATTGGGTATTTCAGTTGAGATCTCTCAACCTTGAGAAACCTAGGAGGAGGTCTGGTTAAACCTTTCTCCTGGGATATACTCATCTCCTTCCTCTCCTGGTGACTGGACATTCTCCCCACCCCCACCCCCACCCCCTGCCCCGCCAATTCCCAATTGAAGGGACATATGAAGAAGACATTTGAACCTTTGTCAAAACTTTGCCTCACAACTCCTGGTGCCTTGGGTCTGAACTGTGGCCAAGGGACCAAAGATCAGGGTTAATCAACCTGACTATTTCTCAGGGGGCTCAGGCTGCCAAGGCCTGAGTTCCCCCAAAACTCGAGGAGGGAGGGAAAAGGGGGTAGTTAGAGAAGGGACACCTTCCCCATTTCCTCATCCATTCTTTCCCTGCCAGTCATTTTCTTTGTGTTTCCCTACTTGACTTAATTTATATTAAAGTGGTTATCCTTTCCCAAATTGACTCAAGTGTGAGCAGGACAGCTTGAAGAGGGAGAGACATCTTCCTGAGAAGAAACCTTTTAGACTCTAGTAGTAGAGGGGGACAAGAGCCAATCTGTAAGAGGAGCCATACCTGTGGAGGGAAGGCTGTAGGGGGAAATTAATCAAAACTCCCTCTTCTCTCTCTGAGCCAACCTTAAACCATCAGCTGTCTCTCCTGGATCCTGTTTTCTCTTTATCATTAACCAATAATTATAGTACCAAAGTATTCATAGCTATACTCTTTGTGGTGGCAAACAATTGAAAAATGAGGGAATGCCCTTCAATTGGGGAATGGCTGGACAAACTATGGTATCTGTTGGTGATATGCTCAAAGAAATAATGAACTGAAGGAATTACATGTGCGAATTTTAGATTTACTCCACCCTACTTAGTCTTTAGAATTTTAGCAACCAGGAATGTATACACCCCCAATTAAAGATTTAGTGTGGGGGAGGAAGGTCTATGACCCTAGTGGGCTAGCAAGTAACAAATCAGAAAAAACTCACTGACCCCCAGGGCTGTCCAAAGCCAAGTTTAAGCCACCATTGGTACATGTAAGACACAGGAAGTGACATAAACAACTGCCTTTATATTTCTCATCACTTCCTATGAGAGGGAACTCATCCAGTGGAACATGACTTGGAGGAGCTGAAGCTTGAGACCTCAGACTGCTTCCTTGAGACGATCATGTGGTGAGTGTTAAGGCTGACTCCCCTTTTCATTGTCCTTTCTGGAGGCACCAGCCTCTGAGGAGGCCTCTCATCTTGGAGGGGGCCTTGTGGCTAGAAGCCTAGCTAGATTTAATCTTCTGGGAAGGCCCTTTGGCTGAGGCCTCTGAACTCCACCTGGCTTAGACCAGGCCAGAGCAGATCTTCTTCCCTTTTCCCTCTCTCTCCCTTATTTTAATTTCTTTCTTCTATTGTAAATAAACCACCATAACATTCCATTATGACTTGAGTATTTCATTGGGATTTAGAATATAAATCCCTGGCAACCAACTATATATATATATATATTCAGTCTCAACCATAAATTTTACTCTTGACATATGTGAACTGGAATGACCTCTAGGAATTGATGCAGAGTGAAAGGAGCAGAACCAAGAGAACATTATACACAGAGACTGATACACTGTGGTACATTTGAATGTAATGAACTTCTCTACTAACAACAATGCAATGATCCAGGACAATTCAGAGGGACTTATGAGAAAGAACACTATCCACATCCAGAGAAAGAACTGTGGGAGTAGAAACACTGAAGAAAAGCAATTGCTTGATCACATGAGTTGATGGGAATATAATTGGAGATGTAGACTCTAAATGATCACCCTCGTGCACTTTTCAATATTATGGAAATAGGTCTTGATCAATGATACATGTAAAATCCAGTGGAATTGCTTATTGGCTATGGGGGCGGGGAGGAGGGGAGGGAAAGAACATGAATCATGTAACCATGGAAAAATATTCTAAATTAATTAATTAAAGTTTTTCAATTAAAAAAATGAAAAATAAAAATCTCACCTCTGTAAGAAGCTTTTTCCAATCCTCATGAATTTTAATGCTTTCTTTCTGAGATTACCCCCAGTTTATTTTATCTATATCCTGTTCATACATAGCTGTTTTTAAGTTGTCTCCTGGCACATAGTAGGTCTTAATAAATTCTAGTTGACTGACTCAGTGTTCATTGTCATTGAGAATCATCTTAAAAGATCCATATATATCAAGTTTTTATGGACTTAATTTGCTGTAGATATTTTTCACATTTTCATTACAGTACATTTGATCCGAATCTATGGTTTTATTGGTAAAAGGAACTACTCCCATTGCATAATCAGTCAATCAGTCATCAAATATTAAGTACTCATTATGTGCCAGGAACTGTGCTAAGCTCTGGAGATACAAAAGAAAGGCAAACACAGTCTCTGCCTCAAGGAGTTCACATTACAACAGGTGATACAACATGCAAGCAATATATACCAAATATTTTAAGGGTATAGTTGAAGAATGAAACCATTAGCTTTTAGGAGGACTGGGAAAGACCTTTTGCAGATGGTAGGATTTTAAGTGAGAGTTAAAGGAAGCCAGCAACCAAGATGGTAGAGAGAAGAAAGAGCGTTGTATACATAGACAGCCAGTGTAATTTTTCAAAGTAAGAAGATGGAATGTCTTGGGAGAGAAATGGCAAGAAAATTAGTGTCACTGGATCACAAAGTATACAGAGAAGAATAAAGTATATGGGGGCAGCTGGGTAGCTCAGTGGATTGAGAGCCAGACCTAGAGATGGGAGGTCCTAGGTTCAAATCTGGCCTCAGACACTTCCCAGCTGTGTGACCCTGGGCAAGTCACTTGACCCCCATTGCCTAGCCCTTACCACTCTTCTGCCTTGGAGCCAATACACAGTATTGACTCCAAGACAGAAGGTAAGGGCTTTAAAAAAAAAGTATAAAGAGCCTGGGAGGGTAGGAAGGGGGAAGGTTGTGAAGGCCTCTAAAAGCTAAACTAGAGCACATCAATGTCTTTTGCAATATAAAGCTTAGAGAGTTGCCTGGGACATTGAGAGAACTTCAGGGATTTGTCTATATCATCAGGATGATCAATTGTTATACCATCTGGATGCAACCTTAGTGGAAGAAGATGTGACATCAAGAGGAAAATGTCATGAAATTTCCCAATTCAACTTCCACTTTAGAAGACTGTTATTTGATAATCCCATGAAGCTGTTGCTAAGGAGGCTAACATGAGAGGTGGGGTGGAGGGTATATGGCAAGGTGGAAGAGAAAATCAGTTTTGCTATCAGGTAGCTTCCCACCCCCACCCCCTTTTTAATACCTTTACCTTCAATGATCAACTGAGAAAGACTTAGCTACTCTCTTCAATACAACAATCCAGGACAACAAAGAATGCTACCCACCTCCAGAGAAAGAACTGTTGGAGTAGCAATGCAGATGAACATATGATTTTTTACTTTAATTTATCTGTGTTTGTATTTGGGGGTTTTTACTTTATGAGTATTCTCTTACAACAATGAACAATATGGAGACAGGTTTTGCATGATGATACATGTATAACCTAGATCAAATTGCTTACCATCTCTGGGGGGAGGGGAGGGAAGGCAGGAGACAATTTTCATCTTACAACTTCAGAAAACCTTATAAGGAAAATTGTGTTTATAAGTCATTGGTAAAATAAGATATCTAAAAAACAAAAACAAAACAAAACAAAAAACTCCTACAATCTTCTTATTAATTCTAAGATAGAAGAGAGGCAATGAAGGGCAACTCTCACAAGGAGCATAGAAGTTGGGTTGAGTCTAGATCTGTAGTTTTAGTGTTCTACCCTTTCCCCTCCAAAGCCCAAGGGTTTTGCGCTTACTGGCCCTAGGGAGGTCCCTAGGTGGGTGTTTCTCATCTCCTATCCATCTAGGACTTTCTCAAACAATCTACCTCCATTTGGAGGTAGGAATATCTTTCACTAGAGTGGTCATTCTCAAGGTCACACAGTGAGTAAATGGCAGAACTGGGTCCTTTGACTCCAAACAGAGCATTCTTTAAAATATATTATTCTCTCTCCCTTCTTGTTTCTATGCTGTTCAGTGAGATCAAAGCCTTCTGAATTTGGCACACTATGCAAAGTCCCAATAACCCTGCCCTAGAACTGGCTCTGAAGTTATATAACCAGGTACAAAGCATCTCGTACCTATACCCTCAGAGGACGCCTTTAAGTAGTACAGTCATAGCCATTCAGAGAAGGTGAATGACTTTCCCAAAGTCACTTGGCTAGCAAATGCAGGATATAAACCCAGATCATTTGACTCTAATCCCAGTATTCTTTCCATTGACTAGTACTAGTAACTTGGGGGAATATTCCCACTGGCTCTTTCCCTTCCTCTTATGCTAATGAGAATTTTCCCTCAGCAACTTTATGCCAATTCTCTGCCTCTGTTAAATCAACATTCTTTTTTGCTCTCCCAAAATATTTTTTACTGGTCTTCCTCCCCTTCCAGCTGAATGTACCAATTTCAGTCTAAAACAATTAGCAGCAATGATATAGATAGAACTAACATTTATATAGTACTTTAAAGTTTCTGTGCCACTTTTTATCCTATCTCATTAGATCTTCACAATAACCCTATGAAGTTGGTGCTACTATTCTCTATTGACAGCTAGGTGGATCAGTGGTTGGAGCACTGGACCTGAGTCAAGAGAGACCAGAGTTCCAACCCAGCTTCAGACACTTAATAGTTATGGTACTTGGACAGGTACCGGAACCTCTCTCTGCCTAGATTTGCTCATTTGTAAAGTGACAATAATAATAGCATTAATTTTCTAGGCATTGTGAAGACCTCAAAGCCATATATAAATGTCAGCATTATTATTAATGATGAGGAAACTGAGATGGAAAGAGATCAAGGGATTTGCCCAAAGTTGTACATGTGGCTAAGACTTCCTGATTTCAAAATCTGTCCTCAGATACTAGCTGTGTGACCCTTTGTAAGTCATTCAATCTTGCTTGCCTCAGTTTCTTCACCTATAAAGTGAGCTATAAAAGGAAATGGCAAACCACTTCAGTATTTTTGCCAAGAAAACCCCAAATGGGATCACAAAGAGCCCAATATACTGAACAGCAGCAATAACATTCAAAGTCACATGGCTAATAAGCATCTGAGTCAGGATTAAAACTCAAGACTTCTTGAGTTCAAATCCAAGCCCATCCATTGCTCATCCATTGCTGCCTCAAGTATTACTTTACTAACTAGTTAATGGAAAAGATGCTAGACCTCCAGTCAGGAGAGCTCTAGGTTTGAATCTCACCTTTGACACTTATTAGTAATATTGCTATTACAGAAGGAAATGGTACATCACTCTGGTGTCTTTACCAAAAAGACTCCACAATCACTGGCATGATGTGGTCCATGGGATCCAAAGAACTGGGCACAAAAAACCCACTAAATAATAACAACAATGGCAATCTTACTATAGACAAGTAGCTTTACTTCCTCAAATCTCAGTTACTCATTCAAAAGGTGAAGATATAAATGCCTCTGGTACCTACACTATAGAAGAATTATCTATGAGGATCCAAGGAGGAAATGAACATCCAATGCTAATTAAAATGGAAGCTCTTTTTTCTCCCATTGTTTACTATGAATCACTTGGCCTCGGTGATAATAGGAAGTGGGAGGGTTAAAAAGAATCTTTAAGTCAACTCAAATAGGTCAATTTAATATTTCTGGCCATGCTTCATTGAAAGTATATTTCTGTTTCCTTTTCTCGACTTCTGAAAGTAGATAAACCAGAAAACAGCCTGTCTCCTTTCAAGGAGCTAATGTTTAAAGAATTAAAAAAAAAAAACCTTGAGGAAACAAAATACTCTGGGAATCATAACAACATTGATGTTAATAAAGAATGTTTATGTTCATCCTTTAGTCTCCCCCACCCCCACCCTCATCCTGTGTAAGGATTTCCTTCATCCTGGATGTCCCTCCCCAACTTCCCCCCCATTCTCTGATTTTCTTCTTCCTTTGTAGTACTATTTCCACTCCCCCCCGCCCCATTATAATTTCCAAGGATAGTTGTATTGTACAATACATGGAAAGGCAGTATCTATCCTCAATACCCGCTGTTCATCATGTATGAATGAACTGAAGATTTGATTTGGGGCATATCATCCCAATCACACATTAAAGGGGCAGAAGTTTCCCTGTGCTGAAAGCTGCCTCGCTCACAATGTGTTTTGAGGAAAGCCCAGCTGGAACCTAGAGATTGCATCATCTGGCTTTTCCTCTTCTGAACAAAGGAAATTGTTTCATAAAGTGTTTGCAGATGCTCTGATTTCAAATGACTTAATGCACTGGTCTGAGTGGAGAGTTTCACTGTACACCTCTGTCTTTCCCCCTGGGATGGAATGAGGCAGTTATCCACTGTTGCCTCCAAATAGATCAGGGGGGAAATACTCATCCACTTAAAGCTGGCTGTGATTCAAGACAGTGTCAAGGGCTGAATTTCTGGGCTGGTCTTAGACCATCCCAGAACAGAAACCCCACGAAGATGTCATGGCTGAAGATCTAGATGAGAGAAAGCCTTCCCAAAGGAAGAGACTCACTCAAGTGCAGGGCTCCCCCATGGCCCGGAATCTCATTGTCTGAGTACTGCAACGGAAAGCCTGAGGAAAGGGGTATTTGCCAAGAGAGCAGTTGCCAAGGTGAGCCTTTCAAAGGGAAGCCACTGTCATCATCCTCTCAAGCTGCCAGGTGAGCGCTTCCTGCAAAAGCCCTCTCTCATTCATTCCAACACAGGACTCTGGTCCCCTACGAAGACTGTCCAGAACTTGGACCGAGGATCAGAGATGATTTCATTACTGGTAATTTTAGCCCAATGACTTCATTGCTCACGACATAATCCTCTAATGTGAGGGAATGAACCAGCATCCTTCCCCAGCCAAGTGGGGAGATATGTGTGCCCTTATCCCCCTCAGCTGGTGTGTAATGAAGTAACACCGGAAGAGGCAGAGCCATTGGTATGTTTAGTCAAGGTTATAGAGGGAGAGAATCCACAAAATAAAGAAACCCGATATATGCCTCCTGTAAGCTTTTCTCGTAGAATTTCTGGGAACACAGATCCCCCTTTTGGCTTTTATTTAAAGTTGCCTTGGCTTGCTACTTTTCTTGACTATTTGGGACTCTTGGTTGTGAATTTCTCCCATTAAAAAAAAGAAGTTGTATTGATGAAAACCATCAATATTTCAATCATTGTTTGCTCAAATTAAGCGTGTGTTTGCCTTAACTCCAGCTTAACAACTCCTAGCCTGGCTAATGGTAGATGGCTTAGACACATTTTCTGTGTGACTGCAGCTGTGCTTGTAGTGATTTGAAACTGAGGATATTGTACAGAATACACATAGGGCATGCCATCCTCTGCCCTTATGGAAAAGTTTGAATGCCCATTAGGCATGACATTCTATCATGCATGTTCCACATCTCCATATTAGTTCATTTGGAACAAAGAACTTTTCAAAGGACTTTCGCATATTACAAGTGAATTTGACTTAGGGTTGTTCTTTTTTTTTTTTACATTGGAGGATTTAAAATTGGAGGGGGGCAATTTAAGAGTTTTCCCATTAAAATATCAAAGGCACTTGGACAAGGCAATGGTTTCCTTTGAAGGGAAAGCAGATACTATATACCATAATAGAGCCTCCAAATGAGGGCAAAGCAAATGGGCCTTTGCCCCAGATGGGAAATTAAGAGAGCACAAAAAGCACCCTCGGGGCCAAGTTTTCCTATTTTACAGGAGCCTATATATGTAGTGGTGACCATAATCCTTCCGGAGGGGGGTACCCCATACTTTTTCCTTACACAGATTACAAATATTGTGGTAAAAAAACCTCCTACTCCATCCTCTAGTTAAATTCCTAAATATCCTTCCCTCTTTTTACAGTGAAGTTCCTGGGGGAAAACACACACAAATAACTTCAAGTTCATCTCTCCTTTATTACTTTCCATTCTCTTCCTCTTTTTATTTTAAACCTTTACCTTTTGTATTAGAATTAATGCAGCGTGTTGGTTCTGAGACAGAAGAGAGATAAGGGCTAGGCAATAGGGGTTAAAAGATTTACTCAAGGTCACATAGCTGGGAAATGTTTAAAGCCACATTTGAACACAGGCCTGACTCTCAATCCAATGAGTCACCTATCTGCCCCTTTCCATTCACTTTTTTTAAAACTCTTACCTTCTACCTTAGAATCAATACTATGTATCAGTTCTAAGACAGAAGAGTGGTAAGAGGTAGGCAATGGGGGTCAAGTGACTTGCCCAGGGTCACACAGCTAGAAAGTGTCTGAGGCCACATTTGAACCAAGGACCTCCCTGTCTCTAGGCCTAGTTCTCTATTCAACTGAGCCCCCATCTCCACATTCACTTTTAAATCCCTTGCAATATGATTTCCATTCCTACCACTTAACAGAAATTGTTTTCTTTAAGGTCAACAGTGAAAATGGTCTCAGATGCCCTCTGGTTCTAGATATATGACTGATTTCATGATCTGTTTATTGCCTAATCCCAAAGATTTTTTCAGCCTTCATTCATTTTTTTCCATTTGCATATCTTTTTCTTTTCTTTTCTCTTCCCAATTAAATGTAATAACAAATTTCCACATAAGTGTTACAAAGTTCCAAAGGATCCAAATTGTCTCCCTCCCTCCTCAATCTTTATTCATTTTGATCTTTGTAGTATTTGACATTGCTGACCACCACCCATCCCCTCATTCTGTTTACTTTATTCTCCTCAGTTTGCATGATACAGCTCTGTTGTAGTCATCTTTTTTTACTGCTTTCTCAGTCTTTTTGCCTAGATTATCAAGCATATTTATGTGTAAATGTGCCGTAGTGCTCTGTCCTGGACTCTCTTTTCTCTGTCTCCAGGTTCTTTCAGTGATCTCATCATTTCCCATGAGTTCAACTATCATTTGTGCAATTAACTCTAACCCTCATCTCTCTCTTGACCTCAACACCTGAATCTTCGACTATTTTTTTATACCTTTCTTGATACTTTCTTGATACCTTCAACTGGGATCCACTAGGCATTTCAAATACAAAATATTAAAAAAACGAACTGATTATTATCTTTCCCTATAAAGTCACTCTTGCTCCTAATGTCCCTTTTTTCTAGTGGGGGGCACATCATTTTTCCAGGTACTCAGGTTTATAACCTAAAAGTGATCCACAGGTACTGCCCATATCCAATGAATTGTCAAATCATGTCCATTCTATCTATTCAACATTTCTCATGTCAGTGAACTTCTTTTCACTCTTTTTTAAGGAGGGTTATACCTCCTTAATTGAGGCTGCAACTACAGTAAATAATAACTGAAGTCCCTTCCAAAGTTTTTGGATTTTGGATTTTGGATTTACAGGATTCTGCCTGTATTCAGACTCTCCTTTTTCTAACCCACTCTCCACCTAGCTGACAAATGGATACTCCCATAACACAGGTTTTGACATGTCATTCAAGAAACTTTAGTGGATGCCTATGGCCTTCAGGATAGAATATGAGCTCTTTTATTTGACATTTAAAAATCCCTCACTTTCTTGTTACATTGGATTGGTTCCTTGCTGCCACTGCCCAGTAATAATCTTATGGGAAGACCTGGACAAGATTCAAACAAGGTGGATAGATCCCTCTTTAGGGGAGAGAAAGAGGGAATGAGCATTTGATCTTCACACCATCCCTGACAAGTATGAGCTATTGTGATCCCTATTTAGCAGATGAGGAAACTGAAGTTAAAAGTGACTCACCCTGGGTTACAAAACTAGTAAAATGTCTGAGGTCAGATTTAAACTCAGGTCTTCTCGACCTCCTGATAGAGCCCAGTGCTCTAGCTGCTAGTTCTTGCATCAGAAGGATGATGAGCTTCCAGACCCACTTGAATCTTGGAAAACTGAGTTATCTGGAGCACCTATCACAGTGCTCAGTGCCTAGCCCAGTGTAAGGGCTTCATGTGATCCTTGGAATGAATTGGATTGATTTGAACCTCAATAGGCCAGTTTCAGTACTGTACCTTTTCCTCCCTTCCCTTTCAATCATTAAAATAGTAAGTTATTTGAGAGCCATCTGTCAGAATTTCAATGTTGACAGTTTGAATATAGGTGGGAGGCTTTGGTCAGGAGATAACAAATGATTTTATACCATAGTTGTGGGTTCGTGTACCTAAAAGAATGGTGGTTATAGGTAGAAAGCTTTCTCATATTTACTGATGTTGTAGTATCTGGAAACCAAAGGGAAGTCTGATAAGCCACCACTGCAGAAGTTACAGAGAGGCACTGTGCATAGATGATAGTGGTCCCACTGCTCCTATCTCTAGCCTGTGGTAGCCCATATCTGTTGAGGGGTAAGAATGTCATGGTTAAAAAGAGATCTGGAGACTGAGTAACCCCTCTGATTCTAAGAATAGTTCCCATTTGTATAGGGTTTCAAGGCTTCCTCACTATAACCTTGTGGTAGTGTAAGCTTTATTTCCCCTGCTTTTACAAAGGAGAAAACTGTCTCAGACTGGTGGAGAGATTTTTCTCAAGGTCACCCAGCTAGCAAGGGTCAGAGCATGGATTCATGCCCAAGTCTTCAAAGGAGTCTAGCGCTCATTGCCTTCTGACATGCTGCTTCTGTTACAGCCCTAAGGGTTTCTATAGGAACCACTATGTGCGATTCACCCACACTCTGGGTGCATGGCAACAGTAACCATGTATTGCAGTGTCTAATGTCCTTCATGGTCACTCAAAACATAGCAGCAAGTCTCTGGTTTGAAGGCCACTGATAATATGATTTTGTATAATCAAAAATATGCTTGGGAAATCTCTGACCCCATTCACATGCTATGCAAGCTAGAATCCTCAATGTCAAGGGCTCCCAGCAATACAATGGGAACTGACTATACATTGCTTGCAATGCTTAGGCAGCATGTGGCATGAGAATGGCTAAGCATCAATGGGCCATAGTGATGGGCCACCATTTTTTTTCCCACATGTGAGAACTTACCAAGAAATCTAGTTGTTTCTTGGCAAGCCCCCATGTCACATTAAAGTCTAATAAAGATAGAAAGTGTCAACGTGGAAAGACACAGGACCACTAAAATAGTCAGCAAAACCAAATCTTTAATCAGGAAAGAGACAAGTCCATTAATATTTAGCCACCACACAGAGACGAGCCTTTGGGGTTCTGGGGACAGTGTCTCTGAGAGGATCACTGAGCTATATGATTCTCCAAAGAATAATAGAACTTGGGGATCTTATATAGCTTTTGGGGAATTAAGCACAGCAAACATACACTGACAGGTTGTAAGCAGGCTTGGGAAAGAGGCTGTAGCCAGAGGTTAGGGTATCAGGAAGTGGTCTACTACAGTGGATGTTAAAAGGATGGTTCCTACACAGGGGTAGATCTTCTTCAGAGGGATCTTTGATTCAATGGGGGAAACTTCTGAGATGAAAAGGGTGATTGAGCATTTCTATTACTCCTCCTTAGGACACTTAATGGGTGCTGGGAGATCCCTTCATCATTCTAAGACCAAGTCACTTTGGGACTTCCCTTGAAGGTAAGTTCTCAAGGGAAATGGGCAAACTTGGGGCTTCCAGAATTCACATCAACAAGGGTGAAGTGCTATCTATTGCTATTGTTCATGCGCTCCTCAGGAATACTCTTCCTAGCACTAGGGATCATAGAAACTGTCAGATACAGGTAATCAGATGCAGAGTACCTCTCAATGAGTTTGCACTAGAGAGAAGACTCATCAAAGGAAGTTTAAATTCCCTACACTAGTGTTTGGAACACAATGAATTAGACTTAATACAAAGTATAGGGTTTTAAAACAGAAAGAGAACTTTAAGATAATTAGTTCAAATCTCTTATTTTTGTAGATGAAGAAACTAGAACCTAGTTATGATAAAATGGTCATTGCTGTTGTTGCTTGGTTGTTTCACTTGTGTCAGATGCTTCATGATCTCTTTTTGGGGTTTTCATGGCAGAAATATTGGAGAAGGGAACCATTTCCTTCTCTCGATCTTTTTGAAGAAAAGGAAAATGAAGTAAACAAATTAAGTGACTTGCCCAGGTTCATATGGCTAGTAAGTATCTAAAGTTGGATTTGAACTCAAGTCAAGACTCCAGGTCCAGAACTCTATCCAACACACCATCTTGAATAGCAAATGACTTATTGACTATAATGGGTTGTTGTCCTTCATACCTGAAGAGGACCAAAATGACTTCAGTATGTTGGGGTCCATGTACAGTGTGTCTGTGGTACTGAGTACAGGACCAGTTGAACACACGATTTACCAAATAAGACTCTTTTCAGCTTGGAATATGATATTGTGTATTCATAGCTATGGAAAATTCCAAACTTCAGGGAGGTGGTAACATTTTCCTAAATAAAAGTACCAGTGTCAACCTCCTTTCTAATTTCCAGGTTCCCCAAACTTCTGTCTAAACACTTTGGTGTATGCTCTGCCTTACTTACTTACTTAGCATTTTGAAGTACATCTAATGCATGGAATTTCCCCCTGGACACACACACAGAAAGCTATTCCAGCACAAAGCATCTCCTGATCTTCACTGCTTTGTTACTCTGAGAATAAGCTGACATTTCACCTGGCTTTCACTCTCCGATGGGACAATGTGAACCTCTGTGCCATAGGAAAGCCGGTTAACAAAACACTGGCAGAGAAATCTGCTTAATTAACCACATATTTTCATATATCTAAATGTTTGCATAGCTAAGTGCTTTTATGTAAACTCAGCCTAAAATAAGCAAGTGCTCTTTTTATAGCTTTTTACCAGCAGCCCCAGGGGGGAAGAACGATCAGTGCCCTTGCCAGGATTATTAGCAACAACTGTTACTTTACTGCTCCTTAGATCAATTCCACTGTCTTAACTGTGGTAACAGCCAATCTCAGACAAGAATTCTATGAACATTCTTAAAGGATTAGAAGTTGGCCATTCTTCTTCTTGTTATTTTAAACTAACTCCCTCTCCCTCTGGTCTATAACCTTCTGTATTTGTTCAAGGGTGGAATCGAGCCATTTTGATGCTTAGAAAGGAAATCTTCTTCAGTTGAATTATTTCTAGGAATTATTCTTCTATTCATACATAGCCAGTCCAAGCGTTTATATATTGGGGGATCTCATAGGCTCCTGTTAATCCAAGATCTATTTAACTTCCAGGTGACTGTCACATATTGGGGAGAACTCCATAGTGTGAAAGCAGAAGGTAAAAAAATGGGAGAAGAAAAAGGAAAAGGTGCACATGGAAAGAGGGAGTCTGTTTGTAAACTCTATTCTATGCTGTAGTAGAATGAGCACTGAATTTGGATTCCCAGGTCTTGGGTTTGAATCCTTACAATTGCTTTTATTCCCACTATAACCCAGGACGCAATGGGAATTTTGTAAAGTTGCTCTCTCTAGACTCCAGTTGCCTTATCTGCGAATTATAATAACTAACATTTATCAGAGGCAACATGGGATAGTGAATAGAAAACTGGTCTTGGAATCAGGAGAAACTGGATGGGAATGGCCCCCATTACACCAGTTGTGTAATCTTGTGGAAGTCATTTAACTTCTTTATCTATAAAATAAGGATGATCAGACAACTGACTTCAGTTACTGTGAGAGTCAAATGAGATAATGCATGTGAAGTATTTTGCAAACAATGTTGGCTATGACTATGATTTCTCCAAGGGGCAACAATTCTTTTTTAAGATTTTCCTTCTGAACTTTCCAGTCCGCTCCAATTCCCAGGAAAGGATGAAAAGATAGTACTTTTTTTTTTTTTTGCCACAATGAGTTCCTGAAAACAGTGGCATAAATTAGATTTCATTTTCCCATAGGAACAATGCTACAACTGAGAGGGTCTGGTTCTTTTGCTTCCCATTGTTTTGTTTTGTTTTAAACTTCTTCAGAAACATTATGATGAAAAATCTCTGAGTGAAAGCATACAACTACCCTGAAACAGGGTGAGACGTGGGGTCCATGAGTCAGTACCGGAACTGTTCTGACCCATCTTCAAGTGAGTTAAATCCTCCCAAGGTTGACCTAACACAATGCTTTGCACATAGTAGGTACTTCTATTGCTTCTAAGAATATATGTATATAAGAGAACTGAGAAGAGAAGAATTCAGTTACAGCCTCATCTTAGTTTTCAAAATACATCCTCAGGATTTATTTTCAAAAGAAACTCAAGCTGGGAGTTCTCTTCAGTGATTAATTTAAATTTATTCTAGAATGAATCCTCTAGGATCCTTGCTTAAAAAAAAATGATTTCACGATGAGCTCACAAGTACAGACTGCCAAAGAGCTGAAGGGTTATTGAGTCTCCTGCAGAAAACTTATCGGTTCCTTGGGGTTTGACAAGTTGCATTCTGAGCATGAGCCAGAGATTAACTCACAGGATCTCAAACAGCAACAAAAAAAATCTCTCATCCTCTGAGGCCTGGGATCTTATTTTTGTAGGAGTTCAGAGGAAGAGTAGGGAACTGTGCCCTCAGCTGGTGCAGGGGTGGGAGGATGGGGAGAGAGGAACCAGCTACCATGTCCCTAACAGGAACAGGAGGAGGATACTGTGAAGTGGGTGGGATGTTCCAACCACAGAGTTTTTTAAAATGGAAATGGAAGTATGCTTGTAACCATGGCAGCACAACAGGCTCATTAAAAAAAATGCATATATATATATATATATATATATATATTTGCTAGTGTAAACTATATACTTCTTCCCCTTTCTCCTCTTCTTCCTTCTTCCTTTTCCTTATCTTCTCTCTCTTCTCTCTCCTTTCTTTACTTTCAAAATAAAGTGTAATAGAAGGGATTGGCCTTTTCTTTAAATTCAACAAGAAAATAATTTATTTATAAGAGAAGTTATTTTAATTTGGGTACAGGATCATTTTAGAGGGCAGCTAGGTTGTCCAATACATAGTGGGTAGAGCCTGGAGTCAGGATGATTTGAATTCAAATTTCTTACTTGGGGATGATTCTGGACCAGTCAAGTAATCTCTGTTTGCCTCAGTTTTCTCATCTTTAAAATGGAGATAATTATAGTACCTCCCTGCCAGGGTTTTTGTGAGGATTAAATGAGAAATTAATCATAAAGTGATTTGCACACACACACTTGTATACACCCATAATATACCAGTATATATGTCATATCAGCATAAATGTTAGCTATTGCTATTACTAAAAAGATGAAAAGATTTGGTTTCTTGATAATTATATTTCAATTAGTCAATGTTGATTTTCAGTCATGTCCAACTCTTTGCGACCTTTTGGTCATTTTCTTGGCAAAGATAATGGGAATGGTTTACCATTTTTTCTGCAGTTCATTTTTTTTTTTGCAGATGAAGAAACTGTGACAAACAGGGTTAAGTGACTTTCCCAAGGTCACACAAGTAGTTAACATCTGAGTCCAGATTTGATTTCAAGAAGATGAGTCTTCCAAACTCCTGGCCAAGTACATTGTGTCACCTCACCGCCCATTTATTCAATGACTACTATGTCCCAGGTGTTATTCTGGGATTGTAAATACAGGTGCTAGAGTATAAGGACAAAAATGAAAGTCCCCGCCTTCAAAAATCTTACATTTTACCAAGGGAAATATCCTTGGCTCATAAGAGTACAGATTTAGAGCTGGAAGGAAAATTGGAAGCCATCAAGTCAAACTCCCTCATTTTATGGTGGAGGAAAATGAACCCCAAGTGACTTGCTCAGGAGTATTCCTACTAAGAGTCTGGGGTAGAAATGGACTCCAGGACTTCTTGACTCCTAAATCTATCACTCTATCCATTATCCTATTCCAAAGGCCATTTCTCATTTTTACATTCCATGAGTCCTTGATTTCAAGTATTAACAATCCCATTTTACATGAAGACAAATATGCACAGAGTATGTATATACATAGTTTTTATGTACATACTTGCTAGCTGTGTCCTTCCTAGATCCACAATTTGTAGTGATATTTGGGCATATGGGGGTTTCATAGAGTGGAACAAAGGACAATAAATTGAATAGAGAAAAGAGGAAAAGGTCCTTGATGATGGAGCCTATACATTCACTCTAAGCATAAAAGGGATTTTGTTTTTTTCCTCTTGAACTCTAATCCAATTAGATACAGTCAGTTCCAGTTTTTAGATGGTAGGGAAAGATTACACCCACTTCTGGTCAGTGCTGTTTCCTGGAAATCATGTTATAGAGTAGATCATCTTTTCCTAGAGAAACAATGTTGTAATAGGGAAAAGTGTTCCTGACCAAGAATCAAGTATCAAGTAAATCATAACTATAACAGATATACCTCTAGCCCTTTATAATAATATAAATTATAAAATCATGTTATGAGTCCTATTAAGTGGCACAAATATATTGGGTGTATTAGTTCAACACAGATCTTTAATGACCCATTAAGTGCATATCTAGCATATTCAACACCTTTTATATCATAAAGCCAAGCTAGAATTAACACCTATCTATAAGGAAGTTAAATACACTAGCCTTTTGTTCCCTCTTAAAATTGACAAAGGCTTTGGGGAGTGTGTGTGATCGAATGGTCCAGATTTAATTTAATTTAAGGAAGTTTGAGGCAATGAATTCTTTTTCCTTTCTGTAGATATCCCTACAGCAAGTAGCAGTATTCAATAATCCACTGTAACTCTCCACCACTTTTCTCTTTTATCTCAAGATCTTCAAAACTCTTGCCATGCTGGTCATGACTGTTGGTCTCTTCAGTCCTGATCTCTCTTCTCAAGATGGAAAGAAATACAAATCCCAGATCCTTTGTCAGGATTTTTAGACACAACTATTGACCTTGAACTTCTTACACAGCTTCTTCTGAATAGCCAAAGTTCAATATATGCACGTTGAAAATGTCAACTGAAATAAAGCAAAATCATCAGCTGTATCATAGTGATCTTGGGGGATCTTAGTAAAGGTTGGTTGTGATCCATGATCCATTTCTTCCAGTAAAAACCTTTGTTTAGAAGTCTGGACCACCATTCCTTTCTCCACTCCTTTCTCTTCAGTTTATTCTAAATTATACCAAGTGAAATCTGGATTATCAGGCAAGGTTCATTGGAAATCTTTTGCATTCTTGAGGCCCTAGAAAGAAACCCAAGATACATAAAAACACCAACATTTGTGTGCAAAGACTGTCAGGAATATTTTGTCTAGTGTTGGACACCCCCAAGTGGGGTAGTAAAGCCAAATGCCTCTTGAGGTTGCAGCCCCATTCTCTGTCACTGAGCTAGTAGAGCAATTTGAGGCCACTGGAAAGCCTTAAAAATAATTCCCAAGGCTATTTAGGGACCTTGAAAAAGAAGCTTCTGAAACATCTCTCCCAGGAATGCTAGGATGTACATAGGGTAGCCTTCCTATGTTTGAGTATTGGTGAAAGCCAGCATCCACAGCATTATCCCAAGGGTTGACTTGACCTATTTGCTGGCATTGTAAAAGGATGCTATCTTAGGCGAAGTTGCCAGACAAGATATCATCTCACTAGGGCCAACTGCTTCCCTCTCAGGGTGACTTCTGGGTTCACTGCCTCAGAAAGTCCTTTCCTATCTTACTCCCCTTAGGGATTTGATGACTCTGAACTCTGCAATGTTTGAGGAGTATCCTTCTTATTCTCTTAGCTTTTTTCTTCAGGCCCCATTAATTGCCTTTTTAATCACAGCTGTAAGTTAGTGCCCTCCACATCTCTTCTCCCTTTCCCCACCCCTGGGAGTTGACAAAAGGAACAAGAGAACAAAGGAACAAAAGAATGAATGAATACAAGCAACCAGAACTGAGGAATGACTGTGAGTTAGTAAGCATCAAAGGAGAAATGAGCTAATAAGGTCTGAAGGCTGCATTTAGAGAGGGGTGGAACAGCCAGGGCTTTGCCCTAGGGCAGGAAATTTAGAGGGCACTGACAGACTACACTTAGGGCTCCTCTGGGGAAGAAGGCAGCCTGTGAGACAAGCCTTATGGCTGGGAGGAGCTGGGAAGCTGGAGTGAATGACAAGATTTTGAGAGCTGCATGGGAACAGCTCCAGTGGGGGATGGAGTGGGGACTGCTGGGCAGCTCAGCTGCAGTCCATCTGGCTGATTTATCACCCTTCCCCCAGGACTGAGATCTAGAGCTCTGGCCTAGCCTATGGGAATGTACAGCTTGGAGAAGAGGCTCATTCTCTCCGCAGCTCAGGGCCTCAGGGCAGGGCTAATGGGATGAAGCCTGGGCTGGGATAGGGATGTGGTGGGATGGATTTGGAGGTATAAGATTCTCACACTCACTCCTTTCCACCTTGCTCAAGGCTAAGACCCACCTAGTCCTGGAATCTATCTTGCTGGAGGCTATAGAGCTGCCTCCTCTGGGTCTTTAGGGCTAGGGTGTGCCTAAGCAATGTGGTCATAGCCTAGAAAAGCCAAAGGTAATCCACTGGTCTTAAACTTGGTATTGGTCTTGAAGTCAGAAGGTCTGGGTTCCAGTTAGCTCTGACTAGAATCCCTGACATTTTATTCCTATAAACTGAAAGTTCAACTAGGCTTCCTCTGTGACTTTTGGTAAATTATACTCTCCAAGTTTAAATTCTTTCTTCTTTAGGATGGAAACTGTCCCCCCCCCCCCATCAGTAATAGGATCATAGATTTTGGAGCTGGAAAAGATCTTGGAGGTCATCACGTTGACCCCCTTCATTTTATAGAGGAGGAAACTAGATTTGCCTAGGGCAGCAAACTGAACTCAGGTCTTCCTGACTCCAAGTTCACTGTACCATCTAACTGTCTGTTCTGATCCTTCCATGTCTAATATTTTGTAATGATTCTTTGAGATTTTTTTTTAAATTTTTGGTGGGGGCAGACTTCAAATCCTTTCAGGCCCCTCTCCCAAAATATCTATTGACTGTAGGGGTTATGATCATATCTGATCCTAGGTTTAGCATTATAAGGGACATTTAGATGGCACAGTGGAAAGGGCCTGGAATCAGGAAGACTTTGTGAGTTCAAATCTGGTAGTTTCAGATATTTACTTACTATGTGACCTTGGGCAAGTCATGGGCCTCAGACACTTACTGGCTGTGTGACCCTGGGGAGGTCACTTTGCCCCAGTTTCCTCATTTTTAAAATGAGATGGAGAAGGAAATGGCAAACCATTGCAGTATCTTTGCCAAGAAAATCCCAAACTGGGTCACAAAAAATTAGACCTGACCGAAAACTACTAATTCACAACAATGAGGCTTATAAGAGAACTCATATAATCTAATTGAGCTTCATATTTTTTTTTTAACAAAGAAGGAAAATAAGTCAAGGAAGGTATTTGTCAAATGTTAAACAGGTAGTTAAACATCATATCCAGAAATAAAAAATGATCAATAAGATGCTTTTGTATAACTACCTCTTAAACTTGGAAGTCATACTCAAACTTGTTAGGGAGAGAAGATAATGGGTTTCAAAGTAGACAGAATAATAAAGCAGTTTCCCTGAATGATGCTTTGTTTAATATCAATTGTTCTTGACACTTTTGTGTTGTAGCAAGTTTCATATAGAGAACAGTGTTCCATGGGGACATCAGCTACTTCAGGATTTTAACTCTAGTCATGGCTCAGAATCTATATGAATAATGCTCTCATCATTGATGGAGTGCGATGACTCCATACTCTGGCACCTATGTTAGGTGTAAGAAAGGGGAGAGTTGGGGAGAAGAGAGATCTTGGTCTTCTGGGGTTTACAGCTTCTTGAGACAATTTATTCAATTTCTTATTCTCATTAGCGAAAGGATCTTGTAGAGGGAGAAAATCTCAAGGAAGAATCTGAGATACCAGCACCTCAATCATATCTCTATGTCACAAGAGACTCTCTGGAATGTCTCATTGGGGTGAGATCTGAGATTCTTTGGGTTGAATTGAGATATCTCACCCTCTGCCAGGACAGTTTCTTCACTCTTTGTTTTGTCTGGTATATTCTCTTTTGTATACCTTCCCAGATTTCTGTTTGAGATCAGTTTGAATAAATGATTTTATTTGCTATCTACTATGTGTGATTTATGTAGATCTGACATTTGGTGGGAAGGGAACCTTGACTTGGGATACTCCTTTCTACTTAAGGTATTGGGATAAAAGGATAAAGGAAAATTATTTCCCCTATATTAACTATAATTTTGGTAGGGCAGATAGACATACTTCTAGACAGGTATTTTTTCTCTCAGAGGAGAACAAATTGGTGGCCCATCTCTGGCACCAATCTCCTACCTTCCTCTCTTGGCTTGAATCAGTGACTTTTAGAGAAGGGTGGGTTGATACCAAAGATTCACTTTCCTTTGAGCTACATCTAGAGAGATACATGTGGATACCCATAATCTATGTGGAAAACACACACATGCACACTCTTATATTTAAGCCACAAATGTGAATTTGAGCCAAGAAGTTCAAGACAATCAATGAAGGCAGTGGAAATGTATCACTTTTGGCAGTTTGTTCAATAATCTTTGAATAGACAAGTTGTTTTTTGATGGGTTCAGGTCCTATGCATTTGTTCCTTTTTTTGTTATTTCTATTAGTGTTGTTGTCATCACTATTAATTTAGCAGACATTTTAAATATCTTCCTCTCACTTCAAAAGTCCATTGACTGGAGCAATCTTTTCCTACTGTCCCCATTTAGTATTTTTTTCTGGTAGTAATCCTTAGATAATTTGCATGAACTGACAGTTTCCCTCAGAGAAGACAGGAGGTGGAAGGACAAGTGAAAGAGGGCAGGGCTATTTCTCTGGATTGTAGGATTCAGTAAGAAGAACTGTTATGGTTGTGAGATGGGGTGCATGGATGCTAATTGGAGAAAGGAAGTAGGTTTGGAGTCAGAAGGCTTTGATTTGAAGCCCTGCTCTGCTACCTTCAACATGTGTGACCTTGGGCAAGTCACTTAAACTCTCTGGGCCTCAGTTTCCTTATTTGTAAATTGAGAGTATTGATTTAGATGACCTCAACTCTAAATCTGTGGTCCTTTGATCCTATTTAGGAGCTGGAGATAACAACACATTTGGAAGTTTAGGATATCAGAGGCATCACCTGTATTTTCCCATAAGCCTATCATATAAGGTTAAGAGGATTTAAGATTTGCATACATAAGCAAGCTAGAAAATTGCTAATGGAGTGGTAATTTTTATGTTATAAAAAGTATGTTTTAGGTGTGGTATATATGGGTCAGGTTAGTAAGCTGGTTCCCTGGGAAAGGGAATGAGCACCATCTATTGGAGATATTTGAACCATGGAGAAATGGCAAACATAATTGGCCATATGAGTACTGGGCATTGCCTGCTGAGGAATGTAAAGAACAGAACAATTGAGCTACAGAATCAGAGGTGCTAGAAAACTGAGATGGTGAGAAATTCGACCCCTTGATGGTGATGAGGATGGAAGAAAACTTTGAGAGACTGTGGATAGTGGATCAAGATGATGTCATGGAATAGTAACTGTCCATTCCTGCTGGAAACAGAGGAAAGATGCAAGAAGTAAGCAATGTGGTACAGATGGAGAATTCTGATGTGAGGGACTAATTCCAACTTTCCTGACTAGAGGTCCATTCAGGGCAGGATTGTGAATCATAGAGACTCTAGAGGCACCTAGAGAGTGGGAGGGAGGGAGAAAGGAAGGAGGGAATACTAATTTATTAAGTGCCTAATATGTACTAGACACTGTGCTAAGCAGTTTACCAATATTGTTTCATTTAATCTTCACAACAACCCTGTGAGGGAAGTGCTATTATTTTATTTTGGGGGAAATGGAGATGGAGAAAGGTTAAATGACTTTCCCAGGGTCATTCAACTAGTAAGTGCCTAAGGATTTGAATTTGGCTTTTTCTGTACTCTGTCTCTTGCACCATCTAGCTTGAGAGGTATACCCTGGGAAAGGGTATTATTTTCTAGGGGCCCAGATGCAAGTCTAATCGAGATCTACTAGCTTGAAAATAAAACAGTCTCTGTTTTAAAACCTGTAAGCCAATATACTTATAAGGGGAACTGATAGTAACCCTGTTGTCAGAAAGACTTGACAAGAGCAGCAAGCTAGAAAAATGAGAGGCCTCCTGAAGTGTTCCCATGCTCCTGATACAGCAGTAATAACAACAGCAATAATACCATGATAATGATAATACCAGCTTACATATTATCTCAGATATTAGTTAGGTAACTCTTCAATAGTATTGTTTTGAGCATCAAATGTGCAAGGTGTTTTGCAAACCCCAAAGCAGCTTTATGAAAGTTAGTTTGCTGTTATTTGCATCACAAAGCACTTTCCTATATAATATCTTGTTTGGTACACCAAACCTGTGAGGCAGGGGTAAAAGGCATTATTGTTTCAGTTTTAGAGTTGATGAAACAAAGATTGAGTAACTTTAATCTGAGGTAACATGGTTAGCCCAGGAGGGATGGGCAATTGGGACCCAAGCGTTCTGACTCTATGCCAGGTGTTCTTTTCATTCCAAGCCAGCTGAACTTGTGATTTCACTAGGAGAGATGCAATCTTTTCTCCCATTGCTTCTCCAAACTACTATGTTTCTTAAAATTCTGCTAAGAATTTCGGTTGAGGGAGCAATCATTTCCAAACTAACACTGAATTTTAATTGCCCTTTACTTCCTTTCTATAGAACCTGCATTGCCTTCATTATGAATCCAGAACTCATAATAATTTCAAAATTCTCTGTACATTTCATGATGTATCAAATTCTCCAGGGCTTCAAGATTGCTGGTTGCTTTGCAAAGGGTAAGTTTATTTTAAACTACAGCAATTTGGGAGGGGGTAGATTTTTCCAAAGCACATTCTTCTATACATAAATAATTCAAGGACTTGTTGGCATATTCATGTTACAAAGAAAAAAAAAACCCACAAACTATTCTAACATTCTTAAGGGAATAAAATAAAAAAAATTTTTTTACCTCCTGGAAGAAAAAAGAATTAGATCTATTTGAATGGATACTGCGTGTCCATTGAAATAGAAGCATATGACAGTGTGGAAAGGAAAATACAGGACCCAGAGGTGTAAAGAGCTTTGGCAAATATTTTGTCTAATATATCTATTGTACAGATAAGGAAATCAGAGTTTAGAGAGGCTAAGTAAATTGCCTAAAGTTAGGGAAACAATAAGTAGCAGAATGGGCATTGAAACTTCTAAATTCAGTCTTCTTTTGATTTTACCATATTGCCTCATGATCTTCTCCATGTCTCCCCTTTATTCCCTTCTTTTCTCTTCTTTCCTCCTTTACTCCCCTTTCTTTACCTCCACTCCCTTCTCTCCTCTGCATTCCCACCCCTCTCTTTTCTTCTCTTTGCTTCTAACTTGTTTGGTCCAAATAATAATGATCTGGGAACCATTCTTTTGGTGATGAGCCTCTCCTCTGAGTTGTACTGATTCTCTGGAAATCAAATATGTAAGCCATCATTGGACCTCATTCAAAGCCTTCTTATGGTTGGATCATCTAGACTAACATTGGCATTACCTTCCAGAAACAAGGGTAATTTTCATGCCATGACAAAAGCATCAGAAAAGTGATAGCTAATGAGAACCAAGACCTCTGGTTAAGATATTGAAGATGGATGATAAAAATAGAAAGTTGAGAAGACAGGTAGAAGGGGAACCAAGAGAGAAGAATGCTATGAAAAACCAGAGAAGGCTTCTATGATGTAGGGAGGGGAGCAAAGTGTTGAAATACTTATAAATATATTATATTAATTAAAAAATAGAAGTTAAGTACTAGAAGATGTGTAGTCCCATTACTTTGGACCATTTGCTGAATCATGGAAAATAGAGATAATTTCATCAGTGAATTTTTAGTTATAATGGACTTGTATAATTTATTAAAATAACTCTAAAATGTAGAAAAATATGAAATTCAATATGAAAATCAAAACTCAATAAAGATAAATCTATGGCAGAAAAAAAATTGAGGAACATTTCTACACAGAAGAATATCTATGACTTTAGTGGAGATCTTCCCATGGAGAAAATTTCTGTCAGTGTCCTCACCATCTATATTCTTAGTGGCTTGAAAGGATGATCACAATCAAAGAAATATAAAAATATATGAAAAATAGCAAGATAAAGTTCATGGTGGAGGCATCAGTTACTGAGCATTAAAGGAATCAAGATATTTCTTAAGATGAAGGCTACAAGGAATTCTATTCCAGGAAAGGGGAACAGTCTGTGCAAAACCAGTTTGGAGATGGACTATAGTGGGCAACAGCAAATCGCTAATTGGATTGAAATTCAATTTGATGAAGGAGGGTGATATGGAATAAGTCTGAAAAAGCAGACTAGAGCCAGATTATAAAATGGTTTTAAATCCCCAATAGAGGAATTTATGTTTAATCCTAGTAGCAGAGAAATGATCTTGTCCAACCACATGGTGTAGGAGTATTGTTTTAAGGAAAAGTTAAGTAGGAAAATGTGTAAGTTTGTAAAGGAGAGTGGCATGAGACCAGCAGGAAAAGATTCTTTTCCTTATAACAGTATCAAAGTGGAAGGAAGGGTGAAACTGAAGACAAGGAGATCAATTAGAAGGTTGTTACAATAATCAGATAAGAGGCAAGGAGAATTAGAAATAGGATAGAGGCTGTATAAATGGAGATCAGCACCACAATTTGGTCTAGAGTTGGCTTAAGAGTCTACTCAGACCCAAGTGACCCTTGGACTGGTTAAATCCAGTTCCCTATCACCACTGCTCCAAGTTTGTTTACTCTTTTGCCAGCTCTTGACTTTTCCTATCTCCTGCTAGCCTACATCTAGGATAGGATGAAAGTCAAGGCGAACTACAATTGCCTTGAAGGGCTTAGAGAGGATGCTAGATATGAAAAGATATGAGCAGAGGCTAGGATGGACATTCAAGCTACTTCAGAGTGCAGTGAACTAGCTGAACCAGGAGAAGGTGTTACAACAGGCTTTTGAAGAGAAGTCAATTTAAAAGGTAGTAGGAAATATAAGGAGAAATCTTCATTAATGAAAAGAATACTTCATCCAGGGTTCAGAAGTGTACTAAGAAATTCTTAGGGAGAGGAAGGGTTGGATGTGAGGAATTATGAAACATGATTCACCTGTTGTAAAATCTGATGCTTGCTGCTGTTTTCATTTTTAATAAAGCCTTTTGTGTGCAAGTCAGACCGGGTGCCAGCCTACCCTGAAGGGATATCTTCAGGTTTTATCTTGGGGGCTGGGACATAACCAAGAAAAAGGAGGCAACTACACAAAATAACCTGGGTCCTTTAGACTATAAGTATCTCTGCCATCTAGGCAGCTCAGTGGATAGAGAACCAGTCTGGATTGGGAGATCATAGGTTCAAATCTGGCCTTAGACACTTCCTAGCTGCATGACTCTGGGCAAGTTGCTTGTCCAACCCTGGAAACCTATATTAAGTATGGATTTTAAGGGAAAAAAAAGAGATTATAATAGATGATAAAGGAAAAAAAAGATAATTCTAAATAGCAATAGCAAAAAAAAAAAGAGAGAGAGAGAGAGATGACTGAATTGAATATCTTTAAAAAAGCTTTTTTTTTTAATTGAATATCTTTAAGTATATGAAGGGGTCCAAGAGATCCCTTATGGAGATCAGATGTTATCCATTGAAGATAGAATTAGAGAAATAGTTTAGGTAATCTTGAGGAGTTATTTGGAGCAGACTGGTAGCCAGTGTTTGCTGCATAATATTAGAATGGATTTTACCATCTTTTCTGATCTCTTTAGACCTCACCTGCTGCTTCATCTGTCTTTAGTAAGGTCTACTCCAAAAGTGGGAATATTGGATAAATGAGGAGTCATGGAATAGTAGAAAGTGCTTTGACTGCAATCAGAGGAGGGAGGTTCAAATATCAGCTCAGCATTTTTTTAACCAAGTGACCCTAGGCAAGTCACTTAACATCCATAGAATTTGGTTTCCTCATGTGTAAGGATGTTGGACTAGATTGTTTCAGAGGCCTCTTCTGGCTCTATATCTGAAATCCTACCAATGTTCCTTCTGTCCTTTTAGTCTATAATTGAAGGAAGTTACTGTGGTGCTTAGTAAATTATTTAACAGCCACTTTGCACCATCTATTGGTCAAAGTGCTTCATTGCATTTATGTACAAGAAAGCAATCATCACCTAGAAAATGCTGGCCTTGGATTTAATCTTTTCACAAAAAAATAGATTATTGTCACATTTTCTCAATGCCTTAGGTACACAGTCCTCTCCTCATTGTAAATGATTAGTAAGAATTTGCTGAATTGAGTTGAATTTGAGCTAGAAGATGCCTTCAAGGTCATCTAATTCAATCCTTTACCTCTTCCCCTTTTGAGGTTAAATTCCTTGAAGTTCAGTATTGAACACTTCCATTTCTCTTGTTTTTTTTTCCCTTTCTCTTTCTCTTCAGGCTGACTTCAGATCTTATTATTCAGCAAAAACTGCTTTCCCTGAAGTTGCCAATGATTTTCTTTCTCTCTTCTTAAACCCTAACTTCTGCCTTATTATCCATCCTAAGACAGAAGAGAGGCAAAAGCTTTATAATTGGAGAAAAGTGACTTGCCCAAGGTTACACAGTTAGGAAGTATCTGAGGTCATCTTTGAACCCACGTCCACTCAACTCTAGTCCTGGCACTCTATCTACTGTGATACCCAGCTGCCCCTACCACAGTGATCTCTTAATTGCCAAGCCCAATGGCCCTTTCTCAGTTCTTACCCTTCTTGACCTCTCTGAAACATTTGACACTGTTGATCACCAATGTCTCCTTGTTTTTTGTGCCATCATTCTCTTCTGGTTCTTTTCTGAGGGCAGGAACTATTTTTAGCTCTTTATGTGTTACACAGTGCCTAGAATATAGTAAATAATTCATGTTTGTTGACTGACTTTTCATTTTATTGATCGACAAACTGAGACCCAGAGAGACCCAGCTCACACAGAAAGTCAGTCAGTGAGAGCCCAGTCCTTATGAACATGTTTAATGGGCTCCTCTGGATGCAATTCTCGAGGACTTTGGACCATGTTAGGATTCTGTAACTATTACTTGTATGCTTATTGCATGGTGAAGACTGGACTTTTGATTGGCTTCTTCTGAAATGACATCTTTTAAAAAGCATCAAGAAGCAGCTCCAGTACTCTATCCATTGAGCCACATTGTTGCCTCCAAATAGACATATATACATACACAAAATTAAATATATGTATATATCTATATATAATTTCAGAAGAATTGGCGTTGAAGAGTGAGAAAGACCTCTTGCAAAAGGCCAAAACATAGTCTCTGTGGGCAGCTAGATGGCTAGTGGTTTGAGAGCCAGACCTAGAGACAGGAGGTCTTGGGTTCAAAGCATACTTCTTAGTTGTGTGACTCAGGGCAAGTCATTTAACCCCAATTGCTTAGGCTTTACTGCTCTTCTGCCCTGGAATTAATACACATATTGATTCTAAGATGGAAAGGAATAGCTTTTTTTTTCTTTTAAAGAGGATTTGGGAAAAGCTTCTTGAAGAAGATGGAATTTGAACTGGGTCTTAAAAGAAGGCAGAAAGTGAAGATAAGGAGGGAGACAATTCCAAGCATTGGAAATGGTCATTGAAAACAGAGTTGATAGATGGAGTGTCTTATAGGAGACCAGCAAGGAGACTGGTGGCATTGGACACTGAATACAAAGTAAAGAGTACAGAGAAGAAATTAAAGTATAAGAAGACTGGAAAGGTGCAAAGGCATTAGGTTATAAAGATATGTAAAAGCCAAAGAATTTCATATTTGGTCTTGAAGGTAATCAGGAGCCACTAGGGTTTGGAGATGAGATAGCGAAGGCTTGTATTTAAGGAAAACCAATTTGACAGCTAAATAGAGGATAGACTGGAGTAAGAAGAAACTTGAGGGACTATCCAGTAGGTTACTACAATAGTTAAGACAATAAACATTTATTAAGTACCCACTATGTGTTAGGCATGAGATGATGGGGATCTCAACCAGATTGATGCCAGAATCAGAAAAGAGAAAAAAGGAGGAAATATGTAAAAAATGTTGGGTGAGTTAGTAACACAAGACTTAATAACAGTTTGGACAGGTTGGGTGAGGCTAGGCTAATCTCATTTCTTTTTCTGTCAGAATTAATAACTAGTAGATGGGGGGGTTATCTACGATGGTTATAGCTTACCTTGATTTTTACAGAACTTTTGACAAAGTAACTCATGCTATTTTCATGGAGAAAATGGAAAAATATAGAGTAGACACTCATACAATAAGATGGGCTAAGAACTGTTTGGATGACTCTACTCAAAGAGCAGAGATTTGTTAAATGGTTCAATCTCAATATGGCATGAGGTCTCCAGTGGACTGTGCCAGGGAACTGTGCTTAAAACTTTGAAATTTGCCATTTTGATCTGTAACTTGGATAAAGGCATAGAAAGCATATATAACTGAACAGGAATAATTAACCAAGTGGATGAGAGTCAGAATGAAAAAAGATCTTAAAAGACTAGGTACATGGATGAATCTAATAAGATGAAATTCATTATGGATAAATGTAATGTTTTAAATATGAATTCAAACAAAAAAAAATAAAAAATGAGGAAGAAATGCCTAGATAGTAGTTTTTTATTGATATCTTTTGTTTTCACCTTGCCTAAAGTTCTGCCTGTATCCCTTCTCCCTTTATTATAAAATATCTTTTTAAAAAGAGAGAAAAGAGAAAAATAGTGAAAACAAAACACTTTAATAAATCTGCTGTCATTTAATAAAGCTCTACACTTGATGTCTTGACCCCTGCAAAAGAACTGGGAGAGGTGTCATACACACACACACACACACACACACACACACACACACACACACACACGCTCATCTTTTCCTCTGTGACTAACAGAAAGCAATGGGTAAAGGTAAGAACTAGACAGTGACTGAACTCCTCATCTTTAGGATTATGAATAACTTTGGAGATTTCTTTTTATTTCCTATTTAAAAACATAAAAGCCAAAAGGAATGAGGAAGTTCCTTAAAGTCCACAAGTCTTTTGTGCCTACAGAGTTTTGTGGGTAAAAGCATAAATCATAGAAACAATAGGTAATTTCATCAAAGAAATGGCACCAATAGATACCAAACCCCAAACTTTTGTATATAGTTAAAACAGTCCATTGGAGGAAAATACATCTCTAAATACTTCCATGAATGAAAGAGAGAAATAAAAGATCAATGAATTAGGAATAGAACTAAAAAGAAACCTTGAAAAGTCTCAGATAAAAACCTCAACTAAACATAAAAAAGAGAAATCCTAAAAATCAAAGAATGAATAGAAAAACTGAAAATAAAATCTTGTTGAATTGATAAATAAAATCATCAACTTTTTAAAGGAAAACTAATAAAATAGAAAAATGTCTTACTAATTCAAAAAAAGAAAGGAAAGATAAATGATCATGTTCAAAAATGGTGATGGAAAATTCACAGAACTAAATGCCTCCTATAAAACTGATAGCATAAATGAAATGAATTGAATATTCACAAAAACATAAAATGCCCAGGTTAGTAAAATAAAAAAAAGATATTTTCAATAACCTAATCTTGAGAGAAAAATTTAAAAATACACATTAAATTTCAGATTAAAAAAACAAACAAAATGAGATAGATTTTCAAATGGATTTAATCAAACATTCTAAGAAAAATGAACTCTAATGCTACATAAATTATTTCTAAAAATAAAGTACTCTACCAAATGCCTTCTGTGAAACAAATATTGTCCTGATATCTAAAGTTAGGCAAGAGTAGAACAGAGAAAGAAACCTATAGCCCAAAGCAACATATAGAAATGCAAGATTTAATTTTTCATTATTTATTTTTAGCATTCTTTTCTTTTTAAATTCTTTTTGAATTCTAAATTTGATCCCTACTTCTGCAGTAAGGGATTTCTAGCAGGGCATAACAGGGCAAGCTGACAGCATGAGACCCTGCAGACTAACATTCCACTCAGAACTCCCAGGACTGGGACTGGACACAGAGGCAGTTAGTTGCTAGAGAGAGAGTTGGTGGAATCTGGAGGAGAAAGAAGCTGTTTTCTCTAGCTGCCAGGAAATTGAACCACCTTGAAGGAGTGGTTGAGTGAGTGATTACCCCACACTGGTAGACTGTGTGTGTTAATCCTTATCCCCTCCTGAATCCTTTGAGGACTCTTCATCCTGAGACTGCTGTCTGGATCAAAGGACTCTTGGTTGTGAGATTTCTTTGGGCCCTGCTGGTTTTGCTCCTACAAGTCCCTCTCTAACTTTAATTTCTCCTTTAACTGGCTAAGTTAAGATAATTTTAGAAAGTATAGGGTTTTAATATCTGTGGTGAGGTTTGAAGTAAGGCATTCCCTGATTCCCTTCCATTTTCCCCTTTTAGTTAAATAAACCTTTTGTTTTATTTATATAGTTAGCATGATCCCTTCTTTTAACCACCCCATAACATTTGGTGAGTCAGGTAGGAACTAACCTGCAAAATAATTGGCAAAATAATTGCCTTTGGCCAGAGAAAAATAGATAGGGAGTAGATTGGCAGTTGGGCTATATGGGAAGATTCCATTGACCTTCTTCAGTACTTGGTTGCTTCCAGGGTGCTTGCCCTGATTGACATGAAACTCTTTAACTCTTGATGGACAGTGAGGGGTTTAAAAGTTTAAAGGCCACTAGCACATGTGCTAGGAAGCCATTTTGTTGTTGTTGTTTTTTGTTGTTGTTTTTCTGTTCTTTGGTGTTTATTAATATTAATCAAAGTGGATAATAATAGAATGTATTCTGTGTCATATAGTAACTTCATATATACTATTAATAGTGTCAGGGGACATGGCAAATATTGTATTGTTATTTCGATGGGACTGTTTCCTATACATTCCTTATGGAATTTTTAACCTATTTCCCCAGTAGTTGCTATATGCTTTTAGGATATGAGTGGATGGAACCTGTGATGGCTTTAACTATGAGATCCATGTTAGCCTATGTGCCTTTGATTTGATTATGTTTATTTGTAATATACAAATGTAAATTTGTGTTTTTTGGTGTTGGCTATAGAGTAAGAGGAATTGTGTTATGGATAACAAAAGAGTCTGACATGAAAAATGTTTATGATAATGAAAGAAAAAATAGAGGCAATGGATTTGTGTATGAAAGAGAGGATGATTTTAACCAATGATATTGCTAATGATTTAAAAGATGATGATATTAATAAGGAAAATAATGGTGAGAAAATTAAGAAATTATCTAGACTGGAAAGGGAAGAGGCAGTATGTAATAAAAAATCAAGCACTACTGTTCCCTTTAAGAGATATTCCTGTTGTGACCCAAGATGAGATATACCAGGTCAAAATTCATAAATTATTTACACCTGAAGATTTGGAAATAATTAGACCATGTGCTTTTCAGAAGAACCTAATAAGGTAGTAAGAGAATTTCAAAGGGCAATAGATATTTTTGACCCTGATTATGATGATTTTTATTTATTAATGAAAGAGTTATTAACTAAAAGGGAAAGGAACAAATTCATAGAAGAAACAAGGAATGATCCATTACTGATGACATGACCATGAGATTTTCAAGGTTTGGATATGAATTTATTCCATGATTAGGAAATGATGAAATAAGCCAGAAGGTCAATTATAGATGTGATGAAGAGACACACTAAATGCCCTAATGCTTGATCTAGATTTGAGAATATTAAACAGAAATTAAATAAGACACCTATAAATTTCCTTGAGAGAATCACAGAAGTGGCTGAAATATTCTTAGTTCTGGATGTGTTAGAAGAAGACACAATTGCACACATTAAGAGGATATTTGTAAAAAATGCAAGCCCTAAGATTAAATTATATTTTAGAAATAATTGCCCTGATTGGGAAGAGATGGGTCTAGAAAAATTAAGGAGAAAGGCAAATTATGTCTGTATAGACAATGAAGATAAATATGAAGATAGGGATATTCTAATGGAGAATTTGAAAAAGAAATTGAGGGATGCAGAAAATAAAGCAAGAGACAGTGAAATAAAGGAGATAAAGGCAGTGGCAGCTCTAAGATCTGTGCAACCAAGCAACCAACATAAGCCAAGAGAAAGGAGATATGGACCTCAGAGTTGTTTCCTGTGTAATCGTGTTGGACATTTTGTTAGGGAATGTAGGTTCAGAGGGCAATTTTCCAGACAATTAAATAGGAATGGTGGATATAATAAACAGAATAATTATAATAATTGGAATAATAATTATCAAAGGAGAAATAACATAAACAATTGCCAAAACACTTTGCAAAAGTGGGTAAAATTAGGAGCACGACCCAAATACAGTCAAGTAGTGAATGGGCATAAGGGTGATCAGAACAAAGGGGCATGTTCATTATGAAGGTGTACCTGGAGTTCTAAAGTTTTTGAACAATCAAGGGAAAATGGAAATAAAGTTAATGAATTTATAAATAATGTAATTGAAACAAAGGATAATGCAATTAGTTTTAACAATTGTGAGGAAAAAGAAAATTGTAATGTAAGAATAGTGGAAAATTCTAATGATTGTGAAATAATGGAAAATAGTAAAGAATGTAAATTGGATAAAGATAATGTGATTGTAAATGAAAACAATGATACCAAAGTAAAGATTATAAAGACCAATAAGAGTAGTGAAAAAGCTGATGATGGTGTTAAAGATTTGAAATCCTGGGAATATCATACAGATGTAAATTTGGATGGACAGGAAATGACTGAGCTTTATACTGATGTTAATGTGCTAGCCCAAGTATTGGAAACATTTCAACCACCTAATAGTACAGAACCATATGTGTCTGTAACTATTAGAGATCAGATTTATGATCTTCTGGTTGATACTGGAGCCAGTAAATCAGTTTTGCAAAGTTTGCATAAGAATTGTAGTTGTTGGTACAATGGAAGTAATAGGTGCTACTGGTAAACCACAGAGAGTAGCAAAATTACAACCAAAAATGATTACTTTAGGTCCATTATCTGTGGAACATGCATTTCTGTGTTTGCCAGACTATCCAATGAACCTTTTAGGTAGAGATTTATTATGTAAATTAAGGGCAATAATCCAAAGTACTGATCATTACATCTGCCAGAAGAATCTCTGAAAGCTTTTCCATTGCTGTTCTTAGATTCAGTCAGTACAGAGGGTGGCTTAGATTCAATCTATCCAACACCTGAGGATATCCCTGAAGATCTTTGGTCAAAGTCCCCCACAGATGTAGGTCTATTGAAACCAGCTACTCCATTAAGGGTGAGGACTAAGGAAGGACCAGTTCCTTGTTTACCTCAATATCCTTTGACTAAAGAAGCAATTAAGGATATAAGACCAATCATTGAATCCCTAATCCAACAAGGGATCATAATACCTTGCTTCTTAGAATTTAATATCCCTATTCTTCCAATCAAAAAGTCAAAGTTAGATCAGAATGGCAAAGTTGTATATTGTTTTATATAGGATTTAAGAGCAGTCAATGATTATGAAATCAAGACATCCTCTTGTACCAAGTCAAGCCACTATACTTTCTTTTATTCCAAGTCATGCAAGATATTTCACTATGGTAGATTTATGCTCAGCTTTTTTTCTCAATTCCAATTCATGAAGATTCTCAAAAGATCTTTGCTTTTACCTGGGAAAAAACAACCCAGTGGATCTGGACTTGTGTGCCTCAGGGTTTTACTGATTCGCAGAGCCAATTTTCATCATTTCTGAATTGAGATCTAAAAACTATAATATTCAAAGAAAATAAATTGGTACATTTTTTGGATGATATTCTTCTTGAATTCCCAAATGCTAAGGTGTGTCTAAGAGATAGTGAGATTCTTTTATTAGAATTATATAAGCATGGGCATAAAATCTCCAAGGCAAAATTATATTGGGTTTTTCCTCGAGTACAATATCTTGGTTTTGTGTTATCAGAGGGTCCCAGAACTATCAAAGAGAAAAGAATAGCAGATATCCAGAAACTGAGTACTCCTAAGACCAAAATCAATTCAGAGCTGTTCTTGAAACAACTGGTTTCTATAGACAATGAGTCTGATGATTTAGAAAGATCTTATGTAGACTCAGAAATTCAGAAGTGGAAGGAGAAATTTGGAGCAAGGAAATAACATGGAATATGGGTTACAGACACTGAAAAACTACTGTTACCAAAAGATTTATATACCTATTTGTGTCAAGCCACTCACACAAAAGGTTACTTTGGTACTCAAGTTGTAGTAGATTCTGTAAAAAGGCAATGGGTAGCACTGGGAATAAGTACTGTTGCAAATAAGATCTATACAAGTTGTTCTGTTTTCCAAAAATTCAATCAAAGTGCATTCAGAAAAAAAAAAAGGTTTGGGTGGTTGACCTTTGGCATATTGTCCATTCAAGAGTTTGAAAATTGATTACATCAGCATGCTAAAAGCTGGAAGATAAAAATTTTGTCTTGTAATTGTTGATAAATTAACAAAATGACCTGAAGCTTTTCCATCTAATACCAATACAGCTAGCTTTGTGGTAAAAGTGTTGCTTAAGGAAATTGTTCCTAGGTTTGGTGTACCAATTACCATAGATATGATAAAGGATCTTATTTCACATAAGATATCCTGAAAAGAGTCTATGAGAATCTAGGAATAACACTTAAATATCATGTTCCTTATCATCCACAAAGTTCAGGTCAAGTGGAGTTTGTAAATAGGAAACTCAAGACTATGGTGGGGAAAATTTGTCCTGAAAGTCAAAATGGCCAGATATTCTTCCCATAGCTTTGTTTTACCTAAGACCTATGACCAAGAGCAGACTTGCATATATCATCTTATGAAATGCTCTTTGGACATGTTTCATTGTAGGCAAAAACTTGTAAGACTGTGTATACATCTCTCTTAGGAGGAGATTGTCAACTTGTTTCATATTTAAGTGTATTACAACAACAGCTTAGTGAACTGCATTATATGGGAGTATTGATCCAATCTGGTCCATTGGATTATTCTCTTCATAATTTTCAACCAGGTGATATGGTGTATATGAAAAATTTTGCAAAAATATCAGCAATTCAAGAGAGTTGGGTAGGTCCTTATACAATTGTGTTAGTTTCACCATCTTTAGTAAAAGTGTTAGGAAGAGATTCATGGTATCATTGCTCACATATTAAATTAGTTCATGGAATTGATAGTGAAAGTGTAGAAATTGTTAAAGAAGAAAATGAAGAAGAGTTCATGGAAAGCTGAGATTCATCAGTCAAATAGAGTCTGTAGTCAAAAAAATCAGTAAGGAGAGTACCAATCCAGTGGAAGAGGACGTTCAGATGGAAGAGGACATTGCAGATAAAGAGGAAGATTCAGAAAATTAATGGACATTGTAAAAAGACTGAAAGACATAAATATTAATCAGATAAAGACTTTGAAGGGAATTTTCTATGAAGAGGATAAAGTAATTAATGGACTAAAAGTTCTAAGGAATTTGGATAATGTAATATAAATAGCATAACATATATTCACATAAGCATTCATAATTACATTTTACTACCATGAATTTTGGAGAGGAAGAATTCTTCAAACAAGTTGAGAAGAGAAGGAATAATCTGAAGTTTTTGTCAGTATATTGCATGCCACAGTAACACAACAATAACACAATAGTAACACAGGCATAACACTAACAAAACAACATAACATAGCATGAATAACAACATAACAAACACATATACGGGGGAAGAGGGATATTGGAAAGGCATGCATGCAAAGGACAGAAACTGGAGATGGGTCAGCTGTCAGTCAAATGAAGATTCTGTTTGGAATGTTACCGGGAAAAGCAGTTTGAGCCAAGCAAATGGTGACTGATTTTCTGGGACTTGGCTGAGGGCTTTTTGGCTGATGGTGGTGACTTTGAAGGAAGAAGCTGGGTTTATCTCTGGGACTTGGGATAATCAAGCTGGAGGTAGTTTGGCTTATTTGAAGGCAGAAGAAGGACAATAGTCCATATATCTCTCTGATGTGCTCTGTTTCATGGTAGTGATTGAACTGCCATTTCTCTCAATATCCTTCAACCCAAGACTCTAGATAATAGAGAAACCTCCAACCCTCTTACCTCCATCCTCCATCTTGTCCTGTTTCCCCCAATAAACCCTTACTTGAGATAAAAAAGAGAAAAGAATATTTCCTCTGAAACATCAGAGCTCACCCAAAGTGACTTAGAAGGAGGCTGAAGAAGAAGGGGGAAGGGGAATGGAAGGGAAGAAGAGGGGAGGAAGGGAGATTGGAAGAGGGAGGAAGGGAGGTATAAAAGGGAGGATAGGCAAAAGAAGATAACTACCTGATCCATTAGTTATCATTTATCCATCAAATATACCCCTTCCAAGATTATCTATTACAATACACAAACACAGAATGAGTGAAACAATGTATAGCTAGATATTAACAATGTTATAGTTATTTATAAAGTAGGTAGTTACTAGCAGAAATAGCTATTTCCATGATCCCTTTTTAAATATAATATTTATTTCATTATTATCTAGAAAGGATCCATTTAATATTTCTGCTTTTCTGCATTTAACTATAAACTTTAATCTACTTATTCATGGAAACAGAATAAAAATTAATTGGAGACAGTAACTTAAGCTTAAAGAGTTGAGTGGCTTAAAGAACAAGTCACAGAAACAAGAAATAATTTTATTAAAAATACAATAATGAGACAACACACCAGTACTTATGGGATATAGCAAATGCAATAATTAAAGGAAAACTTATATATCTAAATGGCTTTATCAATAAAACAGAGAAATAAAACTAAATCATGAGCATCAAAAATTAAAAGAGTGGATTTTACCACTAATGAAAATGAAATCAAAACAATTAATAGGAGTCCCCCCCCCAATTATAAGCCAACACATTTAATAAGTTAAGTGAAATAGATGAGTAATTAAAAAATATAAATTATCAGAGGAGGAAATTAAATAGTTAAAGGAATCTATTTTATTTTTTATTTTAATTTTTTAAAAATCCTTACCTTCAGCCTTAGAAATCAATACTATGTGTTGGTTCCAAGGCAGAAGAATGGTAAGGGCTAAGCAACGGGGGTTAAGTGACTTTAAGTGACTGAGGTCAAATTTGAATCTAGGATCTCCCATCTCTAAGTCTGGCTCTCTATCCACTGAGCAACCCAGCTGCCCTCAAAGAAATTTATTTTAGAAAAAGAAATTGAAAATGCCGTAAAGAAAAAAGAAATCAGGACCAGATGGATTTTCAAGTGAACTTCACTAAACATATAAAGATCATCTAATTCCAACATTAAATTATTTAGAATGATTGATAAAGAAGGAATCCTGCCAAACTCCATTTATGAAATGAATATGGTGTTTATACCTAAATGAGGAAGAGCAAAAAACAGAAAAAGAAAATTATAGGTCAATTTAATTAGTGAATATAGATATAAAAATTCTAGATAAAATATTATTCAGGAGACTACAACAAGGAGCAAGGATTTTGGCTAAGGCTAGCTCTGGAGTCTCTGCAGCTTCCGCTGTTTGCTGCCCCTCTCTGTGCTGTCTCCCTGCGCGGGCACCCACAATCTGTGCTCCTCAGCCTGCTGGGGCTTCAGGTCTAGCTGCTCTCAGGGGTAGGTCCTTGGTGGTTTCAGTCAGCTGCCTAGGACCCAGAGGTGCCCCATACCTGCTCCAGAGGTGCCTCTTGCTCACTCACTGATTCTAGCAAACATTGGCTCTGGCTCTGACTCTGTAGGTGGGGTGGGGAGGGTGGATCAGCTCTCATTTTGGTGGGAGCTTTTTCACCCCCTTATGGTGTGGAAATGACCAAATCCCATGTACCTTTGTGCTGATCCCTACTTTAGAGTCCCTTCATTCCTATGAATTTGGGGTTTTTGTTTGGCTTTTTGAGGTAGTCTATATTGGTAGGTGGTGGGGAAAGTAAGAGTTCTGCTCCTAGACTGCCACCATGTTTACCTGGAAGTCCCAAATTGATATTCTTAAAGAATAGCTCTGTCCATGTTATTCCCTTACTCAAGAAGTTTTAGCAATTCCCTATGACTTCTGGATTCAAATACAAATTCTTGTTTGAATTTTAAAGCCCGTCATAATTTGTTTTCAAGCTTTTTTCCATATTTTTTTTTCATTGCTCTCCTTTATAAATGATTCTACATTCTAACCAAACTACCCTTTATAAAGTCAGGTAGGTGACTCAGTGGTTAGAGCACTGGGCCTGGATTCAGGAAGACCTGAGTTCAAATATAGTCTCGAGGATTTTTGTCAAAGAATGCTATCTACCTCCAGAGTGTAAAAAGGAAATTTTAAATTTCTTTAATTTAACAGGGGACCTAGAGGTCCTCTTACCATAGAGATGTGTAGGGATTAATCAGCCAACAATGACTGGAAGTAGGAACTGGGGAGTTCTCTGCTGAGTGATCATCAGTTGAGGGCTTTCAGTTGCTGACAATGAGGAGAGTCAGTTGCTGACAGCTGGAGAATCAGTTGATCAGAGTTAGGTCTGGCAGTTGTGGGAAAGTTGACAGCTGGGGGTGAGTTGGTCATTGGGGGTTGGTTGCTGGTGTTTATTTGCTAGAATATAAAGGCAGGCCTGAGCTTACTGAGAGGGTTTTTGGCTTTAGCTTTTAAAGGGCTTTTGTTTTGCCTCTGGGACCTTTAGAGAGTAGGAGGTCTGTCTCATAGGCAAGGATCTACTGTCAGTTGGCTACTGACAGTTTGGGCTGCTATAGAAAACTGAAGGAGTGAGTGAGTGAGTGGTAGCTGTCTATTATTTTAGGGAGTTAGGTAATTAGTGAATCATTTATAGTTAGTTTAGGTTAGATAGCCCTGGTGTTTGTCAGGCAAGAAGAAGCTGTCATCAGAAGACATTTAGAGGTAGTTATTAGGAATTTTAGGTAGCATTAGGAATTTTAGGTACATTTATAGGGTATAAGATTAGTAATCTCTCTTTCCTCTCCCCTATCTTTCTATATTCTTTTACTACCTATATTTTAATTAAACTAAATTCTTAATTTTATTTTCTCTGGCTTAAAGGGATAATATTAATTTACAACTCTAATATATTCTCATTAAGACTTAAATTATTAAAAGCTGCTCTCTTATTTTGTCAAAACCCCTATTTTAAGAGAAAGAATGCTATAAGAGAAAGATTTGTTAGAGTCAGAATGCACATCAAAATGTGATTTTTCACTTTAGTTTACTTGGGTTTTTATTTAGTCTTTACAAAAATGAACAATATGGAAATATGTTTTGCATTATAATACATGTATAGCACAGATCATATGCCTTACCATCTCCAGGAAACAGGGAGGGAATAGAGGAAGGGAAACAATTTGGATCAAATAGCTTGAGAAAACTTATGTGGAAAATTGTTACATGTAATTGGTAAAATAAAATATCTTTTCAAAGACAGCCTCAGAAACTTACCAGTTTTGTGACCCTGTGCAAGTAATTTAATCTCCCTGTGACTCAGTTTCCTCAAAAGTAAAATTCAGATAATAATAACACCTGCTTCCTGGGGTTGTTGTGAGCATCAAGTGAAATAACATTTTTAAAGTGTTTATGGTATTGTAGTATAAGTCATATAATATAATAATTATTATTTTCTTTTTTTCATTTATTATACATTCATTTCTTTCTCCTATACCTTCTCATATGTTATGTCATGTATGCCTGGAAAGTTTTCACTTTTTACTTCTGCCTCTTAGAATCCTTACCTTGATTCAAGGACCAATTAAAATGCTATGATCATCCCTGTTATTAGGGACTCTCACCACCCCAACCTCCAAAAAAATTATTTTGTAGGTATTTCATATTTCATATATTTAATAACCTGTGAGTATTTTTTTTTCTTTCCACTCCAAGTAGTCTGTTTTGTTCCAAAGAGATCATCATGGGGCAATGTCTTATCTTGCCTGTGAACTGGATTGAAGTGAGACAGATTTGTTCAAAGTCATCAGCCTTGCTCTCAGTTCTAGACATCTAAGTCCAAGGACAAGACAAAAACCAGAAAAACTGGCATGCAGTGGATGGCCTTGGGATTTTTGATGTCAGACAAAACTTGAAATGCTCTTCCACAGCTCCTGCTTGAGTGATGAATTGCTCTGATCATACTATTCTACTAGAAGAAGTCTTCACAAGCTTGGGGGAGGTATCCCATTAAATTGCTAACATGTTTGAGGCATGTTGGTTACCCTCAAACTGGTTTAGTCTGTCTGCTGAAACATTTTACTGGGCTGTGGCTGCTGAGCATGCTATATAGCTCCTTGGAGCCACCAGTGAGAGTATTTGAAAGGGAAATACCAAAGGTAGATGAACAGCCTTGACAAAATCTGAGCAAGCCCTCAAAACAGGTACTAAGTCCTCCCTGAACACTCCATCCGCCTCTCCCAGATAAGTTCCCTGAGGGCAGGAACTGTTTGGTTTTGGTTTTGAGTGCATCATGGCTTTTGTATATATAGGCACTTAGTAAATCCTTGTTGACTTGAGCCAATCCTCAACTGTCACGATTTTGAGGCCCTTCACCATCTTTGTTGCCCTTCTCTGGATGTTTTCCACTTATAAATTCCTTTTCTAAATGTGGCACACACAACTCAACATACCATTCCAGATAAAGAATCTCATCATGTGCTTGGGCCAGAGCAGAATGCAATGGGGTTATCTCTTTAATCCTGGACACTATATAAGTGTCCTAATGAAGCCAAAGACCATATTAGCTTTCTTGGAGGCCATATCACATTCAATCATTAATTTTTGCAGTTTGTATAAGGGAATTTCACAGGTGTTCTAGGGCAGACCTAAGGTACACCCAATAGTTGGGTATACTCTCCAAATCTATAAAGCTACATGTTGGATTAGACCTTGTTAAAGTTCCTTCCACTTCAAAGGGTTTATAATTTTATAAATTCTCAGGAGAATTAACCAAAATTCAAGCACTCCATGTAGCTTGAATTATTGAAAAGTTGAAAAATTACCTCAAAGTATGTGTAGATAATTTTCCAAGATATGCTTTTTCTTTTAAGATAAGAAAACTCTTTCTTTTAAAGAAGGGGGTGGGGGAAGCTTGATTCATAGTCAAATTTTTCCATCCCCACCATTTTATCTTGTACATGTCTGTTTTTAAGGTGTATTTCTTCTAAGTAATGGATTATAGCATTTTGTTTTCTTATCCAACCTGGTACTCTTTTTCATTTTTTCTGTTGTCTAATTCATACACTTAAGAGTTAGATTTATATTTTCTGCTCTTTGTCTTAACATTTTTTTGGTTATATTTTTTTCTTTTATTCCACTAGGAACAAAGTACCTTTTCTTCAGTTCTTTTAGCTTAATCTTTTGAAAAGATATCTGTATTTGCATTAGTTTTCTTCTCCTTACCCCTTATCTCCCCTCTGGTTTGTTATCCTTTTACCTTTGGAAGTTTGATCATTAGTTCCTTTTTGTCTCCTGCTTTTATCTGTTATTTAATTCTTCCCCTGTTTTTTATTCTCAATTAATTAGATTTCCCCTTTATTCCCTTCCCTTCATCTTGTTCATTAGTTGTTTGGTTTTTTTTTAAACCCTAACCTTCTGTGTTTTAAGGCAGAAGAGCAGCAAGGACTAGGCAATTGGGGTTAAGTGACATGCCCAGGGTCATACATCTGGGAAGTATCTGAGGGCAGCTTTGAAACCAGGTCCCCCTGACTCTAGGCTTAGAACTCTATCTTATTACCTAGTTGCCCCAACTGTTTATTAGTTTTTGTTTAAAAAAAAAAAGCCAAACAAAAAACCTCTTACCTCCTGTAAGGCAAAAGTAAGTGGATCATCTGAGTTCTAGAGTTCTATGCTCCAGTAGGTCTCAAGTCAATTGGGTCTCTACATTAAGTGCAGCACTAATATACTGAACCCCTGGGCATAAAGGACAGAAAGAAGCAAAACATTTTATTTTTAAATTTTTTTATTTATATTATATTATATTATATTATATTATATTATATTATATTATATTATATTATATTATATTATATTATATTATATTATATTATATTATATTATATTATATTATATTATATTATATTATATTATATTATATTATATTATATTATATTATATTATATTATATTATATTATTTATTATTTATTTAAATATATTATATTATTACATTTTATTATTTTTTGTTTTTAAAAATATTCATACCTTCTACTACTACTTCTAAATATCAATTCCTAGACAGAAGAATGATGAGGGATAGGCAATTAAGCATAAGTGACTTGCTCAGGGTCACATAGCTAAGAAGTGCCTGAAGCTATATTTGAACACAGGACTTCCTGTCTCCAGGCTTGGCTCTTTATTCACTAAGTCACATTGCTGCCCCCTTGTTTATTAGTTTTTAAAAATTAACTTTTTGGTGCCCCTTTACAGAAAGAAGTCTCTCACTCTCTTTACTGTCCACCTACTTTTCCGTCTTCTCTGGACCTTCAATCTCTGGTTCATGGACCCTATATTTAATCTGGACATTCTCTGTTCTATACATTCTTCTTGGAGTCAAAATTCCTGAGGTACCCATTCTAGGCTTTTCTCTTTAAGCAGTTTTTGCATCCGCCTTGTAGAACATAGTGGGTGTAGGAAGCTGAATGAATTTCTCAGATGAACAAGTGGACCTCTCAGGAAATACAGAGGAACCATCCTGATCAACATGGACATCTTAACCTGCTGTGATTTTCTGAAATGGGTTGTTTGGCTTCTCTCTGGGAAGCTTAGTGGTCCTTTATGTCCAGGGGCGTAACATATTAGTGCTATACTTAGTGTAGAGACTCAATTGACTACCGGAGCTCAGAATTCAGTATCAAATGATGCACTAGCCTTAGCTTCTTGTAGTAGTAAGGATCACAGGCATGTGCTACCACCTGATTTATTTTTCCATATTGAGGAGCTTGACCAACCACTTTCATAGAATCATGGAACCACAGCATGTCAAAGCCAGGAGACAATCTAGTCCAATCAGTTCAAGTTACAGTTGAGGAAACTCAGTGCCAAAGTATGATATGAGACCTGATCGAGGTAACACAGTTTGTTAAAGGGATTTATTTATTAATCTGTCAGTCTTAGAGCATTAGCTAAAAAGGGGGGGAGGGAAGCAGAGAGCTGGGTTTAGAAAACAAATCTTAAGTGGAATCTGTAGGATGGTGGGAAGCCTGGTATGGTAGAACATCTTGATGTGGTTGTTTTGTTCATTTGTTTCAATCATGTCCAATTCTTTATGTTCCCATTTGGGGGTATTCTTGGCAAGGATATTAGAGTTATTTGTCATTTCTTTATCCAACTCAATAATATTAAATTTGACACTGGAAGCATTCTAAGGGGACAGACAACATATAAATATTAATATAAATAACTATGTATATACAAAATAGAGAGAGTAGATGGAAGGAAAATTAAAGTTTTGAGCCAGTGAAGTCAAGAATGGGGATTGGGTAGGGGACCATGATATGGCAGAATTTTGAAGGATGTTATCCTTCCAGCACCTTAGCACTAGTAAATTTACCTTATGCTTATACATTTCAATTTAAGAAGGCTAGCATTGAAATCTAGCCATAGATACTTTTTACCAATATTATCTTGGACAACCTCTATTTGTCTCAGTTCCCTCAGCTTATCAGAAGACAAAAATAGCATCTACCGCTGAGGATTGTTGAGTATAAATGGAGATATTTGTAAAGTGCCTAGTGGGGCAGCCAGGTGGCATAGTTGATATAACACTAAACTTATAATCATAGACACCTCATACTGAGTTCAAATATAGCCCCAGATACTTACTAGCTTTGTGATTCTGGGAAGGTAATATCACTCTGTTTGTTTCAGTTTCCCCATCTATAAGATGAACTGGGGAAGGCAATGACAAACCATTCCAGTATCTTTGCCAAGAAAATCCCAAATGAGGTCACAAAGAAATGACTGAACAACAACTAAGAACCAAGTGTCTAGAACATAGGTATTATGGAAAAGCTACTAAGTTACTACTACTACTACTACTACTACCGCTGCTGCTGCTACTAGTAGCAGTAGTTTCCAAGCCTACAATGACTGGGAAATGCTTGGTATGTACAAGACTCTTAGTAAATACTAGTGGAATGGAATATACTCTTTCCTGGATGTAGAGCTGTGAACTTGATGACTTCTCAAGGTCTCTTCTGATCCACGACACAATAGCATCATATACCACCTCTCCCTTTCTCACGGACAAGGTCAGCCCCCTGTTGAGTAGGTAACTCATGAGGCTCTTAGAGAAGCTGTTTCACTCATTGAGGAGAAACAGAAATGTTTCATTTTCTGGAATACCTAGTGAGAGGTACTAGAGGTGAAGTTGCTGGCTCACGCCTTATTTTGCTGACCATCTACTGTTCAAGCATGAACTCTAGTCATTTCATAGCCGCAAACTCTTACACAATTTACCACGTCCACGTTTCTTTCAATCTTCCAAAGCAATCTGGTGATGCATGGGCTTGATATTGGATTCCACTATGACTGGTTTCTGGTATTTCTGAAGAGGGCAATGACAATATTTCTCAAAGGAAAAAAAAAGTTAGAAAAATAAAGAGATTGTGGAAGGAAGCGGGATCTCAAGAAGAAAAAAAAAAGTCTGCACAGTACTTAGAAATGGTCAAAAGACTAGAAGAACGAATGAGGATGAGCACGTTTTCTGTGCACCCCTGCCCTGAGTCACTGCACTCAGATACTGTAAGAGACCTTGTGCCATTTCCCAGAAGGCAATCTCTTTTCTCAAGTTTAGTCGCCATATAAGGAGGCATGAAGATATATTTTTTTTTAATCTGCAAGGTAGGCAGTTCTGGTATTGGTGTTTCAAAAAGGCTATTACTAGAACACAGGTCATATCTTTTGTGCTAAGTTCTCCCCCATGGTGGAGATAAGCAAGGAAAAAAACTATGCCTCTGGAGTCATTTTTCACTGAAACTATCAAACAGGTCCAATTCTTTGTTTTGTAACGGAAAATTAGAGTAGGGATTTAATGTTGGTGAAGGTGATATGCTGAATGGGAAATGAAAATGAACAAACTCTCTGTAGAGTCTAAGGGTCTGTGGCTTTTCAATAGTCCCAACTGAAAACAAAGAAAGGGCAGGGGAAGAGAAAGAGCAAGAAAGCTGAGTTTGGAGGGATTATTCCTATAGCCAGGATGGGTATAAGGGCTCCCTTCTTTACTCTATATCTATAGCACCTGGGAATGAACTTTTTCCAATGTGCTCCTCTTGACCCTAAGCTGGGCCAGAGTGGCTACTCTCTGAGATCTGTAGGATAGTGTCCTACATATAACAGGTCTAATGGTTGTATAATTTGAATTTACCTTTGAACTCCCAACGAGTCTTTGTGAGGGTTATTTTATCAAAGACAATACCACTCGGTCGTGTTGCTCAGTTTTTTGTTTATTATAAAATCATAACTCATTTTCTAGATTTTGAGCTCCTGCTGGTGTACCCACAGCAATACTATTCTTTTTTTTTTAATTTTATAGTATTTTATTTGATCATTTCCATGCATTATTCATTAAAGACAAAGATCATTTTCTTTTCCTCCCTCCCACCCCCCGTACAGCAATACTATTCTAAGTGAGACCTTTACAGAAGAATTCCTAGATATCATAGAAATTGGAAGCTGATAACAGTGTCAGAAATATTAAGAAAGCTTTTAGTACAAATTGAGGGACAAAACAGCAACTTTGCTGTTCAGGCAAAACCTTAAGTATAAGGGATAATAATATGAACAAATGCAAGTGAAATAAGAGACACCAGAAAAACTATGTGCAATAATGTAAATGAATTTAAAAAAGAAACCAAAAGCTATATGATTATAATGACTTATCCTGATTCTGGAGAACAGATGAATGAATTTAATTCCCTTTATTTCTTAGAGAAGTGGAGAACTATGGGTATGGAGTGTTGAGTATATTTTTCAAACACCATCATCATTTCAGTTGTATATCCTGAACTATTTTTTTCTTTATTACAGTGGAATTCTTACTGCAAGGGAAGTGGTACATCTGTAAATGACTAGAGCATAGAACAAAAGGCATCAATAAAACTCAAATATTCATACATCTCTATCATTTTTTTCTTTCCATCTATGTCTGTCTGTCTGTCTGTCTCTATCCATCTATCTGATCTATTTCCCTATTTGCCTGCTTCTGGTGAGGAATTTCCTTTACCTATGAAGACTGGTACCTTTCCCAACTGATAGCATGAGTATTAGCCTGTGTTCTGACGTAACTAGGGTCACAGCTTTTGTGTCAGAAGGGACACTTGAACCCAATTCGTCCAGATTCTGAAATAAGCCTTTATCTGTTACAATACATTATTTCTCCTAAACAGGATTATAGACTTGTCTCTGAAAGAAACCATGTATTTATGTACATTCATACATACATATAGGATCACCCGGCTACCTTTGTCTCAGTTGACTTCTCCCTTTAACTCCATTCCTCTAGGTTTTTAAAACTTGCTTTAGCCAGATTATAAGTTAAAACTCTGCTACAATGAATTCCTTCTTTTGTTGAAGTAGAATTAGTGTTGGGTCAAATAACTTAGCAGTCAGCTAGGGACTTAGAAAGGCTGTTGATTGGGATATTTGTTGGCATATGATATGACTTGCATAAGCCAATAAAGATTTCACTATTCTCTTGTTTGCTCCTGCCCTATACTTCATCTCTCTGTCTCTGTCTCTGTCTGTCTCTGTCTTTGTCTCTATCCTCCATTCCTCCATTCTAGCCTGGCTTTACCACTGTATTGTGAATGAAATGAAATGGAATTGAAAACCTCAAGTAAAAATATAGCTTAGTAGACCTGAACAACCTCTGAAATGATGACATTTAGTTGAGCTACTCATGCTCCTTTTTTTCTCCACTTCCAAACTATTTGATATTTCTCTTATTGCTTAGAAACAAACAGGAAAATGTTGATTAAATGGGGTTAAACAGAAGGATATTGCACTTAATGACTCTGGAAGGCTCTTGTAATCATGACAGTGCCCCATTTTGGGTGTCACTAGAACCATACTGCCTTATACACCCTTACTAACAACAATATTCCTATGGAAAACTAAACTTTGAACCCAGGATATCCTTTTCATTTTTGAAATATAAGTTCTAGAGTTTCATGAATGAAAAAGGCCTCTAATACTGTTATTTTCTCTGTTAAAAAGAGGATTCTATGATAATAAAGTGGAAAAAAGTCTTTGAGAAGAGACTAAAAGTTTATAGCCTACTACACCACAAGCAAAATAATTTTGATGTGAGTGTGGAGATTCAAAAATAAGTGATAAAGGAGCTAACAACTGTCTTCCTGTTATTTGGACATCAGCTGTGAAGTCCTGAATAATTTTAATTCAACTTGGTCCCCTGTGAATAAAAAGATCAAACAGCTGGGGCTGGGTTCTTGTGGTCTGAGGAAAGAATAGGTAATCATGAGGGGAAAAATAAGTAGGCAGTAGGGGAAATGAATTCTAGGGTTTATTGGGGTGCAAAGGTGACAAGATGATCCTTTTGCTAAGTTAAGCTGTGAAAGGGACTAACTAACTATAAGATGCTGTTTTTAACATCTGGAGAAAGAAGAAAGATGAGAGGTATCAAAACAACTACATTTTGGGTTAAGGATAAAAAGCAATGCATTAGTACAACACCTTTATTGAATATAAAAGTGTCATGAGAAAGGAGTGGCAAAGTCAGCACAGTGGGAGCTTTTGAAACCACAAATCAAAAACCTGTGAATCCCTAGAGCTACCCCAAATGGTGTTTTCAATAAAACTCACATTTCCAGGAAGGTAACCTTAGAATTATTCAAATAAGTGGAAGAGAAAAGTTTAAAGAAATGTAACTGTGTTAATTGAAAATATGTACAGTAACTCAAATTTGCCTAACTAGTGTCAAGAATATTTCTCCTTCATGAAATTAAATCTAATGAAAATTACAATGAGGATATTTCATGTATAAGTGGGTATCCCTGAAGTGCTTCAGAAGCCTTTCACTCCCCATGAATTGTATCACAAAATATAACCATAGAAACATAATATGAAACTGGCAAGTCACTTGTATTATCTTTTTTTCAACATCATTTTGTCAATTTTTTTTAAACCCTTACCTTTCATCTTGGAGTCAATACTGTGTATTGGCTCCAAGGCAGAAGAGTGGTAAGGGCTAGGTAATGGGGGTCAAGTGACTTGCTCAGGGTCACACAGCTGGGGAGTGTCTGAGGCCAGATTTGAACCTAGGATCTCCCATCTCTAGACCTGACTCTCAATCCATTGAGCTACCCAGCTGCCCCCTTGTCTAGTTTTTTAAAAAGTTTTATGATTACTTTTACATTTCCATGACATACTATACTGAGACTTGGTTTGACAACATGTGTAATATTTTGCCTCATAGTCTTCCATCTTTCTACTGAAGTATATTCTCTAATCATTGCTTGGTTTTGCAAACCCTCAAAATTGATGCAGGATGGTCTCCCATTACTGCCATACAAAGAGATGAGACAGTAAGGAGAAAATGAAGTTAATTTTAAAAGGGTTGGACTTGATTATTTATGAGTATGGTAGCCAGGAATTTAATTGATTCCAAAGAGATTTTATTTACAATTTATTTACAAAATGCAGAAAGAGTAAAGTAAGAAATCAGAGAGAGGATAAGGTAAGATATCTAGCCTAAACACTAAGTAATTTATTCCTAGCCCCTGGGCAGGGAGAGTTAGTTCTTAACTGGAGGAGCCTCAGCCCTTGTAGTTGAGGCCCTGGGGATGCAGCAAATCTCTCTCAAGAGGATAGGCCTCTCCTGAGGTTAGTCTCCTCTGAATATCCAGCAGGTGAGTCAGCTTTTCACTCACCATGTGTCAGTCTAAAGGAAAAGGGTCTCAGGTTCAGTCAGCAGATCCTTATACCCCTCTTCACCAGCCTCAACTCAAAAGCATGAAGAATTGAACTTCTTCAGGAAGTTGTCACTCCCTTTTAAAGTACATTTTCTCTTGTGTCACTTCCTATGTCTTCCCCTAATTTTACATCTACCAATCACAATTGACACTCTGCTCTAGGACTGTCCAGAAGGCAGTCAGTTGATTCTGATTTGTCACCCGTCATCGCAGACATGGGTCAGAGACCTCCTACTCAATGACTAAATGGGATGCTTACACTTTTGGTGATTAGATCTAAAAATGAGCAGATCTCCATACTCAACTTTTAAGTAGGGTTTTTACACTTTTGGTGATTAAAATCTAAAAAATAGGCAGGGGTTATAATTTAATCTTCACAATCAGGGGAGAGTTAATTTTAATAGTCATAGAGAATACTATGTTTATAATTTATTTCACTTGTTTACTCTCATAGCATTAAAAAAGTCATCTGAATAGAATGCCCCATGGATATCAGGTAAGACAATGCTAATTAAAAATCAAAGTATTGCTCTCTTTATGGTGGCAAAGAATTAGAAATTGAGGGGGATAGCCATTAATTGAGAAATGACTGAACAAGTTGTAGCATATGACTGTGTTAGGATACTGTTGTACTATAAGGAAAGAACAAGTTAATTAAAAAACCATAGAAATACCCACATGAAATTATGAAAAGCAAGATGGAATAAAACCAAGAGAACATTATATACAGCTCCAGAATTAATGGTTAAAGGAGAACATATGAATGTATACCTCCAGAGAAAGACCTTATAATTAGAAACACAAAATACAATATATATGTGAAATGATGCCTTCTAAGTTATGGGATGGAAGGAGGAAGAGTTTTGGGAATTTTAATATAGCCAACAAACAAATAAATTAATAAAATTCTAAAAACATAAAAGGGTTAGTTGGCAGGTAAAATGACAAAAATGATGGAAAATTAGCTAAAGCAGAGCTAAGAGGAGGTGGTCTAGCCTGTTGTCCCACTTTAACTTAAAATTGTAACCTTGGGCAGTTTTAGCTTATCATTATGACTATCTAGTCTAGCCTTATAATTTATAAGTTTTTAAATCTTCCTTCCTCCCAAATATACGGGCTAATCATTGGAAGGAATGTTAAAGGCTGGCTTGACCAGTTGAGAGTCTCTGAGACAGAGTCTCTCTACAGCATGACCACCAGATGATCATCCAGCTTTCACTTGAAGTCTAGTAAGGAAGAACCTATTACCTACCAAAGCAACCCATCCCACTTAGAGATAGGTCTAACTGTTAGAATGTTTTTCCTTACATAAACCTAACTTCTTTGCAACTTCCATCTATTGGTCCTAATTTTCTAATTTGAACAAGTCAAATCCCTCTTTCAAAAGGCAGGACTTCAGATACTTGAAAGAAGCTATTGTATCCTACTGCATGTTCTTTTCTTTAGGTTAACTATCTTAAATGGATTCATCATATGATATGATCTTGAATTCTTTCTCCATCCTTATTGCCCTTCTCTGGAGAGTCTCCATCTTGTCAGTGTGCCTCCTTAAATATGGTCCCTAAATCCAAATGCAATACTCCAGATGAGTATGACTAAGGCAGAACATGGAAGGGCTCTCACTTCTCTTGTTCTTAGTGGTATGCTTCCTTGAGTGTAGGATGGGACACCATTTAGATGGTTTTAGCAATTTAGGGATTGACGTTTCATACCACTGACTCACATTGAGTTCTCCATCCACTAAAACTTCAAATCTTTTGTAGATGACCTTCTTTGTGGTCAAGTGGCATTCATTTTGTACTTGTGAAGTTGATTGTTGAATCTAAATATGACTTTACATTTATTCCTATTAAATTTTATCTACTTAGGTTCAGCCAAATGTTCTAGCAGGACTTCTTTTGTCCACATCTGACTCTACTGTTTAACATGTTTTCTTTCTTTCCTAGCTTTGGTATCTATCTTCCTTATTTTCTCAGCTACTAGGATCTCTGTATCGAGATGGTGATGTGAGTGAGTTGGGAAGGGAGAATGGCTAGGAGGAAAAGGAACAGCTTTAAATTATTTCACAGTCAGAAGCTAATATAAGCATATGCAAATCCAACTATTTAATTAGATCTGATGACCTTGCTGCTGATCTCTACATATCTTGCTATGCTTCCGTAACAATGAAACATCTTCTATTTAAATTCTTATCTTCTCCTTTAGAATTAATACTAAGTGTTGATTCCAAGGCAGAAGTGCAGTAAGAGCTAGGTAATTGGAATTAAGTGACTTGCACAGGGTCACACAGCTAGGACATATCTGAATCCTGATTTGAATGCCGGACCTCCCATCTCCAGGCCTAGACTCTCTGTTCACAGAGCCACCTAGTTGCCCTATTGAATGATCATTTCTAAAGGAAACAATTGAGAAGCATTTATTAAGCTCTTACTATATCTCAGGGGTAAATGGGGTGTATGGGATGTTCAGGGAGGGGTAGTATCTCTGGTATGGAGGGCTTATTGTGCCTTTCTAGGGCAGCTCTTCAGCCTCTGACCCCATCTGACACCCGGCTCTCACTTGTGGCTCCCAGGAGCTGCTAGCATGCGGCAGCGGCCACACCCCAGGCAACGGCTTCGACAGGCCGGCTTAACCTTGTGAGGGTAGCCATTGGGTCATTGTCAACCCCTGGTGAACCAGGGCTTTGCTCACCCAGCATGTGAAGACTGCTTCAGCTGAACAGATGGAAGAAACCAATAAGAACGTTCAACGGCTGAGATGGCGATGCAACAAAGCACTGTGGAGTGCTTAGGGCATGTTGGAGCACAAAAGACAACACGGCCATCCAATGCAGCTGAGGAAGTCTCCAGGTGTAATGACTTTTTGTGCCAATGGACCCAGGCTTCCAACGCCGAGAGAGTGGGACTGTCTCTGTGCATCGACTTTTCCACTTAAATCTCCTTCACGTACAAGTGTCTTTGTGTACACTCATCTATCATAAATGAAAATGCACAAAGACAACTGTCTTCCTCAGTTACTGAGAGACTACTACTACTATATCTCAGGCACTGTATTAAATGCTGGGGATGCAAATTTAAGTGAACAAGAAAGACAGAGTCCTCAAGGAACTTACATTCCAAGGAGGGAATAGAAGCTGAAAAAGGAGTGGGGTGTGGGGAAGATAGCTACTCTGGGGACAAGGAGACATGATGGAAAAGGAAGCATGAACAGTCAGGAGTGGAGAACTAAGAGGAATGAAGGAGTAAACCTGGCTAGTATGACTTCTTTCCTTAAAAAGAGGTTCCAGTAGAAAGACAAAGGGGCCCCAGGGATGGAATGATCTTCCAGGACAAAAAGGTAGGCAGAAAATTTGGTTTTGATTATTATAAAGGATTCAAGGGTCTCTGTAATAAGACCAGAGTGGGATCTCAAAAGACTCATTCATTTAAGAGATCTTATAGTAGTAGTTCTTAACCTAGGGTATTTGAACGTTTAAAACTTTTTAAAAACTGTATTTCAATATAATTGGTTCATTTTACAATCTTATGTATTTAATTGCATGCATTAAAAAATCATTATTTTGAGAAGAGGTCAATAGATTTCAATATACTGTCAGAGGAGTCCATGACACAAACAAGGTTTAACAACCTGGTTTTAAAAGTCATTGAGTCAGAGAATCAGACACATGGGTTCCATAAGCTTAGGCAACTTGTCATATTCCTAAGTCTGTTAAAATTAGATTAAAATATAATTGGGAAATATCTAACAAAATAAGTGAAAATATAATAAAACTTAGATGATTCATTTTAAAACTAAGTGAGTATGCATCTGAGGGGATTTTTGTATATGGATTATGTAGGATTTAAATTCATATCCAAAACTCTGAGAATTATATTTTATAAAATGTATTAATAATCACTTGAAGTAGAAGGAATAAAAGGGAAATAGCAGTAAAAAAAAACCTAATTATCTAACAAGATTAAGACCACATGAGTAATAATCTCTTGGCTCTCACCTCATGCCTCCTCCACCAAAACGATCAGAGAGAGTGAGAGTCTACACAAAATTTATAACTTCCCTATGTCAGCATGTAACATGAGAAGCAGAGTGGGATGCTGGGAATCATAGTTTTTAGGATAATAGATTCTAATTACATAATCCCCCCCTGTGATTCCCATGGAAAATGAGCATTAGAAATCTCCCAGATTTACATACCTAGTTTCCCCATGGAATCAGTGCATATCACCAACTTATATCTCTAAAAATCTATAATTAGAGGTACATGTACATACAATATTGTACTTTCTAAGGGGAAATTACAATAATTTGGGGATGAGAGGGAAATAAAAATGAAAGAGAACAAAAACCAATGATTGCTAGGCACATTGACAAAAAGTCAGTTGGGGGAAGTTCCATTTGGCATAAGAATGTTCATTCAAAATAAATGTATTCAACCCCCCACAACTCAATTTCACTATATCCCAAAGTTCATTCTGGATCCTTTTGTACAGTGTGAGGTTTCTGTAGGGTATCTCCATGGCACCTTCTCCAAGTAGTTCACTTTCTTGATTAGGGGAGGAAGCAAGTTTCTTATCATAAAATTACTCTCAAACAAGAAAAATTTTATAAATGTAGAATTATATTCCAATTATACAATCCCCCCTGAGGAGTATGTTGACAAACACACAGATAACCCAAGGATACATGGCTGAGTTATGAGGTATATGAATCAATTGTAAAAAGGAAATTAAAAAAAAAAAAACCATAAAAAACCAAATAGAAGAAAAGAAAAAAAATCAAAATTAAATAGCATATAAAAATTCTGAGTAAGCAAGAGAGAGTAATCCCATAACAGGTCCTGGAATCAGGGCCTAATAAAGTGATTTATGTCCCACAAGCTTATAGGAGCCTTGCAGCAATATGCACTTACCCAATCAACAGTCAGGACTATAGAAAATTGCCACACTATGAAAAACAGAAAGGGACTAGATTTTTGTAGTAAATGGGAAATATCATTCCCTCATCTGATTTTATCTTTGCTCTCATGGATAGGGGAGTCAAAATGGCAACTAAACTGAAGCACTTGGTAGAAGTCTGGATCTGGCACAAGGGAATCCTGTGTCTGACTTTGCAAACAGCTACTTCCTCAAACCCCAAAATAAGTTCAAGTCCCCTGGCTTGGCACAGAATTTCATCAATCCCATTGGGATTGGTTGGCCTCCTTGACCTTGTGCTCTTAGGCACTGTGCAGGTCAACTTTGTGCTCCTTGGCACTGTGCAATGGCTCTTTTGTGATCCCTTCTCCTGGAATCAGACATAATCATTAAACAAAGTCTCATAATATTTAACAATCAATGACAGGTTTCCATAGTCTAAAGCTTTTGGGGATGCATTGACATTAGGGCTAATGGACATTTTAAACTTATCCTAGCAAAAAATTAAAATAAAAACATTAATACTGTTAACATGTGCTTCAAGTACAAAAAAATGAGAGAAAAAAGAAAAACTCAAATACTCTATTGCACATATCAGTAAAAAGCAACCACTAACATTTTTTAATTTTAAAAAGCTTTAATTAAAATACTATGAATATAACTTAATTGGAAAAAAATAAAAAAAAAGTTAGTCCCTAAGGATAAGACTTAGCAGAAGAGAGGCTATTGGGAATCAAGACAAATAAAGTATGGTGTCCATTATTTTCATGTAGAACCAACATTCTTTTTTTTTATTGTAAGTTATTTATTTAGTCAATTTAGAACATTATTCCTTGGTTACAAGAATCATATTTTTTCCCTCCCTTCCCTCTCCCCACCTTTCCTATAGCTGACACACAATTCCACTGGGTACTACATGTGTCCTTGATCAAAACCTATTTCCATGTTGTTGGTGTTTGCATTAGGATGTTAATTTAGAGTCTTCATTCCCAATCATATCCTCTTGACCCATGAAATCAAGCAGTTGTTTTTCTTCTCTGTCTCTACTCCCACAGTTTTTCCTCTGAATGTGAATAGTGTTCTTTCTCATAGATCCCTCAGAATTGTTCTTGATCACTGCATTGCCACTAATGGAGAAGTCCATTACATTTGATTGTACCATAGTGTGTCAGTCTCTTTGTACAATGTTCTCCTCGTTCTATTCCTTTCACTCTGCATCCTGGAGGTCATTCCAGTTTCCATGGAATTCCTCCATTTTAAATAATCAAATTAAAAAAATAAAAAATATATAGTCCACATTCTATGAAAAGGTATCAACCAAGTAGAGGCACAATACAAAGATTTATCACTTAAAAATGAGATCCATTTCCTTTTTTACTTGGCCATGATCCACAGTGTGAGTGCACATGATTTTCACCAAGTAACAGCTATTTAAAACAGTAACACAGAAGCTAATGCATATTCAAAGAAGTACCAAAATCCCCTAAATCATAAGAGCCCATTTAATGACAATAGCAAACAAAACTCAATATCATTAGGATTCACATGAGTCTCTATAGCCACTTGCTGTGTGATATTTTAAAAACTTTTGAAGCTTATGTCAGAAATCCTTCAAATCTAGCCAATCTGTCCACTTTAGCTGAGATATTTCTAACAAAATCTATTATTGCCATAATTCCAAAATTTTGCAGAAGAGCCCAGAAAAAAAACAAAAACAACAACCCTGTGTACTTCTGATGAAAATCTTTTGAGTTTAAAATGACATCAAGAATCTATATTATTCTGGTGGAAGGGTAGGGTAAGCTGAAGACTTATAACTATTAAAAAATCCACCCTGGAGCCACTAGGCTCCATGGGAAAATTCCCTCTGCGAGCCATCCAGGGGTTACCAAGTCCCCTGGGAAATCCTTTCCACCTCCTGGATGAGATTATAACCCATCATGAGGTAACCAAGTCCCTTGGGAAACCCCACTCCTCTGGTATGAGACTGTAACAACCGTAAAAGGCATGTATTTATATGTCTCATCCATTGCAACTTCTGAGGTCTCATCCATTACATTTTTATAAATGAAGAGGTGGGGAATACAATAATGATATTGCACTTCACTTCAACTACTAAATAGATCCTTACCTCTTGTTACACACAACTCAAAAATAGGTAAATGATAAGTCAGAGATAGTGGTGCTACTAGATATCTGAAAATCACTTCTGAAGAACCCTTAAAATCAATTAAGATTTTTAGCTCATTAAATTCTCCAAAGATTGTATATAGGTTGTTACCAGTTTAATGGAATCCATCCATCATCATCTATGTGATAATTAACAAAGGTAAATCTGTTTAGGCAACATGTGACTTCAATGTATCTGGTGACAAACACAGAATCCATAAGGACCTATGGTTTTTCTATGGAAAAGTGCTTGTCCAAGTTGTGTATGAACTTTTACAATGGTATATTCTCCAGTCCAGTCATAGGAGGAAGGTACAAATAAAGACAATGTAACATCACATATAGTTAATGGTCAAAATACAGCAACAGAAAGTGACACAGTGTAACAGAATATATTATATTAGATTAATATGTAAACTTAACAAACAAAATTAAATCTTAAAACAAACAATCAGCAAATAAAATATATGTGAAAGGAATATAGGCACTGAATTCAAGAGTCCTTTTCTCCAATTCCAATAGCTGCATTTCAGAAACTTCATTATTTGGAGGGGAACAGTTAGCAATGGAGTCTGAAAAGCTAAAAATTCACCTGCAGACTCTTTAAGGTTCCTTCCCCTCCCCAGTATCATCATTCATCTAGATTCCTTTGGTCACATTTCTGGGGTTCCCTATACCCACATTGGGCATAGTGTGGACAAACCCCATATTGGATGTGTTGCAGAGACTAGGCAGGCCAAAATGGCAAAGGGGTATAGGGAGATAAATCTCCCCTCTGAATCTCAGGATTACTCAAGCTAATCGCAGCGACAAGTATACCCAGGAACAGTAGTGAGAAAAAACACCCTGAAACTTTGAGTTGTAAGAACTCTGTAATACTCTCCAGGAATGGGAGATGTTTAAGATAAGCAGGAAACTGGGTCATGATTGCAATTCTACTTAATAAATTGATTGAAAATATACTTCCTGTCTGCAGCTAGCACTAGCCTAGTTATGTACTGGCTAGGAGTAAAGACCTCACAAGGCTAGTAGGTGGAGCGGTAGATAGAGCCATGCCTCCATTAATCTATGAATGGAGGGCTGCTGAAAGGCTTTAGCCAGAGCCTAAGTTAGTGAGAGAAAACAAAAGCTTTCTATTTTGGGTACAGGGAAGGTAAAATAATAACTCCTCAGAGCTGCTTAGTTGAGCTGGTCTGGGAGAGCGAAAAGGGTTTAAGCAGCTACCAAGCTTGAGGTCCATCTGGGGGTTTAGGAAGGACCTTAAAGGGAGAGCAAACTTCTAGGAGTAAGATCAGGCTGAACATTCTCAATTTAGCCCAATAATTAATACCTTCTAACAACAACAACAACAATACTGAGTTGAAATTATTATCTTCCTCCAACACTCTGGGATTCTGGGCAGCAAGATGGTAGTTTCCCCCAGGTGAAAGGAGTCAGGAGAGTTAGAGGCTAATTGTTGCAAAAAAAAAATCCCTAAAACAAAACATACCTGGTTTATCAGGTTGTAGCAAGCAATGCACTCATTTCACTCAGCTGCTATCAATGTGAGGGAAAGAGGGATTTATACTTTACCAGCTGCCTGGAAAGCAGCTTGCAAGGACTCATAGCTTGTGTGTTCAAGAGAGGGGACTGAAGCAGCAGCAGGAATATGAGCAGGAGAGGTAGCAGCTTGTGTTCCTCGGTGGGGATGGGGTAGAGGGGGGCAAAAGTCTGAGGCAGGAGAAATGTGGTTTCTTTTTAAACTAATCTACTCATTTAGAGAAAATTAAGAGTTCTAAACCTCACTTATGGTCACCATAAATGTAGGATTTAAATTAATATCCAACACTCTAAGAATTATATTTTATAAAGTTTATTAACAATCACTTGAAGTGGAAGGAATAAAAAGGAAATAGCAGTAAAGAAACCCAATTATCTAACAAAATTAAGACCAGGTGAACAATAATCTCATAGCGCTCACCTCATGCTCCCTCCACCAAAACAATCAGATCAAGAGAGAGTGAGAGGGAGGGCTACACAAAATTTATAATCTCCCTATGTGGGCACATAATGTGAAAAACAGAATGGGATGCTGGAAATCTATTTTTTAGGGTAACAAATTCCAATTACACAATTATGTAATCTATTTATTCAAATAAGGGTTTGATATTTGAACCTAATACCAGTGATTTGGTCAAAACCAATCATTTGTCTCTTAGTTCTTAAAAATGTATATATATGTATCTATATATGTATATATAGATACATTATATATATTATAAAATTTGATTTTTAAAAACTTAAGCATCCATAAAAATGAAGTTTCAATATATAAAGAATAGAAAAAGAGGATTATTTATGAAATAGGAAGTTGTTCTGAATTGGTTATATTTTAAAAGTGCATATTGTATTTAATATGGTAAGACTAATACCACCCTTATGTTTAATGTCTCCTTTTTTATCTCTTCTATGTCTTTATTCATGTGTCTTTCTCCCTTCTTTTGTTTTTGGCATTGATATGATTTCTTCTGTACCTCAATAATAAAAAGCTTATCAACAAATGGGCTATAGCCAAATAAAGTCATGTGTTGGCTAAGGGTTTAGAGGAAAGATTGAGTTCAATTTTATATAATTTGAGGTTGAGTTGCCTATGAGACTTCCAGTTTGAGATGTCCAAAAGTCAGTTGAAATTGAGATACTTCAGGTCAGGAGAGAGATGAGGCTTGGGTATAAAGATCTGGATCCATTTAGAAATGATAGTTGAAAACATAGAAGCTGAGGAGTTCACTAAATGAGATGTAGAAAAAGGGGGCCTAGGGCAGAGCATATGGGAATATTCATAGTTAGTGGGTGCACAATGGATGAAGAACCAGCAAAGAGAGAACCAGTATTTGGATAGATAGGAGTTTTTCAGTGGGCTAGAATGAAAGCGCAGAAAGGAATGTTTGGTCCTTATATGGAGGAATTCATTGGTCCTCTGAATTTTGTTCTTAGGAAATTGATTATTGGGCTATATAATCCTCCAAATTAATTGCTATAAAGGACTAATTGCATTTGAAAAGCTTATACATCAGTTGTAAAGATTTCCACAATAGAAAAAATGTCTGAACTCTACTTTTAGTTGGGAAGAAAGATCAACAAATGCCACTGCATTTTTCTAACCTTTTTCTATATTTTATATTTTGGGTTTCCTAATAGGAATTCTTTGTAGGTATGCTTTTGTTTACTATGGCTTTGTTAGGTTGCTATCTGGTGGGAAGGAAATTTGAGTTTTGAGGTGATTCAAATTGGACCTAAATTGCCACTTGGCGATTAAATGCATTACCACGCATATTTCGTTGGATTGCAAGCTCAATATGAGTCATCAGTGTGATGTGGTAGCCAAAAACCCTAATCTGACCTTGGGCAGCATTAAGAGAAGCATAGCTTCCAGGAACAAAGAAATGATAGCCTATCATATTCTGCTCCAGGCAGACCACATATGGAGTACTAGGTACAATTCTAGGTGCTTTTGTTTTAGAAGAGTGTTGACTCAATGGAGACCAGGAAGGTGAAAGGTCTACATGAGGACTGATTGAATGAACTAGATATACTTAGCTTAGAGAAGAGAAGACTTGGGATTTTGCCAGTAGCAAGGTTAAATATTTGAAGGGCTGTCAAGTGGATCAGACTAGTTCTATTTGGTCTAAAATGGCAGAATTTGGAGCAAGGGGTAGAAGAAGTAAAGAGAAAAATTTCGGTTTGTTATTAGGGAAAGCTTGCTAACAGTGCTGTTCTGATATATGAAAATGGAATGGGCTTTTTAGGGATAGGAATAAGGATTACACCTTATTGGATGTTTTTAAGGACTGCTTGATAGAATTATTATAGGAAGAATTCCTTAGGTTGGACTAGATGGCCATTTGGGTTCCTTCCATCTCTAAAAACCTGTGATTCTGTGACTATTATTGCTAAGGATCAAAGATCATTGATTTGGAACCAGAAGGCAGGGAGGCAGACAAAAATTTATTCTGTTCTCTAACCTTTACAGTTGAAGAAACTGAAGCTTAGAGGGATCAAGTTACTTGCCCAAGATCGCATAACTAATAGTGATGAATATACAGGAATATACAAAGAATACTCAGAGAAAGGGGAGAAGGGGGAGAGAAAATGGATCACAAAATGTCAGAAAATGATTATTCAAAATTTTATCTATATGCATCTGGAAAAAACATAACTTAAGGGGGCAGCTGGGTAGCTCAGTGGATTGAGAGCCAGGCCTAGAGATGGGAGGTCCTAGGTTCAAATCTGGCCTCAGATACTTCCCAGCTGAGTGACCCAGGGCAAGTCACTTAACTCCCATTGCCTAGTCCTTACCACTTTTATGCCTTGGAACCAATGCACAGTATTGATTCCAAGATGGAAGATAAGGGTTTTTTTAAAAAAAGAAAAAAATAACTAAAAAAAATGATCACAAATGTCTGAGGTGGAATTCACTAACTTAGGTCTTTCTGATTCTGGGTCCAGCACTCTTTTTCAGAGGTAATTTCAATTTTAATATTGTAGTTAGTGAGGCTATTGTTGGATGTGGTAGATGGGGGCTTACCCCAGAACTATGAAGATCTGTGTTCGAATTCTGACATGTATTGACTCTGAAACACCAGGCAATATCCCTAAAATATAGACACACACTTATTCCTGCAAATAGGATAGATTTAGATGAACTCTTCTGGTGCTAGTTCTTTTGCCTACCAGAAGAGAACACCAATATTCCCAACAAAAGAGTCCTAAATGTTGGCATGGAACCCAAGAAAGGAGAAGTGATGTATATGGGGGCATGTCAGAGGCAGCTGGTGACACAATGAATTCTGGTCCTGGAGTCAGGAAAACCTGAGTTCAAGTTCAGCCTCATATACTTACTGGCTTTATGACCCTGGGCAAATTATATAACTGCTACATGCTCAGTTTCCTTAATTGTTAAATGGGGATAATAGCACCTACCTCCCAGGGTTATTAGAAGGATGAAATGTGACAATAGTTGTAAAATGCTTAGCATAGTGCCTGGCACAGAGTAGTTGCTTAAAATATGCCATTCCTTTTCACATTTTCTATACTCCAAAGAAGGCAGAAAAGCCATTTTCTATTTCATAAAGTGAGCTCTTTACTGACTGCTGGGATACAAATACAAAAACAAAGACAGTTCCTGCCTTCAAGGAGTTTACATGCAATTAGGGAAGATAACATGCAAAAGGGAGCAGAAAAGTGGGAGGGGGGGGAGGATGAAAATGCTAGTGTAGTCACAAGGTATTAATGCCTGGAGAATCAGGGTTAGAGCTGGGAGGGGAATGCAATCTGGTCAGCCTATGTCCCTCCCCAAAAATGTAAGCCTTTGAAGGAACTTACCAATGGGAGAAGGAAGACTGGTTCGACAGATGAACAGGGAAAGATCACTGGGAAAGACTGATGGTCTAGTCTGAGGAGAACCCAAGAGGTATAGATGTTCCCCATAGCAAGGTGAGATTATAACTGAAGGATGGGGTGGATGTCCTAAAAATCAGAAGCACAGCTGAGAGTGAAATGAAGAGAGAAAGAAGTGTCAAAAGAGAGGATTGAAGTCCTGCGTGTATCTTCCTTGCATCCTTCCCACTCCTTCCTGTACAATTATGTCATGAATCATTACTTTGCCTCTTTCTATAATCTCTATGATCTGCTTTCCTGAAGAGATGGTTGCACCATCTGCAGTTTAATTCTGTGACATATCTGATGGTCATTTTTAAGAGTGTTGACCCCATTTTAGGTACAGATGAGCTTTCAATCAAGAAAGTTTTGCCTTGATAGAAACATAAGATTTATTATTCTAACTGAAGCTGGTGGTTGGGGCACACATTATGTCCTCCATTATATTGTCACCTTAGACTTCTCCAGCTAAACATCTTCAGTTCCTTTTACCAATCTTTAAATAGCACAGACTCAAGACCCTTCATCATCCTTGTTGTCTTCCTCTGGTGCCAATCTGGTTTATCAATTGTCACCTCAACTGTGGTGCATGAAACTGAATATAGTATTCCAGACGAAGTCTATCACCTTCTTATTCCTGGAAGATATGTTTTGTAATTCATTTCAAGATCACACTAACTTTTGGGGATGCCACACCACACTACTGACTTATATTGAGCTTATTGTTGTTCAATCGTTTCTGTCATGTCCAAGTCTTTGTGACTCATTTTAGGGCTTTATTGGCAGATTTACTGGAGTGGGTTGCCATTTCCTTCTTCATTTCATTTTACAAAGGAGAAATTGAAACAAACAGAGTTAGGTGACTTGCCCAGGGTCATAAAGCTAGTAAGTATCTGAGGCCAGATTTAACTTGGGAAGATTAGTCTTTCTACCTCCAGGTCTAGCATGCTATTACCATCCTAGTACCAGCTACCTGCCCATATTGAGCCTATGGTCCACTAAAACTCCCCAATGTTTTTTCACTCAAATTGCTATTAACCATATTACTTTTTATCTTGGACTAGTGAAGCTGATTGCCCCACTCCACTCCGGCCCCTAGATATAATGGTTCTCAAAATGTGACTTGTTGTCCCTAATGATTCCAAAGACCCCTTCAGGAAGAACTAAAACATTTTGGTTTCTAATACAGCAAATATCAATAGATACAACTTAAAACTAATAAAAGGTCCTTGGTAGGAGAGACTCTCAATTTTTAAGTGCAAAAGGGTCCTGAGGCCAAAAAGTTTGAGAACTGCTATTTTACATTTGTCCCCATTGGGTTTCATCCTATTAGATTTAGCTTATTGCTTTGACTTGTCAAAATCTTTGTGAATTCAGTAATTTGGTGTGTTAATTATCTTTTCCACTTTTAACCAATTAACAGAGCTGATGAGCATGCCAATTATTCCTCTCTACAAATTCAGGGAATGATATCTGTAGCATTTTCCTTATCTATCGATTTGGTAACCCTGTCAAAAAGGAAATAAGGCTAGTCTGACATGATCTCAGTTTCTTTTTGACAGGGTTACCAAAATGATGATGAGGATGATAATAATAACAATAATTGCTAAAATTTACATGGATTGCTTTATATAGCATATGTATATGCTATTTAAAGCAAGCCATATGAAGTGTATATATATATACTTCCAGGTACTGTGCTTTTAAAAAAGTATTGTCTAAGTTGATGCTCACAATAATGCTAGGAGATAAATACTATAACTATCCCCATTTTATAGTTTAGGAAACTGAGGCAAAGAGAGGTTTGGGTTTTTTTTTTTTAAGTGACTTGTTCAGGGTCATTTAGCTAATAAATATCTGAGGCCAGATTTGAACTCAGGTCTTTCTGATGTTAGGACCTCTGTGTAACCTGTGACGCTACCTAATTGCCTAACTAGAGAAGGGGAATGCTATAAATATAGTTTGCCTAGATTTTATTAAATTTCTTGGTGAAATATCTCCTACTATTTTTATGTAGAAGATGGAGGAATGCAGGCTGAATGATAATACAGTTAGAGAGATTCAGAATAGATTGCTGGAATCAAAGAACGATTGGTAGAGGTTCAAATCACAGTGGCAGGCTGACTCTAGGGGAGTAGAAATAATATTGGATTTGGAATTAGAGGACCTAGGTTCAAATCCTGATTCTGCCCCTTGCTTTCTATGCAACTTGAGGTAATTCACTTATTCTTTCTGAACATCAGTTTTCTCAGGTCCCATGCTCTATCCAATGCACCTTAAGTTCTGTCTGCTGTGATTCATTTCATGGCGTCTGGTTTGTGGTTTCTATGACCTTTATTATGGTGTGTAGAAGAATAGGTTTGTTTCTTAGAATTCTGTAATTGCTAGTGCTATCCTTTCTCATCCTGACTCAAAGAGTAGTAACCTGGGGAGTCAGGAGACCTGGGTCCTACTTCCTTTTGTGACCTCAATTCTGGGCTTCTGTTCCCTCCTCTATAAAATTAGATTGGTCAAGGTGGTCTCTAATGTCTTTCCAGACCTAACAGTCCATGAATCTGTGACATGAGAGCATTTTTGGACTTTATCTCAGCTCAATTTCAATTGCACTAAGAGCTAAACCAGCCTTCTGTGACATTCATTAAAATACTTACTCTCTCTGGGGTCTCAGTTTCCTCTCTTGTAAAATGAAATCAGATTAGGGGGCAAAGGAAAGCACAGGTAGCATCATATCGTCTTTCAGAACCCCTGCCCAAAAGCACCCCTCTCTTTGCTCCAATCGCTCATCTCTCCAATAACTAATATTCTTGATTTCAAGCATGAAGAAATTACTGACTTTAGTACCTAGTTGTCAATAATAATAATAATATGAGGGAGAATTAATTAATTAATCCAATAAGCATTTATGAAGTCAGGTACAGTAGGTACAATAGAGACAAAGACAAAACATGAAACTGTCTTTGTCCTCTTTGTCTACTAGGATGAATTCGTTGAACTGAATTTATCAACCCTGCCCTCCCCTGATAGTTTGCCACCAAAAGACTTATTTTAGCTGAGGATATCCTGCCCAGGAGTCATTCCTGGTATGCCAAGGGATCTGTAATTCTTTCAAAGAATGCTGTTTCTTGCCTCAACCTCTCCTTTCTCCTGCCCCATTACACCCAAACTGAGGATGTGGTTTACTCTGGGTGAGGTCTATGGTGCTTTCCCAAAGCATAAAAATTCCTAGTTATGATTCTCATTGTATCCATACCAAATGAATAGTAGGACAATTAGGACAAATGTATTTATTACCTTAATTTTGTTGCCTTAAAAATCTAACTTTTGACAGTTCCTCCCCATGTGAATAAAATGTTTCCTTGAGTTTTTCTTGACCTGTTTTGTGGTTAGGTCTTCTCTATGACAGGAAGCCTTGATAATTTACAGGTTTCCCCTTGTAGAAGATTTTTACCAGTTTGACCTTTACTGCTGCAGAAATCAGACTTGACCTTAGATTTAATGCGCTGACAACTAAACAGAGGCTCATGATTTCTGAAAAGAGTACAAGATTTTGCTCCTAACTTCCTTATGAAAAAAATGGTGGAAATAGTCCAAGTGAAAGTCCTACCAAGAAAGACCTGGAGGAAAATAGAGAAGTCAAGCAGGAAAGCAAAGTAAAATAGAACTCAGTTCAACCTTTCTGAAGAGGACCATGAAGGGAAGTTCTTTGGCCAGAGCAAATGAGATGACAGACAGTATGTAAAATGCTTTGTAAACCATCAGCCCTATCAGTATTTCATCTTTTTTTTTTTATTAACTATTAAGCAAGAAAAGAAACATGGTGACAAGTATTTCTATGTTCTTTGTTTTGCCTCTGCTACCAACAGATTAGGTAGAACCCTTTTGCAGAATTTATGGGAGAACATGGTCAAGAGTCTTGAAGAGTTAAAAAGCATGAATAGGTTAGACTCTGTACCATTAAAGGGAATATCTATATTGATGAAATCATAAATCTACCAAAATATCAAAGGATATTCAGTGGTGATTTTTGGACATATGTAACAGAATGGAGAGACAAAGCAAAAGAGTACAAGAGAAGAAAATAAAGTGAAGGAAGGAAAGTGAAAGGAATATACATGAAAAGAAGAGAAAGGAGGAATTATAGAGAGAGAAGAAATGAATAGGTGGGTAGATGATAGAGAAGATGCCCTAGGGGGAGAGTAGAATAAAAGGGTCAGATTTCATATGAGCATTGGTTAATGGAGAAAAATAATAGCTCACAAAGGTTTATAAATGGATATATCTCCTACAATTTTAAGGATTTCCCTGAAATTTATATAGATAGTGATTCTATAGATAAATGTCTTAGGAGGAAAAGATGGGTAATTCTACCTACCCACTTATCTTATTAAGCCAAATTGTTAATGAGAGTGTGTTCAATCCTCTTTTGTCTACTTCAAAGGTGACTGTTTTATCTAATGTCTTCTCTCATCCCTTCCCCCATGTTTGTAGACCTTTCTTTTCTCCCCAGTGTTGATAAATAGCAAGTTCTTCCCCTTTTTTCCTACTTCCTACAGTAGCATACTTCTTTTTTTCTCCTTTTCTTTCCCATTTTAAATTCCAAGAACAGAACCAGTCCCTAGGTCTTTCCCTTGCCCCCTTAATTAACTTCCTTAATACTCTGTGAAGATATTAAGATTTTGAGAGCATACTTTTTTTCTTCTCCTCTATTTGAATACTAGCACTACGGTATCATGCAGATCCATTCAGTTACTTGCTAGATTTATCTTGCTAGATTTTTCTGGACTCCTGCATTTTCATTTCACAATTCTTTGGCTATGAAATTTTCATTAGAAATACTTATCAGTCTTCCATTCCATTAATGATCCATTTATTTCCCTGTAAGATTATACTCTGAATTGAAAGGTAAGTTAATTTTTGTTGTAAGTCTCTGCCTATCTATCCTTTTTTTCTATCTATCTATCATACAATTGCATGTGTATATATAACGTGTGTATAGAGAAAATATCAAAGAGATAAATGTATATCTTTTTATATCTTTTGACTTTAGGAATACTGTATTCCAAGATCTTGTCTCATTTAATATGGAAGCTACTAGATCTTGTGTGATCCTGATTATGGTTCCTTGGGACTTGAAATAATTCTTTCTCAGAAGGAGAAAGTAACTTAGTACTGTTTCTCATTGAATTTTCTGATTGTTATTGGCTTGCCACAAATTTTTCTAGAGTGAGTGCGAGGGAGCTAGGCAGCCTGCCTTGGCTCATTAAGCAGTTATGTCTGGAAGTCTCATCAAGGTTCTTTCTTGTATCACTCATTAATTAATCATCTCCTGCTCTTCTAGCCCTAGGTTTGAGTAGAAATTACTGACTGAATCTTTCTTTGAGTTAGAAATTCTCAAAGAATGATTATATAGCTTAAAATTTCTAGGCAGTTTTGCACTAAAACGGCCATTTTAAGGACTTTGTCACAACTTTTGATCTCTAATGATAGAAACCTAATTATTTATAACTTATGTAGAGGGCAAATATCAATCAATCCTTTTAGTTTTATGAAATCTAGGAATTATTTTATCTTTTTTTCATAGTCAGAAGTGTAAAATGAGAGAACAAACACAATTGCAAGATTTTACATGGATTAATTCTACAAAACATTTTCATTGCTTTTCCCCCACTTTATGAATCTCTTTCTTCAAAGTTCACCTGAGGTATTTCCCCTCCTTCCTTCTTTCCCTTTCCTTCCAAGTCCATTATGAATTCTCTTATTCTACTCAAAATGTCCTTGTACTCATTATCTGTATACTCTGGAAAGGAATACTCTTCCACATTTGGTCAAAATCAGTTGCTCCAGAAATTAATCATTCATTTATACATATCAACAAGAAATATTAAACAATTTGATTAGAATAGTTATTTCTCTTTGGTCAATCAGTAAAGAATTGCTCAACATGACTAGTGTATGCATAACCATTTTATTCAAAACTCTCATGTGACACAAAAGGCCCAGTTATATTTTGGATGATTTCTCACTTCTTGGACTTTTGTCCCAATACAAACAATCTGGGAACAACTTAGAATATTGTCACCAAATTCCCTCAAAAGCCTATAGTTCAAAAGCTTCAAAGGTTTCCTTACTGGCAAAAGAAAACAAAGAGGATTAATATCGAAGTTCATAGAAAATAATAATATCTGCATATGGGCAATCCTCTTCCAAAGACTTATGCATCCACAGTTTTTATAGTGAGGCTCACAGTGAGTATTCCATCTAGGCTGGCCCCTCATTAGTATAAAGTAGAATATGGTACCTTTGTAGTTCTTTTGGGTGACTATCTAAGGTATTCTCCAAAATGGTTGGGCCAGTTCACAACTCTACTAATAGTACCTTAATGTCCAAATTTTTTCCATATCCTCTCAAAAATTTGTCATTTTCCTTTTCTGTCATGTTAGCCAATTTAATAGGTGTTGAGGAAGTATCTTAGAGTTTTTTCCCCTAAATTTGCATTTCTCTAATCAATAGTGATTTAGATAAATTTTTCATTTGACTGTAGATAGCTTTGACTTCTTCTGAAATCTGCCTGTTCAGGTTTTTTGGCTATTTATCAATTAGAGAATGATTGATATTTATATGTTTGTCTCAATTCCCATTATATATTTTTTGAATTAATTTATTTAGTCAATTTAGAACATTATTCCTTGGTTACAAGAATCACATTATTTCCCTCCCTCCCCTCCCTCCACCCTTCCCACAGCCAACACGCAATTTCATTCGGTTCAATTCCCAGTATATTTGAGAAATGAGGCCTTTATCTGAGAAACTTGGTGTTAATCCCCTCCCACCAGTTTCCTATTTTCCTTCTAATCTCGATTATAATTGTTTTGTTTTGTGCAAAACCTTTTAAATTTAATATAATAAAATTACCAATTTTGCTTCCCGTTATCTTCTCTGTCTCTTGTTTCATCATACATTCTTTCCATTTTCATTGATCCGGGAGGTAAAATTGTCTATGCCCCCCTAATTTCCTTATGCTATCCCTCTTTATTTCTAAATTATGTACTCATTTTTTACCTTATTTTGGTATATGATGTGAGATGTTGGTCTATACCTGCAATTTTCCAGTTTTCATAACTGTTTTGCTAAAAGTAAATTCTTGACTAAAATCCTGGATCTTTGTGTTTATCAAACATGAGATTACTATGGTCATTTTATACTGCGTGCCCAATCTAGTATACTGCTCCATAACTGTTTCTCAGCCACAACCAGATTGTTTTGATGATTACCATTTTGTATTATAGTTTGAAATCTGGTATTACTAGGCTAGGTTCCTTCACATTTTTTTCATTGCTTCTCTTGATATTCTTGACCTTTTATTCTATTTCTATAAAAATAATTTTTTGATAATTTGATATGGCATGAATAAATAAATTAATTTAGGTAGAATTATCATTTTTATTATATTGGCTCAGCCTACTGTAGGATTTAAATTAGTCTTCAATACTTTAAATATTATTTTTATAAAGTTTATTATTAATCACTAAAAGCAAAGGAATAAAAAGGTAATTATCTAAGAAAATAAAACCATGTGCCCAAACTAATCTACCTGCTCAAAAGGGCCTGCTTCACCAAAGTAATTATTATTTTTTAAATGTTTAGATCTGTCTATAATTTTGTGAAAAGCATCCTGTAGTTGTGTTTATTTCCTGGGTTTGGCTTAGAGGGTAAATTATCTTGTGCTGACCTCCTAAATTGTCTTGGACTATTTTAGTTTTGTACTTTTAAAGATTAAGTCCATTTTGGCTACATAGTCAATGGAAGATGACTGGTACCACCTTGTGCTAGAAGACTATAGAATATCTTCTCTTAGAAGCAGGTCTCTCCTTTCCCCCACATGGGTGCCTTCATCACAAGTGATCTGGGCATGTGCAAAGCCTTGTTACACTTTGTTATAATAAAAATTCTCAATGGCTTTTTACAATTTTGAAGATTCTTTTAATTTGGAATATCCTCTCTTTTTTCTTGACTTCTAAAATATTATATTCCTACATAGTGAAAGCCAGTATAGTGTGGTTGAATCTAGAGTCAGGATGACTTGGGTTCAGATCCTGCCTCAGGCATTCACAGACAGTGGAACTCTGGGCAAGTCAGTTATACTTTTGGGGCTTCAGTTTCTTCATTTGTAAAATTAGTGGGTTATGCTTGATGACTTATAATTATGGAGCCTTCCAATTCTGAATCTATGATTCTATAAATGCCTTTAATCATTTCCTTCTTCCCTCCCTCCCTTCCTCCTTCCCTTCCTTCCTTCCTTTGACCCTTCTTGAAACTAACCATTTAATATTCATGCACTTCAAAGTTTCATCCTTAGCTTTCTTTTCTTCCTTTTCTGACCTCTCTCATTGATCTAATTTCTAGAACTTTATTTCTATATAGATCATTACTAAATCTATGTGCTTAAAAATGTGTTAGGAAATTTTGCCAATATTACTCTTATATTCAGAATCCATTTTCTGTCCCTTTTGAAAATCAAGATATTTGCCAGTTCCCAGACTTTCTATGTCATTTCCACTGCTTACAATTTCTCAAATATTATTGAGGATAATTAATAATAATAGTTAATATTTATATAGTACTTTGTCTGCAAAGTGCTTTGCAAATATCTCATTTTACCTTCACAAAAACCTTGGAAGTAGGACCTATTAATATCCTTATATTTTTTATAGATGAGGTAACCAATGTATAATATAATTTTTCTTAATGTCTATTAATATCTCCTATTTTAGATGTATTTTAAATATTTCTCTCTCATTTCAAATTTCTCTTAATAATGTTTCTTCTATTTCTGACACCTTAAAAATTATTCTCCTTAAGAGAAAAAATGAGGAAATAATGGAAGTAGTTCTGCCTTCTCTATTCTAATTTGCAAGCAATGATCCTAAGCCCTTCTTGATCAATTTCTTACTCAGAACACAGCTAGAAGCTTTTCTGTGGTCTTTAGCATTAAAAAAAAAAACCTTCAGCTGATTCTGGGCTTTAACTTTCCTAATACCATTCTTGTAGGTTTGTGCCACTTCTACTCACCCTTAGCTATGTTCTCCTTCCTTCATTTTTACACATTTTATGTCCCCTTTTAAAATCTGAGTAGTCAGAGAATTTCTTATGGAGCCATATTTCACATTCATTTCTCTATATGGCTCCCTCTCTTCTTCTTCATTAGAATTATTCATGATGGTATGATCAGAATTAGACTCTATTCCACTAGAGTCAAACTCTGTTGTCTTATAATAGCATAGAGACCAAGTTCTCAAAAACTTTGCCAGTGGAGAGCAACCTTTAGACACATCCTACTGTGTAATTAGAATTTTGTCCCTTGGAAGTGATTATTAATAAATCTTATAAAATATAATACTTGGAGTATTGGATATTAATTTTTAATCTTATACTACTTAGCAGGAAAAACAGTGAATGGTAGACTTGTGATGATTTTTTTTGGACCAGGGCAATTTAGTCTACTAAAGTATAGAAGGACTACAACCTTATTTTTACTTTTGCATGAAATTCTCTATCTTAACTTCATGCATTTACATAAGCTATCTTCTATGTTTTGTATGCTATCCCTCTTCATCTTTATTTCTTGGGATACCTAGTTTTCTTCAAGACTCAGCTCAAATATTATTTTCTATGTGTTGTCTTTCTTGGTCCTCTTCTTGTTTTCCTCTTGGCAAGATTGTGATCATTTAGTTATTAAGATATAGTTCCTCTGACACCATCAATAGAATGTTCATTCACTGAGGAGTTATTTTATTTTTTGAGTTTGGAATGCCAGCACCCATCACAGTGCCCAACACAGAAATATAATCAATTTCATTTTTGAGAATCTCTTCCCTTTCTAAAGCTATGGTCCCCTTTTAAGTCTCTGCTTAGGAAATTATACTTGTTATAATTTTAATTTATAATTATAATACTATTAAGACCTACTTTCCTAATGCTTACAGACACATGTCTCATCTTACTATACTCAGGATTCCTCTTTCCATTAATAAAGGTTAAGAAAATGTGGTTACTTTTCCCTAGATCTCTCTTTCTTTCTCTCTTTCCCCATTAGTTAGAACTGTTGTGAGCAACAGTGCCTTTCATGGATTCCTCAATTTTCCGAGAGATGGCATTATCAGTAAGAAGTCAAGAATGTTTTTAACAAAACTCAAAAATGTACAAAAAATTGTACAAATGATTGAAGTTCCTTTTGCCACATTTTACCTCTTTACCAGCTTTGTGAATGGCTTTAGGGAACCATTGCTCATATCTTCTGTCTGTCTTGATAGTCTATAGTATTGTTCTACAACGATATTAACCTTTGTTTCTCCTTTTCTCTTTACTAGGGCAAATATTGGTTACAATGCTTTCTTGCTCAGGTTTGTGGTTTTCTATGGTGTATGCCTCTGCCTTCTTTTATGTGACCATGTTATTGTCATTTTGGATGTAGAAGGAGGTCAAAGGGGACAAGAGCAACTAGTTATTCTTTTTTGTTGCATGGGTTGCTATAAACAAGGAAATAATTACCCAGATGCCATTCTGCTGAGGATGGGCTTCTTCATTCTGAACCTTGATCCTTGGACAGCAGCCTCAGTCTGTCTCTGGGGCCATGTTCAAAGCCTTTTTTTTTTTAAATTAGTATTAGTTTTAGAAAGATACTGAAGAATCTACCAGAGGTTCTGCCATGCTAGCATAACCTTTATGAACATGGGATTAGCTCTACCTCATGATGAGACATGAGATTAAGCTTTTATATGGAATTTTTAGCTCAGCATAGTAGAATTCTTATCTATTTACTATACAAGATATTATTATTTGTCAGATAACATGATGGAGGGGATAGAATGTTGGGCTTGGAGTTAGAAACCCCTGGGTTCAAATGTTGAGTCCTGTGTGATCTTGGGTAATTTACTAAGCCCCTATGTAATTGAAAAAAATCCCTTACCTTCTATCTGTATTGATTCTAAGGTAGAAGGGAGGTAAGGGCTAGGCAATGGAGGTTAGGTGACTTGCCTACAGTCACACAGCTAGGAAGTATCTAAAGTCAAATTTGAACCCAAGTCCTCCTAACTCCAGGCCTGGGCCTCTATCCATTGTGCCACCTAGCTATTCCTTAACCCCCATGTACTTCAGGAACTGTCCAAGATCTGATGTAAGAAACAGATGGATGGAGTCTGCCTCACCTAACAAAACCCTTTTCTTTGACAGCTATGTGACTATGAGCAAGTCATTTACTCCAACCCCCCAGCTTCAGCATTCCCCTCTACAAAATTGGGCTAATAATGCTTATTATTACTTATTTTACAAGGTTGTTATAAGTTAAGTGTTTTTTAAACTTCAGTGCTAGAGAAATGTCATCCACTTACAATTTATCCATCATTGTCATAAGTACCCAAGGCTATAAATATTGGTCAAATACAAAGGTACTCAATATATTTCTGTGGTACATTGTTAAGGCTATAAGTATCACTCCTACCCTGTCTTCCTTCAGAAGTTGACACTCCAACTGTGCACATAGTGTCATAGACTTTCCATCCAAAAGGGATATTAGAAGTAATTTGCTCTTTTACATATGAATAAACTAAGGAAGGCCTAGACAGAAATGAGTTTATCCAACCAATACTATGTTGCTAGTAAGTACAGAGACAGGATTTCTTTCTTCTGACTCCAAGATCCAAGAAGACCCAGATCTTTTGACTCCAAGTCCAGAGCTCTTTCTCACTAAGGTCTAAACAGCTCAGCATGCTCTAGGGTGATGCCTTCTCTCTCCACTAGGTACTAAAGTTTCTGGCATGTTACTGTGTAGCACAGGAGTAGCACTATAGTAGGAGGCTGGTCAGATGGAGCAGAAGAAGGGATGGGAATAGTATTCAGAGCTAACGTCGTTTTCCTGTCACCAAATACCATGCTTGGGACAACTTGTATCATTTCTTTCTTTCTTTTTTTTAATTTGATGATCTTGGAGTAGACTTGAATATTTCTATGCTGTTCAGAAGGATTAGAATATCAGTTCTTTGATGGGGAAAATCTCACCAGACCACAGCCTGAGAAAACGTATTTGTTCCATATAAAAGGAACAATTTTCACTCACTCCAGAACATGCAAACCCCAGCGATCAGAAACACATCTCTTTTTGGTTGTTTTTGGCTTACCAATGCCATACAAACTGAAACTTGATGGTTTTATATTCTAGAGGATGTTATCAACATATTTTCAACCTACTAATGTTTATGTGTGGTTTCCTCCCAACAGTCTCTATTCCTCATACATTGATAGTGCTAAGTAATGGCATGCAAGTAGAGTATGGCTTTTGGAATAGTGTGAGAAGCTATAGTTGTGTGAGAGGTGTAGGAAAGGGAGGAAAGATGAGAGTTTCATTTCTCCTTTCTTCTTCTGGTCTCTGCATATTCTACTCTGCTCACATCAGGATAATTGGTGGGGCAAGAGCTGCTGATATGAGTGTTCTTCTAAGAAATGAAGTATAATAATGATAATATAATGACTAACATTTATATAATGCTTACTATATGTCACAATGAGGTTTAGGAGACATATTATCATCATAGGTGGATTTGCCTAAAAGTGATTTCACAGTGTAGATCACCAGGTATGACATGATGGCTATTTCAGGTGGTTATGGGTGTCATTATAGAGGAAGCTATTGGCCAATATTTACAACTTTCCCCTTCTCCTTATCCCCTTTGTTTTTGGGTTTTAATCTGTCACCTACCATTATAATAATTAGCTCTCTTTTAATTTTTCTATTTTTAGCATAGTGGTCATATAACCAAAGGCTCCTTGAGTTCATATGTTCTTCTTCACTTCTTTATTAAGTTTATATTAAACTAAAAGTAAGGAGTACAATCATAATAGTTCAGAACCCCTAGTTAGGAACATTTTCAACAGGTAGAGGTTTGAATCTCTGCCCTAATTTGAATTTATGTTTATATCTAGCTAACCCTTTCTTCTTTATGGCCAAGGTAACAACTTTAAGGTCATCAGAAGAAAGAGGTAGAATATGTTATAGAATCTGATAATGAATAAAAATACAGGGATAGGAAGTAGAAGGAAAAGCAGACCCTTTCTTGGAACTATTTTCAGTCCTTAAAGAGGTGGATACAATTAGGAGCTTCAGTCCAAGGCTTATGCTCTGGGATGCCTATAGGGGCCAAGGCCCCACTTTCCCCCTGGCCCCACTTTCTCTACCAAAGCTCATCCCTTCTTTTTCTTTTTCCATTGTCCCTGTGCTACTGACTCTTTCCAGCTCTTGAAAGCCCTTCTCTTCCTCTCGGTTTATCAGAACTATAGACATTTTTTTGACCTCTCTATGATTTATAATTAGAACTACGGATATTTAGATCATAGAGTTAGAAGAGGTCTAAATGATGTAGTTAAAATTCTTACTTGATCTAATAATTGCTTGAGTACCTCCATTGACAGAAAGAATTAATTCTCTTGTTGGACAAATATAATTGTCAGATACTTCTTTTTTATGACAAATTGGAGTGATAGAGTGGAAAAAATACTGAATTTGGAGTTAGTGGACCTGGGTTAAGATCTCATTCTAAAGTCTCTTCCAGCTTTGATGTTCTGAGAAACTGGAAGTAGGAGGGATCCAGAGGGTAGGAAGTGAAAAAGAACATATAAAAGTATGAATCATTAGTGATGCAGCCACAATACTGACTGTGAACCCTAACCAGAATCTGGATTAAATGTATTAGATGTTCTCATACTTAACAAATGGCATTTACATCTGTTTCAGTATAAATTGTTTATAGCATATCCTTTATCAGAAAAGGGAACAAAATAAATATTTTCTCTCTGTGACATGGAAAGAACCAAGGTGTAAGGGAGTGGCAGGGTCCTGGAAGTAAATAGGGGTGTGTGTGTGTGTGTGTGTGTGTGTGTGTGTGTGTGTGTGTGTGTGTAAATATCAAAGTTGATTCAATAAAACTATAAGCCAGCTAGAGTTTTAAAATGAAATAAGTTGGTGGTGTTGCAAACCTGTCCAATGGATTATAACTTTTAATATAATGTCTGCAGGGAGATGAAAGTATTTAAGGTGAGATCATATTGCTATGCTATTAAAAGGTCACTTAAGTCATCTTGGTGTTTATACAGCAAGGTTGCTCATTAAATTCTACAGATCCAATGATTATCCCTTGGAAAGTCTTTATCCTTTAAAAAGCACTTGTGAACCCCAACATTTGTCTTTTTACCCTTCTAGAAGAACAAAACTCTGTCGACAGGTTGGCAAGCATCAAAGGAAGGGACAAATGAGTCTGACAGGCTGGAAGACACTACTTTCAAGTCCCTGAAATATGCTATAATTATAGCCATAAAATAAGAATGGTTCCAGAGGTGACACTTTGACTTTTGACACGTCTTCTCCTTAGTTTATTGCCAACCTGGAATTTTTGGCCAGTTTCTATGCACTTTAGCATCAGTTGTGAGTGGTATTGAGTATTTGCCTACAAAGAATTCAGAATCTAAAGGGGACGAAAGTACAGTAATTCAACAAACATTAAGTACTTACTATGAATAGGCTATACCAATTCAGTAGCCACATGTAGTCCCAGTAATTATTGGAGACCCAGACAAGATAATCCTCACCACTGAAGTCCTAACTGTCAAATGAAATTTAACATCAGAGATGCATATGGTTTCATGAGTAAAAATGGCATTAAAGAACATGCATTTCCATGTGCTTTTCCATAACATCCTATGGAACATGATTTTTTTCCATCTGACTCATAGCTGAAGCAATTTAACTATTGTTTTTCTCAGAACATAGGCTTCTTGAGGGAAGGGACTATTTTGCTTTTCTATTTGTATGCCCAGAATACAATGCTTTTCACATAAAAAATACTTAATACACGGTCTTATATTCATTATTTAAATATGAAGACTCACTCTGCAGTGCATGTTTATAGACATGTGAATCAAAATCAAAAGTAATGAGCTAAGATAACATTGACCAAAGTCCATGTCTGTACATTCTAGATAAGCTTTTCTCAGGAACCCTGTGGATTTTGCCATGCCAAGCTTGAGATTAATTGGCAGAGCTAGAGAGAATATATCTGCTTCTTCAGGTTTTTAAATTTAACTTACAATATAGTTTTTTCTCAAATGATACCTAACAAACTTTTACAAAGTGATATTTTCTTTAAAGATATAGCAAACACAGCAGTAAAAAAAATTTATTCCCAACACCTGGGAGCTCCATTTCCCTTCCATGCCACCTGGGTAGTATATAGAGAGTGGGCTCAAACAGTTTTTAACATAGTTCTTATCCCACCAAGTTTACTTCCAAATGAGTCACAGTTGCTGTATCCAAGTCTTATTCTGTGCTACTCTCCACTATATTTCATACAAATCTCCAGCACCAAGACCTCTTGTGGCTTATTCTCTTAAACTTCCAAAGCTCACAAAATCATAGGTGTCTCACAGACCCAAAGAAATGAAGAACCCAAAAGCAATATGTGATCCCCAGATGGGTGAGCCCTCCTTCTCTCTCAAAAGAATACAGTCACTCCCTGCTGTTTGAGGCCTTATCATATATTGACTTAAACCCTTAACTGAGGGGGAAGAGAGAGAGAGAGAGAGAGAGAGAGAGAGAGAGAGAGAGAGAGAGAGGAGAGAGAGAGAGAGAGAGAGAGAGAGAGAGAGAGAGAGAGAGAGAGAGAGAGAGAGACGAGAGAGAGAGAGAGAGAGAGAGAGAGAGAGAGAGAGAGAGAGAGAGAGAGAGAGAGAGAGAGAGAGAGAGAATGATTAGGAAGAGGAGAAGAGGGAATGCCCAAAGCTGACCAGCAATAGCTTCAATGAATCTAGGGTTCCATTGTTGTATTCTTCACTATTACTGCCTAAGAAATGGATACAGAATTAGAGAATCTCAGAATTTCAAAATTAGAAGTGACTCATCTGTCATCTAATCCAAACCAGTAAAGAAGCCTCACTATGACACACTCTATAAGTGCCCATTTAGACTTTGCTTGAAGACCTCCATTGAGGGTGGAACTCAGTTTATACTTTTTTTTCTCATATCACTTCTCAATTTGCCTCTTTGCAGTTTCTAACGATGACTCTTGTTGTCCTCTGGGTCCAAACAGGACCACTTTAAATCTTTCCTCCAAATGGCAGTTCTTCAGATATATAAAGACAGCTATCACATTGCCCTATCCCTCTTCTCTGGACTACACATAACAATTTCCTTAAACTGATCCTCAGAGGGAGTTTGAAGGTTTTGTCTTGAACTCCTCCAGGGATGTCAGCCCTGGTGGATATCTACTGTAGTTCAATGAGTTAGGTGAGAACCACGTTTTCCTTAGGAATTACAAGTGTTTGTGATGTTTTTGTCCTCTATGCTTTTCTGCATAAAGGCAATTAGGTGAGTGACAAGTGAATTTGCTATTCCATTCCTGAGTGTTTCTCACCTAAGCAAAACCTAACACCTTTCAGTATGAAATTTCTCATGTTTTAATTCTAAATAGGAGAGAACATTCTTGGAAAATCTGAAGGTAATCAGAATTTTTTTTTTTGTAACAGAATCTTTTAAAATTGTCAGTTTTTTAGTTTTGGAAACCTGATTGCCAGCTTCTGTCCACTTATAACTTAAAGGTTTGTTTTAATTAATTCTTCACATCAATCCCCCTCCCTTTTAGCTATATTCATTTATTTTTCACTTCTAGTTTTAACATTGAATCTCCACCAAGTTGCATCTACCCATTTCAAGTTTTAACTGGGTCAAGTTGGCTGAAATTCAATTCATTTTTGTCAACATGTTTCATAAAATTGACCTAAGTTTCAAGAGCGTAATGAAACCAGAAGGTGGGGGAGTTTCAAATATAGTCTTGTCTCAATTTCTACTGTCTGCTCTTGGAAAACCACGGTCTAGTTTCAGCCCCACTCATCTTGGATAATCACATGAAAAAATGGTAGGTGGGAAACTCCAGTAACACATGGAAATCAGTAGCATCCTTCTAAGAACAACAGGCTTAGCCACCTGAGATCTGCCTGTGAACAACAGCCAAATGAATGTTGTCATTTTCAAAAGTTGACCATAGAAGACGTTCCACAGATCCTGCCATTGCTAAGAATATTTTGATACTTGTTCTTTGGGAATTATCTTCATGCCTGTGACACATTCCTGTGAAAGTCCTCAAAGTCAGCAAATCTGTGTTTTTTTTTAGTATGGAGCTGATCCTTGTTAATAATACTCATTAGGAGCAAAATTCATTTGGAATTCAGTCTTTGGAAGAAGAAGAGAGAATTAGCAGGTTAATACTATTTTGGCATGAAAACCAAGTCATGACTATAAATGATGCAATTATTTTTCTCTTATGTCTGATTCAGAAGACAACTCCCAAAAAAGTTCTCAAGATGCTTTGAAACTAGCAACATAGAATACGCATATAGCCTACTAAGCTGACTACTTTGAAGGGACTCATGTAACGTATTTATATTGTTTTAGTTAGTCTAGATACGCCTCAATCTTTAGATCACCTGATCCACTTATGTTTCCCCAAGCTTTCTTGATTCATAAAATGAAAATGGATCTAGATACCCATCCCATCAAACTGACAAGAGCTTGGTGTAAGGACAGGGCAAGTCTGAGGAGTAGCTCCTTCTTCTTCTGTAATTTAAAAAATTTAATTAATTAATTAATTTAGAAATTTTCCCATGGTTACATGACTCATGTTCTTTCCTCCCTCCTCTCCTCCCACCCCATAGCCAACATGCAATTCCACTGGGTTTTACATGTATCATTGATCAAGACCTATTTCCTTATTATTAATAATTGCACCAGAGTGATCATTTAGAATCTACATCCCCAATCATATTCCCATTGAACCATGTGATCAAGCAGTTGCTTTTCTCCTGTGTTTCTACTCCCACAGTTTTTCCTCTGAATGTAGCATTGCGTTCTTTCTCATAGATCCCTCTGGGTTGTTCAGGATCACTGCATTGTCACTAATGGAGGAGTCCATTACATTCGATTGTATCACAGTGTATCAGTCTCTGTGTAAAATGTTCTCCTGGTTTTTAAGCAGTAGCTTCTTGTAAGAGCATAATGGGCCCTTTCCTTCTCTCTAGGTGCCCTCTGATGACAGCCTTTCTGTATGTTATTTCTGCCATTCTGCATCTCATGTTGGAGGTGTGGTTGGATTCAGGGACATGCTAGTAAATGTTTAATAATTAGATTTCTAGGGGGAAATGTTTGTATTATACACTTTTAATTTTAATCTGAATTATCAACATTTACTCAATCATTTTAGGTTTACACAATGAATTAAAAAATTAAATCCCGAGCAACGTTTTTTAGTTCTGAAGTATACACATTCACAATGGAAATTTAACAATTGGCTGTTAGGAATCAATACAAACTAGCTGAAACACATCATTGGCTGCATCTTTGGTGTGTGAGGGTTGGTGTACTGTACAGTTTTGGGAGGTAATAGCTGCCACCTTGTTTGTGAGTGTGGATGCTGTCCTTATCCACGAAGCTCCCTTAAGCTACGTGGATTTTCTATAACTGACTTATTTAATTTTTCAGTGTAGAACCTTTAAATTCGAGCACTAAACCCCAATATAGATATATAAGTTCTGGTATGTTAAAAACCAAAACCAAATGTATATTGTCATCACCATTTTACTACATGAAAAGATAATAAGATAGGAGTTTGTTTCCTAGGCTCCCCCTAGCGACATATTGGAGATAAGACAACATGTTTATAGGATCATAGATTGAGAGGTAGAAGGATTCCTCAGAGGTCATCTACTCCAGTCCTTTTATTTTGTGAGTAATGAAACTGATTATCAGAGAGAGGATATGAGTGGTCTGAGCATGCATGGGAAATAAAATCTCAGAGCTGGGCTACAAATTCAAGTCAGACAGATAATAGATTTAATCATATGGGAGATTCCAAGGATCCTAGTGTCCTTATTAAACAAATGATGAAAATGAATCCCAGAAAGGCATAGCCAAGTGGGCTTAAGTGGTACAAACTGTGTTTGTCCTCTAGGTCTTCTCATTCCAAATCTAGACATCAAGCATCCATTAGTCTCAGCCTTCCCAGTAGCGGGGACTATTGATGTGGTCCAAAAATTTCCATATCTGTTTATTCTTGCTGTTTCCCTACCTCCCTCTCTATCTCTATCTCTGTCTCTGTCTCTCTCTCTGTCTCTGTCTCTGTCTCTGTCTCTGTCTCTGTCTCTGTCTCTCTCTCTGTCTCTGTCTCTGTCTCTGTCTCTCTCTTTCTTTCTCCATATGTATCTCCTTATTGTTTCTCCCATTAGAATATAAATGAGGGATTGCCTAATTTTTGTGTGTGTGTGTGTGTGTGTGTGTGTGTGTATGTAATGCCTAGTATGGTGCCCAACACATTGCTGGTATTTAATTTGTGTTACTTTAGGACACTTTTTTTTAACCCTTACCTTCCCATCTTAGAATTAGCACTATGTATTAGTTCCAAACATCAGAGTAGTAGAGGGGACAGCTGGGTAGTGGATTGAGAGCCAGGCCTAGAGACAGGAGGTCCTAGGTTCAAATCTGGCCTCAGAACCTTCTCAGGTGTGTTACCTTGGGCAAGTCACTTGACCCCCATTGCCTAGCCTTACCACTCTTCTGCCTTGGAGCCAATACACAGTATTGACTCCAAGATGGAAGGTCAGGGTTTAAAAAAACAAAACAAAACAGCAGAGTAGTAAGGCTTTTCCACTGTAATGAAATGCAACTTTACTGCAGCTCTGAGTACTACTTTACAGACTTCCTTCTCTGTTTTGTGGCCTGAATTTATTAGAGTTTATAAATCGGGTAAATTGCCTGTCTGAAGACTATAGTTGTTCCCAAAATGCTGTTTGACTTAAGTAGTTAAGCAATTAAATGTGTTCATCCTAGTAAGAAGTCTTCTAAATACTGGACACCTTCCCCAATTTTACATACCTTACCTGAGCCACCCTCCTAGCAATACCAAGCTTTCAGGTGATAACAAACATGGCACTGCACCATTTCTTTGTTGTGAAGATCATAGAGCTTCTGTTTATCCATCTGTCTACTGATTATTAGGCTGATAGAGACATTGCAACCCTGTTTGAGATTTAGGGAGCTGCTTAATGCTCAGAAAGGTTTAATGATGGTCATTTAGCTAGTGTCAGAAGTGGAATTTGGATCTGGGTCCTCCATTCAGTTTGCTTTATTACTGAGAAGTTGGGTGCTCTAATGAATAGAGCTCTAGTCTTTGAGTCAGAAAGGCTTGGGTTTGGATCCCAGATACTAACTAGCAGATTAATGGGAGGATTAAATGAAATAATGAACATAAAGCATTTTGCAATCCTTAATGTGCAATATAAATGCCAGCTCTTAGGTGGAGAAGTTGTAGCACAGTGGATAAAAGTTAGGTTTTGTAGTCTAGACCTGGGTTCAAGTTCAATGCATGACCTCACTAGTTGTATCTCTGGGCAAGGCACCTGGCAATGGATTCTGATAATAATAGCTAGTATTCACATAACACTTTTAAGATTTATTTGAAGCTTTACCACAATCCTGGGAGGCCAATGCTATTATTATCCCTATTTTATATCAAGGGAAACTGAGGCATATAACAGGTAAGTGGCTCACCTAGGATCACCTAGGTAGTTTGAGGCCATATTTGTATTGAGACACTCTTGAATTCAGGCCCAGTATTCTATCTTCAGTGCCATTTAGATATAGAGAAAGTACTCACCTACATTGGTAAAAGTTAGTTTTCTCACTTGGAAATGACCTCTATCAGTGAAATCATAGACCTAATCCCTATTGTAGTCTTTAACACTATAATGTATATATAATTTATATAACTATAAATTGTTGACAGGTGTCCTTGAAAGGAAATTCTTTACCACCAGATTTGGAGAGAGAGACAGAGAGGGAGAGAATTTATATATATATATATATAATATATATATACATATAATATATATATATATAGAGAGAGAGAGAGGGAGAGAGAGAGACAGACAGACAGAGAGACAGAGAGATAGAGAGACAGAGAGACAGAGAAACAGACAGAGACAGACAGAGACAGGCAGGGACAGACAGAGAGACAGAGAAACAGACAGAGACAGACAGAGACAGACAGGGACAGACAGAGAGACAGAGACAGAAAGGAGGAAGGGAAGGAAGATTAGAAGAGAGAGAAAGGGAGAGGGGGGAAGGAGGAAGAGATATGTGGTTTAAAAGAGCAACTCTTATCTTATCATCAAGTTCTCAATTGGCTTAAAGATCACCTACCAGCCAGCATATCAAATATATTGATCTCCCACTTATAAAACATTCTAATAGAGCACGTGGTTTCCTCTGTACCATCTACATTATTCAATAATCTGATCATTGTGTGGATCTGGTTTATGGTTTATCAATGCCAATGCTGTCTGCTTTAGTAGAAAGGACTGTGCCCATTCATTTTACACACTGTTTTGCACAGAACCATGAGAAAACAGCACTTCTAAGGAATAATTTTTGGGACAATTATGATGATAAGAAGGGTGGTCTCAGTGGCTAATGGGTGTTACAGCAATGAAGAGGAAACTCTCTATAGACTCCTCTTAGTACTCAAATCTCAGCAAGTAGGAGAAAGCATAGGCTGTTAGAGCTGAGAGGGGCTTTGGGATCCATTTCAACTTCTTTCTTTTATTGGTGAGAAAACTCAAGCCCAGAGAGGCTAAGAAATATGTCCAGAATTGATGAGCTAAAGCTCCATTTATCAGGTATTCTGTACCTGAAAGTATAGTGCTCTTTCTACAGTATTCCCAGTTTATCCTATTCTTAGTTCAACTTTCCATATAAGAAAGACAACTGGGAGCAGCTAGTTGCTAAAATTCTGTGGGACTCAGTTTTCTAATTTCTAAAATGCGGTAGTTGTACTAAAGATATACAAGGTAACTCTAAATAAAAGTAAATCAATATTTTTAAATGAATGCATAATATTCTATAACTTTTATAAAATATAAAACGTGTAGATACCTGGAGAACCATTAGCTGTCTTTTTAATTTTTTTAAACCCTTAATTTCTGCTGAGTAGCCATTCAGAGACAAAAGGGTGTGGGCTAGATAAATGAGGTTAAGTGACTTGTCCAGGTTCATATAGCTAGGAAGTGTCTGAAACAAGATTTGAGCCTCCCCTCCTCCTAGGTGCTATTTCTTTTGCATCCTCAGCACCTAGCACAGTACTTAACACATAGTAGGTACATAAATATCTGTTGATGGATTAATTAAATTGTAAAAAGAGGCAAAGTTTCCAGGAATAAGGAGGCGATGGTATCACTGTATTGCCGCAATCAGACAATATCTGCAGTATTAAGTTTGGTTCTGGGCTCCATGATTTAGGCTGGATATTGATACTGCTGACAAGCCTGCAGAAGAGGGCAGTGTGGATGGTGAGAGACTTTTAATTCATGACTTATTAAGAAGAGTCAAAGGAACCCTAGATGTTTAGCCTGGAGTGGAGGAGTCTTGGGGGTGATTGAGGCAGGAGGAGAGGGAAGACCCATTAGCTTCCTTCAAGGATTGGAAGGCTTGTTCTGTGGGCAAGGTAACTACAGGTTTCTTCTGCTTGGCTTTAGAGGACAGAAGCCAGAGTAATGAGGGAAAGTTACAAAGAGACAAACAGGCTTGATTTAAGGAAAGACTTCTTCACCATTAAAATGATCAAAAGAAGGAATGGAATTTCTTGGGAAGCAGTGGGCTCCTTTTCAGTGGGAATCTTCAAACACAAGCTGGTTGACTACCTGTTGAGTGTGTCATATTTTGTGAAGTATGTACAGAACTAGATAAAGATCATGGGACCGTAAATTTAATACTGCAAAGGGCATTAGAATGTTCTTAGTTCAACCCTCTCATTTTACAGTTGAGTAAATTAGGATCCAGGGCAGAAATAGAGACCCCTTCCAAGGCTGAAATCTTGTGATTCTGTAAATTGAATGTTATCATTATAGAGTATAGTCAGTGGAAGAGGCTTTGTTCTCTTTGCTTTCATGTTTTAGCCTGGAATTTTTAGAAACACTGCAGCAATAGCTCACTTCTTTATAGATTTCTTCTGATCAGCTCTTCTCTTATTGGTGACATTTTGTAGAAAACAACTTGTACTTTTTGAGGTTTGGTTTTGAAACTTAAAAGCTCTTGAAGGTGATACAGTAACTTGGTCTCACTGTAGTGATGATAAGTGTTGGAAAGCTGTATAGCAAAAGGGTTAGCAAAAGTGCATGAGGGGATGCACCAAACAGCCTATAATTGACAAGATAATTTATGCTTCCTTGAATGGCAGCCATACATTTAGTGTCTTATTCTTAAGGAAGACTTTTGAGCTAGCTGACTTTAAAATGTCATTTGTATGGAAACTACTCCTATTTAAATGAGGATCTGTAAAATGTTCTTAATCATGTCTTATCCATTACAATCAAACTTGGTTGCTAGATAAAATGCTATCTGTTCTTGGTAAGAAAATGCTTCCAGATATGGACTCTCATTTTTGATAAGCTCATCAAAAGGTTTTTGGAACTTGAGTTCCAAAAACTCAAGTAAATTCCACCCATAATCAAACCCAGTTTTCTTTTATCTTAGATTGTTAGACTTTTTTGAATGTATGGAAATACTGTTTTATTTAGAGTTTCTTTCTCTGTCTCTCTGTCTCTGTCTGTCTCTCTCTCTGTCTTTCTCTGTCTCTGTCTCTGTCTCTGTCTCTCTCTCTCTCTCTCTCTCTCTCTCTCTCTGTCTCTCTCTCCTTTCCTTCCACCATAGAATCAATAGTATGAATTGGTTCTAAGACAGAAGAGTGGTAAGGGTTAGGACATGGGGGTTAAGTGAACTGCCCAGGGTCACACAGCTAGGACACGTTTGAGGCCAGATTTGAAGCCAGGATCTCCCATTGCCAGGCCTGACTCTTTAGCTACTGAGCCACCTGGATGCCCCATGACTCTTCTTTCTTTCTTTCTTTCTTTCTTTCTTTCTTTCTTTCTTTCTTTCTTTCTTTCTTTCTTTCTTTCTTTCTTTCTTTCTTTCTTTCTTTCTTTCTTTCTTTCTTTCTTTCTTTCTTTCTTTCTTTCTTTCTTTCTTTCTTTCTTTCTTTCTTTCTTTCTTTCTTTCTTTCTTTCTTTCTTTCTCTCTCTCTTTCTTTCTTTCTCTCTTTCTCTCTTTCTCTCTTTCTTTCTTTCTTTCTCTCTTTCTTTCTTTCTTTCTCTCTCTCTTTCTTTCTTTCTCTCTTTCTCTCTTTCTCTCTTTCTTTCTCTCTTTCCATTTATTTCCATTTTTTCTTTACTTATTCTCTTGAAATAAAAATATTTGGTCTTTTCTACAGCAATAAGAAACATTTTAGTGAAAATCTTCCTTATGCAAAGTAAATGATGTTCATCTCTCCAGGCATTTTGTATATCTAAATAAGTATCTGGATATCAGATTCATGCCTAAGTGCTCATAGAAAATGCATAGGTTTGGGGGGAATTTATTTTTCACCTTATACAGGGTGAAAGGGAATGACCATTTATTAAGTACATTGCCAGATATTGTGCTAAGCGTTTTACAAATATAATTTCATTTGATTTTTAAAACAACCCTGCAATGTAGGTATTATCATTATCCACATTTTGCAGTAGAGGAAACTGAGGCAGGCAGTGGTTAAGTGATTTGCCCAGAGCCACATAGCTAATGATTCAGTCTAGATTTGAACTCAGGTCTTCCTAATTCTAGGCCAGGGCTCTACCAACTATGTCAACTAGCTGCCTTTGGAAGAAACACAGCAGAGTCAGCATAGCATGCAGACTAAAGCAAAGAGCTTTGGGTTTGGAGTAAGGAGACCTGGGTTCAAAAAACAGTCAACATTTTCTTGGCTCCTGTAACCTCTTTAGGCCTCCTCCTAATCTCTAAGATGGAAACAAGAATTTTTTTATTATTATTAGTTATGCCATGAGTTTATTTGTGAAGACAGAACTTTGTTTTTTTTTTTCTAGAATTTTGAAATTTCAGTTTGATCACACTTCAGAAGCCAAACAATTTGCCAAACAAAATAAACAGAAAATGGTCATTCAAACTTGGTTGAAATTTTCTGGTAAGGAGGAACTCTGTATCTTTTGATACTGTGCTATTTCAAGTACTTTTTATTTATAGTGAGCTAATTTAAAGAGTAGAATGTAAGCCTCTTGAGGGTAGGGGCTATCTCATTTTGTATTTTATTCTTATTGCCCAGTACAGTGCCTGACTATGTAATAGGCACTTCAAATGTTTATTGATTGATATGTTTATGTCATGTAAATATAAGTTCTTCTTATTTTTTTAAATCCTTACCTTCTGTCTTAGATTCAATGCTATGTATTAGTTCCAAGGCAGAAGAGTGGTAAGGACTAAGCAATGGGGGTTAAGTGACTTGCCCAGGGTCACACAGCTGGGAAGTATCTGAGGAGAGATTTGAAGCCAGGACCTCCCATCTCTAGGCCTGGCTCTCAATTCACTGTGCCACCCAGTTGCCCCCAATAAGTTCTTATTAATATGAACGTAATGAAGGTATTCAGAGGACCTCAACTCAGAAAGTTCTCCTGGAGCTGAGCATGTCAGCGCAGCTCTAGGGGAAGTGCTTGGTCCAGCAGATTAAGTGGAGAGAGTTCTCCCCTGATTAGATAAATAACACTAATACCAATAGAAATGCTAACTATATATTTTTATTTTAAGTAAATGTGATGTGGCTTTCAATTATCTGACATTTTGTATATATAAGCCCTTTGCAATTGGGACTGTGTGTAGGCTGGAGAATGCTCAGGTAAAACTCTTTTCTAGATGATGATCATAAATGACAGAAAATTGATAAATATATAAAAATGATTTCAGAAAATTGGAGCCAGGAATGTGCAGCAAGTCAACTGGGCCTGGGAAGATGGTAACTAATGCTGGATGGTGCCATAGAAAGAGTCAGCAGAACTAGATGCCCACTGACCAATGAAATGAGGCATGGAAAGTTTTTTTCCTTAAGACTTTGAAAGTCAGTAACTAGCAGTTCCTAACTATGTACCATAGACAAGGGGCTTCACATAGGGCTCCCTCTCAACTCTATGTGATCCTATGATCTCTCTAAACCTCGATTTCCTCATTTGAACACTAAGATTAATAATACTGTTACACACATTTTTGGCGAGGGTGAAATGAAGGAAAGAAGGAAAGTAGGCATTAAGTAACTACTATGTGCCAACTACTATGCTAAGCACTGAAAAAATAATATTTCACTTTATCCCCTGGGAGGTACATGCTATTATTATCCCCATTTTACAGTAAAAAAAATGAAACAGACAATGATTACTCAGCTAATAAGTGATTGAGGCTGGATTAAAATTCAAGTTTTCCTGACCTCAGGACTCTTTCCACTGTGCCATCTAGCTGGCAAATACGGTTGTGAAGTGTTTTGCTAATATCAAAGTGATATATAAATATTAGTTATTGCTATTGTTCATTTTCTTCTCAACATTATCACCACCACTGTCTCACTCCACTTATATTTTCTTGTGGGGTTTAGATAGAAATCATTTTGAGAGATGTCACTGTCCTACCTTTATTCTTCCATATTGAAGACTATTAAAAGGTAGATTTAAAAGAAAAAGGAAATGACTTTTTATAAGTACATCAAGGTATGTTTGAATGAAAACTCATCTTCTTGATTGCTGAAAGTATGTTCAGTACAACTCTGGTAGTAAACAAGATGATAGAGATTATCTGTACCTCATCCCATACCCACATCATTATTCAAATTAAATTTTCTTTCATTTTACCAAGATCCATTTTCTCTTTCTCTTACATCTACCTAGAAGGAAGAAAGAAAAACAAAACCCTTGTTACAAACCTATATGTTCAAGCGAAACAAATTCCCACAATATCCAGCTCCACATTCCCCTTAATATGCTTCAAACTGCACAGAGTCCATTAGCTCTCTCAGGTCTGTAGCTGCATTTAGCTTGAGTTCTCTGAAGTTGTGTTTGATTATTATGTTGACCAAAGTTCCTAAATCTTTCAAAGTTGTTTGTCTTCACATATAGTTGTTCTTGTGTAAATTGGTTTCTTGGTGCTACTCAGTTTACCTTTCATCAGTTTGTACAAATATTCTCAGGTTTCTTTGAAGCCATCTCCTTCATATTTTCTGATAGCATATTTGATCATAGGCATAGACCACAACTTGTTCAGTCATTCCACAATGAATAGGCAAACCCTTTGTTTCCTATGTGATGTTGGATTTACTCTACAAAATTTTTACATTTTAAAAGGCTTTTTCCCCATGTGACTTGCAGATTGTAAATATATGGTTTGATAACATCTATTATAAAAATGCTGGGGGGGAGTGGATGGAGAGCCAGGTCTAGAGATAGGAGGTGCTGGATTCAAATCAAGCCTCAGACACTTCCTAGTTATGTGACCCAGGCAAGGCACTTAATTCCAATTGTCTAGCCCTTAGCGATTTTCTGCCTTGGAACCAATACTTAATATTGGTTCTAGGATAAAGGTAAGGTATGAAAAAAAAACATTGTTCAGGGCAGCTAGATTGCACAGTAGAGTGCCAGGCCTGGAATTGGGAGGGCCGGTGTCCAAATCTGGACTGAGATACTCTTAGCTATATGACCCTGAGCAAATCATTTAATTCTGCTTGCCTAGCTCTTGCCCCTCTGTTACTAAAACAGAAAGTAAGGGTTTGAAAAAACAAACAAACCTTGCTCTCAGATTTTTATGGATCAGTGTTAAGTCCAGGTGACTATAGACAAAAGTTTCATCTATGATCAAACTATTTCCAATATAGTTTCTTGGTTATAATTCTTAATTGGTATCATCTTGGATAAGTCACTTCATTTACTCTGATTTTCAGTTTCCTCTTCTAAAAAACAAAAACAAAGAGAATGTTAATTTCTTAGGTCCTTTCCAGATTCCACATTGGATTATTCTTTGTCAGTGAAAAACAACAGTATACAAACTCTCTTGCAATTGCAAACAGTCACTCAAACTGCAGAGAGCAACAAAGAAAGATGTTTCTTTGCTTTCATCTAAAATATGAAAACAATAGTTTCTTGTGAGCTGAAGATATGTGAAGGATATTATGACCTGAAATTATTCAAATACATCAATACCCAAGGCAGAAGGGCTTGACATATAAAGATAGGGATCATTTATCTCTGTTCCTCGGGAAACTGAGATAAACAGGGTACCTGGGGCTGAGATTACTGCCTGCTATAAATGTAATGCAGAAAAATGAATTTCATCAGGGGTCTACTTTCATATACTTTAACAGTAAGCCAAAAAATTTTTTTTGATCCATTTTAGAGGCAATAGTAAGTGCAGCTATTGTAGACAGTCGTAGAATGGCTTTTAGCTTAGGAATCCTTAGAATCTTGCTTGGTTTATTGCTTTGTGACAGAAATCACATTTCATTTAAAAAAATTAATTTGATTATCATGCAAAACACACTCCATCCTGGTCATTGTTGTGAGAGCACACTCATACATTGCCAAATAAATACATTGATGAAAAGATCGCATCTATCCAACCCCAACAGTTCTTTCTCTGGAGAAATCACATTTCAAATTTGTTCTGACTAGGAAAATGAAGAAGTTTGCATGTTTCAAGCGGTCAAACAATAAGCAAGTTAACTTTTACTATGTGCCGGGCAATATGCTAAGCCCTTGGGATACAAAGAAATGAAAAAAAGATGTGAGAGGAAGTGAAGCCCTGTGCCAGGGCGATTGGGGAGAGAGGAACATGAGAGATATTATTAGGAAGGTAGAAATGACTGGTTTTGGCCACAGATTATATATGTAGAGTGAGTAAGCCTGAGGAATTGAAGATGGCCTAGATGATTGAGAGGATGCTGGTGCTTTCAAATAGTATTAGAAAAATTTTGAAGAGTAGAAGGATTTTTTTAACCCTTACTTCCCATCTCAGAATCAATACTGAGTATTGATTCCAAGACAGAAAAGTAGTAAGGGCTAGGCAATGAGGATTAAGTGACTTGCCCAGGGCCACACAACTAGGAAGTATCTAAATCTAGAACCTCCCACATCTACTCTCTGTGCCTGGTTCTCAGTTCACTGAGCCATCCAGCTGCCTCCAAGTAGAAGGTTTTATGGGAAAGATAATGAGTTCTGTTTTGAACATGTTGAATTAGAGGAGACCAAAAGGCAACTGGTATTTGGAGACTGTAGTTCAGTAGAGAGAATAGTGCTAGACTAGGAGATCTGATGAACATTTGTATAGAGATAGTCATTGAACCCATGGGAGGTGTTGAGATCACCAAGTGAGAGAGTATAGAGTGAAAAGAAAAGAGGGTCTTTGAACAGAGCCTTGGGGGACACCCATGGGACATGTCTGCTAAGTGTGTGATCACAGGTACACATCTGGGACAATAGTTTGAACATATTCAACTATTCCTTATTTTATATATATGTGGACCTTTAATGAGGAAGGGATCATCTCTTGAAAGCTTCTCTTCTGCTTGGTTTTGAGGACCCACCAGCCAGTCTCATTCACCATCTGTCTTCTAATTTAGGTTAGTTAATTTAGTTTAGCCACTGTGCATCCAAAGCTAATGTGTTAAGGGTGAATATACGCTTAACTCTTCCTTTTTTTTCCTTATAGATAAGGAATGAAGACCATTGATAGGATGGAGCAAATGTTCAGAAATATAATGTGAAATCATTGCCTATAATATTAAAATTGTACTTAAGGAGTGAACCAGTTAGAGATGAATTTTCTAAACTGTGTTCATGGATCTCATTCTTTTAAGGGCAAATCTCAAATGTTGCCAGCAAGATCAACATAATGTCCCAAAATATTAGAATTGAATGTAACATGAAATCATAGATAATTCAAAACTGAAAGAGTCATCTAGACCAATTGCTTTACCTTATAAATGAGGAAAATATGGCCCACAGAGTTTAAATTCTTTTGCAAAAGTCACACAGGTAAGAAGTAGCAGAGGTAGGATTCAAACCCAGGTCCTCTAACTTTAGAGCCAGTATTCCCCTCCTCATTTTAAAGAGAAGGAAACTGCTGCCAAGAGAGGCTAAATGATTTAGCTGAGGTTACATAGGCAGCAGGACCTCAGACATCTAGTTCCAATCTTTTACTTTGTTGTTGAGGACATTGAGGTCCAGAGTGGTAAATGGCTTGCTCAAGATCATAAGAAACTATTTGTTTCAGTGACAAGCACATTTGATTTAATCTAAAACAAGTGAACAATGCAAACTCAAAATTCAGCAGAAATCCAATTTTTAATTTTCTTATTATAGATTAGAAAGTTCCATCTCTAAGTGGTTTTATGGTGTGAATTACAATCTCCTCAAGGCTACAATCAATCTAGCAAGTTTGTTTGTTGGGGTCTCACACGAGTTTCATGTTAGTCTTTAAAAAATAGTGAATGTTTCCTTTTTCTCCCCTCCCTTTTGCATGCCATTTAATTTTCTTTTGCTCTTTTTTATTTTGAAACTCAATGATTGATAGACTCTTCTTCCAACAGTCACTTAGTTTTGTAGATGATTTCTTTTTTCCTTTGAAGCAAACATTGAAAGGGGGCAGCTATATGATGAGCTAATTAGCATGAAAACACAGAATATGTAACCTTAATTAGGCATAATTACAGGCAAAACGTAATGGGATATCCTGAAACTAGACACTATGCAAATATTAAACTTTTCATTGTTCCCATTACATCTGAAACCATGAAGCAAAGGATGTTTTGCAGTATATACTACAGTCAAGACCCAGGGGCAAATCTTCCAATGCAAGTCGGGTTTTTTGGGGTGCCCTTCATTTGAAAGATGAGAAAAGGACATTTAGAAAATGGAAGAGCATGAAGATTTAGAACTAAGCATACAATGTGGAATGACCTTTACAAAATAAAAGCAGCTTGACAATTAGGCCAGAAACAGCCTTCCTCCCCCATTGTAGCCACAGCACTTCAATTTCTGAGAACAAAAGGAAAAAAAGTATAATATAGCTAAGAGAAGTGGTTTAGTGGCTTTTGAACTCCAGGACCATTGCAAAGCAGGCAAATCTTAATAACCTTAGAAGTCCAGCAGCAACTGAAAAAAGTCAGCCAATTTGGACTTCTCCATCTCAGCAGAAGAAAAGGAGGGCATAGGTGAATGTAATCACTGTGAATCCCAAGTCTTCTTTTTAGTACATTATTTCTGCTTCTTTTTCTATGTACTCCCTCTTCCCTTTCTGAGAGTTTCAGATAAATGGCAAAATTGAATTCTCCCTTCTTTAGCTGCTCTTGGATGGCATCATTAAGTATCCAATATATGTGCAATGGATGCTCTAGGGAAAGGAGGTGATGCAAAAGTAATGGCATGAACTACTCATTTACCTGAATTCTAGATTTTTAGCATAATTGAGAATTTACTGAGCTGAATTCACATTTCATCTTATGAGATTCTGAGTTTTCTGACCTAATCAAGTGGTCAACATTTTTGATTCCTTTTTAGAAACTGATGGAAGCAAAGAAAAGTTTAAGAAACAGATACAAAACTCCGGAGACATTAGAAGACATTTTGGACCAATGCCCCCATTTTACATATGAATAAATTAAGGCACAGAGATACTAAGTGACTTGCCAAAAATTATCCAGGCAGAAAATAGCATAGCTGGGATTTAAACTCAGGTACTCTGATTGCCTGGGCCAAGGCATCACAATGAATGAGAACTTGTCCTCTAGAAATTTCATATGTAGGTTAGTTTGTCAGAACTCAGTTTCCATTCTAGGTTACTACTTACAGCCTCGACTTTGTTTAAAGATGAGCTTATCAATTGATTGAAGTCTGAAATCCAGAGTCCATTCTCTATTCGTTAGAGAGAAATGACCTATTTGGCCTCACAATCTTTAAAATCACTTTAATATTTACTAGTAAAAGGAATAAATAAAATTCAGGGAAAATGAAAGGAGAAGAAATTTATACTGATTTTTTTTTCTGGTAGTTAGGCAGTTCTGAAAAAAATGTTTGATGAGAAAATAGATTGGGTGGTTTTTATTAAAATAGAACTTAGTATTAACTCTGCATCTCATTAATCAATGTTAGACTTATATCCCTCCCATTATGGGAGCACAGCCTTTAGAATTTGGAAAGGATCTTCCCAATCATAGATAGCTGGATAGAACCATATCCAGTCCAATTTCTCATTTTACAAGTGAGAAAACTAAGGCAGAAAAAAAGATTAAGTACTTTGCTCAAAGTAATGCAATTAGTGGCAGAGTTCCAGGTTTCCTGACTTGTAATTCAGGGCTCTTTCCATTACATCAATCAAGAAATGGCTCTACTTACAGAAAAAAATACATTTCTATTTTCTATTTGATGGTTCTAATACTTTGATTTAAAGTCTTTTTAAAAAATTCAATATTTTAGTTGTGGTGCATACTGACCCTGTGCTATATACTATGCTTGGATACTATCCTTTCTTTTCATCATGCCAAGAGACACATTCATTGTTTTGGAGATAAAGAGATTTGTTCCATAATTTTACTCTTAGTTGATAGGGGGTCTTCATTTGTGAACAAGTAGCCTTGCCAGTAGATCATGTTTGTTCAAGAGCAATACAAAAAGGCCATTCACCAAGAGAAGACTCTAAGCAGCCAAAGATGAAAAATTCAGTTAGTGGCAGCTTGGTATTATGAAAAGATTATTGAATTTTGAGTAAAGGACATGAGTTCAAATCCCAGTTCTGTTACTTATCACCACTGTCATGATATCCTTTGAGAACCTTAATTTCTCATCTATAAAAAGAAGAAATTGAACTACATGCCCCTTCTACTCTAATTCTATAATCCTACAATACCATCCACAGAAAGTTAGGTGCATTACAATAGCAAAGAGAAGCTTAGCAGATCCAGTTCTTCCAATTAGTAAATCAATATGGCATAGCCTACACAAAAATATGAAGATTAGACCAAGTCAGATCCATGATATATATCCACTTAGTCTCTGATAGTGGTAATAATAGTTTGATGAAGGTCTTGGTTGTCCTCCATGTGAGCAGGATGTTAGAATCAGAAAACATGACTAAAAATGTACCCAAACCATCCCAAATTTTCCTTTCCTCTCCTCTCCTTTCCTCTCTTCCCTTCCTCTTTCCTCTCCTCCCCTCTCTGCTTCTTTTCTCCTCTTCTCCCCTCTCTTCTCCTTTTCCCCTGCCTTTCCTTTCCATCCATCCATTCCTTCCTTCCATCCCTTCCTTCCTTCCTTCCTTCCTTCCTTCCTTCCTTCCTTCCTTCCTTCCTTCCTTCCTTCCTTCTCCTTCCTTCCTCCCTCCCTCCCTTCCTCCCTTCCTTCCTTCCTTCCTTCCTTCCTTCCTTCCTTCCTTCCTTCCTTCCTTCCTTCCTTCCTTCCTTCCTTCCTTCCTTCCTTCCTTCCTTCCTTCCTTCCTTCCTTCCTTCCTTCCTTCCTTCCTTCCTTCCTTCCTTCCTTCCTTTTTACTGCTCTGATATGGGTCCATCATTTTTGAATTTCCAAACCCTTTATAAACCTATTTCATTTTCAGTCAACATTTTTGGTTCACTTTTAGAAACTGATGGAGGTACAGAAAAGTTTAGGAAACAGATATAAAACTACTGGGACATTTCCTCTTTAATAAATTCACAAAGTTTATTAGGTATATTAATGTTCCTTTTTACCCTACATGATATCTTTGCAAGTTTTAAGCAGTATCCCTGAATTCTTATAGTCTCAGATATGGTAAGCAACCTGATATTCATCCTTTCATAGTGGTATGAATTTCAATTATGACCACTACCTCTTTGGGCCCCTAGAATCTTTTTTCACTCTGAAGAATACAAAATTTTTTAGCTTGAGGATTTTTGTGTCTGTGGTGGATCTCCTCCTCCCCTGGTCATTTCAGTTGCCTTTTTCTGGCCGTCTCTAGGTTTATTCTGACTTTCTTAGGGTACAGATTTTAGGAACTTCTGAATTAGCTTTTGATTTTAAGAACATCTGGATTTGCTACTGAAATTTAGCACTATTGGAGATAAGTCAACTATTTCTTTGGTTAGTCTCTGTATCTACAATTCATAATTTGAAAATAGCACATTTGGAAGACTTTCTTTATTGAGATTTGCTCTGGAGGGACTGACGCTTTTTTGTAAGGAATCAAGAAGTCCTTAGAAGGAAGATACTACTGCAATGCAAACAACACATAGAGTTTATATCAATAATTTCCTCTTCCCTCCCATTAATTAAATAATCAGATTGAAGAGATGGTCAGCCTAAATTTTTGCTACTTGGGAGATTTCATAGGTAAGAGGAGAGGCTCTTTGATGCTTGGATGGTATCTGGAATTTAGCTGCACTCCAGGAAATTCTCCAAGCCTCCCCCTATCCTTCATATCCTCAAAGTGAACAAAGAGCTTCAGTTTCAAAGTGAGTGCATTTTCCATCCATGGATTGGCTTGTTTTGTTCAGTTCTATTTTGAGGACTTTGAGGTTATAGTCTACGTAGCAACCGAGCCCACTACTTCCTTTCTCGTAAAACCAAAACAAAAAGTTATCCTTTCAGTTGCCTCCCGGGTGTGCACATGTATAAGTACATGCCTGGGATCAAAGCTACCTATATAAACTCCTGGACTCTGTGTGGGTTCAAACACATTTCAAAGCTTCGGTATCCTGACAAGTTTCACTCTTCTTCCTGACATTCTGATTCAGGTTGCAATCAAGCTATGCTTCTCCTGGGATCCAGGAGAGAAATGGGAAAGCTTCACCATCCCATGAATTGGCCCTGCACAGCAATGCTCTCATTGCTCTTTATCCCAAGCATCTCCAAAGGTGAGTGCTTTAAAAAACTTCAAAGAGTACAGATCTCCATTGTTTCTTTCTAGGGCATGGTCTCACACTAGGACCAGAAACTAAAAACAAAGCTTAGGTCTTCTTGGCCCTGGGCAGCTCTGAGAAATTTTCTATTCCAGTCCAGGCAACTAAAAGTAGTCAGCAGAGAATAGATGGAGCTCGCTGTATCAAGTGCCTACCACAGTCTTGAATATGTCACAGGTGAACTTTATCTATTTCCTGGTCTGTTCATCTTGGAGAGAGAATTCCTGACCAAGAGGGGTAGTAGCTCAAGATAGGTAGAGTTTCACATATTTCTAGGCTCATGTTGGAAGAATGTATTTTAAAGAAAAGGATTTTTTGGTGGGGAATTGATATCCTTTATTTGTAGAATCATAGCTCTAGAGCTGGAAAAAAGATCTCAGTGATCATCTAGTCCATTCCCTTCATTTAACAGATGGGGAATTGAGGTTCAGGGAGGTTAAATGATTTATCCAGTATTAATTAGGAAAGTGGCATTTGAATCTTTGTCTCTAAGTTCTGTGATAGTGCTATTTTTACCATCCACTGTTATTGCAATTATCTACAAATAGTCAAGTACCACTAGACTTAGAATACCTGTGAACATGATTATCACTTAACAATGCTGGGATTCAATAGCGGTGGATTAAACATGTTCTGGTCATAATATCTACTTAATTAAATTGTAGGACATTTTCCATAAAAGTCCAATGTTACCATTTTAAAATCCAATTAAAAATTTATTAGGAAATTTTTGAAATATTCAATCATGAAAGCAGTTTCAAGTCTTGAGCTAAAATTAGCACAAAAAAAGGTTAATTTGACTCATGTGAGAGATTTCTTTGCTATTTAAGTTCATGCTAAATTTAGATATTTACACTATTATTTTGTGTACATTCCAAATAGATGAAACAAGGGTCTATAGTAGCATGTCACAGGTTCATCTTCCAGATTTAAAAGTTGGGTGTTCCAGAGGAAATTTCATACTCAATGCTCATTATATCTCCTAGTTCGGCCAAGATCCAGCAACCAATTAATCAGCAAGAACTTATTAAACACAGACACAGGGCACATAGTAGAATGATAGAGACTATTCTCAAAAACTTGCCATGTAAGTTTGTCAAAATGGGTATGCCAAACAATTTGTTGATTTGATAGGAGAGATTACTATATATTTCTTGAGTCTGTGGGGTTTGAGCTAGGATGTTGTTATATTAGGTATGGCTAAATTTTCTGAGTCACAGATTCTTATTCCCATCCATAGTACACAATAATGTACACTTTTCCAAAGGCCTGGTTCCCTTGAAGGCTGAATATAATTAAATTAAATGGTACTCAAGGGGGAAACTCTCCCTGGGATAGAGAAGATGGGATGCTTGGCGCTTGGGAAGCTAAGAAATTGCAGTGGACAAGAAGCTCAAAACATTTGGGTATTATTATTAAATAGCAGCCCAGGCTTAAAGGAACAAGATGACACCTTTTGTTTTTTAGATAGTATGTAATGCATGATCCTTTCTTAATGCAAGTCTTACCCCTCTGTTTTGTACAAATTGCGGGGGGAAAGGAGAATTGTGGCGTGGAAGGACAAAAAAGGGAAGCATTTGTGTTGTGCAGAGTATTAATGGTGGTAGAAGTAGCATTAGTAATGGCTTAGTCCATAGATCAAGCAATTGGGGAAGCCCACAAAACCTGGCAGTAAGGTTTCCTCAGCCTTCAGAGGAAACGACCTGGTGCCCTTTACTGTGTGACTTCCTTCATATAACAGCTTCCCTTGCTGTGATAAGGAAGCCCTTCCAGGCAAATCCAGTGGGTGGAGTGGAGCGTCATTGTTTAGTTATTGTTACAGTATTGAGTGGACACGGTCATGTTTCTTCTATGACCCCAAAACATCAGTGTCCAAATAGCCTCCATGATAAAGTCCAATTCTAGCCTTCTTTAATCCTAAAAGTGCTTTCCCTTAGCTATTCTGGTTCATCCAATTACCACATCCTCTCTCTCCCTTCACCATTCACTCCTAAACTTCTTGTAAAAAATAGTCTATACCCACTGGTTCTACTTATTCATTATCTTACAGTCCCTTTAACCTCTTGCAGCCTCTTTCAATCCCTATTACCATATAGAAACCGCTCTCCCAAAGACCACCAGAACAGCCTAACAACTAAATTCAGTGATGTCTTCTTGACTTATCCTAAGCGACCCTTCTGCTGTTTGGATATAGTTGACTAATTCCCCTACTAGGGTGGTTTCCCATTTTGGCTCTGGAGATACACATTTTCTTGTTTATCCTTTCTCTTACTTCTCTGTTTTGTTCATTTTTCTGGTTCCCCATCTTCTTTCATAACTCTTAATGTGGGTATTTTCCAAGTGTCCATACTCTACCATCTTCTCTTTTTTCCTGTACACTCTTTCTGTTGGTAATTTCATTGATTCCCTTGGCATTCATAACTGGTTTTATGAAGATGACTCATAATAAGTTGCTTAAGAAGCTGGCCCAATTTTTCTTTCTTTCTTTCTTTTTTTAGTTACATGTAGAAACAATTTTTGGCAATTGTCTTATGACATTTTAGGATTCAGATTTTCTCCCTTTCTTCATTTTCCCCTTCCTTGAGATGGCAAATAATTTGATAGAGGTAATATCAGTGCTTTCATGTAATGCATATTTCCATATTGCTCATGTTGTGATAGAAGACACATATTATACATAAAATTAAAAAAAAACCCATAAAGGAAATAAAGTGGAGGATGGCATGAAGCTGTCCTAACTTAAAGTATTGAGGTGATGGAAATGACTGAGCTAATACGAGCAAGGGGTACATATTTTCAAAAGTGGGGTAGGAAGGATTACTTAGCTCAGGAGGACACATTTTCAAACACAGGGCAAAGATACTTGATGCAAGATTAAACATAAGAGTAGATAGACTCTCAGTGCCTCTCTGTTGCTCAAATTAGAGTTCAGCTCAGGTTCTGATCACAACAGTCAGCTCAATATGAGAGTGGCTCCAGGTCAGAGAAACAATGAATCTCCTCCTCATGAGTGCTTTTATCTCCAAATGATAGATGCCATATCATATTCATTTTCACAACCTTGCTCCTTGTCACTTCCCACCTAGATTTAACTAGAAATTAATTATTAAATTTAAGAGTTAATTCTTACGCTTCCTGAGGACCTCAGGATCTTTACTGATGTATGACCATAATGTCTTGGAGGTGGTAGTGGGGTGGTGGTTTGTAGCATGGCCTGGCCAAAGTCGCTCATGAGTCTCATTCCTCTATCTCTAGCACTAAACTACCTTCTGAGATATGGTTCAAGATTCCAACGGACTAGTTATTCTGCCTCAAACTTAATAATGATGCTTATTATTTCTTCACTCAAAATTTTCCTTCTGACAATTAGATCTATCTAAAGTCATAACTATAAATCAGGGAGGCACCCTAGAGTTTGCTGAATCCTGTCCCCTCATTTTATAGAAGAGGAAATTGAGATCCAGTGACAGTGACTTGCTCAGTGCCATATAATTAGTAAGGGTCAGATGTAGGATTTGAACCCAGATCTTCCTAACTCCAAGGCCAACTCTCTGCCTACTTCACAAAGGTTTCTCTATATTTACTAACTCTCTTGTGTTTGTAACTTTGGGATTGTCCGAGAGGCAATATTTTGTAGTGAGAGAAAATGTGATATAGTGGAAAGAGCTGAACATGGTGAGGAGATTATAATGATCTGAATGCCAGATTGGACATATTAGTGTTGTGACCATAGACTAATTGTTTAGGCCCCCTGAGCCTCAACTCCCTTTTCAATAAAGTGAGGATTATAATATGATCAATGTTCCCTACACAGGACTGTTAAAGGGAGAGTTAATTAAAAGCCTTTAAGGGGTTATGTTAATGTAAGTCAAATCTTTGTATTGTCTCAATTTCTCATATCCAATGAAGCACAAGTCCTTTCAGTTCCATCTCTGCAATATGTCTTGCATCCAACCCTTCCATTCTGTTATCAAAGATATGTCACTTAACCTCTCTGGACCTTAATTTCTTTACGTTAAAATGAAAAGTTCAGAATAGATAATTTCCAAGGTCTCTTCCAGCAATACATCTATAATCCTATGTTCAAATTGTTCCACTCCTAAGGGGGGAAAGCTCCCCTTTTATTTACTACCATCTTGGATTATGGTAATACTCTTCTAATAGGCTTTCCAATTAGGAAAAAAATTGAAGGGGGCATATTTAGGACCATGCTACTTCTCTGCTAAAAAACAAACGTTTTTTTCCCTATTGTCTACTGAGTAACCTTCTACCAGGCATTCAAAACTCTAAGGACTCTATGCTTCAGTCAAACCGTTCTACATTTTTTTCCCTCTAACATATCATGTATCCTTGCAATTCCCCATACCTGGAATGCATTCATTTTCCTACCTTGTTGTTTAAAGTTAAGTTTAAATGCCACTTCTCCATAAGACCACCAGATTCTGCCCTTCCCTTTCCACATCTGAGTCAATAGTGATCTTTTTGTCAGATTATACATACCCCTTTGTTTTGCAACTCTTCAATCAAACTATCATTTAATGTAGAGTATAATGATCTGTGCCTTATCACTTACTACTAGATGGAAAGACCCTCCATTCAGAGGGTATATCTTATCTACATTTTCTGTTTCCAACAGGGCTAACACAGCAGTGCTTAATAAATGTTGTGAAATGAGTGAATTAAAACTCCTTTTTTTAACTTTCAAAAATCTCAATGATTTGGCCTTTTCCAACATTAATTCATTTATAACTCACATTTATAAACTCTTTGTTTGACTATTTACTATTCTCCAGATTCACTATGTCATAGATTTTTGGGAGAGGTTTTGATTTCTATTTGTTGAAATTATGTTCAACCTTTCAGCTGAAAATGCAATCCTTTCCTAGGAAGTCTTTTGTTATCAATCTAACCCAGAAGATAGCAACTTCTAGTTTAAGTAAGGCAAAAGTTTATTACTTAAAGCCACAAGGGAAAAAACTATTTAGCAGAAACTGGAATATTACAGAGAAACTTCTCATTCAACTGCATGAGGCAACAATTTTTTAAAAATGTTAAATATTTTAATTTTTTTATATTTCCACATCAGCTATGTTTCAAAAGAAGACAAACAAGAGAAAACAATAAAGATAAGGAAAGCAAAAGATGTATTCTTCAATTTGCATTCAGAGTTCATCATTTCTCTCTCTAGAGAAGGATAGCATTTTTCATTCTGGGTCTTTTGGAATTGCCTTGAGTCATTGTCTTGATCAAGGAAGCTAAGTCTTTCAGATTTGACTATCTTTACATTATTGCTGTTACTCTGTACAATGTTTTCCTCACTCTGTTAACTTCACTTTTCATCACATCATGTAAATCTTCCCAGGTTTTTTCTGAAAGCATCCTGCTCGTCATTTCTTAGAGTACAATAGTATTCCATAACAACCACATCCCACAACTTGTTCAGTTATTCCCAATTGATGGGTATCCCCTAAATTTCCAATTCTTTGAGGCAATAGTATTTTACTTTTTGAGGGGAAAAAAGAAATAAAAGTCTTAGGCCAGATTAATGGAATGACCTAAAATAGACAAGATAATGGAGATATGCAAAGTGGTATCACTGACATTTAACAGCTGTGGGAGGCCTGGTGGTTTGGGGTGATCTGAGAAAAAGATAAAATATTAATGAATTACTGGTTATAGTAAAGTAGTCAGGTACTTTCATTGTCCAGACAAAAGCAAAACTTTACATTGGAAAACCTATTCCCATGGTCCTTCAGGAGAGAAATAGCTAGCTACCCATTATTCTTTGCAATAATGCCAACTTGTAGCAACATAACATGAGAGTCATTTTAGGATCTATTTGACCCAGAATCTTGATTTCACACCTCTCAATCAGACATAATCTAGGCTCCAGTAGCACTTTGTATGTAATTCTTCTCTTTGTACTTGAATCCTGTTTATTAACAGGGTACATGCCCTATATTCTATATAAGAGTGTAAAATCTGAGGGCAGGTATCTTTTCCATTCATCTTTATAGTCCCTGAAGGTCAAGCTCAGTAATTTATACATGGTACACTGCAATAAATGTTCAATGAATTGAATTAAATTATGGGATAATTCAAGTTATCTCCAAATATCTTCCTAGTTGCACATTAAAGTATATGAAATTCCACTAATGGAGATTTATTCTCTGGTTCCTTGAAGGCATTATAGGCTCTAAGAGTTCTAGTAAAGTGCAATTAGAGACCAAAATAATTTGCTTCTATTTAACACTTTGAAGTTTCTAATATCTTTCTTTCACAACTCTGTGAAGTAAGAAATACAATAATTATTCTTTCTATTCTTCAATGAAAGAAACTGAGGCTATATGAAATAAAACAAGCTGAGCATAGCCACAATATCTTGCATTAGAGCTATAGAGGGTAGTAACTAGCATGGGAAAATGTGATTATATCTCAAGATATACATGGAAAGTTAGTATACTTCTTCCCTAGGAGGACACATTTCCTTGCCATGATGATCACTCACACAAGAGGATAAGGAAAGACCCTATGCCAAAGGTGGTTCTTGACTTGAGCTTTGAAGGAAAGCATGGATTCTAAGAGGTAGGAAGGGAGTGCAGGACAATAAAGGCAGAGAAAGCATTGAATTCAGTGGAAATGGAGAAGTGTATGTGTGTACAAAGCATATCATGAGGTGAAAATTTCCCTGGACCATGACTTTGGTCCTTTTTCCATGAGGATGCCTTCATCAAGTCTCCACAAAGGAATGAGGACCATATAGCCCCTTCTCCTTGGGCAATAGTCTTCTCTGATACCATCTTTCCTCTCCTACTCAACTCTCCCAGGTAAAAAAGAATTCCTAATCATGGCTTTGGAATTAGGATTGACAATCCAAGCCTTCAGAATCTCATAATATGTCTCCAATAATTCAGCTACTGGGCAAATGCCTATTACCAGATAGTAATTAATCACTTTGGTAAAAAGCAGCTGACAGTATGATCCTAGAGACAAAAGTATAGGATGGACTAGGAGAATTATATGACATATCTAGATTGTAACAGAAGGTCTGAAGACCAACTTCACTTCAAAATTTTGCCTTGAATCTACCTTAACTAGGTACTAATTAATGAAATCTTGTCTTAAAAATTTCTTTAATGTAGGCATACATGTGACTCAACCAGCAGTGATCCTGGCCAACAGCAGAGGAGTCGCCAGCTTTGTATGTGAATATGAGTTGACAGCCAAAACCAAAGAGATCCGAGTTAGTCTGCTCCGACAGATGGACGATGAGTTGGTTGAAGTCTGTGCCTCAACATATCTGGTACAGAATCAACCAGTGTTCATGGATGACATGCTTGAGTGCACAGGAAATGTCAGTGGGGATAAAGTGATGCTCACTCTCACAGGATTGAAGGCCTTGGACACCGGACTGTACTTCTGCAAAGTAGAACTCATGTATCCTCCCCCCTACTATGTGGGGTTAGGCAATGGAACACAGATATATGTCATTGGTGAGCAAAGCCATTTCACCTTTAGTAATAAGGATCATAATAGTAATGAAATTATATTCAGGTTATAAATTACCTTATTTTGCCTAATACCTAAAAGCAAAAAAAATAATTTTATTCTTATTGGATATTAGGTTATTTATTGTTCAGTTTGGGGAAATGATTCAGGTTTCTTGCTTGTTTATTTGCAAAGGTAATCATATTTCCAGTGGGCTCAAAAGTTAAGATCATGACTACAAGTATAATTGGGGCTAAAGTGGGGTTCAAAAAATCTAGTCTCTAAATAAAACACCTGGGATGGTGGTGAGCCTTATGTTTCAGGTATGATGTAGTTGGGAAGTTATCTCAAACTTCCAGATTCTCCATATATTTTCCAATGATAGGGACACAATCCAAGAAGTCTCTCTTTTTGTTCACATTCTTAAAACTTTCTCATCCTAGATCTCACTTTTTTAGTAGCCACTCTTGAAAATAGCTGGCGTGGTACATATAGGGAGTCCTCAATCCATATAAAAAGAAGGTTCCTAAGTCATAATGACTATCATCTTGGAGCTTTGGAAGGGAACTTAGAGCTAATCTTCTCTGATCTTCTCATTCTGTGGATGAAAAGTGAAGTGATTTGCCATATCAAGTTAAAGAAAAAGAAGAGATTAGAACCCAGGTCTTCTGACGTCAAATCCAGTGATCTTTTCACCATGCCAGTCACATAGAGATTTTGTTTCCTCTCTTCTGTTTCAGATCCTGAACCTTGTCCAGACTCTGATGTCTCACTCTGGATATTGGCTATAGTCAGCTCTGGACTATTTTTTTACAGCCTCCTCATCACAGCTGTTTCCTTGAATAAAATGGTGAGTATTACCTTGCTCCCTTCCCATACTGGCCTTCTCTTTTTGTCAGATCTCCATCAGTGTAAAGGCCTGATCTGCCAATGCTCAGCATTGCATTTAAGGTCTTTGAGGTTGAGGAGTCAAAGAGGAAGGGGAAAGACAATGGTAGAGAATCAAGACAGCGAGAAGCAGCTACTGGAGGGTTTAGGGATGACTCATAATCTAGATCAATGTGTTCAACACAGCAATGTTTGTGTGCTTCAGGAGTGTTTCATTTTGACTAACAGTTGGAGTAAGGCCACCTGGCTGCTTTGCTTCTCACTTTCATTTATAATGCACTCAAAGAACTAGTCCATGAATATCAGGCTGGCTTTAGGCAAAGGGGAGACAGAGAAAAGGAATGAAGAATGGGGAAAAGCATTTACCTAGTGCATACTCTGGACCAGGCATTGTGTGAAATAATTTATAATTATGTTTTCTTTTGCTCCGCACAACAATGTTATTATCCATTTTTGTAATTGAGGAAACAGAGTTTAAGTGGTTTGCCCACAGTCATACTACTAGAATGGTCTGAGGCTAGATTTAAACTCGGATCTTTTTGTTTGGGCCTAGTACTCTTTCCATTGCACCACCTAGCTGCCAAAGCATTGTGATAGGTGACCATCCTTCCACATTTTTGTGCCTCCCTCCCTTGTCCTCCATTAATGGCCCAATTATATATCTCCCCCCTCCCCCATCAACCATATGCTCCCAGCCTTTCGATGGTCTAACACTCTCACATTCAAAAACTTATTATAGTTGGTGGCAAAGATGGGTTTATGTAGGGAGAAGGCATCTTTTCATTTTGAAAATAGGTCTTGGTGACCTTCCTGAGGTTTTGTGAGGCCCGTCACTTGTTTGTAATACTGACTGTCTAATTAGGAATGAAATGAAATAAACTGTTCCAAGGGTTCTTTATCTGGAATCTATAAACCTCTGTAGATATCTCTGTGCGTGTGTCTCTGTCTTGATGTCTCTCTTTCTCTTTCTGCGTGTCTCTGCCTCTGTCTCTCTCTCTATCTAGTGTATGTATATGAACTTGGATTAGAAAAACCATATATTTTTAATTTTACTGTTTATCTTAAGTTCAATATTTCCTTTTGGTATTTGAAAAAAATTCTGTTGAAGGACCAATAGACTTTCTCAACTACTTAAAGGGTCCATGATACAAAAAAAAAAAATTACAAGCACTCACTCTCTTTTAGTCTTTCCTCCATCTAATTTTTGACAATCATCTAATGACTTTCTTTAAGACTCAACTTAAGTAACATATCCTTTAGGAGATCTTTCCTCCCCCTCTCATTTCCTCAACTGTTAGTAATCCCTTGTAAGGTTATTTTCCAATTATTTTATATTTGTCTGATAGGTACTAATTTATGTACATTATCTCCCCCATTAGGATAAAAATTCCTTAAGGGCAATAGCTATATTCCCTCTTTCTCTGTATCCCTACAACTTAACACAATGCCCATCATATAGTAAATGCTTAATAAAGTCTTGTTGATAAATATATTATTGGATTTTACCTACTTTTCTTGTCATATTCTACTATCATACACACAACAGTGGAATAAACTTAAGGTGATGGAAATAAAAGAAAAGTAACTTGGGGGTGACCAAGATTAATTGTGAGAACTAAAAATATTTGATTGCTCTTCTAATTCAATAGACCCTAACCCATTAGACCAGGGGTCCCCAAACTACAGCCCACAGGCCACATGTGGCACCAAGGCCATTTATTCGGCCTCCACTGCACTTCAGGAAGGGGCACCTCTTTCATTGGTGGTCAGTGAGAGGAGCTGGAATACCATTTGTGGCAGCTTCCAGTGACATAATCCTTTGCATGGCACCTTGTTTTGAGAGTAACTGAAGGAGAACAAGGTGCCACACAAAGGATTATGTGGCTGCACAATGGAAGATGTCAGCATAGTGAGTGGCGATCTGGGGGAGGGGATTCTGCACTATGTATACTGCTGCTTGGTATAGTGGTGGCGGTGATGGGCCTGTGCAAGGTATCACAGATCCATCACAGCCAGCGCTGCAGCCTCCGCTATCCCAAACAGCAGTATACAGATTTGTTCGTAGCTTTGTTTTGTTTTTTATTGTCCGGCCCTCCAACAATCTGAGGGACAGTGAGCTGGCCCCCTGTGTAAAAGGTTTGGGGATCCCTGCATTAGACACTGTTGCAGACACATATCAGCCGATGGTCATTGAACTGAGATGAGAACCAAAGAATTTAGTGTCTCTTTTTTTTTCTGACCTCTTTAAATTTCCTTACCACATCCCCTCCCCTCCCATCTTACAGATGGAGAAGATGCTTCTCATTTTACAGAGAGGGTGGAGGGTTCCTTTTCTAACAGTCTCAGTATTAAAATCACAAAGAGATCCTTGTTTTAAGACTTGTTCAAATATTCTAACTACTCCAAAGAAATTTCTGTGTAGTACAATAGCAATTTGTTTCCTCTCTTTCTCTTTTAATAGCTAAAGAAAAGGAGTCTTCTGACTACAGGAGTCTATGTGAAAATGCCTCCAACAGAACCTGAACATGAGAAGCAATTTCAGCCCTACTTTATTACTATCCACTGAGATAATGGTGGTACAAAAAGAGACAATTGCAAGAGACACTGAGATCTTCACTTTCATTGTAACCTGCTTTTTAAAAATGGAGGGAGGGTAGAGGATTGATTTGAATGTGGGAAGATAAAAAACAAACCTCTAATTAAAATATAGTTGAGTATAGATAAGTATTTGGAGAATTAAAATCCCAAAAGCAGGATGTCATAAAAGACATTTTTCTGACATCTCAAAGGCAATATGAATAAAAAAGATCTGTCAAGGAGCAAAGCAAAAAAAAAAATCTGATGATACAGGTTGGTGGATTTAGATGAAGGAAATGTATGAAGGAGGGAGGGAGAGGACTCCTGTTCCACCTTGTATTTTAAATATGCTAAGCATGTATCTGAACAAAATTATCTTTTCAAGATTAGGTATTATGTTGTCTTTTTTTTTTTCTTTACAAATGTTTTGTTACATGAAGATTTAAAAAAAAATATTGCAGTCAAATGGCTCTATTTAAGCCAGGGATTTCCTCAGTTGTATCAGTTGTATTGTACCAATATGTATCCTTTATATAGTCTGTAGCATTATGTGCCAGGCAGGGAAAGTGCTAGAGTATCTGCTGATCAGTTACATTCAAACACTATGTGACAGGGTCTTGCCTCCTACTGACTAACTGAGAAAGCTGTTGGTCCATGGCTCAGGACACTAATGAACTAGGAAGGGAAGAAAGTCATTTTACCACTAACTCTGAATCCAGATGAAATAGTAGTAGTTTTCTGGATTCCCATAGAAAGG